>NC_139654.1:45115158-45742658 GCF_951799395.1 Argentina silus
CAGACAGACAGACATGCAGGCAAGCAGGTAGGCAGACAGGCAGATAGACAGACAGACATGCAGGCAGGCAGGCAGGCAGACAGACAGACATACATGCAGGCAGGCAGACAGACAGACAGACATGCAGGCACAGGCAGGCAGACAGACAGACAGACAGACAGACAGACAGGCAGGCAGACAGGCAGACAGGCAGGCAGGCAGGCAGGTAGGCAGGCAGACAGGCAGACAGACAGGCAGGCAGGCAGGCAGGCAGGCAGACAGACAGGCAGACAGACAGACAGACAGATAGACATGCAGGCAGACAGGCAGGCAGACAGACAGACAGACATACAGACAGACAGACAGAAAGGCAGGCAGGCAGACATGCAGGCAGACAGGCAGGCAGACAGACAGACAGACATGCAGGCAGACAGGCAGGCAGACAGACAGACAGACAGACAGACAGACATGCAGGCAGGCAGGCAGGTAGACAGACAGACAGGCAGGTAGGCAGACAGGCAGGCAGACAGACAGACAGACAGACATGCAGGCAGGCAGGCAGGCAGGCAGGCAGGCAGGTAGACAGACATGCAGGCAGACAGACAGACAGACAGACAGACAGGCAGGCAGACAGACAGACATGCAGGCAGGCAGGCAGGCAGACAGGCAGACAGACAGACAGGCAGGCAGGTAGGCAGACAGGCAGACAGACAAGACAGGCAGACAGACAGACAGACAGACAGACAGACAGACAGACAGACAGACAGACATGCAGGCAGGCAGACAGGCAGGCAGACAGACATGCAGGCAGGCAGGTAGACAGACAGACAGGCAGGTAGGCAGACAGGTAGGCAGACATGCAGGCAGACAGGCAGGCAGACAGACAGACATGCAGGCAGGCAGGCAGGCAGGCAGACAGACAGACAGACAGACAGGCAGACAGGCAGACAGGCAGACAGACAGACAGACAGGCAGACAGACATGCAGGCAGGCAGGTAGACAGACAGGCAGACAGGCAGACAGGCAGGCAGACAGACAGACAGACAGGCAGGCAGGCAGGCAGGCAGGCAGGCAGACAGACAGACAGACAGACATGCAGGCAGGCAGACAGACAGACAGACAGACATGCAGGCAGGCAGACAGACAGACAGACATGCAGGCAGGCAGACAGGCAGACATGCAGGCAGACAGACAGACAGACAGACAGACAGACAGACAGGCAGGCAGGCAGGCAGGCAGACAGGCAGACAGACATGCAGGCAGGCAGACAGGCAGGCAGACAGACAGACATGCAGGCAGGCAGGCAGGCAGGCAGGCAGGCAGACAGACAGACAGACAGACAGGCAGACAGGCAGACAGACAGACAGACAGACAGGCAGGCAGGTAGGCAGGCAGGCAGAGAGACAGACAGACAGAGAGACAGACAGACAGACAGACATGCAGGCAGGCAGGCAGGCAGACAGGCAGACAGACAGGCAGGCAGGCAGGCAGGCAGACAGACAGACAGACATGCAGGCAGGCAGACAGACATGCAGGCAGGCAGACAGGCAGACAGACAGACATGCAGGCAGACAGACAGACATGCAGGCAGGCAGGCAGGCAGACAGACATGCAGGCAGGCAGACAGACATGCAGGCAGGCAGACAGGCAGACAGACAGACATGCAGGCAGACAGACAGACATGCAGGCAGGCAGGCAGGCAGACAGGCAGGCAGACAGACAGACAGACAGACAGACAGACAGACAGACAGACAGACATGCAGGCAGGCAGGCAGACAGACACACAGACATGCAGGCAGGCAGGCAGGCAGGCAGACAGGCAGACAGGCAGGCAGACAGACATGCAGGCAGGTAGGCAGACAGGCAGACAGGAAGGCAGACAGACAGACATGCATGCAGGCAGGCAGGCAGGCAGACAGACAGACATGCAGGCAGGCAGGCAGGTAGGCAGACAGGCAGGCAGACAGACAGACAGACATGCAGGCAGGCAGGCAGGCAGGCAGGTAGGCAGACAGACAGACAGACATGCAGGCAGGCAGGCAGGCAGGTAGGCAGACAGACAGGCAGACAGACAGACAGACAGACATGCAGGCAGGCAGGTAGGCAGGCAGACAGACAGACAGACATGCAGGCAGGCAGGCAGGCAGACAGACAGACAGACAGACAGGCAGGCAGACAGACAGACAGACAGACAGACATGCAGGCAGACAGACAGACAGACAGACAGACATGCAGGCAGGCAGGCAGGCAGACAGACAGACAGACAGACAGACATGCAGGCAGGCAGGCAGACAGACAGACAGACAGACAGACAGACAGGCAGGCAGGCAGACAGGCAGACAGGCAGGCAGACAGACATGCAGGCAGGCAGGCAGGCAGGCAGGCAGACAGGCAGACAGGCAGGCAGACAGACATGCAGGCAGGCAGGCAGGCAGGCAGACAGACATGCAGGCAGGCAGACAGGCAGACAGACAGACAGACAGACAGACAGACATGCAGGCAGGCAGGCAGGCAGGCAGGCAGACAGGCAGACAGGCAGACAGACAGACAGACAGACAGACAGGCAGGCAGGCAGGCAGGTAGGCAGACAGGCAGGCAGACAGACAGACAGACAGACAGACATGCAGGCAGGCAGGCAGACAGGCAGGCAGACAGACATGCAGGCAGGCAGGCAGGCAGGCAGGCAGACAGACAGACATGCAGGCAGGCAGGCAGGCAGACAGGCAGGCAGGCAGACAGACAGACAGACAGACAGACAGACATGCAGGCAGGCAGGCAGGTAGTCAGACAGGCAGACAGGCAGGCAGATAGACAGACAGACAGACAGGCAGGCAGGCAGGCAGGTAGGCAGACAGGCAGGCAGACAGACAGACAGACAGACAGACATGCAGGCAGGCAGGTAGGCAGACAGGCAGACAGACATGCAGGCAGGCAGGTAGGCAGACAGGCAGGCAGACAGACAGACAGACAGACAGTCAGACAGACAGACATGCAGGCAGACAGGCAGACAGACAGACAGACAGACAGACAGACAGGCAGGCAGGCAGGCAGACAGACAGACAGACATGCAGGCAGACAGGCAGACAGACAAGTAGGCATGTATGATGGGGACATGTAATAAATTAGTAATACGCATAGTGATAAGACAATTAGAGATAACAGGACGTAAAACCCCCATAATAAAGTGGCCATGCGTAAGTGTTGTGATATATTAACAAACATTTTAGAAAAAGGTAGACGGTAATAAGTGCTGATGTCCTACAATTCGAGAAAATCACACACTATATATACATACATATGTAAACCACACACAGAGACACAAATAAATATGAAAGTGATGAAGTATAATACATGCTGTAGTATAATAAATACAAATATATATATATATATATATATATATATATATATATATATTATATATACAATCAACAAACACTTTATTAGCAACACCTGTACACATTCTCATGGTGGAGGTGGTGTAATGGTGTGGGGAATGTTTTTTTGGCACACTTTGGGCCTGTTAATACCAATCAATCATATTGCTTGAATGCCACAGCCTATTTGAGTATTGTTGCTGACCATGTGCATGCCTTCATGGCCACAATTTACCCATCTTCTAATGGCTACTTCCAGCATGCTAATGCACCATGTCGCAAAGCAAAAGTCGTCTAAAACTGGTTTCAGAAACATAACAATGAGTTCTGTGTTCTTCAGTGGCCTTCCCAGCCACCAGATCTGAATCAAATAGAACACCTTTGGGATGTGGTAGAATGGGAGATTCACAGCTTGGAAGTGCACCTGAAAAATCTACAGCAATCGTGTGATGCAATCATGTCATCATGGACCAGAATGTCAAAGAAATGTTATAAACATCTTGTGGAATCAATGCCACAAAGAATTGAGGCTGTTTTCAGAGCAAAGGGAGGCCCTACCGAGTATAGTATAGTGTTCCTAATAACGTGCTCAGTGAGTGTGTATATACAGTGCGGGAAAATAAGTATTCAACACATCAACAAATGTTTAATTCAACATATTTCCATTGCAGCCATTCACATGAAATTTAGATCAGACATAGGTATTAACTCAGTAAAACTACTCAGCTAAAGAATTTGTAACACCAATCTATAAAAAAAAGTTGTGCAATTCTCCAGGGGAAGGAGAAGGACTGGAGAGGAAGGGGAGCCCAACGGGCCTGCCGAACCAGAGAAGAGCCACTCCAACAGCAGCACGCTGTCCGGCTGGCGGGACAACATCATCTTCATCAACGAGGTCTTCCACCAGGTACAGCTGACCCTGTATCCCTTGCTGCAGTGTTGACAGGAGGCTGCTGCTGAGGTTCCTCCACTGCTGCACTGCCTCACACATCCAGCAGGGGGCAGCAGCAGAGCAGCTCAGGGCTCTGCAGCACAGGATGGATTTTTCCTGCTCCTCCTTTGTGGACCTGTCAGCATAGGAGCAGAGGGACACAGCACGGAGCTCATCCCACTTAGACACAGTCCGTCTGGGGTAAGGACAGACACACTGATCTCTGATGAGGAGGAGGGAGGAGGATTTCTCATTGTACAATGTACGCTCCCTCCTCTGTCTCCCCTCAGCTCCAGCAAAGCCCTCCTCCTGCAGCTCCTGTACCTGGTCCCTGTGGGAGGTGAGGCGTGCTGTGTCCCTCTGCAGTGCCCTTGGTGGAGAGCTGGACCTCAGTGAGACTACAAACCAAAGTTATACATAGTTAGTGTATAGCTGGTATATGATTCCAATTCTCAGAATGAGCCGTGAATCAGGAAATTTGGTGTTTCACATAATTACCAATGTTTTTTTTAATTGTTTTTTAATGACTGCCATGGGAGTGGCTGTGGACAAAATCTGCGATGGCCCTATATCCAATTACATTTTTGAAGTCCCTCTCTATCAGAAGAGGTTTTATGCTCTCATCTTTAAACCCAGATGAACATGTATTTTAATCTGAACTGTCCTAGTCTATTAAATATAACTTGAAATGGTGACTGACTACTGCTTGAGTTTGTTTTGTGTGAATCTGTAATGACACCAACTCTCATTACAGACCATTATTGACCAATAAGACACTTTACTACATTTCTATTTCTATCTCTCCACAGGACGAAAACCATTCCTATGGGATTTCTCATAGAGTGAAATAGGGCAGATTTCTTGACAGATTTCATGTTGACAGACATCAATAGCAGACTCCAAAGTCACTAGGTCTCAACTACCCAGCTGAAGCATATTGAACAACACTTATTGGATTTGTGTTCTAATGGCCTACTCTATGTTACTACTCTAACTCTAAGCCAGAGCTAACTTCGGAGCGTGCTCTCCATTTTATTAACCAAAATGCCACTAATTGAAAACAGGTACGGTCACGTGAATCTAGGGAAATGGCACAAGAAAGATGCAATCCTAGCAACGACAATTGTCAATAGCACTAATTATTCTGCTCTGCATTTAATGCGTTGTTTTTAGCACTCAATGTTATATTTATTTTGTGTTTGCGTGTCTGTCAAATTTTTTGGCTGTCTAATTTATTTTCTGTTTGTGGCTATCTAAGGACAGTACACTAGACGTTTACTTAAGACTGATGTAATATTCAAACTGTCTCACACTACAGGTATTCAACATGTTCTTCTCTCTGTTGTAGCTCCTGTAGGTGTTTACTATGCCCTGACTGATATCAGGACTTTGGCAGAGAAGATGGATAAATTGGCTAATGGTACTACGTAATCACGAGAAATGTTGGGAAATGAGACTAATATATAATAATATATGCAATTTAGCTACCGCTTTTATCCAAAGCGACTTACATTGCAGTGAGTGCATACTTTTTTCAGTATGTATGGTCCCAGCAGAAATCTAACCCACAACCTAAGCGTTGTTTGCGCCATGCTCTACCAACTGAGCCACAGAGGACCAGGAATAAAGTCCCAGAGACCCAAATTGTCAACATTCTAGAGCACCAAGGGCGACTTCTTCATTTTGTAGCCAATCCAAGTATTATTGCTAGGTGAATACCACATAAAACACTTGGCACTCCAGGTGGTGAGTGTACCGGAATTCTTTGGCAGTGAGTGAGTTAAACGCAGATGACGGTTCAAGATACAGCATCAGTAGACAAACATGTTTTGCAGCGCTCACTCAGTCCCGTACATCATGCATGCTCATGGTGTCAACTCAACGTATTGTATGTGTGAAATAGGACAAGCAGATCTCACTCACTAGTAAGATGAGGAAAGTGGTTCTTTTATATTTCCTGTTGTTACTTTTATATTTTTTCATGTTTTTATTATTCATTTTGGTAATTCTTGATTATTATACTTTGTTTAAAATAATCAAAGAGGGGACTGTTGGAATTGTACAATATTCTATGTGCCTCTCGACCTTTCACCTAGTGGTACCATGCCATAACCAGTACACAATGCAGAGACATGAAATCAGATGCTAGGGAATGGGGGGCCTAGGACCTGTAGCCCTCCAAGGCCAAATTCCATTGCAAGTCCATATATTCTAGTAGTAGTGTTACTATACTGGTACAGAGTACACAGTGTGTCTTTATTCTTGATGTAAAGTTGGAGGACATTACATATGAATTAGTTTAGTTGTGTTTACTTAATGTGGGGATGAAATATGTTCCTCTGACACTAGACACCAAAATCACTACTATAGAGAGTGAAATGTTTGATTCTGTCTTTGAGATTCTTATAGCCCAATTGTGTGCAATAATATCTATTTACTAAAATCTGATCTTTAAGAAAGATATTTTTCTCCCTCTTTACGCAGTCTTGGATATTGCTCTGTTAAAGAGAAACAATGTTTCTTCTGGAACTTTTTCAAGTTTAATTGTGGTATGATTTCTGAGTAGTTTCTTGACTATTAAAGTGATTCTACGAGATAATTTCTATAATCTCAGCCTACAGTTCTCAATGTAGCGCTAATGAGTTGGAAACGGGTCCCTGTTACATGCCCTCAGTGTGGTGCGTATGTGTGTGGATTCCACGTAGACCAGTGACATCGACACACTTAACAGTAATGCTGCTTCTAAAGTTGGCGATGATAAACTAGGGAGTCTGTGGCTGAATGAGATAAAACAGTGATTCAATTGATTATATTTGTACAAACTATGCATTGATAATTCAGACACAAAATAAGAGGTTAAATAATACAGAAATAGTTATTGCCATATCCCGTAGCTTCTCTTTAATGATTCATTCATAGATAGTGACAATTCAAATAATTTGAAAATATGTGGCTGCACTGTTACTAATGCTGTAAATGCAACACATGCTTATAATGTGCAAACTGAATTATAAACCCATTATAAAAGGAAACCTTAGTGTTAAGTGTCACCAAAAGAAAAGAAAACACAGAGACATTAAATCAATTTACTCCATCACTCATTTATTTGCAAATATATGTAATAAGTGTATGTAAGTAAAGACAATGAGACTCCTGTGGCCCTGCATATCAGAGAGAGAGAGGGGAAAGGGAGAGAGGGGGGGACATAACAAGAAGGCATGTGAGGTTATTATTTAAACTTTAACTAGAATACTTATTGGATTTCACTGAAGTATCCTTTGCGGTTACTGATGGAGTTTGACCCTGTGGAATTCCTAAAAAAGAAAGACAGAAAAAAAGAGAAAGAGAGGGGGAGGGGGAGTGCAACTTTAGTGGTAAGAATAAAATTACTTCCAATCATTTAAAATGACTTATTCCGATTACTTAATAGCGTGTGTGTGTGTGTGTGTGTGTGTGTGTGCGTGCCCCCTCAGAAGGACGCCATGAGAAGCTGAAGGTGGTGCTCCAGGAGGCTCGAGACTCCAACGACCAGAGACTCCGTGTTGAAGTACCAGGGAACCTCCTGACCAAACATGTCGTCCAGAAGCATCATCAGCCCGCCCTGAGGTAAGGCTCTGAGTTTCTGCTAGTTCACAGTACTCATTTAAACTGAACAATAGATTGGATGCTAAATACTAGAGAGAAGGAACAGTAACAACATCAGAACTTGTCTGTACCTTCAGGTGCAGCAGGCATCGCTCAGCCTCTGGTTTCATGTTGCTGGCAGGCAGGCAGGAGTGTAGGAGAGAGTACAGACGCTCCACAAAACCACCAGGTTGCTAACAGCAAACATAGGAGGAGAGAGCAGAGAGTCATATGAACTTGTCAACAAAGTCACCCTGTTACAGTCTTCAGTATAAGAACAGTACTCACCACCACCAGGGGCCTCCCCACCATCACCCCAAACAGAACCAGCTCATAGAAGATGTCTATGAGGTTGACATGGCTAATCTAACAAAAGACAAAAACATTTACAACAAAATAGCAATGATATTAAAAAGAAGGACCCAATACAGGCACAGGTAATCAATGTGAGACTACTGAAGTGAATGAACTAACCTGATGTTCTGCCAGCTCCATCTCAATGTCACCCTGTTTGGAGGGATCACTCAGGTACCCAACAAGGTCATCATAGGCACGGATGAACTGTGCCTCGTCCTATACAGAACAAGAGAGACAATGTCAGTAAACGGTTGTTACATTTTCTCTTGATAATTCACTCTGTTGGAGGAAGCCAATGTCTTACCTTGTGATTGGCCTGAACCAGTGCTCCCAGCAGGACCTTCCCAGCCACGTACAGCTGGTTCTTGCTCTGGGTGGAACTGCGCAGGGTCTGGTAAAGGGGGAAAAAATAGTGAGACACCATCTGACAGAAGACAGAAGAGAGAAAGCACAGAGAAAGGGTGGTTGACTCACTGTGAAGGCCTGGCGTAGGGTGGTGACCCTCAGGGCAATGTCCTCAGTCCTCTTGGTGGTCAAATAGAGGCTATGGGAGAGAATGACGCATGTAAACCGGTGGAGTTACTAAGTGATAATATGGTAAAGGCTTGATAATATGGTAAAGGCTTAAGTGTTAAGTTTGACCTCATAGCAGTTCTGGCCCTGTGGCTCAGGATCAGTGTACTGCTGCTGAGCGGGTGTGGAGAAAGAGTCAGCCCCCGACCACGCAGTGGAGGACAGCTGCCCATCCGGTCCCATACGCAGGACGGTATTCACCACAGAGATGTCTGTCTGCTACTCACAACACACACACATACACACATCTCTTTAGCTAAAATGCATGGAGGTGGCTAGCAAGCTAGCTAGTTCAAGCTAAAGGTAACTCTTAGCAACGCCCTTAGACACTGTCAACGGGTTACTTAGCCACCTAGCAGCTAACAATGCTATCATTGCTTCTAACTGGCAAAATAATCATTGCACACACAATTTGTGAGATATGTGTCTCCTGTAAAATGTAATTAAATGTCACATACCCTCTTCAAAGTCGCTGTCGCTTTCCTCTTCACGATCGCGAACCTTGCAAAAAAGAAAACACGAACAACCCGTAGTAGAGACGGCAGACCGCAGTCCACGCACTCGCGCAGCCAATCCTGAAAAACACCGAGGCATTTTTCAGTCCGTTTTGCTCAGAAAATCAGCAGGTTTGTGTCGATGTGAACATCAACTGAAGTCTGTTGTTATCTGGAGCGGACTGAACATTCCATAGAATGTTGCTAATGTTCTATATTGAAAGGTTGCATAGCAACACACCGTTTTGAAAATAATGAGTAATAATGATGCATGACATGTATCATGAACACTTTTCAAAAATGCGTTACCATGTGACCTCTAGAAATAGAACATGAGCAGCCTTCTATGTTTGATCCAGCGCTACGCAGCAACACACCTCTGATGATGTTGACATTGACGAGACCCAGCTAGTCTTCTGAGCGCTAGCATTACTACGCCACTAGCATTAGCAACGAAAGGTACTGAGAAACGCAGGTTTGGCTGCGGGAGTGCATGGATAGCGGACTGCCATTTCTACGACAGGTTGTTGTTCCTGTTTTCTTTTTGAGAGTACAGCGACTTCGAAGCAGGTATGTCACGTTTAATTACATTTTACAGTAGACACGTGGTAAACAAATGCATCTGTGTAATGGCATGACTGTTAGTCCGTCAGTAGCAACGGTGGTAGCATTGTTAGCTTTAGCTTGAACTAGCTCGCTTGCTCGTCACCAACATGCATGTTCGACTTGTGCCGTGTTGTTTTAGCAACACGTATCGAGTGGTTGTCTAACTATCGTCACATACCCTCTCCGAAGTCGCTGCCGTCGCTTCCCTCTTCACGATCGCGGACCCAGCAAAAAAGAAAACACGGAAGTAAAAACGGCAGGCCGCAGTCAAAACCTGAAAAACACTGAGGCATTTTTCAGCCCGTTTTGCTCCGAAAATCAGCTGGTTTGTGTCGATGTAAACATCAACTGAAGTTTGTTGTTATCTGGAGCGGATTGAACATTCCATAGAATGTTGCTAATGTTCTATATTGAAAGGTTACATAGCAACACACAATTTTGAAAACAATTCATAATAATCATAGATGACATGTATCATAAAGACTTGAACAGCATTCTATGGAATGTTTCATCCAGCGCTACACAGCAATACACTTGATATTGATGTTTACATTGAGACCCAGCTGGTTTTCTGACAGCGAGCATTACTCAGCCATTAGCATTAGCAAAGAAGGACTGAAAAATGCCTTCGTGTTTTTCAGGATTGGCTGTGCGTGGACTGGGGGCAGCCGTTTCTATGACAGGTTGTTGTTCTTGTTTTCTTTTTTGCAGGGCTCCAGTTGTGAGGACAGCGAAGCGGGTATGTGACGTTTAATTACATTTTACAGTAGTAGACACAGTCAACAAATGTATCTGGGTAATGGCATGACACTTTGTCAGTTGGTAGCAATGGTAGCATTGTTAGCTTTAGCTTGAACTAGCTAGCTTGCTAGTCACCTACATTTTGGGTTTGTGGTGTGTTGTTTCACAACAAATATTGAGTGGTTCTCTAACTGTCGTTCAGAGAGAGTCTAATTGTTATTGCTCATACTTCTTTTTCTTATCATTATTATTCCAATTCTTCCGATTTTTTGGTATGCTACTCCTCTTCCAGCTTTTAGGCTGTTTACACTAATCAAACTTTAAAACGTGCAGAGAGGTCTAACTTGATTAATATATTTTAAACTCATTATATTTATTCAGCTCTTTGTAACTCAAAAAGTCCTATTTTTTTAACATGGTGGTTTTTTAACGTACATCATGGTGTTGATGTAGGCGAACATTCTGAGATCCCCATTGTTACTGCAACTGTTATGCAAAACACATTCTTAGAATGATTACGCAACAATGCACTCCCTTGGCTACCAGTTCTACCCCACTAAAACCACTATTTAACCAACCAACTAACCCTCTACCCACTCCGCTGAACTACCCCAGGCTCATCCTGTCTATCTGTGACTCTATGACCTTTTAAACTGCTATCTGTCTTTCCAACCTTATATCTATCTAAGCTTTCAACTACCTGGCATCATCCTTTCTTCCTTTCACTGGTCACTACTGCTTCACTGAGTATACCCCATACTGATTACCCTCTTAATTGTTAGATTTACCTATACTCTCTCTCATCTATTCATTCTCTTTCATCTATCTATTCATCCTTCCAATCAACCAACCAACCTATCTCACTTTCTTTCAACTACCGAAAACATATTCATCAACCCTGATAAAAGCTTTCTGATACCTATTAAACTTTTTGAACTATTAAGCTTTTTGTAACTCCAAAAACTCTCATCCAGTTAACATGATGAAATGTTGATTTCGGCCAACATTCTGAGAGCCACCATTGTTTCTACAACTGCTATGGAACTGTCAGAACTCTTGAATAAAAACAACAGGAAACCTGCAGCCCTGTCTGATGCCTCCTTGTTTTCTCATTCCCCTCGACTCTCTGGTTGAGGGGGAGGAACAGGACTCCTCATCTCACCAAAGTGGTCACATAATGTCCTTCCCCTGTCACACCTGTACATATCCACCTTTGTATTCCATGCTGTTTCTGTCACCTCCCCTGTCAAACTTCACATTGTCGTTATTTATCGTCCACCAGGTCAGCTTGGCCACTTCTTAGATGAGATGGATGTCCTTCTCGGCTTCTTCCCTGAGGACGGCACACCGCTCACACTACTGGGTGACTTCAACATCCAGTCAGAGAAGCTTCACTCGTCTGGAGTACTTGACCTTACTCTTCTTCGCCCTGTCCCACTGTCCTCCGACTCATAAGGCAGGCAGTCAGCTTGACCTTGTCTTCACCAGATCCTCCCATACCTCCAACCTTACTGTTACCCCCCTTTTGGTTTCTGATCATCATTTTGTATCCTTCTCCGTTCCTCTCAAATCCTCCTCCTCTCAGTCAGTTTCTACCCACACTGTATCCTCTCGTCGCAACCTGCGTACCCTCTCACTCACCGCTCTCTCTTCCTCTGTCTTATCTTCCCTACCCTCTGTTGAATCCTTCTATCCACTGATGCAGCCTCCTCCACCCTCATGTCCACTCTTTCCTCATCCTTCGAATCTCTCTGTCCACAGACCTCAAGGCCGGCACGATCCTCTCCACGCGCTCCTTGGCTGTCTGAAACCCTGCAAGCTTGTAGAATAAGGCTCCGGGCAGCTGAGAGGAAATGGAGAAAAACTGGCCTCCCTGATGACCTAGAACTTTATCTCTCTCCTCCTCAACGACACCTCATCTGCATCAGCTGCTAAAGCTTCTTACTACCATTCCAAAATTCAATCTTCTGCCTCTGACCCAAGGAAACTGTTCTCCACATTTTCCTCACTCCTCAAACCACCTCCTCCCCCTCCTCCCTGTCTGCGGATGACTTTGTCACCTACTTTGAAAAGAAGGTTGATGACATTAGCAGCCCTTTCTCTCTACCTCTCACCAACACTGCTACCTCTCCTCCCAAACCCACTGCGCTACACGCAGTCTCTGGTTTTTCAGCTTTTCCCCCCCTTTCCCCTGAAGATATTCTAAAACTGGTCACATCCAAGCGGGCAACCACCTGCCCCCTTGATCCTATCCCCTCCCCCTTTCTCCAATCCATCTCCAAAGACTTCCTTCTGTTCCTTACCACCTTAATCAATTCTTCTCTATCCACAGGATCTGTCCCAGGGGCCTTCAAGACAGCCAGAGTCAAACCTCTTCTCAAGAAACCAACTCTTGACCCGTCTGCTGTCCATAACTACAGACCGGTATCCCTTCTCTCCTTCTTATCTAAAACCCTTGAACGTGCTGCCTCTAACCGACTGTATCACTACCTCCTTCAGAACAACCTCCTTGACGCTCACCACTGGGTATTTTAAGGCTACTACTGAGACTGCTCTCCTTGCTGTCACGGAGGCCCTCCACCCTTCTTGAGCTTCCTTCCTCTCTTCTGTTCTCATTCTTCTGGACCTGTCTGCTTCATCCGACACAGTAAACCACCCGATCCTTCTCTCCACCCTCTCAGAATTAGGCATCAGCTCTGCCCTCTCCTGGTTTGCAGCCTACCTAGCCAATCGCTCTTACCAGGTGACGTGGAGAGAATCACTGTCCTCTCTACGAGCCCTCACCACTGGGGTCCTCCAGGGCTTTGTCCTTGGGCCCTTACTGTCCTCCCTCTATTCCAAATCTCTTGGCTCGGTAATTTCCTCACATGGTTTCTCCTGCCACTGCTAAGCAGATGACACTCAACTCTTTCTCTCTTTCCCCTCTTCTGACCCACAGGTGGCAACACATGTCTCTGCGTGTCTCGCAGACATTTCTGCTTGGATGTCAGCCCACCACCTCAAGCTCAACCTTAACAAGACTCTAATGTGACCTCCTCCCATACAGCCAAGAACCTTGGGGTGATCCTTGACAACCACTTATCCTGTGTGGCGAACATCACAGCAACAGCACACTCCTGTAGATTCTTCCTCTACAACATCAGAAGGATACATCCATTCCTCACCAGAGAAGCAGCATAACTTTTGGCCCAAACACTTGTGATTTCTCGGCTCGACTACTGCAACACATTCTTGGCCGGTCTCCCCGCCTCCACCATTAGGCCTTTGCAGCTCATCCAGAATGCTGCCACCCGTCTGGTGTTCAATCTCCCCAAATTCTCCCATGTCACTCCCCTCCTTCGCATCCTTCATTGGCTCTCAGTAGCAGCTTGCATCAGATTCAAGACCCTGATGCTCACCTACCGGGTGGCAAGCAGAACAGCCCCTCTCTATTTGCAAGCAATGGTTAGCCCCCAAACCCCTGCCCAATCACTCCGCTCTTCCACCTCGGCTGGCCGCCTGACACCGCCGCCTCTACGTGGATGCAGCAGCCGTGCTACTCAGTCACGGCTTTTCACTGTCCTGGCACCCCGCTGGTGGAATGAGCTTCCCACTGCTGTCATGACTGCAGAGTCACTACCAATCTTCCGCCGTAGATTGAAGACTGTTATGGAAAATACATTGATAGAACTGTTTTCAGGTTATACACTTTCATATGACTGATACAACTTGTGTAAATACTGTGATTACATTTTCTCTTGCCACGCCTCTAAAGTTCTATAGCCATTGTTCTGAGAAGCACTGTATAATTTACCATATGAACAGCTGTGATTTCGGAGTGAGTGGTGAGGGAGCGCAGTAATGGGAGAACAGATATATCTTGCCGATAGTTGTGAAATGTTGAACGCCGATTGATCAGTGAGACAGTCTCCCCATTGTTTTTGCTCTCTCGACCCCTCCCTGCGTAAGCACAGGCCCATCAGCCGATAGCCTTGGCGGCGCCTACCATTATGTTTAAACTGTATAAAAGACAACCTTGATAATCGCATCTTCAGACTCGTGCTGAACAGGCCCCCGGATCTACGCTGGGCTGCTGTTACGCTCTTGTCTCTTGTTTGCAAGCAATAAATACCGGACTCAGATATTGTGGCTACTCAGGACTTGTTTCTTGATACTTACCTCCGAAGAGCTGAAGTACAGAGTGGTAAATCCTAGACTTCCACCACAAGACCCATCTCTTCAGGCTGCATCTGAACTGTCCCTCCTAAAGACCTCTTCATCCCCACTACCCCCTTTACAAGTTTCTCTCCTGTAAAAAAAGAAAAAAGAAAATAAGTAATTCTTCCTTCTTCTAGCATCGTAACTGCCAATAGCCCCTGGTCCTACCATAGATTACTTTTTCTTTTGATGGCTGATGGAGAGATGATTCACTTACTTAGACAAATGTATTTGTTTTAAGTCGCTTTGGCGTCTGCTAAATGCCATCAATGTAAATGTAAATATTCTTAGAATTATTACACAACAATGCACTAGCTCTTGGCTAGAAATTCTACCCCGCTGAAACCACTCGCAACCACTTAACCAACCAACTCTACCACTCTCAACCACTCAACCATCCTCTACCGACTCCACTGAACTACCCCAAGCTCAATCTATTTATCTATCTATGATCTTCTAACATACTATATATCTAACCTTCTATCTTTCCAACCGTAAGTCTCTCTAACCTAACATCATCCTTTTTTTCCTTTCACCAGTCACTACTGCTTCACTCAGTATAATCCATACTGATTAACTTCTTAATTGTATTGATCTATCTATATGTCCCCTCTCTCATTTATCCATCCGCTTTCATTTATCCATGCATCCAACCAACCAACCAAAGCTTTCTGATATCTATTAAACTTTTAAAACTATTAAGCTTTTTGTAAGATCTCATCCGGTTAACCAACCTCTACACACTCCACTGAACTACCCAACCATACAACATTCTAACTAACCTTCTAACCCATACAAACATAACCTTCTCTCTTTTTCATACCATTTTTACTCATTGAGCATAAAAAATAGAATAAATGAAATCCTATACCGCGTACACATTCTAAACCGCTTAACCTGTGCACAGGAAATGTATAAAAGATAAGTTGATATGGGATATATTCATGGTTAAAAACTGGAAATGGTATTTCATGAACTTGGAAAGGTGATTTGTGGATGACATCATTATTATTTCACAATATTTCATTACTTTTTGCATAATTGAGAAACTATTCAATCAACCAATGAGAACCCTAGTCTCGTTGTGAGTTAACCAATCAGAAGTGTAGATCCGCCCTACGCTTCTTTGGATCAAGGAAAAATCATAGCGCTCTGTCTTTTCCGTGTTAGCTCGTACTGATCAGACCTGTATGTACTATGCGCTGAAGATTCCTGCCACGTGTGAAGAAATGCTTTAAAAGTAATTTTCCTTTGAAAGATCTGCTTAGAATTGCTTATTTCCATTATTGCGAATATAAAAGACAAGGGTTACTTTGACAAGCCTCGAGTGAACTTGAGTGTGGAGTAGCATAGTTCTGCTAGCAGAACAAAGTTATCTATGGCGTTGTTCAGTTTTCAAAGACATACCAGCCTTCCACGAACCCACAATCTCCGAATCACCCTTCCACAGTTCCTATTCCAAGCTGCTGTAACCTTGGAAATATTTCCCTTGGTGAGTCAGTGTTTTCAATTCAGCAATAACATTCAATGGTTAACATCACCAACATATATGCCTTATGTCTCCCGGTATTAGACCCTATACAGGAGTCCCGGTCCAGCCCTCCGTCTAACGGGTTAAATCCTCAGTCTAATCCTCCACCCTCATCCATTTTTAAAGATATATATACACTCACCGGCCACTTTATTAGGTACATCTTGCTAGTACCGGGTTGGACCCCCTTTTGCCTTCAGAACTGCCTTAATTCTTTGTGGCATAGATTCAACAAGGTGCTGGAAACATTCCTCAGAGATTTTGGTCCATATTGACATGATAGCATCACGCAGTTGCTGCAGATTTGTCGGCTGCACATCTATGATACGAATCTCCCGTTCCACCACATCCCAAAGGTGCTCTATTCGATTGAAATCTGGTGACTGGAGGCCATTGGAGTACAGTGAACTCATTGTCATGTTCAAGAAACCAGTTTGAGATGATTTGAGCTTCGTGACATGGCGCATTATTCTGCTGGAAGTAGCCCTCAGAAGATGGGTACACTGTGGTCATAAAGGGATGGACATGGTGTCGCCGAGGGTGAGCCTAGTATGGCCTTTACCCGGCCTCAGCACCACACTCAGAATAACTCAAGCAGTAGTGAGAAATCAGAGTATGTGCTGTGGGAATGTATCCCGGAGGAAATGCCTACGGATGGGGGAGCCGAAAACACCTACCGTGTTATACCAAAGCCATTTGAGATAGGAGCCGGGGCACCAGTGGGACTTTGTAAGCAGGAGGGATCCATTGAGGAAGAGACATTACCCGTACACACCCAGGAGGTGGAGCCAGACTCAGCTGAAAGCAAGGCCATAGAGACTAAGCCGGTAAGCATTGGACGAGAGTTGAGACCCCGTATAGCTGGGAGGTCACGACTGCCTAGTGAACTGACCTCTACCACGGATACTGACACCGAGTCAACTGACTCTGAATCTGATGTTTCTGAGTATAGGCCAGGGGCTAGGCCCAGTGGGCAAAGGTTAGAGAAACGTATGAGTAGAATGCGTAGAATGGATAGACGTATGGGTTTTAGACCTATTGGAGGGCCACATAAAAGCCACAGGGCTCAGGAAAGGAAGGCGGATATACCATCACCCACACCAGGTTCACCAGCCTCTTTGGGCACACCAGAGGATTTGATCAGACATCTTGTTTACCACCCCGCAGTGGGGGAGGAAATGGAGAGTGTAGAACTGCCACCCGGCTGGGTGGTGTTGGATGAAGTAACCTCCCGTCAAAGTTCACCCGTCCAGAACGATTGGACTGGGGATACACCGGCTGCAGCTGGACCCCCTAGTACCCACTTACTTGCCTCTCTCCTCTATCCTCTCTCTCCTAACCTCTCTCCCCCTCGCAGAAATGGATTGGTTAGACCAACACCGGTCGTGGAGGAAACAGTTGCGGCATTTGTGGCTGGAGTTCAGGCTGCCCTGCACATCCCCGTTCCCGAGAGAGAGGTTACTGTTATTGGTACCTTAGAGGAGGATATGATGCAGACCCCCCCTTGTGAAGAAGCAGTGTCTTTTGATATCGATCTCTCTGACATCTATGAGTTTCTCCTGCCAACTGTTGAAATGCCGGACCTGGAAGAAGGGATGGATCCCTTCCTCGACTCTATCCTCCTGGACTAAGTGGAATGATAAGTTGGCCAAAAATAAATATGTATCCAAGAATTGCTTAAAGAAAGTATAATGATTTAGAAGTAGAGCAACTATATAACTATATACTTAACCTGCAAATAATGAGTAGTTTTCAATATGTGTAATTGCATAACTAAATAAGAGGAATTAGAATGCAAGTGTGACCCAGAGTCACTATAGCTGCTTAGGCCTTGTGTATAAAGTGGGCCCACTAACAAAGAAAGTGCTAGAATTAACCATATTTAACTGTGTATTCTTGCTCAGAGTTGATTGCTGAGACAAGGCAATATATCTTTGGAAAGTTGGTGTCATGTGTACAAAGGGCAACGGCTGTAGGAGAGAAAATGGGAAGTGAGACCCGTCTAAAGGTCAGGTCAGGTGATGGAAAGTCCCCAGCTGGACAGTGCCATGGCGTCCAAAATCAAGTAGAAATATGCTGTGTGAAGTGTGATATTATTAATATAAGAAATATAGCGATTTGCTGGTTTTAAGGCTTTTAACATGATTAATTACTATATGTTATACGATAGGAAAGTGCGTTGATAATGGAGCCTGGAAGCCATACTGGTTGGGGGAAGGGATAACGGCCTCACCACAGGGTTGCTACATTTGGAGCTACAGCAGCCCCCACCTTCTTATCTTTTGACTTCTGGAAAGGAAAACATTGCAGGCCTGCTGTGTACCAACCAGAGAATCAAACTATGTGAAGTGTGTAATAAGATGTGTAATAGTGTAATAGATGCACTGTAACCAAGGCATAGATGTACAACAGATAGAGAAGTTCTGCATGCAAAACATAGATATGTACTGTGCAAGCAGACCTAGACCCGCAATATCCAGATATAGACAATGTCCAGACATAGACCCAATGATTCAGGCTTAGGCCCAGTGATTCAGGCATCGACGCAATGTCCCAGACAGGGAGGTACCTTAGCCGGGGTATAAAACATGCTTCTTGGGGCATTTCGCTGGGCGCGCGCACCCCCGCTGCAGAGCGTAATACTTGAGGCATTGGAGCAGGATTGAGTGTGTTGGAGACCAAGCCCGGAGCTCATACTCTGATTATATTCTGACTTACGGATTGCCACCGCTGAACAACTTTTGGAGACGAGTTTTCTTGATAAGTATTTGGAATTCAGTTTAGGGAATAGACCAAAATTTGAGAACTCCACAGCTTCTCTTTCAGCACGGGGCTTAACCCTTAGCTGTTGGGGCTGTGGCTTTAGGTAATACCAAGGAACTATTATCACAGGTTTTCACTCTGAGGAGCTATTATCATAGGTTTTCACTCTGAGGAGCATTTATCATAGGTTTTCACTCTGAGGAGCATTTATCATAGGTTTTCACACGAAGGAACAATTATTACAGTTTTGTTGTTTTCTAAGTATTATTGTTTTAAGAGGAACCCCCTTGGATATAGTATTGTTACATGAGCTCTCATCAGTTTCACCGATAATATTGGACACAGGATTTCAGAATCATTTGGATTTCAGGATCAATTGGAGTTCCGGATCATTGGGAGTTCAGGATCGTCTAGAATTCAGGATTCTTCAATCAATACCAAAAGAAAATAATTTTAGTAGTTTTTCTGGATTTTGCCTGTCAGGGGCAAGGCTGAAGCCCTGCGGGGACTCATTAAGGTTAGAGCAGCCGTCAACCATAGAGGTCATTTGCTTCGATGCACGGTTTTATAGGGGTGACTTTTCAGTGCATTTGGAAGGGAGTGAAGGAAGATTTGGGGAAACTATGGGATTTTTAGGCTGTTAACAGCGGAGTGAATCTAACCACCACCAACCTACACCGGACCCCTATGGTCCAAACCTGTTACTAGAGGGTTGGTACCGGAGCCCTGTACTGGGCTATGAGTTCTGGTTTGTGAATTTTATATTTTAAACTGGAACTCAACTTTTGCTTTTTCAGCAACAATACTCAGCTAGGCTGTGGCGTTTAAACAATGCTCAATTGGTACTAAGGGACCCAAAGTGTGCCAAGACAATATCCCCCACACCATTACACCACCACCACCAGTCTGAACCGTTGATACAAGGCAGGATGGATCCATGCTTTCATGTTGTTTACGCCAAATTCTGAGCGTACCATCTGAATGTTGCAGCAGAAATCGAGACTCATCAGACCAGGCAACGTTTTTCCAATCTTCTATTCCAATCTTCTTCTGAGCCTGTCCGGATTGTCGCCTCAGTTTCTTGTTCTTAGCTGACAGGAGTGGCACCCGGTGTGGTCTTCTGCTGTAGCCCATCTGCTTCAAGGTTCGAAGTGTTGTGCATTCAGAGATGGTCTTCTGCATACCTTGGTTGTAATGAGTGGTTAGTTCAGTTACTGTTGCCTTTCTATCATCTCGAACCAGTCTGGCCATTCTCCTCTGACCTCGGGCATCAACAAGGCATTTTTGCCCAGAGAACTGCCGCTCACTGGATATTTTCTCTTTTTTTCGGACCATTCTCTGTAAACCCTAGAGATGGTTGTGCGTGAAAATCCCAGTGGATCAGCAGTTTCTGAAATACTCAGACCAGCCCGTCTGGCACCAACAACCATGCCACGTTCAAAGTCACTTAAATCACCTTTCTTCCCCATTCTGATGCTCGGTTTGAACTTCTGTGCAGCACACCGATATAATTTCTAACAATTCAATGACTTGATGTTTTCTCACCTGGGACTATTGATAGATATTATGTTTCATTTGATCTCACATTTCAGCTTCCCAAGAGGAATAAAAAGAAGCAGAAAGTCCAACTAGGCCAGGACGACCAAGCTAATGACAGAGTAAGTTAATTAACTTTCAAGCAGCAGTTGCGGATACTGTACTGTGCGTATGTGGGTTAGATTAGATGGATTAGAACTGGTATGCCCAATGGAGAGATTTATGAAGTTACAGAATAATAGAGTGGAGTCATCGTAGGTATGATGATAGACCATAACCCATATGGTTACAGCATCGTCATGCAGGCTAAGAGACAGTGTGCTAGGACAGATGGCGTGTGTGCGTGTGTGTACATGTGTGTGTGTGTGAGTGTGTGAGTGAGTGCATGTTTGGAGACTTGAGATGGTCAAGACAGAAGGTAGGGTAGGCTATTTTGGGAATAGGGTATATCATTGATTGATATACTGTATAACTAATAATATGCCCAAGTTGCTGTTAACAAGCCGTACCGTATGCTAACTAGCTACTGGTTAACTGGTTGTGTAACATGTTGTGTCTCAGCACCACCATGCAGTATGTGATCCTGACCTATGTGAAGCACCTGGGGGTGAAGGTCAAGGAGCCTCGCAGCCTTGAACCCAAACGAGTCCCCATCAACTTCCTGCCCAAGATGAAGGCATGGTTCAGCACTGAACACACACATGGATGCACATAAGAACACATATGCGTTGAAACATGCACACACACGCACACTCGCAGGCATGTACGTGTGCGCGCACACACACGCAGTTACAAATTAGCATCAATAGAGCCGTTTCGTACTGCAAATACCTTGTCTCATTTGGCATTTTGAATAAGCCTAGCTTGACAAATCTCTTAAATATTTCAACGCAATACAGCTTGAAAAAGCCATTTAAAATGTGTTACACTGTTCTGCTTGTTTCACCCCCGGCAGTAACATGGTTGCTCACTTGTTTAGGGCCTTCTTCTCATGTCTTCTCTCACAAATATTTTTTTAATATATGTTTTAGGGCATTTCTGCTTTATTGGGATAGAGATAGTAGAGATTGACAGGAAGGATGGGTGAGAGAGAGGAGGGATGACATGCAGGATATGTCGATGGCCGGAATCGAACCAGGGACCTTGCGATGATATGGTATGCGCGTTAGTGTGCTACGCCACTGAGCACCCCTCACTAATATTTAATGTCTGGGTTTATAGTATCAAGCCTACGTGTTTTTAGCCTCACCTGCACACTTTTTAAACCTTGTCTTTTTAAAACTGCTTTGTCTTTCACCTCTCTTTTTTGCACCCCCGCCCCCTTTACCTAACACCCCCCAACCCACCCCCTCCAGCTCAAAACTCTTGTTCACTTTCTGGTGTAGTGCACTTATCGGCCCACATTAACAATGAGATGGTGAGTTGATGATGGATGACCGGTTGACGTTTGGTTGTTGTTTTTGACCCCTAGAGGAGATGGAGGAGAGGGACAAGGTGAAGAGGACAGGAGACTGCTGCAGGAAGATACTCAACTATGTCAACCAGGCCGTCAAAGAGGCAGAGAACAAACAGGTAAGAAGGACCGTGTGAATAGACGCCATTGATTAGACCCAACATTGGTGGTCACATGCTGATGAGGGGTGTGCCGATCTCATATTACTTGTTTCTGTAAATTCGGACTTGATACTGGTAATCGGATGATATTTGTGATCAGACAACCAGGAGTGCGATTTAAATACTTAAAATGATGGAACAGGTGGTTTAGAATGCCACTGAGCTGCGCAAGTTGGTCAGAACGCATATTAGCAAGCACCTGTCATTACTTATGTGGTATGTTCATTGTTTTGGTTCGTAATATAATGATTAATAATTTACCACAGGACAACATGTGTGATTGTTTAGTGCTCATAAATGTGTGTGTGTGTGTGTGTGTGTGCGCGTTCCTATCCTTACAGAGACGAGAGGACTACCAGAGACGGTTAGACCTGTCTTCACATTCACATTCTCCTGTAGAATATGGATCTCACCAAGAGGAAGATGGTGCATGAGGGACCTCTCTCCTGGAAGGTCAACAAAGACAAGACAATCAGTACGTTGACATGAATGAAATGTGTTTTAGCGCAAAGAGAGAATACTGCATTTGAGTTAATTCATTCACTTCTCATTTTGATTTTTAAATTTGACATTTTTTTAAAGTTGTGAACCTGAAACCTGACTGAAAGAACATAGATTCCACCAACATCTTTGTGTCCCCTAGAAAAAGAAGTCACTTCCTCCCCGGGTCTGCAAGCCCCGCCCACAGGGTCCAATCCATTTGAGGGTGTCAAATCGGAGGAGGAGGAGGAGGAAGAGTCGCCGTTGCCAGATAGGGGAGAGGAGGAAGAGGTGATGGAAGTGGTGGTGGAGGAAGAGGAGGAGGAGGAGGTGGAAGAAGGAGCCGTCCTAGAGGGCGAGCTGGCAGACAGACTACCCTTCCTCCAGGAGAGGTCACGTCAGGGCATTGCCGTCGACCACCAGGAACCTGACGCCTTTGGGATCCTCCCCGTCTAAAGCCGAGGAGGCCCTGAGACATTTTTTTTTTGGATTGAAGTTTGTCCTTGACCAACCGATTGTGATTTTGTAATTTGGGTGAACTATCCCTTTAAGCAGAATACGTTCACACCCTCTGTTTACTGTGAGTGTTGCAGTGTATCTAATAAATGAATTATCATGATACGATTAAACCCAGTGTTGTATGACATGGCCAGCGGCAGGGTTTAACCACAGCAACTGCCAAAGAGTTCCGGAACACTCACCACCTAGAGTGCCAAGTGTTCTATGTGGTATTTTACCGAGCAACAACACTTTGATTGGCTACAATATTAAGCATTATAATTTATGCATTTTTTGTGAATAAAGTCATTCTTGGCACTTGTAATGTTGACAATTTTGGCAACTTTATTCATCCTCGGCACTAAATGAGTTAAGCAGAACACTTACATTGTACACCTTCTGCATACAGGACTGTGCATACCTATTTTGACAGCTGTCATTGCCTCAATTGTGTTATTCCCACCACACTAATGACTACATATTAGCAGTGAATTGAAATTCAATCCATAATTAGATTTTTTAATTTAACTCATTTACCCAGGGTGACTTTATTCACCAAAAATGCAATAACGTGTATGATGCTTCATTTTGTGGCCAATCAAAGTGTTGTTGATAGGTAGATACCACATAAAACACTTGGCAGTCTAGGTGGTGACTGTTCCGGAACTCTTTGGCAGTTGGTGAGTTAACCTTTATTCATCCAGGTGAGTCTCATTGAGATAAAATCGATTTTTCAAGAGAGACCTGGTCCAAGACCGACCCATTCTTGGGCCCATTGATTTACACAAGGAATTGTGAATTCAGAAACTGAATTTCAATTCACTTTGTGAGCCAAGTTAATTTAAAATGTGAACTGACGACCCTCAACCCTGCTAGAGATTGTATCTCCACTGTAACAGCCATGTCTCCCCCATCTCCCAGTGGCAGCCCTGAGGCAGATCCTCCTCAACCACATGGTGACCGAAGAGGAGGGAGAGAAGGAGCAGAGGAAGGGCCGAGCCCCCGGGGGCCGCCTGCTGAGGACTACCTCCCTACAGTTCCCGGAGGACAGCGGTGACTCTGGCTCCAGGACCACAGCGCCCTCTACAGTCTCCTCCGAGAACGGCGGCCCAGAGAGGCCAGGAGAGGCGGGAAGGAGGGAGGAAGGCACCCCCGAACTGCCCTCTGGTGACACGGGTTTCTTCGAGACATCAGAGGAGTACGGTGAGTGGGCTGGGACATTTTTAACACTAAATATATATTGTTACTCGTGAAATTTCATTTCAGTTATTCATCGCAAACTAACTGAGTTGATGTTAGTCAACCTCAGCCAGCAGATCATGACCCACCTACGACTCCAACAGGCTAACCTGCAGGAACTGAAGGTCTGTAAACATTTTGAATGAAATGCATTGCAATGAGCTATATAGGTTACCCTAAAATAGGGTGACTATGCATGTGTTGTAATTTCTAAATGGCGAAAAACAATATGTACAGAAATACCATCAAATAAAAGCTAGAATCTCTACTTTAACCTCACAGTAATTGTTTGATTTCAAATACAAACTTTTGGAGTGTGGAACTGAAAGGAAAACAATGCTTCACTGTCCCATTACTTACGCTCTGTAAATAAAGCTCTAATAATTGTCCTCATCAAGTCTCACACAAGGTATCAAGACATCTGGTTGTAAGGCTGTCCATTTATCCATTGCATATTTTCTGCCATTTACCCATTGAATGCATCATCGAATTTTACCCATCCATCCATCTGTACGTTCATCTGTTCAACTAGAGCTAAATTGGTGTCAACAACTTCAAGTGCTGTTGATTTTGCTCTCTCCTATGCACTCAACAATTCAAAAAGTAGTCTTTCAACATACACTAATCTCAAAGACCCCCCCCCCCTCTCTTGCTCTTTTCCTCCAGATAAGAGTTAATGATGACACAGGTCCTCCTTCACCTCCACATCAAAAGGACAGAGGAGTGACAGAGGAGGAGGGGAGACACAGCCTCCTGTCCTAGTCATCCCCATGCCCCTACCACTCATCCACCCCATATCTATCCATGGAGGAGTTTGATCCTCATGTGTTTGCATGAGCTCCATTTACCAAGTGGAGTCTGGCTCACAGCAGATAGGGAAAAGGGGGCTACTGTTGAGATCATTGATGTTTTTTGACATGTCCATGAGAGGAGAGAGAGACCACAAGACGCTATATGAAAATAAAATCCCTTTTGGCTCTAGAGATATTTCAGTGATATGCTGCTAGTGGTGAGGTGATAAGAGATCTATTTTTTCACCTTTTGGTGTGACTGTATCTTCTCAGACTTGCATTAGTGGTCCTTGGGGACTACGTGGCGTGACATAGCAGAATACAAGAGGACAGTATCATTCCTGGTATTAACTTTCCCCAAAGTCATGTCGTATTCATTTCATTCCTAATGACAGGGACACCCCCCTCCTCCTCTCCCCCCTACACTGGGGCATGTCCCCTCAGCTCTGTGCCCAGTTGCTGTAAACTGTACCAACCTTCCTTTTTACTGTTTTTAGATCTCAAACTCTCTACGTTACTGTACATGGATACAAGCTACTGAGGAACTCTTCACTCACAAATAAGCAATTTCATGGTTGGATTGAGAAGAGACTGCAAGGCACAAAAAATATATTACTTTTATTCCGTTAGCCCAGCCAGAAGATTGTGTGCACATATGAAGTTGTGGCTTGGATTCTTGGATGGAAAAAGAAGTAAACTACAAAACAAAAGCTGAAAATAATTGTTTTTTGTATTTATTTATTTTTAAAAGGACTTCTATGGACTATTTTAAATGTAAAAATGTGTACAATTATGACCAACACTGCATCTTAAAGTAAGAGCAATCTTCACATTTCCTTGTTTTTTTTCTCCTGCTTTCTACATCATACAATCATGTTGTAACAATGTCCGATGGTACACAGAGGCAGACGCAGCGTTTACGTTGAGGGAACAACTTTCCCGTTTATTCATACAGGGCGTTTTTAAATGTTCGTTGGGACTTTCCCGTCCCCGCTTTCCAGCCTTTCCAGGCTCAGCGACTTTCCAGTCGACGTTCTCTCTACTGTCTCGCCGTCTCCAGCTTAGCTCCCCTACTGAAATGGCAGAAGCACACATATCTTAAACATTCGCCGGCGAGACTTAATTCGCAGCAGGTGTGCAACAAAAGTCTCGCCGACACAACCCCGGCCACGGTCCTGTAGCTCCCTCTACAGGCCGAACGCTGCATGTCCCCCCACATACCCCCACCGCCCGACACAGGCCGGGGACCCGACGGCCGACGACCTACTCCCCCCCCCCTGCACGGGAGAGGAAGTCTGCCACGACCATCTGCGCCCCCGGTCTGTGCACGACGGAAAAGTTGAAGGGCTGCAACGCGAGGTACCACCGGGTGATCCTCGCGTTTACATCCTTCATGCGGTGGAGCCACTGGAGGGGGGCATGGTCGGAGTAGAGGGTGAAGGCGCGACCCAGCAGGTAGTAGCGGAGGGTGCCGACCGCCCACTTGATGGCCAGGCACTCCTTCTCCACGGTGCTGTACCGGCCCTCCCTCTCCGACAGCTTACGGCTCAGGTACAGCACCGGCCGGTCGGCCCCCTCCACGCGCTGGGTCAGCACTGCTCCCAGCCCTCTATCCGACGCGTCCGTCTGTAGGGAGAAAGGGAGGTTAAAATCAGGCGCATACAGGACCGTTTCTCCACAAAGAGCCCCCTTAAGGGCCTCGAACGACCCCTGGCACTGGCCCGACCATTGGACCGGATCCGGGGCACCCTTCCGGGTGAGGTCCGTCAAGGGACTGGCCAGCTCTGAAAACCCAGGTACGAACTGGCGGTAATATCCCGCCAGCCCCAGGAAGGCCCTCACCTCCTTCTTTGTCTTGGGCCGGGGAGAGGCGGCGATGGCCGCAGTCTTTTCAATCTGCGGTCGCACCTCCCCCCGTCCCAAGTGGTACCCCAGATACCGGATCTCCCTCCGCCCGATCACGCACTTTTTCGGGTTGGCCGTTAGCCCCGCCTGCCTCAGGGACCGCAGAACAGCAGCCACCCTCCGCACATGCTGCGGCCAGGTGTCACTGTGGACGACAATGTCGTCTAGGTAGGCCGCAGCATAGGCGGCGTGCGGCCGCAGAATACGGTCCATGAGGCGCTGAAAAGTGGCTGGGGCTCCGAACAACCCGAAAGGGAGCACGGTGAACTGGAATAACCCGAGCGGAGTGGAGAATGCCATTTTCTCCCGGGACACCGGCGAGAGTGGAATCTGCCAGTATCCCTTCGTGCAATCCAATGTCGTGAAGTACCTGGCCGTATCGGCATCGGATATGCATCGAACTTGGAGACCGCATTAACCCGTCTATAATCCACACAGAACCGTATAGTCCCATCTGGCTTGTTGACAAGCACGATGGGGCTACACCAATCACTGCGGGACTCCTCGACCACACCCAGCTCCAGCATGGCTTCCAACTCCCGGCACACAATGTCTCGTTTGTGCACCGGCAACCTATAGGGACGCGTGCGCACCGTTAAACCCGGCTGCGTTTCTATATGGTGGTCGATGAGCGTAGTCCGACCGGGCAGGGGAGAGAACACGTCGGCGAACTTAAGCTGCAAATCTGCAACGTCCGCGGCCTGGCTAGCAGAGAGATGGTTATCAATATCGACCGGAGTGCTACCTTTCGATTTTGGGACTTCCGGACCGAACTCCTCTCTCTCTGGAACTATCGTAGCCAGAGCAACAGTGACCACGTCGTTCCATTTTTTTAGGAGATTGACGTGATACACCTGCAAGCTATCCCCCCGGTCCGAGCGTCTAACCTCATAATCCACGTCCCCCATGCGACGTGTGACCACAAACGGCCCTTGCCACTTCGCGAGTAATTTCGTGCTGGAGGTGGGTAACAGTACGAGCACCTTGTCTCCCGGTGTAAACTCTCGTAGGGTAGTCCCCCTGTCATACAGGCGTTTCTGACGCTCCTGGGCTTGCAGCAAATGCTCACGTGAGATAGCCCCTAGGGCGTGGAGCTTTGTGCGCAAGTCGAGGACGTACTGGATCTCATTCTTACTGTCGCTAGACCCTTCCTCCCAATTTTCTTTAAACAGGTCTAGGACACCCCGGGGCTTACGCCCGTAGAGTAATTCAAACGGGGAAAACCCGGTGGAAGCTTGGGGAACTTCCCGCACCGCAAACAACAGGGGATCTAGCCATTTATGCCAATTCCGACTATCCTCGTGGACAAACTTCCGGATCATTGACTTCAAGGTCCGATTGAACCGCTCACAAAGGCCGTCCGTGGCCGGGTGGTAAACACTGGTTCGAATCGCCTTGATGTTCAGCAAGCCATACAGTTCCTTGAGGGTGCGTGACATAAAATTAGTGCCCTGATCGGTGAGAATCTCTTTCGGGATTCCCACGCGGGAGATGACTTGAAACAATGCTTGCGCTACACTCCTGGCAGAGATATTGCGCAGAGGTATTGCCTCGGGGTATCGGGTGGCGTAATCTATCAAGACCAACACAAATCGATAACCCTGTGTGCTCCGCTCAAATGGCCCGATAATATCCATCGCAATGCGGTCGAATGGGTTCTCGACCAATGGTAAGGGCCGCAAGGGGGCCCGTGGGATGGCCGGGGGATTTACTAACTGACATTCCCGACAGGACGCGCACCACCTACGCACCTCTGCCCGAATCCCCGGCCAATAAAATCGAGCCATTATACGGTGCAGTGTTTTGTCATACCCTAGATGGCCCGCCATGGGGTTGAAAAGAGCCGCCTGGAAGACCATTTCGCGGCGGCTGCGGGGAACCAGCAACTGGGTTACTTCCTCCTGACTATGTGAGTCACGACTTACTCGATATAACCTGTCGCTGATAATCGCAAAATAGGGGTGGGCGCGCACTGTGTCTGGCCGTATCAAAGTACCATCAATTGCTATCACTTGGTCAAAGGCTGATCTGAGGGTCTCATCACGAGACTGCTCGAGGGGGAAGTCGCCTAGCAGCGGATAGTTCGGCGAGGAAGTCTCGGGGTGAGGCGCCCCCGCCGGCTCCGGCTCCCCGACAGTGTCGCGAGGCGCCGCCTCGGCACAGAGCACATTACACGCCACACACCTCCCTAGCTGTCGTGCACGCATCCCGGTAGCCCTCTTTACCGCTTGAGGAAACCCCTCCCAATCCACACCTAGAATCAGGGGATGCGTGAGGCGTGGGCTAACCGCCGCCTGTACCCTATGGTTTTTCCCCTCAAAATGAATTTCGATAGCGACCAGCGGATATTCGTGAATGTCCCCATGCACACACCTCACCCGCACCCTCGATGCCTTCAACAGTGCCCCCGGCCGAACCAGGCGCTCCTGGATCATGGACTGCATACAGCCCGAATCCAAGAACGCCTGGTGTGTATCACGTTGTATCCTTACCGGAATACGATACGCCGCTCCTGGTCCGGGGGGAGGGCCCGGTATGTCGCCGATGCGGACGACCTGCCCCACGTCCATCGCCCGACACTCGGCCTGCACGTGGCCCGGCCGTCCGCACCGCCAACACACCCCCCCTGTCGCTCGAGGTTCTCTCTGCGGGGCCGGGGCTGGTTCCGGATCGGCGTGCTCCTGCCATCTCGTTCTCGGGGCGGGCGCCGGCCTCCCTCCTTCTGCTCCCCCGGCTCCTCCTGGGCGTTGCCCCCCCCCCCCTTGCCGCGGGGTCGGGGGTTGGTCGTTGTGGCCCCCGCGGTGGGAGGGAGAGATGGTCCTCCGCCAGACCCACGGCGGTCTTTAGGTCCTGGGGGCGGTGGTACTGGACCCAGGCGGCGGTGCGGGCCGGGAGCCCCGCGAGGAACTGCTCCAATACCACCCGGTTCCCGACCTCCACCGCCGAGTTGTTCTCGGGGTCCAGCCACCGCCATGCGCTGTCCCCCAGCCGCTGGGCGAAGGCGAAGGGCCGGCACCCCTCCTCCATGGTCATGGCCCGGAACCGGCGCCGGTGTTCCTCCGGTGTCAGGCCCAGGCGGTCCCGAATCGCCCGGGCCAGGGACTGGTAATCCCGTTGGGCGGCCGCCGGCAAACTGTGGGCCGCGAGCTGCGCCTCCCCTGACAGGAGGGGCAGCAGATGGTAGGCCCACTCTCGGTCCGGCCACCCCGAGATCCTCGCCGTCCCCTCGAACACCGCGAGGAACGCCTCTGGGTTGTCCAGGTCCCCCATCTTCTGCAGCTGGACCTTGGGGGGACCTGGTGCCGCTCCGGTCCCCGGCGCCGGCCCGCCGGCCCTGTCCGCGAGCCTCGCCGCCGTCAGCTCCTCTAGTGTTGCCTGCTGGGTCTGCTGCAGGGCCGTCTGTTGCTCGAGAACGAGCGTTATCCTTGCTATCGCCGCTGTTAGCGCGTCCATCTTGCCTTTTTCCTGTGTCCCAGGTTGGGCGCCAATGTAACAATGTCCGATGGTACACAGAGGCAGACGCAGCGTTTACGTTGAGGGAACAACTTTCCCGTTTATTCATACAGGGCGTTTTTAAATGTTCGTTGGGACTTTCCCGTCCCCGCTTTCCAGCCTTTCCAGGCTCAGCGACTTTCCAGTCGACGTTCTCTCTACTGTCTCGCCGTCTCCAGCTTAGCTCCCCTACTGAAATGGCAGAAGCACACATATCTTAAACATTCGCCGGCGAGACTTAATTCGCAGCAGGTGTGCAACAAAAGTCTCGCCGACACAACCCCGGCCACGGTCCTGTAGCTCCCTCTACAGGCCGAACGCTGCATGTCCCCCCACACATGTATTAACAGAAACTACGAAAAAATAAAAGACTGCAAGGTATCCCTAAAATATTTATGTAATCTGTATTTTTATTATTTTTGTCTAGACATTATATTTGTATTATATTATTAAGAGGAAAATATGGCTCTGTTGAAAACATGGATAGTTCTTTTAGATGAGAGATTTAAATTTGATTGATCTACTGTTTAAAATGAAGGGAAAGATTAAAAATGTGTTGAAATTAGTTGGGGAATATTGGCCAAAACCACAAAACTGAAAATGTTGAAATATCATTAAAGAAGCTTGCTGGAAACACTGATGATGGTTGAGCATTATTCCCTTTAGGTCAGGGGTGTCCAAACTTTTTTTAAAGAGGGCCAGATTTGATAATGTGAAGATGCTCGGGGGCCAATGGTCCCTTCTGACATTTTTTTTAACAATAAAAGTTACATACAAATGCACTGTTCTATAACTATTTTATTTTCATTGTCACAATTATCATTTTTTTAAATTGCAATGGAACCAAATGTAAGCCACTCAAGGCGTGAACAAATCTAAAAAAGAAATAAAAAATTCTGCCTTTCTTTCACATCTGGAGTCAGATAACATAGAACAAACTGTATGGAATACCTTAAACTTCCATTTAGTTGATAAAAATCTTAACCTCATGTTCATTTTAAACATGACTTATTATGAGTAATGCAAAGTCTGTTAACATTTAAGTTTAAAACATATGACTTGCTCTTGTCTTTCACAAGATCATTCAGAAAGTAATATTTTTTGTCACATCTACAGGTACATAACATCAGCAGGCAAACCTATTCAAAAGTTTAATACAGTTATAAATATATGCACTTGGACTTATGGCACTATAAGTCCAAGTGCATATATTTATAACTGTGCTTTTGGCTTTTCACTGTTAATAGTGGCAGATGTTACCATTCAAAACACTCAGAATTTCAGATTGACCAAGAAACAGGTAACTTACTGACACTAATGAGAAGGGTGACAATGAGATCTGGATTTCAGTAGACAGGCCAGGTCTGGTTTGAGGGCAGTGGTTGAGATGTGTAAAATGTCACTGTGGGGGGACATGCAGCGTTCGGCCTGTAGAGGGAGCTACAGGACCGTGGCCGGGGTTGTGTCGGCGAGACTTTTGTTGCACACCTGCTGCGAATTAAGTCTCGTCGGCGAATGTTTAAGATGTGTGTGCTTCTGCCATTTCAGTAGGCGAGCTAAGCTGGAGAAGGCGAGGCGATCGAGGAGAGCCGAGAGCTGAGACGGGAGCGAGAGACTTTTTGACGAGGCTGGAAAGCCCAAACACTTCCAACGGAATACTTTATGAATAAACGGGACCAATTCCCTTATCGTGATACTGCGTCTGCCTCTGTGTATAAACGGACTTTGTTACAGTCATGTAGGTGGAAGTCACTTAGTCTTGACCTCAAGCAGTTCTTGTTTAAGTTCATGACAGATAACGTCTGCTCACACAAATATGTATATGTATAGGGCTTTAGAGCGAATAGAATTGATTGCCTTTACCACGGGTTTCATAACATGATCAAATTTGAGATGTTTTGCGCAGAGAGCCTGCTGGTGAATTATACAGTGGAGTATAATAGCGTTACCTCCTTCTTCGCTGACTTTGTTGCAGATCAATGTAGACAATCCACTTCGTTCACCAACCATGGCAGGCGCACCATCGGTAATAATCCCACTAACTTTACTCCATGGTAGTTTCATATCGTCAACAGCTGTACAAACAGAAACAAATAAATCCGTTCCTTTTATGTTCATGTCATCGTCAACTCCTCTCAAAAAAATCAGTAGCTGCGCAGTGTCAGATGCATCTGTGCTTTCATCGCAGGCTAATGAAAAATAATCAAAAGTCACTCCCCTGTTGTCTCTGAATATCTGATGATAGGTCCTCTATTCTCTGTGCCACAGTGTTACGAGCCAGGCAAACATTAGCAAATTCTTGCTTCTTCTCGGGGCAAATGTTCTCCACCATTTTCATGACAGTCTTTGATAAACGTACCCTCTGTGAAAGGTTTGCCATATTTGGCGATTAACATGGCCACTTCGTAGCTTGCTTTGGTGACGTTTTCATTTGACTCACAGGCTCGCGTGAAGAGTCGCTGTTGTGAGGCCAAAGCAGCTTGGAGTTGCTTCACTTTTTCAGCGCGCTAACTCCCTGTTACCTTGTCGTATGCGTTAGCATGTTTTGTCTGGTAGTGTCTCTTTACATTGAATTCCTTAAACATGGTAACAGTCTCTTGACAAATTAGACAAACACAATTGCTCCGATTTTCAGTGAAAAAATATTGTAATTCCCATCTCTCCTGGAAGCGTCGGCCCTCACTGTTAACTTTCCTCTTTTTATTTACAGGCGCCATGGCAGAAACTAGCGAGAAGTGTTCACAGCAAGGTCACAGAGCCATATAGAGTTAGAGTTCACCATGCGGTGAAAGGAGAAATTGCATTTTGAACCTTTTATGATTTATTTATTCTGTTTGACAGTCCTAGCGGGCCATAAAGAATACATTATAAAACCGAAGCTGTGGGCCGTGTGAAATCTGACGGCGGGCCGTGATTGGCCTGCGGGCCGGACTTTGGACATGCCTCCTTTAGGTAGATGTGAATATTACCTGTAAGTTAAAAGGCAGATGTTCATGTTTTATTGTTTGGGTACTGCAATGAATGTATACCTCCTACTCATAGTTCTTTAGATAGTAAAGACTACTCACTACAGTAAGGCACTCACTGGAGCTAGGTCTTTCTCATACGATCAGCACAATCTGCAGCGCAGTAGACAATGAGCTTTCAGTTTAATGTTTGATTTAGCTACAGTGACAGCAGTAAACCTTTCATCACAAGTATTTAATTCCCATCTCTTGCTCTTCTTGTTACTTTTCTTCTTCTTGAAAAGTTTGGGGTCGGTGGATGTGCTGGTCTACCTGTGGACTGCGGGGCCGGTGAGCGACGCGATATGTGAGCTTCGTGCAGCATATCGCCCCCCAGTCCGTCCCTGGGTGTGATGAATTATTCAAACACTGACATAAGCACGCTATGGACGCTATGGACGCAGACATAAAGTTTACTCAGTTGACTTTGCTCAATCAACACAGGCACATTGTTGTATTCAATGAATATCATTGATTTTAAGGATACACAGCTCAGTTTCAGAAGACAGGATACTAGAAGACAGGACTACTGAAGAAGGTGAGTTCATCATTATCTCGATGTATAACTTTGATCAGTGTTAATACAAGAGGAGGGTTTGCAAAACTTAACCCTAAAGTAAGAGGGGAAGGGTGAAACTTGTTCTGCCCACACTCTTGAAAATGTGCAGCACTCCAGTAATATGCCATCTGTGATATGCCATCAGCTATCAGACAGGGCCCAAACCAGAGGGCTCAAACCAGACAGGGCCCAAACCAGACAAGGCCCAGCCCAAACCAGACAGGGCCCAAACCAGACAGGGCCCAGCTCATACCAGACAAGGCCCAGCCCAAACCAGACAGGGCACAAACCAGAGGGCTCAAACCAGACAGGGCCCAGCTCAAACCAGACATGGCCCAAACCAGACATGGCCCAAACCAGACAGGGCCCAGCCCAAACCAGACAGGGCACAAACCAGAGGGCTCAAACCAGACAGGGCCCAGCTCAAACCAGACATGGCCCAAACCAGACAGGGCCCAGCCCAAACAGGGCCCAAACCAGACAGGGCCCAGCCCATTCCCCTATTCTATTTGGATGGCCCAAAAAAAGTGTTCGTCTCTAAAGCTTCCTAAGCCTTGTACTTAAACCTGTTCATCTGTCACTTCTTTAATCTGTCTTATTTAACAATGTGTCTTATTTAAAGGTACACTATGGAAGTTTTAATTACAAATTCTTTACCTCATGTTTTGTTTTGAGTGTTGAGTGTGTAGTTATCATACTGCTCTGATTATCAATCAATTTCTTGCCTGATTGAACCAGACAATCCTTCGCTGATGCCCATAGACATGGAGACGGGCACCCCTTTCTGTCCAATGAGGTAATCTTTGGATATGTTCAGACTATTTAGGGGACCCCTTTTGGCTCAAGAGCACCCCCAGTGGTGAAATATTCAATTATGTAACTTCAATGGATAAATGTTTACATGGAGTGCACTTGATGTATCAATGTATGTCTGGAAAGAGTCAAACTTCCCCAAACACCATTGACGTAAACACGCATGCCGGAAGTATTCTTGATCACTGCTACACCCCCTTCCGTCATGCCTACAAACCCCTCCTTCGACCTCCGTTCGGCAAATCAGACCACTCCTCCATCCTGCTCCTGCCCGCCTACAGACACAAGCTGAAACTCCCGACATCCACCATGAGAACGATCCAGATTTGGTCCAAGGAGTCCGAGGCTACAACACTACCTGGACGACGCGGACTGGGACATCTACCGCAAGATGAATGATGACATCCACGAGTACGCGCAAGGAGTCATGGGATTCATACAACATGGAATTCAGGAAGTTGTCCCCACAAAGACTGTCCAGCTGTTTCCAAATCAGAAACCGTGGATCCGGTGACATCACCAGCGACAAGAAAGCCCGCTACGACCTCTGCAGAGTGATCAAGGTACCCAAACGGGAATACAGCAAAAGGATAGAGTCACAACTATGCAGCAACAACTCATGCAGCATGTGGTAAGGGCTACACACCATCGGACTTCAAAGCTCTCTCCCGGACGAGCTGAATAGCTTCTACGCCCGCTTCGAGAACTCCAACGCCATTCCACCAGAGAGGACACACACCGCGGTCAGCGCTGCCAGCGCTCTGGTCATCACCGAAGCAGAGGTGCGCAGGCAGTTCGGGCGCGTCAACATCCGCAAAGCGGCCGGACAAGACGGCTTCCCAGACCGGGTGATCATTGTGTGCGCAGCGCAACTGGTTGGTGTGTTCACGGACATATTCAACCTCTCCCTCTTTACAGGAACAGTCCCCTCCAAGTCATCCACCATTGTCGCAGTGCCGAAGAAGAACAAGGTAGCATGCCTAAATGACTGGCGCCCTGTCGCTCTCACTCCCATCGTGAGCAAATGCTTTGAGAGGCATGTCAAGGCCCAGATCTGCAGCATGCTCCCTTGCACCCTGGATCCTCACCAATTTGCCTACAGGCAAAACAGATCCACTGACGACGCCACTTCATTACCCATAAGGCCGGTTGTAGTTTAGACTTTAATACCCATAAGGCCTGCTGTAGTTTAGACTTCACTACCCATAAGGCCTGTCGTAGTTTAGACTTCACTACCCATAAGGCCTGTCGTAGTTTAGACTTCACTACCCATAAGGCCTGTCGTAGTTTAGACTTCACTACCCATAAGGCCTGTCGTAGTTTCGACTTCACTACCCATAAGGCCTGTCGTAGTTTCGACTTCACTACCCATAAGGCCTGTCGTAGTTGAGACTTCACTACCCATAAGGCCTGTCGTAGTTGAGACTTCACTACCCATAAGGCCTGTCGTAGTTTAGACTTCACTACCCAAAAGGCCTGTTGTAGTTTAGACTTCACTACCCATAAGGCCTGTTGTAGTTTAGACTTGCCTGTTGTAGTTTAGACCTGTCGTAGCTGCAAATGACGGGGATCAGATGCATCACAAGGGTTTTGGTGTCAATGTTAATGGAAACATGTGGAGGCTTATGTTGGAGAAATCATTTCATTTCATTTAGAAAATAAAATACGCTATAGAAGCTATTAATAGTAGATATTTATTTAACTCACAATCCATACAATACAGTATATCTCGCAATAGTTATACAGATGTGTGTAGGCCCTGTCAATAGTTATACAGGTGTGTGTAGGCCCTGTCAATAGTGGCAGTATGCAGTTCTTTCATGGCAATCTTAGCATTAGCATCCGGGGGGATATAGGCTGCCGTGATAACAGTGGATGTGAACTCTCTGGGCAGATAGAAAGGTCTCCACTGAACCATGAGAAACTCGAGGTTAGCTGAGCAGTGACTCTCGGTGATGGTAGTGACCGTGCACCACGTCTTGTTCACATCAATGCACAAACCTCCACCTCTGGTCTGACCGGAGTCCCCCGCTGTTCTGTCTGCTCGGAGGACGTAGCGCCCTGCTAGCTTAATAGCATTGTCGGGTACCTCGCTGTTGAGCCAGGTTTCCGTGAAAACCATCATGTTACAGTCCATAATCTATTTGTGTGTGGTGATCCGCAGCCGCAGTTAATCCATTTTGTTCGCCGAGGAAAAGCCTTGGTAGTGAGAGTCGATGTGGAGTTAGCTTGAGCCTAGCTCTCAGCACACCTCGGCTACCACGCCTGTGTTTACGTTTCCTAGCCGGTCTGGGGTTACTCCCGGTCGGTGTAGCGGAGGTAGCTGCTCCCGCTGTTTTGGCAATCTCAGGTATTACGTTGATAAAGATGTCTGGAATGCAGGAACCGATGTCCAAAAGTTCTCGTCGGCTGTACGATATGTACGCTAAACTGTTTTTAGCGAGAATACTTGACATAAACAAGCAAATAACCACTAATTCGCAAACTCTGGTTTGCTCCAAATTTGCTCCAAAACCACCTGCTAATAATTCTGAATAAGAATTGGAGACTCACTCAGCCTTCTCTTGATCTAGATTCTAGACTGACAACAATGAATCATCCTACCATCTACCCCACATGTTTGGTCTGGTGATCAAGAAAATGTCTGTCAGCTCTTTTAAGACACTGAAAGATAGATCTTTGTCTAATTCTATGTGATTACGGCAATTATAGGTTAGGCCTATGTGCAAGGGGGAGATTGAGTGATTGCATTTTGATGCTTTTTTTTATTTTTTATAATGATCTGCCGTTCCGTCTTCAAAAACCATGTCATCCGCCCGTGAAACAAAACCGTCGACAAATACTGTGTTTAAAGATAGTGTATATACTATTGATCTCCTTTTCGTAAAGTGGTGCATGATGTCTTGACGGCACACCCTCTTCTCAGTTTAGAATCAAATGTTTGCAAGCAATTGTCTTCTGTAAGATGAATCTTTTTCAGCTGTATAGCGGTAAAGCAATCTTAATTGCAGTTTTCCGAGATAATTCCCTGCCTTCTGTGTATCAACTATTGTATTGTTTTTATTGTAAAGTGGCGGATGCCTCCTTTCCTTAACTTTATATGCAGTACGGTCCGCTGCGAACTTTATTTACGGCCAAACCACCCTGAACACGCCCTTAGTGCAAAGGAGTCTGGGAAGCCTGCAGCGAGCGGAAGCATTGGAGTTTGTTTGTTTGAGTGAAAGTTAGTTCAGTTTTTTGTGTATACCAACAGCTTGTGCTGTTTGGGGGGGTATTTGTCGACGGTTTTGTTTCACGGGCGGATGACATGGTTTTTGAACACGGAACGGCTGACAATAAGGCACGGAAAATGGAAAATGGTCAATTGAAGGAGGGTGTGCGTTTGGAGGGGAGAGCGGAGAAAATAAGCAGTGAATGCGGAGGAAGACGAGACAGGTGGAGAGAAGGAGACAGCGACGGAGGGGCCGAGCTACAGCAAAGACTTGACAGTGTCAGTCGAGCTGGTGGGAGAGGACAGGATAACGATGATGGAATTACTGAAAACGACTAAAGATATCTGTGGACTGGTCTTGGGATGTCGATTTACCGGAGTTAATAAATATGAACTGACGAGGAGTCACCCCAACGGGAATAAGAGACTGATGGATGGTTTCAAAATGAAGAACACAAGGATTATGGCGAAAGATTTAACCACTGATGAGATGGTGGTTTCGTTCTTGGGACTGCCGGTTTATATCACGGACTGGGACATTTTTAAAAAACTTTTGGACTGGGGAGTGAAGGCAATTTCGCCTATTTAGAGGAGGATGTGTGAAGGCACTCGTTTTGTCAAGGTAAAGTTCACGGAAACTGTTAAGTCCTTACCGTATTCAACGAGATTTGAAACAGAGAAGGGTGCCGAATATTTTCGGGTGACACATGACAGACAAGTGAAAGTGTGTCGCATGTGTTTACAGCCGGGACACATTGATAGATAGATAGATAGATAGAAACTTTATTTATCCCAATGGGAAATTCAGGTTCCAAGTAGCATACAGACATAGGGGTATCACACATAACATACACATACAACATACAACATTAGCAGCATTTTATACAGGCGAGGTGCAGTTGTAAATGTCTTTGCAGTTAGGTGAGGTGCAAAAAGGTAAGGCAGACTGCAATTATAGCATTAAATACTAAAAACTAAATACGGGCTACATAAATATGGACTATTTTAAAGTGCATTTAGTCCAGGCTGGTGGAGGGAGGTAGGGGCTGTGTATGAGACCTAGCATAGCTAGTAAACATTGTAGATAATGAGGTGAAACAGTGACATGATACATGATAGTGATATGATACAGAGGGTGGAGGTTATGCAGAGAAGTCCATCTCTTTGCCCTTGATTGACCTATTGTAGAGTTGTATGGCTCTGGGGACAAATGATTTAGTCAGTCTGTCAGTTTTGCTTGTCAGTGCTCGTAGCCTCCAGCTGATCAAGCTCTTCTGCTGGATGATGGTGTGGTACAGTGGGTGACCTTCATTGTCCATGATGGTGAGCAGTTTGCTCAGAGTTCTTTTTTCCATTACTGAAGTGATGCTCTCCAGTTCAGCTCCCACAACAGAGCCAGCTTTCCTTACCAGCCTGTCCAGTCGCTCGGCATCCCTCTTCTTAGTGCTTCCTCCCCAGCACACCACTGCATAGAAGAGAACGCTGGCGACCACAGACTGGTAAAACATCCCTAGGAGTTTGCTGCAGACATTGAAGGACCGCAGCCTCCTCAGGAAGTACAGCAGGCTCTGTCCCTTCTTGTAAATTCAATGTTGGCCGCATGGCATTCCTGTGCAGGTGACAATGGTAATTTTTCAAAACGACAAGGATATTTAAACACATGATTATTTGTTTGCTGTGCTCTATGGCCTCTGCTACAGACCTCATCGAAATGACACTTAGATATCTTAGTTGATTGACGCTTGACTGTAGATTTTCGCTTTGTGTCAAAAGAACTCCCTAACGCACACTTTTTCAAAGTAGGTGAATTCATCAGATCTGTTTGAAACATTGCATTTTATCCATGCACGACCACTGCTTAGATACTCGCAGCACAGTTGCCCCATATAAATTGCCCATGAGCGCGGAGCTTGTCTTTGTCACTGTAGCAACTTTGCTCCATCAGCGGGAGAAGCCGGTTCGACGCCCCTGTAAGCACATGTTTCTCTAATTCCTTTGTTTCAGGCAAGCCACTGTGACGTCAGACGCCTTTACGCATACAGCTTTTCAATGCTTAGACAGTAATGACATAATTCATGCTTACATTTCTTTAATTTTCGACGCATTGTCGTTATTCGTGACGCATCAATGACTAACTGATTATGTGGCAATGCAATGAAAAAAGCGCGTGGAATCAGTCGTTAATGATAGATTCGAGAAGCACATTTCTTCAATGGTGGCCATATGGCATTCCTGTGCAGGTGACAATGGTCATTTTTCAAAACGACAAAGATATTTAAACACCTGATTATTTGTTTGGTGTGCTCTATGGCCTCGGCTACTAGAAAAATAAAATTAGTCCCAACGTGTGCAACAGACCAGTTCGAAATCTCTTTAAATTTGCATCGTCATGAACATGAGTTATATCAGGCTAGCTCATTTTTTCTTTGTTCATTTTAAGTGTAGAAACAATATTTCGTTTGTGACCATTTTTTCTGCCGTTTTGAAAACACTCTCATGACTAAAGAACACAAGGCTGTCTATTGAAGGGCGCTTGACTGTAGATTTTTGCAAAGTGTCAAAAGCATTCCCTGACGCACACTTTTTCAAAGCAGGTGAATTCATCAGATCTGTTTGAAACATTGCATTTCATCCAGTCAATACGACTGCTTAGATACTCGCAGCACAGTTGCCCCATATAAATTGCCCATGTGCGCGGAGCTTGTCTTTGTCAATGTAACAACTTTGCACCCTCAGGAGGAGCCGCCGCTTCGACGCCCCTGTAAGCACGTGTCTCCAATTCCTTTTTTTTTTTTTCAGGCAAGCCACTGTGACGTCAGACGCCTTTACCACACAGCTTTGCGATGCTTAGACAGTAATAACATAATTCATGTTTACATTTCTTTAATTTTCGACGCATTGTCGTTATTCGTGAGGCATCAATGATCAATTGATTATATGGCAATGCAATGAAAAAAGCGTGTGGAAAACAGTGTTAATGACAGATTTGAGAAGCACATTTCTTCAATGTTGGCCGCATGGCATTCCTGTGCAGGTGACAATGTTTTCTTTTTCAAAACGAAAAGGATATTTAAACACATGATTATTTGTTTGGTGTGCTCTATGGCCTCTGCTACAGACCTCACCGAAATGACACTTAGATATCTTAGGGTGCACATATCACGTCTTCCCAAATGGTCTAGCGGATAGGAATCTGCCTTGTAACGCAGGGCGGCCCGCGTTCGATTCCCGTCATGGCAAATGATTTTTGTAGAAAAATAAAATGAGTCCCAACGTGTGCAACAGAACAGTTCGAAATCTCGTTACATTTGCATCGTCATGAACATGACTTACATCAGGCTAGCTCATTTTTTCTTTGTTCATTTTAAGTGTAGAAACAATATTTCGTTTGTGACCATTTTTTTCTGCCGTTTTGACAACAGGCTCATGACTAAAGAACACACGGCTGTCTGCTGATTTTTTTTTTCTTTTTTTTTTTTCTTTTTATTATCAAAAATATATACAGATACAATCATACATTTTACATGCACATAACTGCACACAAACACTAATACAATACAAACACAAAAAACCGGGTAAGCACTGCCCCCCAGCAAATCAATGAAACCATAGCATCAAAACCTCCACGCTTGAAACCATCAGAACGAAAACTCCAACCCTCCTCCCTCATCCACCCTCACAAACCCACAATCCCTTACAAACACCTTCTCAAAATCTTCCTGCCCTGTCCTAAACATGACTCCCACATTCTTCCTTACTAAATTCTCAAAGACCACCCATACATTAACCCTCTTCCCCTCAAACCTCGCCATATTCCTCCTCACATAGATTGCATACCTTGCATTCGACAACACAAAATTCAAACACCCCACATTCAATCCCCTCTTCCTATCACATAAACCGAATAACAAAAACCTCCTCCACTCCTGCCTCGCCACCAACTCCACCCCCCAGTGCTCCTCCACCAATCCCCTCAACCTATCATGAAAACCCACCACCTCTATACAATCAAATAACAAATGCATCAAATTTTCATCACTCACACCACACACATCACACACCCTTGACACTAACCGATCCACCTGGTGCAACACTACCTTCGTAAACACCCTATTGTGCCTAAGCATGAAATCAAAATGAGTGCACTCTATGCTATTGTACTTAACCGCTACATTCCTCCAAATTTTCTTCACGTCCAACCCCTGAAACACCTGCACCCACACCCTCTCAGCTGCCGGCTCCCTCACTCTGCTTTCTAATAAATTCCAATAAAACTCCCTCACCTTTACCCCTGAAAAATCCCTCTCTGTCTCCCCTTGCCCTACCCGTAGCTTTGGTAAACTAGCCTGTTCCACTACACCTACCTCCCTATCCATCCTCCTATTCCACTCCTCCGGTACACTCAGTTTAATCTTCCTATACATATTTACTATCATTCCTCTTCTAACCCCATCATCCTTCTCCCAAACCAGGTCGACAATTGCCTGTTCTGGCAAAAAACCAGGCACCACCTCATATCTATAATCCCTCACTTTAATCAGACCTGCCCTTCTGAAACAAACCATATCCAACATCCTCCCTTCACTTCTCAAAACCGGATTCAATAAAACCGGAATATTCAACATCTCTCCACTCCTCACACACTCATACCTTACCTTAACCAAAAACTCCCCCCACGCCCCAAACACCTCTTTGTAAAAATCTGGCACTCCCTCATACATACCTGCCTTCATACACATCAATAACCCGAAATCGCCACACCCCCCACACCTTTCCACCCACTCCCTAAAATACCCTTTCCACCCATGCCCTTCCTCCCCATATAGAAATCTTTTCACTCTCCTTACCCTCAAAGCCCTCATCTTCACCTCCAAATCCACCAACCTCAACCCTCCTCTCTCATAATCCGCTATCAACACATCATAAGCAATTTTCACACCTTTCCCCCCCCACAGAAAATCAGACACTAACCTCCTACATTCCTTTAATACCCACTCTGGCACATTCAAAACACTTAACACATACACAAACTTTGACATCAACAAAGCATTCACCACCACCACTTTTCCCCTCAGTTTCAAAGCTCTCATCTTCCAAAAATTCAAAGTGGTTTTGATTTTATTCATCACCTCAGCCCATGTAAACACACACGCCTCCCGCTCATCCCTCCCAAAATAAACCCCCAAAACCTTCATCCTGTCGTTGACAGTTTTCAAATCAAAAGTGCAATTCCCAACCTCCACCCGACCCAACACCATCATTTCCGACTTTTCCACATTTACCTTGGCCCCTGAGGCCCTCCCAAACACATTCACACACCCCATAATTCCATTTACACTCCCCATATCAAGCACCGTACAAGTTGTATCATCCGCATACTGGTGAATTACACTGACTCCTCCCCCCGGCATATCCACACCCCTAATATCCTTCTGTGCCTTGATATAAGCCGACAAGGGTTCCACTGACATACTGTACAACAGAGCCGATAAAGGACAACCCTGCTGTATAGATCTGCCCAGGGGGAAGGAGTCAGTGAGCAACCCCCCACATTTTACCCTGCTCCTAGCATTTCCATATAACAGACGTATCCATTCCCTCATACCAACCCCAATCCCAAACCTCTCCATTGCTCTCAACAAAAAAGAATGCTCCACCCTATCAAAGGCTTTATTAAAGTCTAAACATAACACCACTCCCCCCCTCCCCCTCATATCCTTTAACACATCTCTCAGTGTAGCCAATGTATCCGCCACATCCCTCCCCGGGACTCCATAGGCCTGTGTAGGTGCTATTATGCTCGCCATAACCTTATTCAATCTATTTGCCAAAACTTTTGCTAATACCTTATAATCACTGTTCATCACAGACAGTGCCCTATAATTCTGTAACCTGGTTTTCTCTCCTTTACCTTTATATAGCAACGTAAGCACCCCCAGGCCCATAGAATCCGGCATCACCCTCGTGCTCTCCATACATACATAAACCTTATACAGTATTGGAGCCAGGATGTCAACAAAACCCCTGTAAAACTCAGCTGTCAGCCCATCCGAACCTGGACTCTTATCTAAATTCAGCCCCATTATCGCTATCTTTATCTCCTCCACCCTCAAGCCTGAGTCACACATCTCTGCATCTTCTGCTGACACCCTGGCTTCCAACACACCCAACACCTGGTCCATGCAGTCCCGATCCACTCCCTCTGAAGTATATAAATCCCTATAAAACGATTCCATCGTTTCCATAATCCCCACCAAATCATTCACCATTACCCCTTCCTCATTTATCAATTCCCCAATTCTACTTTTCTCCTTCCTTCTCTTCTCTAACCCCAAAAAATATGTTGTGTTCCTTTCCCCCTCCACCACATACCATGCTCTACTCCTTACCGCAGCCCCCTCACACCTTTCCCCCTCCAAACCCCTCAACTCCTCCCTCACCCCCAGATACTCAGAAATATCATGCCCAGGTATATTATCAACCCTTTCCTGTTCCCTCCCTAACCTCATCCTCAACTCCCTCTGCACCCTCACCCTCTCTCTCCCCAACCGCTTTGCATAGGCCACAGCAACCAATTTCAATTTATCCTTCAGTCCCTCCCACCACTCACACACATCACTCTCATATGCCCTATCTAACATTGCCAACCTCACACATTCCCTCACCCCCTCCCCAAACCCCTCCTCCTTAAGTAAACTCGCATTAAAACACCATGACCCCCCTCTTCCCCCTGTCTGTACTGCCCCCAGCCGGAAAGACAGCGCATCATGGTCGCTAAATGCCACCAAACGATATCCCGCCTCTCCCACCAGGTGCACTACCTCCCTCTTCACCAAACATAGATCAATCCGTGACTGTTTTAACACCCCCATCACACTCTGCCGTCTGGAGAACCCTTGAACCCCTGGATTCCCCTCCCTCCACACGTCCACCATTCCACTACTATCCATCAAGTCCATCAGTTCTGTCCTGGATGTATCTGCCCTAAAATTCATCCCCCTTGACACGTCTAATCTATCTAGCTTAACATTGTAATCACCAAACATAATGCAATTCCCCACACAGTGTTGCTTAATGGTCTCAAAACAAACTTTCCTCTCCACCTCCTCGTTTGGAGCATAAATAGTGTACAGTGTATATGCAATTGCTTGGTGCTCAAATCCCACACCCACCACCCTTCCATCATCATCACCAAATAAAAACCGCTCATTCTCCACCACCCCTGTCTTAATCATAACCGCCACCCCACAAGCCCTCACAGTCCCAGTGCTGACAAAAACCTTTCCCTCCCACCTCCTCCTCACTCCCTCCATCATGTCATCAGTCCAATGAGTCTCTTGCAGGCACACAATGTCCTCTTTACATGCGGCCAACACCGTCTCCAGCTTGCCCATTGACCTGAGACCATTAGCATTGATTGTAACTATAGAGACCGTAGCCATCAACAATTGCCAAAGTAAGATCATGTGCATCATCTCCGTCCACCGCCATGCCTCTTCCCCTTCCCTTTCCCTACATTCTCCACTGTGTTACTCCATGGCTTAGCCCTTACCCTCTCCACTTCAACAATACTTACATCGTCCTCACCCTCTTGTCTCTTCCGCTTGTCGTCCATCGCCCGGTCTCCTGCCGCATCCCCCCTCTCATCTGTCCCAGGTTCCACCGCTTTCGCCTCTCCAACCCTTGGAAGCCCCTCCGGAGCTACTCCCAAATCCACACCTTCGCCTCTCACATCGCCCTCCACACCATCCAGCTGCCCATCTCTGCCTGCCGCATCCAGGCTAGCACCAAGAATCTCCTTGTCCCCCAGCGATCCAGTCAGCGGCTGCGATCCAGCTACCTCTTCCTCCCCCTGGGTCTCCTCCACGATCAGCTCGCATTCCTCCCCGCCCTCCTCCAACTCCTCCTCGACCTCCTCGCTGTCCTCCTCGTCTTCTCTCTCTCCATCTCCCTCCACCTCCATCTCGCTCTCCGTCTTCTCCTCGCCCTCTCCTCTCCGTCTTACTCCAGCACCGTCCTCCCTCCTCTCATGGCACTCCCTGGCGTAGTGCCCCTGCCCGTGACATTTGTAGCAAACGAATTCAGGACAGTCTCTAAGAACGTGACCGGGCCTGATACACAGTCTGCATACTCTTTCCTATTTATCGTGGATCACCCTGAAGTGCTCCACTCCTTCAAGGGTTATAAACTTCGTCGAGTAGGGCAACGACCTCACCGTCTCCGTGAATTTTACCTTTAGAAACCTTGTTCCGTCTGCAATGTCGGTTCCCGGCCACATCCTTCTCTTTATGGGGGATGCCGCTGACACCCCCCACTCCTTCAGCCTCTCCACTATGACTCCATCATTCATATAGACTGGCAGGTTTAAAAAGGAGACCACCATCTCGTCCACGACCAAATCCTTCGCCAAAATGTTTGCCTCCTTTATCTTAAATCCATCCAGCAGCTTCTCCTTCCCTCTCATCAACTTCAGGGTCACCTCATACTTCTGGTCTCCCTTGAATCGACACCCCTCCACGTTCCCACACACCACCGTTATTCCTCTTAATAGCTCCATCATCGAAATCTTCTGTTTCCCCTGGATCTCCACCGCCACCGTGAGCTTTTTCTCGTACTTTTTCTCTTCAATTCCCGTTTGCCTATTATCCTTTCTCATAGTCGGTTCAATCACGCCGGTCGACGCCATGTTCTCCATTTTCCAATCTCCGATCCCCGAACAGTACAAGGCTGTCGGGGAACTCACTTAAACTTAGAAAAAAACAAGTAAATAAAGATTTCACTATCCTAAACGCTCTCTCTAGCTTCTCTCTTCTCTCTCACTCTCCTCCACTCACACTCACTCCAAACACTGTGATTGGCAATTGCTCTCAGCTGTGTTCAGGGTGGTATGGCCGTAAGCGAAGGAACCAGCCCTCTGCACTGTATATAAAGTCAAGGAAAGGAGACGCCCGCCACTTGACAACACAAACAATACTGCAGTTGATACGCAGAAGGCAGGGAGTTATCTGGGGGGAAAAAAACACCAAAACTGCAATTAACATTGCTTTACCACTCCACAGCTCATAGTTCATAGTTGTCAGTCTAGAATCGAGCTCAAGAGAAGGCTGAGTGAGTCACCAATTCTTAGCAGGTGGTTTTGGAGCAAACTGTATAAACTGTTCAAAACAGCAATATGAAACTGGAGCTGTGTTCACACTACAGCACTGTTCAAACTACAGTGGTGATACAATAGTACACCCTACTGGTCGAAATAAGGAAAAGCTAACTGCACCGGGTATTCCCAGGCGGTCTCCCATCCAAGTACTAACCCGGCCCGACCCTGCTTAGCTTCCGAGATCGGGCGTGTTTTTTTTTTTTTTAATCTTTTTATTATCAAAAATACATTTACAAAGCATATTTTACATTATTTACAGCAGGTGTTCAATACATCTAACATGGACATGACATAAGCACACTACATTAAACGTGACGGACATAACACACACAGAACATTTGTGAAATTGTACTCAACCCCCAAAACAAATCAAAGAACTCAAAAAAAAAGTGCCCAATGCTACACATTAAAACCTAAATCCCCAGATCCGGTTACTGCTATTAGCGTGCTGTTTTTTACAAAGTATTTTTCAAAATCCACCCTCCCAAAAGTGTACACTAATCTAATATTCTTTTTTAAAAATGATACAAACAGACCCCACACCCTCATAACTCTCCCTTCATAGTGCGCTATATTCCTCCTACATATAATTGCATATCTTAAATTGCTCATGATTATATTTACCAAATTAATATTAACATTTTTCTTTATTCCACATATTCCAAATAACAATATTTTCTTCCATTTCATTTCATTTTCAATTTTCACCCCACAGTGTACATTCAACAGATTTCTCACATTCACAAACAGTACAGACAACATTGAGCATTCAAAAAATAAGTGATCAAAATGTTCATCATCCCTTTTGCAGACATCACATTTCCTACATACATTCTTATCTATTTGGTGCAAAACAACATTTGTGAAAACCCTATTGTGCCTAATTTTAAAATCATTGTGCTCACATTCAATACTATTATATTTTACATTCAAATTTCCCCATACTTTGACATTCAACCCCTCAAAAACCTTTTCCCACACCTTTTCTGACGCTGGCCTCTCCATCCCATCACCCAGTAAATCCATGTATATACATTTAGTTGTGACATTTTCAAATTTAACCCTAAAACCCTTCCTCTCTACACTCAACTCTACCATCCTGTTTGATTCACCTACCTCTCCCTGTCCTAACATTAATATTTTCCACCCATTACTAATGCTGTCCCTAATTCTCTTGTACATTCCTATAATAACCTGCTTTCTTACATCCTTATCTACTCTTCTTATTCCCTGTATGATTTCCTGTTCTGATTTGAAATTGTTATTGCTTTTGGATATTAAATGTTTGACCTGTTTTATTCCTGCTTTTTCAAAATGTTTATTTACCAGAATTGCATTGTTATGAGTTATTTTTGTGTTGTGAAAGATTGGTTGATTTAACACCTCCCCCTTGTCCACACACTCATACTTTACATGTTTTAAATATTTCCCCCACGCTTCAAAAACCTCCTTATAAAAATCTGATACTCCCTCACACCTTGGTTTGTTAAAAACCATAAAAAGACCATTCACACCACATCCACCACACCTGTGCAAGTAATCCTCAAAAAAACCCATCCAACAATACTCATCCCTACTATATAAATATTTTTTAATCGTTTTAACCCTCAAAGCCCTTTTTTTCACCTCTACATCTATCAATTTTAACCCTCCATCCTTAAACCCATTCATTAATACCTTGTGCCTAATTTTTGCCTGCTTCCCATCCCACAAAAAACTATTAATGGCCCTATTTAACTCATTCACAACCCACAACGGCAGCTCTAGTGCACTCAACATGTGATTCACCCGTGATAAAATTAAACAATTTACTACTATAACCCTGCCCCTCAACTTTAACCTCATTTTCCATAAATTCAAATTCTGCTTTACCTTATTCACTACCCCTGCCCATGTAACATCTCTTGCTTCCTTTTCATTCTCACCTACATTCACTCCTAACACTTTTATCATTCCTTTCGCAACTTTCATTGGTACCTCAAATTCCCTCATATCTACATTCCCTACACACATAACTTTTTTTAACATGGTGGCTAATGGTTCTGCTGTTATGCTGTATAATAAAGATGATAATGGACACCCCTGCCTAACTGATCTTTCTAAACTAAAACTATCTGTCACTACCCCATTGCACTTCACCCTACTCTTTGCGCTACTATACAATAATCTAATCCAATTCACTAATCTATTTCCAAACCCAAATCTCTCTAATGTCCTAAACATAAACTCATGTTCTACTCTATCAAATGCCTTGTTGAAGTCTACACTCAAAACTATACCTCCCTCTTCCTTCATATGCCTCACTACATCCCTGACTGACCCTATCGTATCTGCTATATCTCTCCCTGGAATACTGTATGCTTGTGTTGATGAGACTATGGACCCTACTACTGACTTAATTCTATTTGCTAATACTTTTGCTAATATTTTGTAATCCGTATTTAATAAGCTAATCCCTCTGTAATTCCCTAACTGCAACTTGCTACCCTTATTCTTATATAATATTGTAATTAAACCTGTTGACATTGTTTCACTAACCTTCCCTATCCTTTCCATTTCCCTATATACCTTTAACAAAATTGGACTAAATAACTCGCTAAAACATTTATAAAACTCACCTGGCAGGCCATCAGAGCCTGGGCTTTTGTTGTTAGATAGACTTCTGATGGCCGCATTCACTTCAAATTCTGACAACTCACTCTCACACACTCCCCTATCACTATCTGATAACCTATGCTCAACTGTCCCTAATACCTCATCTACACTATCTTTATCTACACTACCTTTCTTAAATAAATCGCTATAAAACCCCTGTACTGTTTCCAATATCCCTACATAATCATTCACTATCTCTCCTCTTTCATTCTCTATTTCTTCTATATAACTCCTACACTGTGTCCGTTTCTCTAACCCCAAAAAAAAAGATGTGCATTTTTCCCCTTCCACCGCATATTGTGCCCTACTCCTAACTATTGCTCCTTTACATTTTTCTTTTTCATGTGCTTCTAATTCCCCTTTGATACCTATATATTCTACTATGTTTCTATTCGGATTCCTTTCTATTTGTCTTAGTTCTTCAGCCATTCTTTCTCTCAATACCCATTCTTTTCTCTTTCTTGCTTGATTCCTTTTCCTACAATACCTCATACTTTTCACTTGCTTTTTTACACATTCCCACCATTCACACACATCCTCCTCATACTTTTCACACATACTTTGCTCCACAACACACTTCATCACCATCTCTCTATACTCCTTTTCTGCTAACACACTCGCATTCAAACACCACACTCCCCCCCCTTTCCCTTTCTGCCTGTTTCCTAATTGAAATGTGATTGCTGCATGATCGCTATATCCTGTAAATGTGTACTGTATATTAGTTATTTCTTTTGTGATTTCTTGAAAAGCTAAAACTAAATCTATCCTACTCTGTTTCAAAACCCCATTAACTATCTGCCTCCTTGAAAATTCCCTTTTACTCGCATTTCCCTCCCTCCATACATCTATCAAATTCCTAACCTCAATCATTTCTAATAAGCCCCTCCTCCCTGAATCCTGCCTAAAACTATCTACCCTATATGTATCTAACTTGGTGCAACATACATTGAAATCCCCCACCAGAATACAATTACCCTTACAGTGCACACCCAGTGAAACCAAAAAAACTCTCTCTTTTCAATCTCCCTATTTGGTGCATACACATTTATCAATCTATACTTTACATTATTGACATCAAACTCTACACCTAGCACTCTCCCTTTCCCATCATTCAAAACCTCTGTTATATTTTGCACCACATTTTCTTTTACAAATATTGCAACCCCACATGATTTCCCCAATCCACAATTTACAAACAACAAACCCCTCCATTTTCCCTTGACTTCTGTGATTTTTTCTGTTGACCACTTCGTTTCTTGTATTAACAAAATGTCTGTTGTAAATCTTGCCAGGACTTCCTCTACTTTCTCCATGTCATTCAAACCATTGACATTAAGTGAGGCAATCGTGACCATCATAAACAAGTGAATTAAAGTGTATGTCATTTTCAACATCATCTTTTCTTTTTTCCTTTCCTCCTTTCTTTGATTTTCTGCCAGCTGGCCATTTTGTTCGGTTGTCCTACAAATGCCCTCTTTCTCATTCCCTTTCCCATCAACATTTCCTCCTCAGACCCACTGTCACTCTTCTCCTCCTCAGTTACCATTAACACCATCGAGTCAGACATTTGGGGTGGGGGAGTTTTAGGTATTCCACCTCGCCAGCTAGCCGTTTCGTCTAGCGTGGGTGTATGGGTCGCCTCTCTAGACTCCATAGCTGCTTTCTTTCCTTCATTCGGGCGCACAGTTCTCGGAGGCAAAGGCTCCCATAGTTTAAGAGGAGACTTAGGGCAAAACATCCTAAAAAAACAACAACAGTCACTGCAACATAGGTCTGGCAGAGCATTACCAGAGAAGATACCCAGCGTCTGGTTGGGTCAATGGGTCACAGACTTTTGCACTTTTGCATACAAAGGATTGGGGACCAAATACTAAACATGAGTGCTTAATTTAGACATTTGATAATGCAAAAGAAGGAAAAATGCTTGGGCACCAAAATGGCTAGAGCCAGCCCTGATTAACAGAACCTTTATCGAGCGCACAACATCACATTAATGCCCATAGGAAGAATGAGAATAGAGTATCAACAAAATAACCAATTTAACACAATTTAAAACAACATACATCTGTAAGTTTTAACCATACGTTAACGTGCGTCAAGGACAACGCGGGAGAATGATGCCCGTGATGGGCCTAGCCCAAAACTCAAAGAATATCTCGCTGTCCCTCTCCTTAAATATCATTCCCAACAAAGGACAAGGTGTGAGATACATTACAATAGCAAAGGAATTGACAAATGGTGAAAGCTGAAAAATCTGAAACATAGTCAAAACCTTAGACTTGCCAAAATCAAGCACTGATGAGCTCAGCAATTGCAAATGGCTGAGGCTTCACTGCAAGATGCAAACCACTAGTTATTCTTAAAAAGGATAGTCAGGTTACAGTTTGCTAAGAAGTACCTAAAAAGCCTGCAGAGGTGTGGAAAAAAGTCTTGTGGACAGATAAGATGAATATTATCAGAGTGATTGCAAGAGGAAAGTTTGGAGAAAAAAGGATCTGCCCAAGGTTTACAGCATACCATCTCATCTGTGAAACATGGTGGAGGGGATGCTATGGTTTGGGCATGTATAGCTGCCACTAGAACTTGCTAACTTATCATAATTGATGATGTTACTGCTGACAGCAGCAGCAGAATGTATTCTGAAGTGTACAGAAATATCTTGTCTGGTCGAGTAAAAGCAATGCTTCCAAATTCATTGGATGGCGCTTCATCATACAGTAAGACAATGACCCAAAACATACTGCCATTGGAGCTAGGGAGATTTTCAGGGCGAAAAAGTGGAAAGTTCTTGACTGGCCATGTCAATGTTTGGATTTAAATCCTATTGAACATGCATTTCATTTTCTGATGGTAAGATTTTGGGCAAAAAGACCTCAAAAACTGAAGATGGCTGGCCTGGCAGAATATCACCAGAGAAGATACCCAGCACCTGGTGGGGTCAATGGGTCCCAGACGGTTATTGCATACAAAGTATTGTCGATCAAATACTAAATATGAGTGCATAATTTCGAGCATGTATACCAATACTAGACAAAAGAAAAGAAAACAATCGAGCTAAAGCAAACTATGTTCTGACAGGGTTTGACTCATCTAATACGACATCAGATCTGGATAGGTTCCTTGATTTCCTCTGAAAGGTGACATAGGCATGAAAACATGTACACAACATCAAGAAGAAACCATTGATTAAAGCCAAATCAATTGACAGAGGCATGGCAGAAAATGTGTGTTGTCTCTTTAAAAGAAATGTTAAAAATCTCTTTGCTTTCCCTGAATGAAACAAAGCACAGGTGTTTAAAAGGCCAGCCCCACCCCTGATTACAATGATCCACACATGGAGACAGCCAAAGCAACATAGATCAATAAGACATCGCACATGTCACACCAGAATGTGTGTTGGCAAGTGTGTGCCCTTATAGCCAGGATCCACTCTCTGGTCACATCTCCCTGATGTTGGTTATGAAGAACTTTATCAAACGTTTGGATTTGAAATTAAACAATTACTACAAGGTTAAAGTAGAGATTCTCAGCTTTTATTTGATGGTATTTGTATACACATTGGTTTCACCATTTAGAAATTACCCCACTTTTTATGCATAATCCTTCTATTTCAGTGTACCCAAAAGTAACGGGACAGACTTATCAAATGTCCAAATGAAGCAGTCATGTTTAGTATTTAGTGGACAATCCACTAGTATTTAGTGGACAATAACTGCCTGAAGTCTGCAACCCACTAACCCCACCAGACGCTGGGCATCTTCTTTGGTGATGCTCTGCTAGGCCTGTACTGCAGCCATCTTTAGTTGTTGTTTGTTTTGAGGTCTTTTTGCCTAAATTCTTATCATTAGGGAAATGTAATGCATGTTCAATTGAATTTTAATCTGAAGATTGACTTGGCCAATCAAGATCTTTCCACTAGTTGCTATGGCAGTGTTTTGGGTCATTGTTTTATTGTATGGTGTGGCTCCATCCAATGCATTTGGAGGCATTTGCTTGCACTCAAGCAGACAAGATGTTTCTGTGCACTTCAGAATACATTCTGCTGCTGCCGTCAGCAGGTACAATCATCAATTAAGACAAGTTAGCAAGTTCTAATGGCAACTATACATGCCCACACCTAACACCCCCTGCACCATGTTTCACAGATGAGGTGGTATGCTGTAAATCTTGGGCAGATCCTTTTTTCTCCAAACTTTTGTCACTCTAGTCCATGATAATATTCATCTTATCTGTCCACAATACCTTTTACGAGACCTCTGCAGGCTTTTTAGGTACTCTTTTTTTAGCAAACTGTGACCATCCTTTTTGATGATAACTAGTGGTTTTTGATGATAAATGTGTCTTCCTCTTAGTTATAAACAAACCAGAATTAAATGCATAGGTCTATGTATGGATGGATGGATGGATGTTCTCATTGGAACAGCTGGAAGACTTTCTCTGCATCCCCGAAAAAACACATGTACGCAAGCACGCACAAACACACACACACACGCACGCACGCACGCACACACACACACACACACACACACAGGCATGTTTAAGTTATGCGTAGCCCATGTTTATTAGTTGACTTAGTTGTGGGGTTAGTTTAGATACAGTGCACGATGCAACAAACAGGTACAATATCAGCACACCTCAGCATTACTACACCCACGTGCTACCACAGGGAACTGGTACCCGCATAGTTAGATATGGTGCTAGTCCCACACCAGAGAGAACTGGTATGTTCCAATTCATTATACGAGGTAACTAGCTAGTAAATTATTAATTACTAGAAAGTGCTCAGTAGTCCTAGGGCTACAAACACAAGCTGACCAACCCTCCTGCAAACAGGGTGCTAATATTTCTCAATATTACCTTGTCAAAGCTCGCCAAGGTTCTCAGCTGTCCGGAAACAACAAGTAACTTAGTTAGCCGTCCGTCCCAAGTGCTAGCTGTAGCCTACACATGTGACCTTGCAAGTTCTAATAATAACCTGAGGAATTATCGTCGAGCTGGGGTCCAACAATAACAAAGAATTGAGAGCTCACAGGTTAGCTTGCTAGCTCAGAGAGTTAACAGGTGCTCAGAAGATGAAAATCGTCGTTGAGCTGAACCGTAGGATTCTATCAGAGACAATCTAACGCCCCGTGAGAATCATAGGCTGAGGTGTAGCCAGCTACAACAACACAACTACAGTACACTTTTCAACCTAATGCCTCATGAGAATCATAGGCTGAGGTGTAGCCAGCTACAACAACACAACTACAGTACACTTTTCAACCTAACGCCCCGTGAGAATCATAGGCTGAGGTGTACCCAGCTACAACAACACAACTACAGTACACTTCAGACAGTCAGAGAGTGAAGAGTGGAAAGGATGAAATGGTGCGCTTGTAGCATCCCTTTATTGGGACAGGTGATAGGCGTTGCTATCACTTGCAAGTGTGTACGAGGTGTGATTCTGTGAATCAAGATGTAAATACAGTGCTCTCTGAAAGTATTCAGACCCCTTCACTTTTTCCACATTTTGTGATGTTACAGCCTTTTTCCTCATCAACCTACACACAATACCCCATAATGACAAAGCAAAAACAGGTTTTTAGAAATTGTTGCTAATTTATTCAAAATAAAAAACTGAAATATCACCTTTACATAAGTATTCAGACCCTTTACTCAGTTCTTTGTTGAAGCACCTTTGTCATTATTGCGTATTGTGTGTAGATTAATGAGGAAAAAAAATAATTTCATCTATTTTTGAATAAGGCTGTAACATAACATAATACGGAAAAAGTGAAGGGGTCTGAATACTTTCAGAATGCACTGTATGTGCCTGTTATAGTCCCATTGTGTGATTGGTGTGTGTACTGTTTTCTGGCACAGGCCTTAACTGATCCAACAAGTTCACCAATCATCAATGGTGTGATATGAAGTTGATGGATTTTAATGTTACATGCTACACCAGTGCGTGTGTAAAGTGTTGACATTGCGTGGCTGCTGCAGCAGCAACGCAAAATGATTCTTGGAGTGCTTGGAAATGGTATCAATGCTTTTTGGACGCTTAAAAACATATTCAATTAGTTTCATAGTATGGTAAAGTAATAGAAACATAGATTATAGAAATACATACAATAGTGGTACCTGTATGAAAAACAAAGTGATTGTCCTCGTTTATATTTGGAGATAGAGGACAAACCCCAACTCTAACATATTCAGACTTGACAAGGCTCTCAACATAAAACAATGTACAGAATCCATAAATTAGAAGTTCCTTGCAGAAACAGACTGGGAGGCTATTTCTTCTGCATCCACACGTGCAACTGGTCACGTTTCTGGTGTAAGAGTAAATACTGCCATCTAGGGTTTAGAGATGGTTAACAGGAAATGGATACATTATTTTACGGATGTACTTTAGGCCTACGTTTGAGTAATTTAGCAGAAGCTCTTATCCAGAGCGACTTAAAATAAATAGCTACATTCATCTTCAGCTACATACATCACGGTCATCACAAGTAAGACTTTCTATAATAATAAATGCCACAAGCAGTCACAGTGGTAGAGAAAGGAAGTCAATTTAATTTAATGTTCAACTTAATTTATTGAACTTAAGACAACTATATAAATTGATTTGCTATGTATCCCTAAATAGCGGCCAATTGTGTTGAGGTTTCCAGGCTAACGGTGTCGGCATGTGCAGTCCCCTGTCTTATCTCTGCACCCCCACACGCTCTCAGCCAGGGCCACATCAACAAGGCTTTTGAGAGAAAGACTCGTCCCCTGGTTTGCCTGATTGTGTACCAGCTGAGCCATCAGAGGAGTCGCTTTCAACGAGAACATGAGGGTTGGGGCATATCTGGAGCCATCGTTCATCTGAAATTAAAAAAGTAACATCAGAGGGGAGTGCAAGGTGAGACAAGAATTGGACAAATTCAACTGAGAGTTGAAGGTCATGGACTAAATGCAACAGTAAAACTAGCAACAATCACCTTCATCTACTTAGTCTATAGGTTCTCTACCATCTCTCTAATCGTCACTATGCTCACCTTCTTCAATGTCTCCCTCTCCTGTTCTAGCTTCTCTTTTTCCAGACTCTGTTTCGCTCTTTCTTCAGCCACCATCACCAGGGCCTCTCTCCTCTTGATGGCCTCTATCTCTTTCTCCATCTGTTTCTTATCCTTTTTAAATGTCTCCTTCTCCTTCCACATCTTTTGATTTTCATCCACTCCTTCTTTATCATTTGCAACTCTGCTCCGACCTTCTCTGTCTTTCTAAGCATCTCCATTGAGGTCTCCTTTTCCTCCTCTAGCGTCTCCTTTTCCTGGCTCAGTTTAAGTCTTTCTTCGGCCTCCATCACCAGGGCCTCTCTCCTCTTGACTGCCTCCATTTCTTTTTCCATCTGTTTCTTGGCCTTGAGAAATGTCTCCTTCTCCTTCCACATCCCGAGCATTTCTTGCTCCACCTTCTGCCCGTCTCTTTTGATTTTCATCCACTCCTTCTTTATCATTTGCAACTCTGCTCCGACCTTCTCTGTCTTTCTAAGCATCTCCTTTGAGGTCTCCATCTCCTGCTCTTCCTTCTCTTTTTCCTTGCTCAGCTTAAGTCTTTCTTCGGCCTCCATCACCAGGGCCTCTCTCCTCTTGACTGCCACCATATTTTTCTCCATCTCTTTCTCCATCTGTTTCTTGGCCTTGAGAAATGTCTCCTTCTCCTTCCACATCATGAGCATTTCTTGCTCCACCTTCTGTCAGTCTCTTTGGATTTTCACACTCTCCTTCCTCATCATATTTAACTCTGCCTCTGCCTTCTCAGCCTTTCTAAGTATCTCCTTTGAGGACTCCTTCTCTTTCTCAATCTCCATCATGAGGATCTTGATCCCACTGTCCATCTCCTCCCTCTCCCTATTGAACTCATTCCTGTCCTCCTGCAGTCTTTCTGCCTTTCTGGCCAGGATCTCCTCCTCCCTCTGCCTAACTTTTTGGTCCCTTCTCTTTTGTTTCTCATATTCCTCTATCTTTTTCTCAAACTCTGCCTTCTCTGTCTTAATCCTCTCATGCTCCTTCCTAATATCCTCAATACTCATATATATTTTCACCTCCATTGTTTTTATGCACCTACAGTAGATAGAACACAAACAAAAATGATTGAAATAATCTCCACACACCCATACTATAATGCAACAGGAATGTCAGAAAGATTCTCCAAATGAGAAAGGGATAACAATCTTTGAGTTTGCCCTTCTGAATCAGTCAACAAATACCAGTACACCGATTGGCAGCAAAGAAATGTTATTATCTATAATGTGCGTTCGGCTGGCGTCATAATGGGTTTGGAATGACTATCATGGTAATTCACTGGCTAACAACTCTTATCAGCGTTCGATGCAATGGTTCGAAGTGACTTGGTCCTGTCAGAGGCCTATGTTAGAGTCAGCAAAAGCTTCCAGTGTGGGTTGGCTGGCTATGTTTGTTGACACGCCTTGAAATATAGCCTACAATTGTGGTCAACAGGTCAAATATCAGTGGCCATATAATGGGCACATTTTATTAACTGGAATCGGCCTGGTACAGGTAGGAGCCTATAGGCAAAGAAGCAGAAAACCTCCGCAAAATTAAAATAGCCCTAATTCAATTCATGCATTTAGGTCTCTAATAATAATAAAAAATATATTTGATTTGGAATGTGTTTTTCATTTGTAGCCGACAATTTCAAAGCCTGTGCAGTTGAGTGCAATAGACACACAAACAAAAACACAAACAAAACACTAACAACAACAAGAGGACAGGACCTAAAGGAAGGCCTTTCTAAAGATGTGAGTTTTTAGGCATATAGAAATATCCAACGCTGAATTCGACTTAATGGGAATATCATCTCCTAGTGACAGATATCTCTCAGTGACATTTTTACGCGTCCCTTGTCCAAATGCTGTAAAGGTAGTCGGCCTATGCCGTCTCAAGTATTTACAAATACAAGTGTTATAAAACTATACTATATGTCAACTATACTACATCTCTGGCCTACATTAGCCTACCTCAGTCAGTAGGCTGTGTATAAGCGCCGAATCTTCCGGTTATAATCTCTTTATATCTCACTCTGGTAATACTGATTGCACAGGTTCAGGTTGCGTCTTAGCTCGTTATGCCACTAAACTAAAAGTTCAAGAACTTTGTGTATTATTGCAGAACATTCTCAATTCTGTGTACATATCAACGTCATAATGATACCAATAGCAACGCATTTTGGGTGGAATCCTCACTCCAAATCCGCGCGCGTAAATCTTGCATTCATGTCAATGGGAAATTGATTCGATTTTCACGCGGATCTCGAGTTAGGATTCCACTGCAATACACATTTAAGTTTAAGTTCATTTGAATTTATAGTGCATTTTACCCACAATATACGGCTTACACAAAAGTAGCCTACAAGACAAATACAACATTTGAAAAAACATATTGCATAGAATCAAATTTGGGGATATACAGGGTTTTTTTCTTTATAAAGTACATTACAAACATAAAGTCTCATAAAGTACATTACAAATACGAAACAATTATTAGTCCTATTTTTTATTAGTAATAATAATAAGTATTTTATATTTAATACAAAATAGATTAAATGGTGAAATTGGTGTGTATAAATATATAAAACTTGACTCATAATTCGTATAGTGCTGTTTTTGGAGTAATTACTAATTACTAGTAATTACTAGTGTGTGCGGACTGCGCTCTCTGTCCCGTCTTTCTGCTGTGGGGCAGCGGAGCACTCTGCCCCATCGTTGCGAGGGGAACAACGTGAGCGTGATTGGCGTAAGCAGGGAAAACCTCACGCAAATTATATTGGGTATGAATTCTGCCTAGCAACAGGTGGCGAAAAACTATTAAACGCTAATGTCGTTAACGTGGTCTGACATGACAGGAAATAATCACAAAGCAATTCAGTTCATCTACTGTACGTCTATCGCTAATGCTAGCTAGCTAAAGTTTTCACAATGAATCGTGTAGATTATTTGTTGACCATGCGGTTTAGTACATTGCCTTTGGAAGAGAAGTTGGAGATAAAACGTTTAGGGCCAACAGGAATGGTTTGACAAAAAGAGATGGCTAACCGCTACCACCTCGAAACATGCGCTGTTCTGTTTCCCATGTATGATTTTTGGTGGAGACTATTTGGGCATCGGCTGGATTCAAAGACATTATACATCTGTCAGAACAGAACAGACACCAGCGACTGAACGGCCTTGACATGCTTTCCATTGAAAATGCATTGATTCAGGGACAGATGGATTTCAACAGTAAAGTCATCGAGAGGTTTGCTGAAGCAACGAACCGCCGCGCTACTTTCCTATTCAAGTGAGCAGGTCTGTTTGGACATGTATGACAAATGGACAATGCGCCGTTCACTGTAGACTATATTGCTTTTGTTTTGTAGTCATTTTAAACGTTATACTGGCTGTGATATAAAGTGGAGGACTAAATGTTACGTATAGGCATAATATCTAGACAGTTGATGGGCACACTTGTTACTTGTCGCTTTCAGAACCCTGGACTGGGCTCCGGCTGTATATTCATATAGTTCCGTTAATTAGCCTAGCCTACTTTCCGTGAGTTAATGTGACTTTTGTAGTGTGTTATAGCCTCTGCACTGATGCTATTTATTTCACATTTAAAATAATACAATTGATAAAACCTGATTAAACTTTCCTACAAGTTAACGATGTGCCGAATGCTTGTATTTTGATTAAACATGCAAGTTATTGAAGACACGTGTCTGTCTCATCTTTTTACTTTGTTGCAGTATAGGCGTTGTGTGTCTTGCTGAAGCGTATGAAGTGTATTCAGTTATGGGGTTTACTGTACATACTTTTTCTCTGCACTGTTCCTGCTGCAGAGGATGCGTAAACGATTTTCCCATGTTGTTTTTTGGTTGTGGTCTGTGTTTATACATTTAGGCTATTAGTTGTATCCTACTTTTCAGTTTTACAAGTCAAATCTTATGACAGATGAGATGGCACTTCAACCGATAAAATGCAGGTACATTTTGACTACTGCTGCACTACGATACCCATAGATAGACCCAATACATTGGTAACTGCACTACTTATACAGCTCATATACTGCTTATACTGTTCATACTGCATTCTATATTTATTCTGCTTATAATGTTACTGTTAATACATATATTGCTTATACTGCACTACTTATACTGCTCATATACTGCTTATACTGCTCATATACTGCTTATACTGCACTACTTATACTGCTCATATATTGCTTATACTGCTCATATACCGCTTATACTGCACTACTTATACTGCTCATATACTGCTTATACTGCACTACTTATACTGCTCATTTATTGCTTATACTGCTCTACCTGTATATATTGTTCACATTGCACATTGCACGCTTTTTTGCACTTCTGGTTAGACGCTAACTGCATTTCGTTATCTTTGTACTTGTACTCTGCACAATGACAATAAAGTTGAATCTAATCTAACACCTATTTATTGGCATGTTTTGATGGCATGTTGTTCATTCTCATGTTATGATTTAGTTTGTGATTATACACACGTTTTTAGCGTGATGATAGAGACCCACTACCAGACAAGTACAAAACATACACAAGTCACATGCAAATCCCTGCACTGCAGACGACAGACAACAACTGTCTCTGTACAACTAGTCCTGGACCTCCACTAATAGACAGATACAAAGAGAGCAGCATACAGTAGCAGCAGAGCCCAGAGGCGAGGCGAGGCAAGGCAAGGCAAGGCAAGTTTATTTATATAGCACATTTCATACACAGGCAATTCAAAGTGCTTTACGTAAAATAGATAAAAAGGAAAGAGCATGAAAAAAAATTTAGAATAAAAACGCATAAAAGACAGAAAAAAAGAAAAAAAGTCACAGTGCATTTTAGGGTCACAGTGCAATTATTAGCGCCAATTTAGTTTCAATTTAAGGCAAAAGCGAAGCCCTTTTTTTTTTAAGCCCATTTTTGAAAGTAGCCAGTGTTGGGGCTGATCCTAAATCTATGTGTAACATAATAACTGAGAGACCTGCAGCAGGGCAGGTCCTCATCACTGGCTGTCTGCTTTGAGCTGGTTGTCGTTGGACTCCTGGCAGCGGAACAGGTCCATCTCAATGGGGATCTGGTGAGAGTTGACACACAGTTAAAGTATGAAGGAACGAGTAAAACAGATGTCAGCGTTACACTATGAATGTTACCTAATACAGTGTCACTGTTACGTTCGGGTAGCATTGCACTATAAATTCAAATAAACTCAAACTCCTGGACAACCTCTCTTGGGTCGACATACATTAAAATGGCCCTATGAAGTCTCGAGGGAGTTTTGCAGAAATACAAATAGCTTTTTTTTAAATCTCACACTTCCATCATTTAGTAGGTAGCCTATACTGAGGATGATTGGCGCCTAGTACTGAAAAATGCAATCTGGGAAATTAAATGGGGAGTACATACTCATGCAGTACGCAAGTACAGAATTGTAGTATGGGGGTTCAAACCCGGGTCTCCCATGTGGAAGACACAAACGCTACTATTAAGCCAAGAGGACATCCTCAAGGTCTGAGGGCGACACTTCAGTTTACATGTCTCAGGCAGGGCTACCTCATCATGCGAGTGTGATTCCAAAATCACCTCTGCTACATATAGAAACGCAACAAAGTCATAGGTACAAAATTATATTTACAATCATTGTATCATTATTTTGTCTCACATCTGTCTCTTTACAGACGGTGAAGTTGAACCTCTGTAGAATCTCCACCATCGCCAGTTTCATCAATACCAGAGCGAATCGCACGGATACAGTTCCGTGGGCCCAACCCGAACAGCATGTAGGTGTATGGGTCGATGCTCTCCTTGTTCTCCTTACTGAACCTACACACGGAGAGTTCAGAGGAGGAGGGGTTAAAGAACATATCAATTAAATCACAGTAATATGATGGTTATACATGGTTGAAGAAACCTGTTTGTGTTTGGTCGTCGCATTTAGGTTTGTTTTATGGTTGTTTGTGGAACACTGCTCTTATCGTTGCTGTTGTGATTGATATTGTGGTTGTGGTTAAGATGTGGCCCATTACCTCTCTGGTTTGAACTCCTCTGGGTCTTCCCACACATCGGGGTCACGGTGCAAGGTCCAGATGGGTATCATGACAACCATACCCTTGGGGATGGTGATGCCGCTGATCTCAACAGATTTCTTGGCGACTCTTTCAAGTCGATGGGGTACAACCTGAGAGACTCGTTGATCACGCTGTCTAGATAGTCCATCTGCATCAGAGCCTCGTACTGGATAGGAGCCTGCACAGGGATATTACACTCACATGAGCACTAGTGATTGGTCGTTCACGTAGCCGAAACCCAGAACTAACAATTTTTCGTTGCAAATCTGAAGAGCTGTTAGTTTTTTGTGTTCTTTTTTTGGGAAATGAACACAGTACTGTACTTATTCTAATCTGCATAGCCTAATTTCATGACACCCGCATACAGAACGCCATTACTTTCAATGTACGTGTGTAATAGTGTCTTGCTTTTTTGTTATACATGAATAAACAAAAAAATCGCTAAATAATGTTATCTTGATAGTTGAACAATGTAAATGATAGATGTACACAAGGATCAATCAGAAGTCAAAATGCCACTAAACTGGGCTGCTTTTAGTGGATTGACTGCTTGGAATACTGAATGTGCTACAGTCTATTATTTCCTATCACAGTCGACAGACTACAAGAAAACTGTCAGGTGGTTCAAATGTGAATAACTTGGTATCCATTCCATTAACTGTGGCCGGGCAGCACCGAACAGCCCAGAGAACATTACCATGGTGCTTTTGAATATTAGGTCCCTATCTGGCAAAACCTTTATTGATCTTATCTCAGAGCGAAAGCTGCACTGTAATGTTTTTATCTGAAACCTGGCTAAACATGAATGCATGTCAGTCTATTAGAAGTGGGGAAAAATATATTTTCACTCTATTATTTATCTAGCCATGTCGCTGAGCAGATGAGAATTTCATGATGAATATGAATATGAATAGTACACCATCAACAGCTTCCTCCTGTGATAATGATTTAGCAACCAGCTTCAACACCAAACTAAGGGCAACTATCGACTCTGTAGCACCAGTCAAACTGAAAAAGGCTGTGGCCAAATTTAAAAGAATTTGCAGAAAGTCTGAGCGGACAAAAACTGCAGGTCCACCTTGATATTCTTCGAGAGCATCTTTCTGCTTTTAATAAGGCAATAAAAAAACGCCAAGACAGACGGGATCATTTCTCAAAATTGATAATGAATCATAACAACTCAAACAGTGCTCTTTTCAACGATTGACAGCCTTATAAATCCCGCCCACAAGACACCTGGTGATCTGCTCTCCACCTACAAATGTGAGGAATTTGCAACATACTTCTGAGATAAGAGAACCAATATTAGGTGAGGAGGATCACTCAGGCAAGACCTGAAGATGTGTTTGATGACTTGTTACCCCACCTTCCACCACATGGAAGCACTATGAACTCTTTTGCAGTGGTCATACAGAAATGCTCAGCAAAGTGGGGGTCTGTTCATCTGCACCTAAAACTACCATGGTGAAACCCCTCCTGAAGAAAAGTAACTTAGACTCTTCAGTCCTTAGCGATTTTAGGCCAATCTCCAACCTTCCCTTTTTAAGCAAAAAAATAATAATTCTTGAAAAAAAGGTGTTCAAACTGTTAAATAATCTCCTTCTTCCCAACTGTACCTTTGACATGTTCCAATCTGGCTTTTGTGCCGATCATAGCACTGAGATAGCACTATGTTGTTAAGTTATTAACTAGGTTCTTAATGACCTTAGAATTAATTAATTAATGCTGATGCCAAAATGCTCTTTGTCCTTGTCCTGGTCAAACTGTCTGCACACTTAAAGACACTACTTACAGTAATACTAAGCACCAGGCAAAAAAACAAGGTGTTACCATTGACTCAGATCTTAATTTTGAAACCCATATCAAGAATGTGACTAAAACATATTTGTATCACTTAAAGAAGAGTAAGTAAGTTTGCCGGAAATCTGCCATCGTGGAGAAATTCTGTCTGAAGTTGTCCAAACAACAACATCCTCCCTAATAATAATATATCCCCCCGAAATGAACTTGCAGTGTTGGACATTAGCTGTTGTGTTTCTACATGCGCACACGATTGGGAGAGGCAGCCACCAGAGAAAGGTCAGTCTACTCCCCTAGAACACCCCTGGCACTCACAACATGTTTATATGCAAACCGAATGTCAGGTAGGACACTGCATTTTAAAAAGCGTCTTTTCCGAACCAAAACAGCGTTCGTAAATGAAATATTTATTCATAAGGGATTTATTATAAGGGATCTTGTTCCCTGATCGCTACCGATTAAAGATAGTCATTACAACCGTTAGGAAGCTTTTAGAAAGCTTGAATATTACATGGACCTTTACAGAACACAGCTGTAAAGGTGCAACCTTTCCTCTCGCAGGCTGACACTGAGAGACGAATGCATGCTTGTATTACTAGCAGCCTTGATTACTGTAACACTCTCCTGTCTGGTCGACCAAAGAAAGCTATTGGCAAATGATACAGAATGCAGCAGCACGAGTCAGATGGAGAGCACATATCACACAAGTCTCTGCACTGATTACCTGTTAGTTTTATAATTTATTTTAAGATAATTGTATTAGTTTAGAAATCACTCTATGGTCATGCACACCACTGCATGTCAGACATGCTTTTAAGGTATATACCCTGTAGATCCCTCAGGTTCTCAGGTACTAGCCTTTTAACTATTCTGAAGATTCCAACAACACCTATCTACTTCCTGTTTCAAATGAATAATACTGGGCAGAAGTCTGCACAGGGATGCTACAGACACATTAGCACACTGTAAAATACTGTCACCTATCTAACCGTCTGTTCCAAAGCAATAGTAATAGATACTGTAGGAGTCTGCAGTGCACAGGGGTTACACACTCATCAGTACCCTCTAAAATACTGTCACTATCATATTTCCTGTTCCACATGAATAGTACTATATAGGAGTCTGCAGAGGGGTTACCTTGTTGGGAAACACAGTGTGTATCTCCTCCTGCAGCTTGGTCATGATGTGAGGGTTGGTTGCCAGATTGTAGGCCAGGAAGGACAGAGAGCTACTGGTGGTCTCATAGCCAGCAAAGATGAACATCATTGCCTGGGACAAGATCTCATGGTCACTCAATCCTATGATGATGGGAGAAATGGGGTGGTAGGTGTGTTTGTAGGTATAGGTGTTTGAGGCAGGTACTGTATGTGTGTGTGTTAGATGCTAGTATACAGTGTGTGTGTGTGTGTGTGTGTGTGTGTGTGTGTGTGTGTGTGTGTGTGTGTGTGTGTGTGTGTGTGTTTAAGGCAGGCACCTTTACTCTGCTCCTCTCCCTTTGAGTTGCTGTCTTTCTGCGAGTCTATCATCAGCTGCAGGAAATCTACCCGACTCTGGAAGCAGGCTTACGTCAGATCAAAATCACATGAGAACTACCAGATGCTACCAAATCTCTACAATTGTATTACACAATACTGGCTGAAGATCGTATATTTGATCAGATATATTTACATATCTTCCTGGTGCTAGCCACGCGATTGGACTTGATCTTCTGAAAGACAGCGTAGAAGAAATCTGTGACCGAGGCAGGGAATAGGGATACCTCCTTGTTTGCCATAACAGGACCCATGAAGGGGAAGAATGCTGGACGGACAGGAAATGCCACGGTTACAAACAGGAACAGGAAATACCATGATACGTGACTCCAATCCTATTCAATGCACAGCCCTGTCCAGAAACAACTCCTAGGCTCTATCCCTAGACACTTCTGTATCCAATCCACTCAGATCTCCAAGTGTCCAGCATTTAGGAACTAGAGGTTGGTTCTGGACAGGGCCCATGTGTTTGTCAAATGAGTAGAGCGCAAACCATTGGCAGTGTGGTTTATGTCAGTCTAATCAATGAAATCAATAGCTTCATTTATTGAGCACAAAATGATTTAGACTGAAAGCTATATGGGGGCAGTTGTACCGACTGTGAGGAACAGTGGGCTGAAGATGTCAAACTTGAGCATTTTCTTGATGTTGGTCACAAAGGGGTCAGAGGGGTTGTGGAGGGAGTCGATGTCGACACTGAATGAAGTGCTGACGACCTTATCCATACTGTATGGTCCAAAGAACCTGGAACACAACCACACAATCTTTGACCACCAGAACCACAACCACAAAATTAAAGGGGGAGTTCACTGAAATTACAAATTCACCTTATCTTCTCGGAGAGAAATCCTCACTCTTTTAGTTCAATGGGCTCTTCGTTATCGGCCGTCTTCTTCAGATTGCTGACCAAATTACCAGAGTGCTGCTTCATGATCCCGAACATCTGAGTTGGGAAGGATACATGGAAAAATATGATGATTGATACATGGATTAATATGTGCAAAACATGGGTTAATATCATGTTTGAAACAGGAATTATTTTAATGTTTATATAGCCTGAGAATATACATTCATACAGGATACATTATGTATATAGTCAAGGAATAAGTGACTCCAAAGATGAACTATTATTCTATACTCTGTCATCTGACCACTGAACTTATCTAAGATAAGATTAAATATACTTTTTTGTCCCGGATGGAAATTTGTCTTGGACAATTAAAGTTGCTGCTTCACACAACAACAAACAACAATGAATACACACTATACACATAGTACAAATCACATAAACACACACACACACACGTCAGAGTTGTTAGTCATTCATTTATTTGTGTTGTTGGAATGAATAAAAGAAGGAGAGGAGAGATGGGACTGTACCTCTTTGATCCGCCCACTGGTGAAGGAGGGAGACAGGACACTGCGGATCCGTCTCCATGTATCATCCTCAGCGATAAACACGGCGTCATACAGAGGCCCGTTGAGATAGAAATTCTCGAAAAATAACAATGATTATATACTGCAAAATTAACCGAATATTAATAATGCTATAATAACAATGATATTATCTATTTAATAAGTCCTTATGTTTTTTTCCCCATACAACAACTTCAATTTAGCGTATTACCCTCCTGTTAGTGAAAAGGGAGTAGCATTCCTTGATGAGGATGGTTTTGATCATGGCTGTGTCCATGATACACAGGACGGGCTGACGGCCATCATAGATCCTACAGACCAGCAAAAACAAAGATAGTTAGATATACACTCACCCAACACTTTATTAGGAACACTATACTAATACTGGGTAGAGCCTCCCTTTGCTCTCAAAACAGCCTCAATTCTTCGTGACATTGATTCCTTTGAGATTCTGGTCCATGATGACATGATTGCATCACGCAATTCCTGCACATTTTTCAGGTGCACTTTCAAGATGTGAATCTCCCGTTTTGCCACATCCCAAAGGTGTTCTATTGGATTCAGATCCGGTGACAAGGAAGGCCACTGAAGAACACTGAACTCATTGTCATGTTCATGAAACCAGTTTAAGACGACTTTTGCTTTGTGACATGGTGCATTATCATGCTGGAAGTAGCCATTAGAAGGTGGGTAAATTGTGGCCATGAAGGGATGCACATGGTCAGCAACAATACTTAAATAGGCTGTGGCATTCAAGCAAATATACCGTAGATAGAGACAGACAGACCCATCACAGATCCTGCACTCTTTGAAAAAGTGCTACCTAGAACCAAAAAGGGTTCTTCTTCCACTGTCCCTTTGAAGAAACCTTTTGGGTTCCATGTAGAACCCTTTCCACAGAAGGTTATACAGTACCGTGCGTAAGTAATGGGACAGTGAAGCATTTTTTCTTCTGTTTGGATTTGAAATAAAAACGTAGAGATTTTTATTTTTTATTTGATGTACATATTGGTTTATCATTCAGAAATTACAACACTTTTATGCATAATCCCCCTATTTCAGGCTACACAAAAGTGATAGGACAATTGGCTTGACAAGTGTGTTCGTCAGGTGTGTTACGTCACATAATTTGTGCAGTCTGCTATTGGTGTCTTGTCAACATGAGGACCAAAGAGATGTTATTGAAAGTCAGGGAAGCCATTATGATGCTGAAATATCAGAAAAAAAGTAAACATAGCCAAAACCTTAAACCTACCAAAATCAACAGTTTGGAACTTCATTTAACTTCATTAAAAGGAAAGAAAGCACTGGTGAGCTCAGAAATTGCATAATTGAGAATCATTTATTTACATCTTGTCAGTCCAAGTACAAGTAAATGGCTCCAAACTCATTGGACGGCATTTCATCATACAGCAGGACAATGACCCAAAACATACTGCCATAGGAACTAGGGAATTTTTCAGGGCCAAAAAGTGGAAATTTGTTGACTGGCCAAGTCAGTCTCCAGATTTAAATCCTATAGAACATGCATTTCATTTGCTCAAGAGGAGACTTAGGGCAAAACATCCTAAAAAAACAACAACAGTCACTGCAACATAGGTCTGGCAGAGCATTACCAGAGAAGATACCCAGCGGGGTCACAGTGGGTCACAGACTTTTGCACTTTTGCATACAAAGGATTGGGGACCAAATACTAAACATGAGTGCTTAATTTAGACATTTGATAATGCAAAAGAAGGAAAAATGCTTGGGCACCAAATGGCTAGAGCCAGCCCTGATTAACAGAACCTTTATCGAGCGCACAACATCACATTAATGCCCATAGGAAGAATGAGAATAGAGTATCAACAAAATAACCATTTTAACACAATTTAAAACAACATACGTCTGTAAGTTTTAACCATACGTTAATGTGCGTCAAGGAAAACGCGGGAGAATGATGCCCGTGATGGGCCTAACCCAAAACTCAAAGAATATCTCGCTGTCCCTCTCCTTAAATATCATTCCCAACAAAGGACAAGGTGTGAGATACATTACAATAGCAAATGAATTTACAAATGGTGAAAGCTGAAAAATCTGAAACATAGTCAAAACCTTAGACTTGCCAAAATCAAGCACTGATGAGCTCAGCAATCGCAAATGGCTGAGGCTTCACTGCAAGATGCAAACCACTAGTTATTCTTAAAAAGGATAGTCAGGTTACAGTTTGCTAAGAAGTACCTAAAAAGCCTGCAGAGGTGTGGAAAAAAGTCTTGTGGACAGATAAGATGAATATTATCAGAGTGATTGCAAGAGGAAAGTTTGGAGAAAAAAGGATCTGCCCAAGGTTTACAGCATACCATCCCATCTGTGATACATGGTGGAGGGGATGCTATGGTTTGGGCATGTATAGCTGCCACTAGAACTTGCTAACTTATCATAATTGATGATGTTACTGCTGACAGCAGCAGCAGAATGTATTCTGAAGTGTACAGAAATATCTTGTCTGGTCGAGTAAAAACAATGCTTCCAAATTCATTGGATGGCGCTTCATCATACAGTAAGACAATGACCCAAAACATACTGCCATTGGAGCTAGGGAGATTTTCAGGGCGAAAAAGTGGAAAGTCCTTGACTGGCCATGTCAATGTTTGGATTTAAATCCTATTGAACATGCATTTCATTTTCTGATGGTAAGATTTTGGGCAAAAAGACCTGGCAAAAAGATGGCTGGCCTGGCAGAATATCACCAGAGAAGATACCCAGCACCTGGTGGGGTCAATGGGTCCCAGACGGTTATTGCATACAAAGTATTGTCGACCAAATACTAAACATGAGTGCATCATTTCGACCATGTATACCAATACTAGACAAAAGAAAAGAAAAGAATCTAGCAAAAGCAAACTATGTTCTGACAGGGTTTGACTCATCTAATACGACATCAGATCTGGATAGGTTCCTTGATTTCCTCTGAAAGGTGACATAGGCATGAAAACATGTACACAACATCAAGAAGAAACCATTGATTAAAGCCAAATCAATTGACAGAGGCATGGCAGAAAATGTGTGTTGTCTCTTTAAAAGAAATGTTAAAAATCTCTTTGTTTTCCCTGAATGAAACAAAGCACAGGTGTTTAAAAGGCCAGCCCCACCCCTGATTACAATGATCCACACATGGAGACAGCCAAAGCAACATAGATCAATAAGACATCGCACATGTCACACCAGAATGTGTGTTGGCAAGTGTGTGCCCTTATAGCCAGGATCCACTCTCTGGTCACATCTCCCTGATGTTGGTTATGAAGAACTTTATCAAACGTTTGGATTTGAAATTAAACAATTACTACAAGGTTAAAGTAGAGATTCTCAGCTTTTATTTGATGGTATTTGTATACACATTGGTTTCACCATTTAGAAATTACCCCACTTTTTATGCATAATCCCCCTATTTCAGTGTACCCAAAAGTAATGGGACAGACTTATCAAATGTCCAAATGAAGCAGTCATGTTTAGTATTTAGTGGACAATCCACTAGTATTTAGTGGACAATAACTGCCTGAAGTCTGCAACCCACTAACCTTACCAGACGCTGGGCATCTTCTTTGGTGATGCTCTGCTAGGCCTGTACTGCAGCCATCTTTAGTTGTTGTTTGTTTTGAGGTCTTTTTGCCTAAATTCTTATCATTAGGGAAATGTAATGCATGTTCAATTGAATTTTAATCTGAAGATTGACTTGGCCAATCAAGATCTTTCCACTAGTTGCTATGGCAGTGTTTTGGGTCATTGTTTTATTGTATGGTGTGGCTCCATCCAATGCATTTGGAGGCATTTGCTTGCACTCAAGCAGACAAGATGTTTCTGTGCACTTCAGAATACATTCTGCTGCTGCCGTCAGCAGGTACAATCATCAATTAAGACAAGTTAGCAAGTTCTAATGGCAACTATACATGCCCACACCTAACACCCCCTGCACCATGTTTCACAGATGAGGTGGTATGCTGTGGATCTTGGGCAGATCCTTTTTTCTCCAAACTTTTGTCACGTCCATGATAATATTCATCTCATCTGTCCACAATATCTTTTACGAGACCTTTGCAGGCTTTTTAGGTACTCTTTTTTAGCAAACTGTGACCATCCTTTTTGATGATAACTAGTGGTTTTTGATGATAAATGTGTCTTCCTCTTAGTTATAAACAAACCAGAATTAAATGCATAGGTCTATGTATGTATGGATGGATGGATGTTGTCATTGGAACAGCTGGAAGACTTTCTCTGCAACCCCCGAAAAAACACATGTACGCAAGCACGCACAAACACACACACACACACGCACGCACGCACGCACGCACGCACACACACACACACACACACACACACACACACACACACACACACACACACACACACACACACACACAGGCATGTTTAAGATATGCGTAGCCCATGTTTATTAGTTGACTTAGTTGTGGGGTTAGTTTAGATACAGCGCACGATGCAACAAACAGGTATAATATCAGCACACCTCAGCATTGCTACACCCACGTGCTACCACAGGGAACTGGTACCCGCATAGTTAGATATGGTGGTCCCACACCAGAGAGAACTGGTATGTTCCAGATCATTATACGAGGTAACTAGCTAGTAAATTATTAATTACTAGAAAGTGCTCAGTAGTCCTAGGGCTACAAACACAAGCTGACCAACCCTCCTGCAAACAGGGTGCTAATATTTCTCAATATTACCTTGTCAAAGCTAGCCAAGGTTCTCAGCTGTCCGGAAACAACAAGTAACTTAGTTAGCCGTCCGTCCCAAGTGCTAGCTGTAGCCTACACATGTGACCTTATAATAACCTGAGGAATTATCGTCGAGCTAGGGTTCAACAATAACAAAGAATTGAGAGCTCACAGGTTAGCCTGCTAGCTCAGAGAGTTAACAGGTGCTCAGAAGGTGAAAATCATCGTTGAGCTGAACCGTAGGATTCTATCAGAGACAATCTAACGCCCCGTGAGAATCATAGGCTGAGGTGTAGCCAGCTACAACAACACAACTACAGTACACTTTTCAACCTAACGTCCCATGAGAATCATAGGCTGAGGTGTACCCAGCTACAACAACACAACTACAGTACACTTTTCAACCTAATGCCCCGTGAGAATCATAGGCTGAGGTGTACCCAGCTACAACAACACAACTACAGTACATTTCAGACAGTCAGAGAGTGAAGAGTGGAAAGGATGAAATGGTGCGCTTGTAGCATCCCTTTATTGGGACAGGTGATAGGCGTTGCTATCACTTGCAAGTGTGTACGAGGTGTGATTCTGTGAATCAAGATGTAAATACAGTGCTCTCTGAAAGTATTCAGACCCCTTCACTTTTGCCACATTTTGTGATGTTACAGCCTTTTTCCTCATCAATCTACACACAATACCCCATAATGACAAAGCAAAAACAGGTTTTTAGAAATTGTTGCTCATTTATTCAAAATAAAAAACTGAAATATCACCTTTACATAAATATTCAGACCCTTTACGTTTTTTGTTGAAGCACCTTTGTCATTATTGCGTATTGTGTGTAGATTAATGAGGAAAAAAATAATTTCATCTATTTTTGAATAAGGCTGTAACATAACATAATACGGAAAAAGTGAAGGGGTCTGAATACTTTCAGAATGCACTGTATGTGCCTGTTATAGTCCCATTGTGTGATTGGTGTGTGTACTGTTTTCTGGCACAGGCCTTAACTGATCCAACAAGTTCACCAATCATCAATGGTGTGATATGAAGTTGATGGATTTTAATGTTACATGCTACACCAGTGCGTGTGTAAAGTGTTGACATTGCGCGGCTGCTGCAGCAGCAACGCAAAATGATTCTTGGAGTGCTTGGAAATGGTATCAATGCTTTTTGGACGCTTAAAAACATATTCAATTAGTTTCATAGTATGGTAAAGTAATAGAAACATAGATTATAGAAATACATACAATAGTGGTACCTGTATGAAAAACAAAGTGATTGTCCTCATTTATATTTGGAGGTAGAGGACAAACCCCAACTCTAAGATATTCAGACTTGACAAGGCTCTCAACATAAAACAATGTACAGAATCCATAAATTAGAAGTTCCTTGCAGAAACAGACTGGGAGGCTATTTCTTCTGCATCCACACGTGCAACTGGTCACGTTTCTGGTGTAAGAGTAAATACTGCCATCTAGGGTTTAGAGATGGTTAACAGGAAATGGATACATTATTTGAGTAATTTAGCAGAAGCTCTTATCCAGAGATACTTAAAATAAATAGCTACATTCATCTTCAGCTACATACATCACGGTCATCACAAGTAAGACTTTCTATAATAATAAATGCCACAAGCAGTCACAGTGGTAGAGAAAGGAAGTCAATTTAATTTAATGTTCAACTTAATTTATTGAACTTAAGACAACTATATAAATTGATTTGCTATGTATCCCTAAATAGCGGCCAATTGTGTTGAGGTTTCCAGGCTAACGGTGTCGGCATGTGCAGTCCCCTGTCTTATCTCTGCACCCCCACACGCTCTCAGCCAGGGCCACATCAACAAGGCTTTTGACAGAAAGGCTCGTCCCCTGGTTTGCCTGATTGTGTACCAGCTGAGCCATCAGAGGAGTCGCTCTCAACGAGAACATGAGGGTTGTGGCATATCTGGAGCCATCGTTCATCTGAAATTAAAAAAGTAACATCAGAGGGGAGTGCAAGGTGAGACAAGAATTGGACAAATTCAACTGAGAGTTGAAGGTCATGGACTAAATGCTATAGTAAAACTAGCAACAATCACCTTCATCTACTTAGTCTATAGGTTCTCTACCATCTCTCTAATCGTCACCATGCTCACCTTCTTCAATGTCTCCCTCTCCTGTTCTAGCTTCTCTTTTTCCAGACTCTGTTTCGCTCTTTCTTCAGCCACCATCACCAGGGCCTCTCTCCTCTTGATGGCCTCTATCTCTTTTTCCATCTGTTTCTTATCCTTTTTAAATGTCTCCTTCTCCTTCCACATCCCAAGCATTTCTTGCTCCACCTTCTGCCCGTCTCTTTTGATTTTCATCCACTCCTTCTTTATCATTTGCAACTCTGCTCCGACCTTCTCTGTCTTTCTAAGCATCTCCTTTGAGGTCTCCTTCTCCTGCTCTTCCTTCTCTTTTTCCTTGCTCAGTTTAAGTCTTTCTTCGGCCTCCATCACCAGGGCCTCTCTCCTCTTGACTGCCACCATATTTTTCTCCATCTCTTTCTCCATCTGTTTCTTGGCCTTGAGAAATGTCTCCTTCTCCTTCCACATCCTGAGCATTTCTTGCTCCACCTTCTGTCCGTCTCTTTGGATTTTCACGCTCTCCTTCCTCATCATATTGAACTCTGCCTCTGCCTTCTCAGCCTTTCTAAGTATCTCCTTTGAGGACTCCTTCTCTTTCTCAATCTCCATCATGAGGATCTTGATCCCACTGTCCATCTCCTCCCTCTCCCTATTGAACTCATTCCTGTCCTCCTGCAGTCTTTCTGCCTTTCTGGCCAGGATCTCCTCCTCCCTCTGCCTAACTTTTTGGTCCCTTCTCTTTTGTTTTTCATATTCCTCATATTCCTTTTTCTCAAACTCTGCCTTCTCTGTCTTAATCCTCTCATGCTCCTTCCTGATATCCTCAATACTCATATATATTTTCACCTCCATTGTTTTTATGCACCTACAGTAGATAGAACACAAACAAAAATGATTGAAATAATCTCCACACACCCATACTATAATGCAACAGGAATGTCAGAAAGATTCCCCAAATGAGAAAGGGATAACAATCTTTGAGTTTGCCCTACTGAATCAGTCAACAAATACCAGTACACCGATTGGCAGCAAAGAAATGTTATTATCTATAATGTGCGTTCGGCTGGCGTCATAATGGGTTTGGAATGACTATCATGGTAATTCACTGGCTAACAACTCTTATCAGCGTTCGATGCAATGGTTCGAAGTGACTTGGTCCTGTCAGAGGCCTATGTTAGAGTCAGCAAAAGCTTCCAGTGTGGGTTGGCTGGCTATGTTTGTTGACACGCCTTGAAATATAGCCTACAATTGTGGCCAACAGGTCACATATCAGTGGCCATATAATGGGCACATTTTATTAACTGGAATCGGCCTGGTACAGGTAGGAGCCTATAGGCTAATAAGCAGAAGACCTCGGCAAAATTAAAATAGCCCTAATTCAATTCATGCATTTAGGTCTCTCATAATAATAATAAAAAATATATTTTATTTGGAATGTGTTTTTCATTTGTAGCCGACAATTTCAAAGCCTGTGCAGTTGAGTGCAATAGACACACAAACAAAAACACAAACAAAACACTAACAACAACAAGAGGACAGGACCTAAAGGAAGGCCTTTCTAAAGATGTGAGTTTTTAGGCATATAGAAATATCCAACGCTGAATTCGACTTAATGGGAATATCATCTCCTAGTGACAGATATCTCTCAGTGACATTTTTACGCGTCCCTTGTCCAAATGCTGTAAAGGTAGTCGGCCTATGCCGTCTCAAGTATTTACAAATACAAGTGTTATAAAACTATACTATATGTCAACTATACTACATCTCTGGCCTACATTAGCCTACCTCAGTCAGTAGGCTGTGTATAAGCGCCGAATCTTCCGGTTATAATCTCTTTATATCTCACTCTGGTAATACTGATTGCACAGGTTCAGGTTGCGTCTTAGCTCGTTATGCCACTAAACTAAAAGTTCAAGAACTTTGTGTATTATTGCAGAACATTCTCAATTCTGTGTACATATCAACGTCATAATGATACCAATAGCAACGCATTTTGGGTGGAATCCTCACTCCAAATCCGCGCGCGTAAATCTTGCATTCATGTCAATGGGAAATTGATTCGATTTTCACGCGGATCTCGAGTTAGGATTCCACTGCAATACACATTTAAGTTTAAGTTCATTTGAATTTATAGTGCATTTTACCCACAATATACGGCTTACACAAAAGTAGCCTACAAGACAAATACAACATTTGAAAAAACATATTGCATAGAATCAAATTTGGGGATATACAGGGTTTTTTTCTTTATAAAGTACATTACAAACATAAAGTCTCATAAAGTACATTACAAATACGAAACAATTATTAGTCCTATTTTTTATTAGTAATAATAATAAGTATTTTATATTTAATACAAAATAGATTAAATGGTGAAATTGGTGTGTATAAATATATAAAACTTGACTCATAATTCGTATAGTGCTGTTTTTGGAGTAATTACTAATTACTAGTAATTACTAGTGTGTGCGGACTGCGCTCTCTGTCCCGTCTTTCTGCTGTGGGGCAGCGGAGCACTCTGCCCCATCGTTGCGAGGGGAACAACGTGAGCGTGATTGGCGTAAGCAGGGAAAACCTCACGCAAATTATATTGGGTATGAATTCTGCCTAGCAACAGGTGGCGAAAAACTATTAAACGCTAATGTCGTTAACGTGGTCTGACATGACAGGAAATAATCACAAAGCAATTCAGTTCATCAACTGTACGTCTATCGCTAATGCTAGCTAGCTAAAGTTTTCACAATGAATCGTGTAGATTATTTGTTGACCATGCGGTTCAGTACATTGCCTTTGGAAGAGAAGTTGGAGATAAAACGTTTAGGGCCAACAGGAATGGTTTGACAAAAAGAGATGGCTAACCGCTACCACCTCGAAACATGCGCTGTTCTGTTTCCCATGTATGATTTTTGGTGGAGACTATTTGGGCATCGGCTGGATTCAAAGACATTATACATCTGTCAGAACAGAACAGACACCAGCGACTGAACGGCCTTGACATGATTTCCATTGAAAATGCATTGATCCAGGGACAGATGGATTTCAACAGTAAAGTCATCGAGAGGTTTGCTGAAGCAACGAACCGCCGCGCTACTTTCCTATTCAAGTGAGCAGGTCTGTTTGGACATGTATGACAAATGGACAATGCGCCGTTCACTGTAGACTATATTGCTTTTGTTTTGTAGTCATTTTAAACGTTATACTGGCTGTGATATAAAGTGGAGGACTAAATGTTACGTATAGGCCTAATATCTAGACAGTTGATGGGCACACTTGTTACTTGTCGCTTTCAGAACCCTGGACTGGGCTCCGGCTGTATATTCATATAGTTCCGTTAATTAGCCTAGCCTACTTTCCGTGATTTAATGTGACTTTTGTAGTGTGTTATAGCCTCTGCACTGATGCTATTTATTTCACATTTAAAATAATACAATTGATAAAACCTGATTAAACTTTCCTACAAGTTAACGATGTGCCGAATGCTTGTATTTTGATTAAACATGCAAGTTATTGAAGACACGTGTCTGTCTCATCTTTTTACTTTGTTGCAGTATAGGCGTTCTGTGTCGCGCTGAAGCGTATGAAGTGTATTCAGTTATGGGGTTTACTGTACATACTTTTTCTCTGCACTGTTCCTGCTGCAGAGGATGCGTAAACGATTTTCCCATGTTGTTTTTTGGTTGTGGCCTGTGTTTATACATTTAGGCTATTAGTTGTATCCTACTTTTCAGTTTTACAAGTCAAATCTTATGACAGATGAGATGGCACTTCAACCGATAAAATGCAGGTACATTTTGACTACTGCTGCACTACGATACCCATAGATAGACCCAATACATTGGTAACTGCACTACTTATACAGCTCATATACTGCTTATACTGTTCATACTGCATTCTATATTTATTCTGCTTATAATGTTACTGTTAATACATATATTGCTTATACTGCACTACTTATACTGCTCATATACTGCTTATACTGCTCATATACTGCTTATACTGCACTACTTATACTGCTCATATATTGCTTATACTGCTCTACCTGTATATATTGTTCACATTGCACTTTTCTGCTTTTTTGCACTTCTGGTTAGACGCTAACTGCATTTGGCATGTTGTTCATTCTCATGTTATGATTTAGTTTGTGATTATACACACGTTTTTAGCGTGATGATAGAGACCCACTACCAGACGAGTACAAAACATACACAAGTCACATGCAAATCCCTGCACTGCAGACGACAGACAACAACTGTCTCTGTACAACGAGTCCTGGACCTCCACTAATAGACAGATACAAAGAGAGCAGCATACAGTAGCAGCAGAGCCCAGAGGCGAGGCGAGGCAAGGCAAGGCAAGTGAAGTTTATTTATATAGCACATTTCATACACAGAGGCAATTCAAAGTGCTTTACGTAAAATAGATAAAAAGGAAAGAGCATGAAAGAAAAATTAGAATAAAAATGCATAAAAGACATAAAAAAAAGAATAAAAGTCACAGTGCATTTTAGGGTCACAGTGCAATTATTAGCGCCAATTTAGTTTCAATTTAAGGCAAAAGCGAAGCCCTTTTTTTTTTTAGTTTTTTCCCATTTTTGAAAGTAGCCAGTGTTGGGGCTGATCCTAGATCTATGTGTAACATAATAACTGAGAGACCTGCAGCAGGGCAGGTCCTCATCACTGGCTGTCTGCTTTGAGCTGGTTGTCGTTGGACTCCTGGCAGCGGAACAGGTCCATCTCAATGGGGATCTGGTGAGAGTTGACACACAGTTAAAGTATGAAGGAACGAGTAAAACAGATGTCAGCGTTACACTATGAATGTTACCTAATACAGTGTCACTGTTACGTTCGGGTAGCATTGCACTATAAATTCAAATAAACTCAAACTCCTGGACAACCTCTCTTGGGTCGACATACATTAAAATGGCCCTATGAAGTCTCGAGGGAGTTTTGCAGAAATACAAATAGCTTTTTTTTAAATCTCACACTTCCATCATTTAGTAGGTAGCCTATACTGAGGATGATTGGCGCCTAGTACTGAAAAATGCAATCTGGGAAATTAAATGGGGAGTACATACTCATGCAGTACGCAAGTACAGAATTGTAGTATGGGGGTTCAAACCCGGGTCTCCCATGTGGAAGACACAAACGCTACTATTAAGCCAAGAGGACATCCTCAAGGTCTGAGGGCGACACTTCAGTTTACATGTCTCAGGCAGGGCTACCTCATCACGCGAGTGTGATTCCAAAATCACCTCTGCTACATATAGAAACGCAACAAAGTCATAGGTACAAAATTATATTTACAATCATTGTATCATTATTTTGTCTCACCTCTGTCTCTTTGCAGACGGTGAAGTTGAACCTCTGTAGAATCTCCACCATCGCCAGTTTCATCAATACCAGAGTGAATCGCATCCCGATACAGTTCCGTGGGCCCAACCCGAACGGCATGTAGGTGTATGGGTCGATGCTCTCCTTGTTCTCCTTACTGAACCTACACACGGAGAGTTCAGAGGAGGAGGGGTTAAAGAACATATCAATTAAATCACAGTAATATGATGGTTATACATGGTTGAAGAAACCTGTTTGTGTTTGGTCGTCGCATTTAGGTTTGTTTTATGGTTGTTTGTGGAACACTGCTCTTATCGTTGCTGTTGTGATTGATATTGTGGTTGTGGTTAAGATGTGGCCCATTACCTCTCTGGTTTGAACTCCTCTGGGTCTTCCCACACATCGGGGTCACGGTGCAAGGTCCAGATGGGTATCATGACGACCATACCCTTGGGGATGGTGATGCCGCTGATCTCAACAGATTTCTTGGCGACTCTTTCAAGTCGATGGGGTACAACCTGAGAGACTCGTTGATCACGCTGTCTAGATAGTCCATCTGCATCAGAGCCTCGTACTGGATAGGAGCCTGCACAGGGATATTACACTCACATGAGCACTAGTGATTGGTCGTTCACGTAGCCGTAGCCCAGAACTAACTCTTTTTCGTCGCAAATCTGAAGAGCTGTTAGTTTTTTGTGTTTTTTGGGGGGGAAATGAACACAGTACTATACTTATTCTAATCTGCATAGCCTAATTTCATGACACCCGCATACAGAACGCCATTACTTTCAATGTACGTGTGTAATAGTGTCTTGCTTTTTTGTTATACATGAATAAACAAAAAAATCGCTAAATAATGTTATCTTGATAATTAGAAGAAAATACATTTAGATTCCACTGAACAATGTAAATGATAGATGTACACAAGGATCAATCAGAAGTCAAAATGCCACTAAACTGGGCTGCTTTTAGTGGATTGACTGCTTGGAATACTGAATGTGCTACAGTCTATTATTTCCTATCACAGTCGACAGACTACAAGAAAACTGTCAGGTGGTTCAAATGTGAATAACTTGGTATCCATTCCATTAACTGTGGCCGGGCAGCACCGAACAGCCCAGAGAACATTACCATGGTGCTTTTGAATATTAGGTCCCTATCTGGCAAAACCTTTATTGATCTTATCTCAGAGCGAAAGCTGCACTGTAATGTTTTTATCTGAAACCTGGCTAAACATGAATGCATGTCAGTCTATTAGAAGTGGGGAAAAATATATTTTCACTCTATTATTTATCTAGCCATGTCGCTGAGCAGATGAGAATTTCATGATGAATATGAATATGAATAGTACACCATCAACAGCTTCCTCCTGTGATAATGATTTAGCAACCAGCTTCAACCCCAAACTAAGGGCAACTATCGACTCTGTAGCACCAGTCAAACTGAAAAAGGCTGTGGCCAAATTTAAAAGAATTTGCAGAAAGTCTGAGCGGACAAAAACTTCAGGTCCACCTTGATATTCTTCGAGAGCATCTTTCTGCTTTTAATAAGGCAATAAAAAAACGCCAAGACAGACGGGATCATTTCTCAAAATTGATAATGAATCATAACAACTCAAACAGTGCTCTTTTCAACGATTGACAGCCTTATAAATCCCGCCCACAAGACACCTGGTGATCTGCTCTCCACCTACAAATGTGAGGAATTTGCAACATACTTCTGAGATAAGAGAACCAATATTAGGTGAGGAGGATCACTCAGGCAAGACCTGAAGATGTGTTTGATGACTTGTTACCCCACCTTCCACCACATGGAAGCACTATGAACTCTTTTGCAGTGGTCATACAGAAATGCTCAGCAAAGTGGGGGTCTGTTCATCTGCACCTAAAACTACCATGGTGAAACCCCTCCTGAAGAAAAGTAACTTAGACTCTTCAGTCCTTAGCGATTTTAGGCCAATCTCCAACCTTCCCTTTTTAAGCAAAAAAATAATAATTCTTGAAAAAAAGGTGTTCAAACTGTTAAATAATCTCCTTCTTCCCAACTGTACCTTTGACATGTTCCAATCTGGCTTTTGTGCCGATCATAGCACTGAGATAGCACTATGTTGTTAAGTTATTAACTAGGTTCTTAATGACCTTAGAATTAATTAATTAATGCTGATGCCAAAATGCTCTTTGTCCTTGTCCTGGTCAAACTGTCTGCACACTTAAAGACACTACTTACAGTAATACTAAGCACCAGGCAAAAAAACAAGGTGTTACCATTGACTCAGATCTTAATTTTGAAACCCATATCAAGAATGTGACTAAAACATATTTGTATCACTTAAAGAAGAGTAAGTAAGTTTGCCGGAAATCTGCCATCGTGGAGAAATTCTGTCTGAAGTTGTCCAAACAACAACATCCTCCCTAATAATAATATATCCCCCCGAAATGAACTTGCAGTGTTGGACATTAGCTGTTGTGTTTCTACATGCGCACACGATTGGGAGAGGCAGCCACCAGAGAAAGGTCAGTCTACTCCCCTAGAACACCCCTGGCACTCACAACATGTTTATATGCAAACCGAATGGACACTGCATTTTAAAAAGCGTGTTTTCCGAACCAAAACAGCGTTCGTAAATGAAATATTTATTCATAAGGGATTTATTATAAGGGATCTTGTTCCCTGATCGCTACCGATTAAAGATAGTCATTACAACCGTTAGGAAGCTTTTAGAAAGCTTGAATATTACATGGACCTTTACAGAACACAGCTGTAAAGGTGCAACCTTTCCTCTCGCAGGCTGACACTGAGAGACGAATGCATGCTTGTATTACTAGCAGCCTTGATTACTGTAACACTCTCCTGTCTGGTCAGGTACTAGCCTTTTAACTATTCTGAAGATTCCAACAACACCTATCTACTTCCTGTTTCAAATGAATAATACTGGGCAGAAGTCTGCACAGGGATGCTACAGACACATTAGCACACTGTAAAATACTGTCACCTATCTAACCATCTGTTCCAAAGCAATAGTAATAGATACTGTAGGAGTCTGCAGTGCACAGGGGTTACACACTCATCAGTACCCTCTAAAATACTGTCACTATCATATTTCCTGTTCCACATGAATAGTACTATATAGGAGTCTGCAGAGGGGTTACCTTGTTGGGAAACACAGTGTGTATCTCCTCCTGCAGCTTGGTCATGATGTGAGGGTTGGTTGCCAGATTGTAGGCCAGGAAGGACAGAGAGCTACTGGTGGTCTCATAGCCAGCAAAGATGAACATCATTGCCTGGGACAAGATCTCATGGTCACTCAATCCTATGATGATGGGAGAAATGGGGTGGTAGGTGTGTTTGAAGGTATAGGTGTTTGAGGCAGGTACTGTATGTGTGTGTGTTAGATGCTAGTATACAGTGTGTGTGTGTGTGTGTGTGTGTGTGTGTGTGTGTGTGTGTGCGTGTGTGCGTGTGTGTGTGTTTAAGGCAGGCACCTTTACTCTGCTCCTCTCCCTTTGAGTTGCTGTCTTTCTGCGAGTCTATCATCAGCTGCAGGAAATCTACCCGACTCTGGAAGCAGGCTTACGTCAGATCAAAATCACATGAGAACTACCAGATGCTACCAAATCTCTACAATTGTATTACACAATACTGGCTGAAGATCGTATATTTGATCAGATATATTTACATACCTTCCTGGTGCTAGCCACGCGATTGGACTTGATCTTCTGAAAGACAGCGTAGAAGAAATCTGTGACCGAGGCAGGGAATAGGGATACCTCCTTGTTTGCCATAACAGGACCCATGAAGGGGAAGAATGCTGGACGGACAGGAAATGCCACGGTTACAAACAGGAACAGGAAATACCATGATACGTGACTCCAATCCTATTCAATGCACAGCCCTGTCCAGAAACAACTCCTAGGCTCTATCCCTAGACACTTCTGTATCCAATCCACTCAGATCTCCAAGTGTCCAGCATTTAGGAACTAGAGGTTGGTTCTGGACAGGGCCCATGTGTTTGTCAAATGAGTAGAGCGCAAACCATTGGCAGTGTGGTTTATGTCAGTCTAATCAATGAAATCGATAGCTTCATTTATTAAGCACAAAATGACTGAAAGCTATATGGGGGCAGTTGTACCGACTGTGAGGAACAGTGGGCTGAAGATGTCAAACTTGAGCATTTTCTTGATGTTGGTCACAAAGGGGTCGGAGGGGTTGTGGAGGGAGTCGATGTCGACACTGAATGAAGTACTGACGACCACATCCATACTGTATGGTCCAAAGAACCTGGAACACAACCACACAATCTCTGACCACCAGAACCACAACCACAAAATTAAAGGGGGAGTTCACTGAAATTACAAATTCACCTTATCGTCTCGGAGATAAATACTCACTCTTTTAGTTCAATGGGCTCATCGTTATCAGCCGTCTTCTTCAGAAGTTACCAGAGTGCTGCTTCATGATCCTGAGCATCTGAGTTGGGAAGGATACATGGAAAAATATCATGATTGATACGTGGATTAATATGTGCAAAACATATATTAATATCATGTTTGAAACAGGAATTATTTTAATGTTTATATAGCCTGAGAATATACATCCATACAGGATACATTATGTCAAAGAATAAGTGACTCCAAAGATGAACTATTATTCTATACTCTGTCATCTGACCACTGAACTTATCGAAGATAAGATCAAATATACTTTATTGTCCCGGATGAAAATTTGTCTTGGATTAATTAATTAAAGTTGCTGCTTCACACAACAACAAACAACAATGAATACACACTATACACATAGTACAAATCACACACACACTCTCACACACACACACACACACGCGCGCGCATCAGAGTTGTTAGTCATTCATTTATTTGTGTTGTATAAAGGAATGAATGAAAGAAGGAGAGGAGAGATGGGACTGTACCTCTTTGATCCGCCCACTGGTGAAGGAGGGAGACAGGACACTGCGGATCCGTCTCCATGCATCATCCTCAGCGATAAACACGGCGTCATACAGAGGCCCGTTGAGATAGATATTCTAGAAAAATAATAATAATTATATACTGCAAGATTAACCTACTATTAATAATGCTATAATAACAATGATATTATCTATTTAAGGAGTCCTTATGTTTTTTTCCCCATACAACAACTTCAATTCAGCGTATTACCCTCCTGTTAGTGAAAAGGGAGTTGCATTCCTTGATGAGGATGGTTTTGATCATGGCTGTGTCCATGATACACAGGATGGGCTGACGGCCATCATAGATCCTACAGACCAGCAAAAACAAAGATAGCCTCAATTCTTCGTGGCATTGATTCCACAAGATGTTGGAAACATTCCTTTGAGATTCTGGTCCATGATGACATGATTGCATCACTCAATTCCTGCAGATTTTTCAGGTTCACTTTCAAGATGTGAATCTCCCGTTCTACCACATCCCAAAGGTGTTCTATTGGATTCAGATCCTGGGAAGGCCACTGAAGAACACTGAACTCATTGTCATGTTCATGAAACCAGTTTAAGACAACTTTTGCTTTGTGACATGGTGCATTATCATGCTGGAAGTAGCCATTAGAAGATGGGTCAATTGTGGCCATGAAGGGATGCACATGGTCAGCAACAATACTCAAATAGGCTGTGGCATTCAAGCGAATATACCGTAGATAGAGACAGACAGACCCATCACAGATCCTGCACTCTTAGAAAAAAAGTGCTACCTAGAACCAAAAAGGGTTCTTCTTCCACTCTCCCTTTGAAGAAACCTTTTGGGTTCCATGTAGAACCCTTTTCCACAGAAGGTTATACAGTACCGTGCGAAAGTAATGGGACAGTGAAGCATTTTTTCTTCTTTTTGGAGTTGAAATGAGAACGTAGAGATTCTCATCTTTTATTTGATGTTATTTGTGTACATATTGGTTTATCATTCAGAAATTACAACACTTTTATGCATAATCCCGCTATTTTAGGCTACACAAAAGTGATGGCACAATTGGCTTGACAGGTGTGTTCCGTCACATAATTTGTGCAGTCTGCTATTGGTGTCTTGTCAACATGAGGACCAAAGAGATGTTATTGAAAGTCAGGGAAGCCATTATGATGCTGAAATATCAGAAAAAAATGAAACATTAAAACCTTAAACCTACCAACATCAACAGTTTGGAACTTCATTAAAAGGAAAGAAAGCACTGGTGAGCTAAGAAATCGCAAATGGCAAGGAAGACTTCCAGTGGATAACCAAAGAATGCTCACCATAATAAAAAAAAAAAAAAAAAAAAAAAACTGCCCCATAGATTAGGAACACTCTCCAGGAGGTAGGCGTCAATGAGTCAGAGACTACCATCCGCAGAAGACTTCACCAGCAGAACTACAGAGGCTACACTGCAAGGTGCAAACCACTACTCAGCCACAAAAACAGGCTGGCCAGGTTACGGTTTGCTAAAAAGTACCTAAAAGAGCCTGCAGAGTTCTGGAAAAACATGTACCGGAGAAAGTGTGGAGAAAAAAAGGAACTGCCCAATATTCACAGCATACCACATCATCTGTGAAATATGGGGGAGGGGGTGTTATGCCTTGGGCATGTATGGCTTCCACTGGAACTGGCTCACGTCTCCTTTGATGAGGATGAATTCGGAAGTGTTCAGAAACATCTTGTCAGTCCAAGTACAAGTTAATTGCTCCAAACTCATTGGACGGCATTTCACCATACAGCAGGACAATGACCCAAAACATACTGCCATAGCAACTAGGAAATTATTCAGGGCCAAAAAGTGAATCCTATAGAATCCTATAGAACATGCATTTAATTTGCTGAAGAGGAGGACAAAACATCCTAAAAAAACAAACAACAATCGCTACAATATAGGTCTGGCAGAGCATTACCAGAGAAGATACCCAGCGTCTGGTTGGGTCAATGGGTCACAGACTTTTGCACTTTTGCATACAAAGGATTGGGGACCAAATACTAAACATGAGTGCTTAATTTGGACATTTGCATAATGCAAAAGAAGAAAAAATGCTTGTCCCATTACTTATGCAGGGCACTGCAAATGGAACCCATAAGAGTTATTCAACCAAAGAATCCTTTTAGAACCCTTTTTTTCTTTATTTTTTTAATTACATTTTTGCCCTTTCAATGACATGGAGGGAAGACACAATCACTTCCGATTTGAATTCTGACGTGTCGTGGCTCCTCTTTATTCATGCAGTTTGAGACGTGCTCAGAGGCAATATAGGAGCCTCAACCAATGAGAATCCAGGATGTTGTCAAACATTGGCAACGCACAAGTTGTGTTTGGGACTGTAACAAGTCCGTGACACAGAGGCGGAGTCGAGGTACTGTTTTCTGGGAGTATCCCGTTTATTTTCATAAAATGTTAGTAATAATTCCAATGTTCGTAATAATTTCAATGTTCGTAACACAACGCCACTCGGCGACTTTCCAGTCGCCCTCCTTCTCCCTCGAACGCCGAGGCACACACATCTTAAACCATCTAGTCAACGAGGCTTCATTTGCAACAGGTGTGCAACGGAGCCTCGCCGACGTCACCCTGGCCACGGTCCTGTAGCTCCCTCTACAGGCCGAACGCTGCATGTCCCCCCACATACCCCCACCACCCGACACAGGCCGGGGACACGACGGCTGACAACCTACTCCCCCCCCCCCCTGCACGGGAGAGGAAGTCTGCCACGACCATCTGCGCCCCCGGTCTGTGCACGACCGAAAAGTTGAAGGGCTGCAACGCGAGATACCACCGGTGGAGCCACTGGAGGGGAGCATGGTCGGAGTAGAGGGTGAAAGCGCGACCCAGCAGATAGTAGCGGAGGGCGCCGACCGCCCACTTGATGGCCAGGCACTCCTTCTCCACCGTGCTGTACCGGCCCTCCCTCTCCGATAGTTTGCGGCTCAGGTACAGCACCGGCCGGTCAGCCCCCTCCACCCGCTGGGTCAGCACTGCTCCCAGGCCTCTATCCGACGCGTCCGTCTGTAGGGAGAAAGGGAGGTTAAAATCAGGCGCATACAGGACCGTTTCTCCACAAAGAGCTCCCTTAAGGGCCTCGAACGACCCCTGGCACTGGCCCGACCATTGGACCGGATCCGGGGCACCCTTCCGGGTGAGGTCCGTCAAGGGACTGGCCAGCTCTGAAAACCCCGGCACGAACTGCCGGTAATAGCCAGCCAGCCCCAGGAAGGCCCTCACCTCCTTCTTTGTCTTGGGCCGCGGAGTGGCTGCGATGGCCGCAGTCTTTTCAATCTGTGGCCGCACCTCCCCCCGACCCAAGTGGTACCCCAGATACCGGATCTCCCTCCGCCCGATCAAGCACTTCTTCGGGTTGGCCGTCAGCCCCGCCTGCCTCAGGGACCTCAGGGTCCATGAGGCGCTGAAAAGTGGCTGGGGCTCCGAACAACCCGAAAGGGAGCACCGTGAACTGGAATAGCCCGAGCGGAGTGGAGAATGCAGTTTTCTCCCGGGATACCGGCGAGAGTGGAATCTGCCAGTATCCCTTCGTGAAATCCAACGTCGTGAAATACTTGGCCGTGCCAAGCCGGTCCAAGAGCTCGTCAACCCGGGGCATCGGGTAGGCATCGAACTTGGAGACCGCATTAACCCGTCTATAATCCACACAGAACCGTATAGCCCCATCCGGCTTGTTGACAAGCACGATGGGGCTACACCAGTCACTGCGGGACTCCTCGACCACACCCAGCTCCAGCATGGCTTCCAATTCCCTGCACACAATGTCTCGTTTGTGTACCGGCAACCTATAGGGACGCGTGCGCACCGTTAAACCCGGCTGCGTTTCTATGTGGTGGTCGATAAGCGTAGTCCGACCGGGCAAGGGAGAGAACACGTCCGCGAACTTAGCTTGCAAATCTGCAACGTCCGTGGCCTGGCTAGCAGAGAGATGGTTATCAATACCGACCGGAGTGCTAACTTTTGATTTTGGGACTTCCGGACCGAACTCATCTCTCTCTGGAATTATTGTAGCCAGAGCAACAGTGACCACGTCGTTCCATTTTTTTAGGAGATTTACGTGATACACCTGCAAGCTATCCCCCCGGTCCGAGCGTACTACCTCGTAATCCACGTCCCCCATGCGACGTGTGACCACACCTGTAAATTCTCGCAGGTTAGTTCCCCTGTCGTACAGTCACTTTTGACGCTCCTGGGCTTGCAGCAAATGCTCGCGTGAGATAACCCCTAGGGCGTGGAGCTTTGTGCGCAAGTCCAGGACGTATTGAATCTCATTTTTACTGTCGCTAGACCCTTCCTCCCAATTTTCTTTAAGAAGGTCTAGGACACCCCGAGGCTTATGCCCGTAGAGTAATTCAAACGGGGAAAACCCGGTGGAAGCTTGGGGGACTTCCCGTACCGCAAACAACAGGGGATCTAGCCATTTATGCCAATTCCGACTATCTTCGTGTACGAACTTCCGGATCATTGACTTCAAGGTCCGATTGAACCACTCACAAAGGCCATCAGTGGCCGGGTGGTAAACACTGGTTCGAATCGCCTTGATGTTCAACAAGCCATACAGTTCCTTGAGGGTGCGTGACATAAAATTAGTGCCCTGATCGGTGAGAATCTCTTTCGGGATTCCCACGTGGGAGATTACTTGAAACAATGCCTGCGCTACACTCCTGGCAGAGATATTGCGCAGCGGTATTGCCTCGGGGTATTGGGTTGCGTAATCTATCAAGACCAACACAAATCGATATCCCTGTGTACACCGATCAAATGGCCCGATAATATCCATCGCAATGCGGTCGAATGGGTTCTCGACCAATGGTAAGGGCCGCAAGGGGGCTTTACCAACTGACATTCGCGCACCACCTACGCACCTCTGCCCGAATTCCCGGCCAATAAAATCGAGCCATTATACGGTTTAGTGTCTTATCATAACCTAAATGGCCCGCCATGGGGTTGAAATGAGCCGCCTGGAAGACCATTTCCCGGCGGCTACGGGGAACCAACAACTGGGTTACTTCCTCCTGGCTATGTGAGTCACGACTTACTCGGTACAACCTGTCGCTGATAATCGCGAAATAGGGGTGGGCGCGTACTGCGTCTGGCCGTACCAAAGTACCATCAATCGCTATCACTTGGTCATAGGCCGATCGTAGGGTCTCGTCACGAGACTGCTCGAGGGGGAAGTCACCTAGCAACGGATAGTTCGGCGGGGGAATCTCGGGTTGAGACCCCCCCGCCGGCTCCGGCTCCTCGGCAGCGTCGCGAGGTGCCGCCTCAGCACAGAACACATTACCCGCCTCACACCTCCCTCTCTGTCGTGCACGCACCCCGGTAGCCCTGCTTACCGCTTGAGGAAACCCCTCCCAATCTACACCCAGAATAAGGGGATGCGTGAGGCGCGGGCTAACCGCCGCCTGTACACTATGCTTTTTCCCTTCAAAATGAATCTTGATCGTGACCACAGGATATTTGTGAATGTCCCCATGCACACACTTCACCAACACCCTCAATGCCTTTAACAATGCCCCCGGTCGAACCAGGCGCTCCTGGATCATGGACTGCATGCAGCCCGAATCCAAGAAGGCCTGGTGCATATCATGTTGTATCCTTACCGGAACACGATACGCCGCTCCTGGTCCGGGGGGAGGGCCCGGTATGTCGCCGATGCGGACGACCTGCCCCACCTCCCTCACTGGGCACTCTGCCTGTACATGGCCCGGCCGTCCGCATCGCCAACACACCCCCCCTGTCGCTCGGGGTGCTTCCTGTGGGGCCAGGGCTGGTTCTCGACATGCCTGCCCCTGCCATCTCGTCCTCGGGGTGGGCGCCGGTGGTACTGGACCCAGGCGGCGGTCCGGGCCGGGAGCCCCGTGGGGAATTGCTCCAACACCACCCGGTCCCCGACCTCCTCCGACGAGCTGTTCCCTGGGTCCAGCCACCGCCGCGCGCTGTCCCGCAGCTGCTGGGCGTAGGCAAAGGGCCGGCTCCCCTCCTCCATCATCAGGGCCCTGACGAGCTCCAGGAGGAGGGTACGGTCCTAAGCCCTTGCCGTCACCATCTCCCTCACCGCGGTCTGGTGCTCCTGCTGGAGGTGGGCCTGCTGCTCCAGTATAAGGGCCATCCTTCCGATAGCCTCGCTTAACGCCTCCATTCCCTTTTTTTCTCCGCCTTCGCTGTGCCCCACGTTGGGCGCCACTGTAACAAGTCTGTGACACAGAGGCGGAGTCGAGGTACTGTTTTCTGGGAGTATCCCGTTTATTTTCATAAAATGTTAGTAATAATTCCAATGTTCGTAATAATTTCAATGTTCGTAACACGCCACTCGGCGACTTTCCAGTCGCCCTCCTTCTCCCTCGAACGCCGAGGCACACACATCTTAAACCATCTAGTCAACGAGGCTTCATTTGCAACAGGTGTGCAACGGAGCCTCGCCGACGTCACCCTGGCCACGGTCCTGTAGCTCCCTCTACAGGCCGAACGCTGCATGTCCCCCCACAGGGACCATACTACAGAATACTTAAAAGCTTAAAACTTAAATCGCTCAATAACAGATTCAAATTATTAATGTGGAAGCATGAAATTGTTGCTTGGGCAGTGTACATTGCATCAAGACAGATCATTTGTCTTGGTGTACGAGACCATTTCGTCGGTTGGATCGTCTGTGTTTGTGAAAATCGCACGGTGTCCGCCTGGTTTAAGAGTGTATACTGTAGACACTGAGAGATACATATATCCATCATAGTTAACAATAACCAGGATCAGTTTAGCAGACTCAGCCCCACAGTTTCCCATATTTCTGGAAGCTCTCTGTGTCAAAATTGGTGAAACCACCCTGGGAACAAAAAACAAAACAAAGAAATAGCCAGTTCATAAATGCTTGTCATAAACCTGAATTGTGGCTTAGTCTATGATGGCCCTTTTCCACTACAGACCGGCTCCCACTCCTCTCTTTTCGTTTTCGTTCAAAAGCTTTATTGCCCATTTTTCTGGGTAAAACAATTCATATTCAGCTCCCATGGCTTTCACCACAACAACACACATCATGGATGAGGCTACAATGTTGTTGTTTATGGGCTTAATCTCTACAAACCTTCTTATATCCCATCATCGTCCCGAGGAAAGGGATGGGTTTGAGACAAGGAATGCCTAGTTTTTTTAATATTCCATATGGCCAGTATCCATACCTGGTCAGAACAAATATAAATCAACAATCTGACTTGAAACAAAAGCAAAACGATTAAGTCATAGGTATCATTGAAACTGTTAGATAACTGTAATTATCAATACTATCATTTGTATGTATTATTACAACTAACTAACTAACAAATAATATTTTTTATTAAAACTTCTTCCACTACGATCAGAGTGATGAGTAAGGCAAGGAGAGTCCATGTCTCGGTGGAGAAGTACGGAAGGTAACCCATCTTTACAGGTTCAATCGCTTCTTCTGAGTAACCCCGGACACGTCTGCTGAAGTGATTATTTTATCCCATCATGACACCTGTGTTTCAGATCATGAAACACAGGCGAAAGAGTATGTGAGAGGTGAAGTTGAAGCCATGGCTAGTGAATGATTGAAAGGATCCCTGCGCAGAGGGCAACACTCAGTGATGTTATTGTCGGCCTTTATCTTAACATCCTGCTAATAGTTGCTGCCTGTTTGATCCCTATCGGGTTTTAATAGTTTGCAGACCCATTGAATCAAGAAGGACTATGGGGCAAATATTTTTGGGCAAATATTTTCTTTCGAGTAATACTGAATTTTACATATTTGAACTCCTCTAAAAATGTGTTATGTTCTTTACATGTATGCACTTGTTTTATATCATTGGCTCCTAAAAACAGTATTTTAAAATACTAGTTCAAAACACATCACATATTACAGTAATGAAGCAACTGATTAACATGAATACAGTGCTCTTCATAAGTATTGGAAAGAGGAAGCATTTTCTGTTCTTTTAGCTCTACACTTGGATTTGAAATCAAACAAATATTATGGGGTCAAAGTAGAGATTCTCAACTTTAATTCAATGGGTTTTTAAAAAAACATTTGTAAACATACTCCCACTATTTCAGGGCTTCAAAAGTATCATATAATGTCCAAATAAAGTACTAATTTTTCGTATAAGGTCAACAATCTGCCTGAAGTCTGCGACCCCACCAGGCACTATCCACTATCCACTATCCACTATCCACTATCCACTATCCACTATCCACTATCCACTATCCACTCATCTTTAGAAAATCATTGACATTTCCACATGGTATTGTGTCATAGAGTAGCTTCCCTACAGCAATATTATCTTGACATTGGGATCCTTTGTCCAAACCATATTTCAGGGTGTATGTTTGGTTGCAGGGGCCCAGGCTGTGCTCTCTGACTGCTCCAACTGTAGTAGACCCTGCAGTGAGGAAGAGGTCAACATGCTGCAGTACCGTCAGCCAATCACACACAAGAACCAACAGATCGCCAAGACCTCCATTGAACCATGCACGCACGCACACACACACACACACACACACACACACACACACACACACACACACACACAAACACTGTCTCAACAGCCCCTTCCTTCACTCTCACTCTCTCTCTCTGTACGTGGGTCAGGCTGCGTATTCAGCCTCTAAGGGGGGTATTGTTGGGATGACTCTACCCATCGCCCGAGACCTGGCACCCATGGACATCTGTGTGGTCACCATCGCACCCAGTCAGTAAACACACACACATACATACGCACTCTTTCACACACTCCTCCCCCCCCCCCTTCCTCTCCATATCAGACAACCTCTCTCTCCCTCTCCTTAGGTTCTGTTCTCCACTCCTCTCCTGGCGGGTTAACCTGAGAAGGTGCGTTCATTCCTGGCCCGCCAAGTGCTTTTCCCCTCGCGCCTGGGAGACCCTGCAGAGTTTGCCCACCTGGTGACATCACTGGCTGAGAACCCCATGATCAATGGAGAGGTCATCAAACTGGATGGAGCTATCCGCATGCAGCCCTGAGAGAGAGTGAGTGTGTGTGTGTGTGTGTGTGTGTGTGTGTGTGTGTGTGTGTGTGTGTGTGTGTGTCTGTGTGTGATCCAAGGTATACCACTGTGACAGCTCCGATGTGTGTGTGCATGTGAGGTGTGTGTTCATGTCTGGTACTCCAAGCTCTGCTGTACTGTACGCTCCATGCAGTTTTGTTTTGTTTTGTAAACTGATCCAGTAATAAACTTCTAATGAGTCTGAGTCTCTCCTCCTCTGTGTCTGTGTAAAGTGAGGTCAGTAGGAGCTAATAGGACAAATGAAACAAGAATGAGCCTTATGAGGCAAGTGTACCTTCATTTGTCCTATTAGAAGTGAATAGAACGCCTGGACACAGGAAATGCTAAATGCTAAAGCTCTCATAACATCACACCTGCACCAGTGTGTAGCTTTATGTACATGTCATCCACAACATTTGAGTGAAGGGAAAGGGACACATTTCTTTTGGAATGGAAAGGAGTCGAGGTACAGTATCTTGGTATACACACGTTTGCTCCAGTTTTGTACCCATTGACTGTGACCCTGTTTGTGTAAGAGGCTAGGGCTGACCCATTCTGATTCAAGATGTTTGTGTAAAAAAGGTATTTATTGCATATATTGTCCACTAAAAAGCAGATGATGGTACAAGTGTAAGGGACCAAGTGCTCCAACCTCAGTCTAGCCTGAAGATCATTCCATATCTGAGGAGCACAGCAGCTAAAAAGTTCTTCTCAATTCTGTAATCACTTGTAGCACATTAAATAGTAACAAGCTGCAAGTTTGATCGCCACTAAGTCGCCATAAAAGCAATGATGTGAGGTAAAATGGGAGTTTTAAAAGAACTGCTTCATATACAGATGAAATCCAATGATAAGCCCTTCTCAACGTCAAAGAATCCCAACCCACAGACTGATACAAAAGACAATGGTGGGTACAGAAAACATGCCTACAAATGAACTGCAGAGCAGAGTGATAAATCGGGTCTAGTGGTTTAAGAATTGAGGCTGTCGTGTGATTTTAAATTGTGTCACCATAATCACGGACAGGGAGGAGCGTTGCCAAGACAATCTTCCTCCTATTATCAAAGGTGAAGCAAGACATTTCTTTACAAAACAAGTACAAGTCTAACTCACAAACTCTTGATCACTTTTTCAACATGTATTTTAAAAGTGTATCATCTATGTAAATGCCCAGGTACTTATAATGGGGAACTTGTTCAGTTTGGGTTCTTTTCAGGGTACAAATATGTTGATCATTGTAATCAATATTATGGCATATAGAGAAAAACATAACAGACCTCATGCATACCTCTTCAAATTAAGGTTTACCCAGATTGTTTCTAATCTAACCCATGTGCATACATGTGCCATGTTTTTTCTTCCTCAACTTGTAAATGTAAAAAACACAAACACCACCACTTTGTCTTTTTGTGGTGTTAGGAATACAGACCTCACAGATAAAAATGTTTTGATAAAGGTCATAAACCGAAACGTCGACACAATAAATAAGCAGAGGTAACAATCGTGTGTGCAGGAGTATTCATTTTTTACATACCTTTTCTTCCTAAACTCATCATCACTCAACATAGTTTACAGCTATGCAACTTGTAAAATACAGCATTTGAAACATGACACACAGTTTGCCTTTGAATATGACTTTAATGAAAGAGAATTGAAACGGCAAGTGTAGTTATAGTGGTAGTATGCAGGGTAGTTATTGTGGTAGTAAGTTCGAGATAGTTGTGGATTTCCAGAATTGTCTCTGTGTTGAAATATCTGAAAGAGACAAATTGTCTTATCATTTGTATAGATAAAATCTAAATTATTTTGAGGTGATTTGAGAAGCCAAAAGGATCATCCTTAGAATGCACTGTAAGCAGATAATGGAGGGCATACCTGTATTTTGTTTCCCTTTATGGAAAGCCCTCTCCATGCTCTCTCTGGCAAACTCCAGGTTCGCCGCCATTACTCTTTTCTTTTCAGTCTTCTCCTTCTCTCTCTCCATTTCTGTCTTCATCCTCTTCACGACATCTTCTGTAATCTTTGTCATCAACTCTTTCACTTCCCTCTCCCTCCTTTCCACCATATTATTTATCATCCCATCCATCTCTTCTCTCATGCGTTTAACGTCATCTTCTTTCTCCTTCAGGATTTTCTCCATCTCTTTCTCGACCACTTCTACTCTCTTCATTGCCTCCAACTCCTTTTTCACCCATTCAATATCCTTTTCTTTCTCCTGTTCATTCCTGTTTCTCTGTCTCTCCTCCTCTGCCCATTTCATCACCTCCATCCTCTCTTTCACTTGTTTCACCTCCATTTCTTTCTCCTCCAGGATTCTCTCCATCTCTTTCTCGGCCTCCTCTACTCTCTTCATCGCCTCCAACTCCTTTCTCATCCATTCAAAATCCTTTTCTTTCTCCTTCTCACTCCTGTTTCTCTCTCTCTCCTCCTCTGCCCATTTCATCACCTCCATCCTCTCTTTCACTTGTTTCACCTCCATTTCTTTCTCCTCCAGGATTCTCTCCATCTCTTCTACTGTCTTCATACCCGCCTCCATCTCCTTTCTCATCCATTCAATATCGTTTTCTTTCTCCTTCTCAATCTTCTCCTTCTCCCTCTCCATCTCTGTCTTCATCCACTTCACGACATCTTCTGTAATCTTTCTCATCTCCTCTTCCACTTCACTCTCCCTCCTTTCCAACATATTCTTTATCACATCCATCTCTTCTCTCACGTGTTTAACGTCACATTCTTTCTCCTCCAGGATTCTCTCCATCTCTCTCTCCATCTCTTCGACTCTCTTCATCGCCTCCAACTCCTTTCTCATCCATTCAAAATCCTTTTCTTTCTCCTTCTCACTCCTGTTTCTCTCTCTCTCCTCCTCTGCCCATTTCATCACCTCCATCCTCTCTTTCACTTGTTTCACCTCCCTTTCTTTCTCCTCCAGGATTCTCTCCATCTCTCTCTCCATCTCTTCTTCTCTCTTCATACCCGCCTCCATCTCCTTTCTCATCCATTCAATAACCTTTTCTTTCTCCTTTTCAATCTTCTCCCTCTCTCTCTCCATCTCTGTCTTCATCCTCATCTCCTCTTTCACTTCCCTCTCCCTCCTTTCCACCATATTCTTTATCATCACATCCATCTCTTCTCTCACACGTTTAACGTCGCATTCTTTCTCCTCCAGGATTTTCTCCTTCTCTCTCTCCACCTCCTCTACTCTCTTCATCACCTCCAACTCCTTTCTCATCCATTCAATATCCTTTTCTTTCTTCTTCTCATTCCTGTCTTTTTCTCTCTCCTCCTCTGCCCATTTCATCACCTCCATCCTCTCTTTCACTTGTTTCACCTCCATTTCTTTCTCCTCTAGGATTCTCTCCATCTCTCTGTCAACCTCTTCTACCCTTCTCTTCATCACCTCCATTGTTTCGGTCTCCTTCTCACTCATCTTTAATCTCTCTTCGCTCTTCTTTACCTCCTTCTCTCTCTCCTGCACCACCCTCTCTCTCTCCTCCACCTCCTTCTCTCTCCTCTTCATCTCATTTCTTGTTTTTTCCATCTCCCTCTGGAAAGTCTCCTCCATCTCCTTTGTCACTTTCTCCACCTCCTCCACCTCTTTCGCCTTTATTTCCAACTGGACAATCCTCTCCTCCAAATCCTTTTTGTTATTTTCCTGCGTCTTTTGAATGCGACTGAGTATTGCATTGCATTCATTCACTTTCTCAGTGTCTCTATCCAACACTTTCCTCTTCCTCTCCATATTATCTTTAAGATGGTTGACTATCTTCCTCTTCCTCTCCACCATTTCTCTGTCTTTGTCCACCATTTCTCTGTCCTTGTCCACCCTCTCTCTCTCCTCCTTCAGCCTCTCCTTCTCTGCATCGGTGTGCTCCTTCACCTTATGCAGAAGGTTTTGGGCTCCCTCCACCTCTTCCGCTCTCTCCTCCATCTCCCTCCTCCAACCCTCCTTCTCTTCCTTTCTTTCTTTAGCCACTCTGGCCCTCTCTCTCGTGTGCCTGGCCCGTCTTGATGTCCTCTGTGGGAGTGGGGTGTAGGCTGCGAAAGCTGCCGGTCCTGCTGCCTCCATCATCAGGGCAGCCTGATCCTCTTTACACTCCTGTGGACATACAGTGAACACACTACAGGTGCAGTCTCGAGAATGTCTCTATGAATGTATTTGTCTTTTCTGAGTATAAAACCATTCAATTGTCTCCAGTGATCTTTACATATTGTCTATGTTTAGCCATCCTGAATGGGGTGAGTGGGTAGTTATCAAATACAGTAGCATAGGGCTTTGAAACTTCCTGATGGAGATGACAGACACAATGACAGGGAAACGTCAAGAAATATGATTGCGTTAGATAACAGGCTTCCCTCGCAAAGAGATTGCGGTACCTCACAATGTTCTCAAGAATAGGCTGTTGCGTTCCCAATTTCCCAAAAGGGGCTCTCTAGTTTTGCCTTTAAAAAAGGCCTACATCTACCTTTTATTCAACATATCCGACACAATTTATATTGCAAATCATGTAGGCCTGTACAGTAAGTAATTGTAGGCCCTTTGCAAAGTCAACTTACGACTTACTTAAGGAAAGGTCCTGTCGATTAAGACTTATTAGTGCCAACTATGTTTGGTTATATTTTAGATAGGGCCTACCTGAAAACATCAAATTAACCATTTTGATATTGTTCTGTCAATCATCTTTCTTCGATAGTCCATCCTCTATAGGTTATTTATAAAGCTGTCTCGTTTTAATGTTGATCTTTAAAATGGTTGATTTTGCAGCCACATTTCTCTCTGTAACAACGATTGAGCTCGTCCCGTTTCACTTTTTAGGCTGTTACGCTGCTCTTTCACTGACAAACAGCTGTTTTTGGAATTAAGCGCTCACTTAGGAGCCAATTAAGGGTATTTCTTTGCAGTAGGTCTAGGTCCTGATTGTGGGGGAAATGTTGCTTTGAATTGTAGGCTACTTTGACTGGATGATAACATACTGTAACGACCCTGTGTAAGGCCCGTTAGCAGCTCCGCCAAGTGAGTTAACTCTCTTGGTGTTGTGGCTAGCGCGGCCGGTTTGTAAGCGGAAGGTTGCGAGTTCGATACCCGCTTAAGGCAAGCTGCTCTGCCCCGCCGTTCGTTACATTGGTGTCAGAAGTGGGATGGCGCCCGTGAGGCCATCGGAGAGGCGTGTCCACGTGAGAGACTTGTATAGTGAAGCGTGAGGGCACGCTCTCCCGAACGGAGGGGATAGTGTAACGACCCTGTGTAAGGCCCGTTAGCAGCTCCGCCAAGTGAGTTAACTCTCTTGGTGTTGTGGCTAGCGCGGCCGGTTTGTAAGCGGAAGGTTGCGAGTTCGATACCCGCTTAAGGCAAGCTACTCTGCCCCGCCGTTCGTTACAATACGAATACAAACAAGTGTACAGTAACATGTTGTCACCACGGATGATAGAGCTTGATTTGATTAATTTTCAGCCCTGCTTCTTACAGCTTTGCGTTTACTTGAAGTCAGTTCACGGACTTGAGGTAGGCTGAAAATATACAGGAGCTTGTCGGCCTAGTGCTTATTCGATTAAGGTAGGGGGGATCTGCGCGAAGCCCACACATCGTGTCGCTCACCGGCCCCGCAGCCCACAGATCGACCGGCCCACCAGCAGCCATGGCACAGCCCTTTACACAACATTTAGGCAGCACCCCCTCTCGAAAGATACATCCTACGTCCTTGGACATTTGGCCCAAGTATTGGGGCAATTTAATGTAAAGTATTCCCGTTTATTTAAACTAAAATAGAGCAAGGCAAACTTACCTGCGGCGGGTCCCACCAGTTTTTCTCCATTGTGTTGAAATGTAATTGAATCTATTTCCACTAATGAGCGTACCACATTACAAATGACAATCAGCAAAGGCTATTTGACAACAACTGGAGGTTCAAGTGACCAAAGTGACTTTTACATACATTTACGTCATTGCTAGCAGCGTCATCAAGACAACAGCATTATGACGCAGGAGATATTTATTTGATTACAGATATGCTCATGTTGTTTCTTGGAAAATATACGTCGTTGGGATTAATCATCATCATATTATTAATTAATAGACAAAACACAGACATAGATATAGGTATATAGATCAGTGGTAGGGGCTCGGGGTCGTTTCTGGACATGGCCCTCCATTGTAATTTACATTTACATTCATGGCATTTAGCAGACGCCTTTATCCAAACCGACTTACAACAATACATTTGTTTAAGTAATTGAATCATCTATCCAACAGTCATCATAAGACAAAGTAATCAATGCTCACACCAGGGGCCATAGGCAGTCGGCTATTTCATTTTATTTGTATTAGCAGGAGAGAACTTGTACAAGGGGGGTAGCGGGGATGAAGAGGTCTCTGGGTGGGGTTGGGGTTAGGGTTAGTATAGGGGGGGGGGATAAATGGAAAACATACTCGTGGTTCAGGTATTAACTGCCAACTGAACTTAGTTGGAACAATACAAATTACAATGTAAAACAATAACAATATAATATCAACATTTCAGTATTATATCAAAATAATGATTTAGAAATATGGTACAACCTGTGAGCTGCCTGGTTGCCTTGGCAACGGTAAACTACAGCGCTGTTCATCAGCGGTTCGGGCTCTGGCTCTAACCGTCTACCTTCTCTTAACCGTTAGGAGAAAACGAAGAAAAACAAAGAAAATGTAAACTACAAAACACTCTAACATTAAATCCTACACATACATCTGTATCAGTGGAGTCAGGCAAACGTTACACCAGACTCCCTTCGACATGTTTTGTCAGGTGTCATTTGACAACAACCACTCATCGTAAACGGCAAACTAGTGCTAACTCGTCCTCGTTTAGGATACCAAGCTAGCGCAATTACCGCTAACAGACTACAAACTTCATATGCTACTATGCATAACGGTACACTAAATAGAAAGCCTACATTAATGACAAACTGTATTAATGCTTATGCTTAAGAATAAATGGAAAACACACTAGTGAGTCGTCTGGTCCTCAGTCTTTACTGGTTCAGGTATTAACTGCCAACTGAAGAACGCAGCGCAAGCCACAGCTTATATACCCGCAGGTGATCTAGTGCCTTTTATACTCCAAATAGAAATGCGTGAAATTGAATGGGGGGAGTCTGTAAACATGCAAGATAAAGTGCATACATATAAAATAACACATTTGGGCGATTCTTCAACTACAGGCACTTTTGGCCTTGTGAACTTGAGGGGAAAAAAAATGTTCAAATCTAAATTGTTACAGTCTAACAGGTTAATATAACTAGTCTAGTTTCATGATCCATAAGAGAACGCACTAACATTACAAGACAAATTGGTGTTTTTTTACATATTGTCCGACCCGCATTGAACAAATGTAATTTCCATCACATGTAAACATTTGATTATTATTTTAAAAAAGTATGATATACATAATTTCTCAACAGTGTAAGACCACTTTCACACATAGTTTTACCAGTTTATACCTATATTGCAATTACCATACATTTGTGGATTAGGTAAATTAATTGAGATGAGGACCAAACACAAAGCTTCCACAACCTGAAATATAATATTGGATTGGTTAGATACATTTCAGGAAATAACTACTTGTGTTATTACATTAAGTGGAACATTATCCCATAAACTATGCAGAAGTTTTTAATGAGTGATTAGAATTTTGTAACTATTTTTAAAAAAAGGTATGAGGTGGTGGAAATGACTGGGTCATTTCTGGGTCATTTCTGGGTCAACCCCTCTTTCTTTTTTCCTCAGGTATCTCTCCCTGTCTCTTTTCAGTCGCTCTTCATATTTGACAGGGTCCTCTTTTATTCTGTCCCTATAGGCCTGAGACCTTTCTGCAGTAGAGGTCCGTGGCATCTTAAAAATAGATGAAAATGCATTTCAAAAAATATGCATTTGAATAAAACATTAACATTGTACATTTTAATAAATAAATTACACATATGTAGCCTCACAATCTATGAATTGCACCTTGTAAGCATAAATGTAATTTCCACCTCACCTTTGTCATTTCCACCCAAGAAGGTAATGTGTTGGAAATGACGGAGGTGGAAATGACAATCTTACAGTATTTTGTAAAAAAATCCAAGCTAGCATCACAGATTAGCTATGAATTGGTACCTAGCATTTCATGCATGCAAAATACATCTATGTACGTTAAGAAATCGATTTATTTACAAACTCAATTGATGTTACGTCATGTTTGGAAATGACATACAATAAAAATATTTTCATTTCAAGCAATATTTACCTTGAGTTTTCTTCAAAAGTTGGTGAAGAAATCCAAAATATCCTCCATATCAGACATGTGCTGTGATGTAACTGTTCATCTCCATAGAAACTACCCAAACCATCTTTCACACAAACCTTTTAAAGGGACATTACAGTGTTGTGGTGGAAATGATGGCAATACTGTGGGACAACTACATTTTGTATATAAAATCACATAAATAGTTGTTTGACCTTAAATACCCCAATTATGTTTTGATTATTTTACTGATACTTTATTCAGTCACATTTAAAAAAAAATAGATAAAACAAAACAGCAATATTTGCATCTATAACGATGTTGAAAAAGGTGAAAAGATCATCATAGACTACCGGTAAAAAGTTCCTAAAGTACTTTCATTGTAAAGATAACTATGAAAGTGTGAATATTCCCAATTTTTTTTTTTTTTATAAAATATGATCAAAGGACATGAAAGTGCCCGTAGTCTAAGAATCGCCCATTTACGTAAGTGGCCAATTACATATAAATATCCTATGTGCCACATAAACAGTGGAAAAAGCAGTGAAGCCCTTAGCAGACATAGGGGAAAATGTACAGTATATACAAACATGTACAGGAGCAGGACGTATTGTGTCTCTGTTAACACAGTTGTGTCATGTGTAATTGTGTTAAATGATCCATAATAAGTGCTGTCCAGTTTCCTCTATATTATATATAACATGGTGAATAACTCTCCAGATATTTCTTTAAGGCCAATATCAGATATATCTGTCAAGCTCTAATTACAATGAGCTGTCCTCCCATTTCTACCTCCATCAGCCTCCTGTTGCACAGTAATGAGTGATAAAGACACCTGATGACAAGGATGAGAAATGTAAAGATCACGGTTTCATCCAAGGCCCATCTACCTTTCATTCAAATTATGCTAAGATTATTATCATTGGTGATTTTAACCTACATGTGGACAATGAGACTGACTCGACAGCCATGGATTTGATTTGAATTCTACGGACTTTATTAAGCGAGTTACTGGGCTCACCCATAACCACTGCCACACCCTGGACCTAGTGATTACAAAGGGTCTTACTCCTGTTGCATCCTCTATTATTTATCTAGCCATGTCGCTGAGCAGATGAGATTCATGATGATGAATATGAATAGTACACCATCAACAGCTTCCTCCTGTGATTATGATTTATTAACCAGCTTCAACACCAAACTAAGGGCAACTATCGACTCTGTAGCACCAGTCAAACAGTTTGATTGATTTCCTGGTGAAATGCATTGCAGACATATGGATGTCACAGAACTAGTCATTCGAGCAAAAACCGAAAGAGAGAAACTGTCTGCATACTTAAAGACACTTCTACTTACAGTAACACTAAGCACCAGGCAAAAAACAGAGGTGTCACCATTGACTCAGATCTTAATTTTGAAACCCATATCAAGAATGTGACTAAAACATATTTGTATCACTTAAAGAAGAGTAAGTAAGTTTGTCGGAAATCTGCCATCGTGGAGAAATTCTGTCTGAAGTTGTCCAAACGACAACATCCTCCCTTATAATAATATAACCCCCCGAAATGAACTTGCAGTGTTGGACATTAGCTGTTGTGTTTCTGCATGCGCACACGATTGGAAGAGGCAGCCCCCACAGACAGAAAGGTGAGTCCACTCCCCTATAACACCCCTGGCAGTAACAACATGTTTATATGCAAACCGAGTGTCCAGGTAGGACACTCCATTTTAAAAAGCGTGTTTTCCGAACCAAAACAGCGTTTGTAAATGAAATATTTATTTCAAGGGATCTCGTTCCCTGATCTCTACCGATTAAAGATAGTCATTACAACCTTTAGGAAGCTTTTAAAAAGGTTGAATATTACATGGACCTTTACAGAACACAGCTGTAAAGATGCAACCTTTCCTCTCCCAGGCTGACACTGAGAGACGAATGCATGCTTGTATTACTAGCAGCCTTGATTACTGTAACACTCTCCTGTCTGGTCGACCAAAGAAAGCTATTGGCAAATGATACAGAATGCAGCAGCACGAGTCAGATGGAGAGCACATATCATAAAAGTCTCTGCACTAATAACCTGTTCGTTTTATAATTTATTTTAAGATAATTGTATTAGTTTAGAAATCACTCTATGGTCACGCACACCACTGCATGTCAGACATGCTTTTAAGGTATATACCCTGTAGATCCCTCAGGTCCTCAGGTACTGGCCTTTTAACTATTCTGAAGATTCCAACAACACCTATCTACTTCCTGTTTCAAATGAATAATACTGGGCAGAAGTCTGCACAGGGATGCTACAGACACATTAGCACACTGCAAAATACTGTCACCTATCTAACCATCTGTTCCAAAGCAATAGTAATAGATACTGTAGGAGTCTGCAGTGCACAGGGGTTACACACTCATCAGTACCCTCTAAAATACTGTCACTATCATATTTCCTGTTCCACATGAATAGTACTATATAGGAGTCTGCAGAGGGGTTACCTTGTTGGGAAACACAGTGTCTATCTCCTCCTGCAGCTTGGTCATGATGTGAGGGCTGGTTGCCAGATTGTAGGCCAGGAAGGACAGAGAGCTACTGGTGGTCTCATAGAGTGTTTCCACAGTGTATGTCAGTCTAATCAATGAAATCGATAGCTTCATTTATTAAGCACAAAATGATTGAGACTGAAAGCTATATGGAGGAAGTTGTACTGACTGTGAGGAACAGTGGGCTGAAGATGTCAAACTTGAGCATTTTCTTGATGTTGGTCACAAAGGGGTCAGAGGGGTTGTGGAGGGAGTCGATGTCGACACTGAATGAAGTGCTGACGACCACATCCATACTGTATGGTCCAAAGAACCTGGAACACAACCACACAATCTTTGACCACCAGAACCACAACCACAAAATTAAAGGGGGAGTTCACTGAAATTACAAATTCACCTTATCTTCTCGGAGAGAAATACTCACTCTTTTAGTTCAATGGGCTCTTCGTTATTGGCCGTCTTCTTCAGATTGCTGACCAAATTACCAGAGTGCTGCTTCATGATCCCGAACATCTGAGTTGGGAAGGATACATGGAAAAATATGATGATTGATACATGGATTAATATGTGCAAAACATGGGTTAATATCATGTTTGAAACAGGAATTATTTTAATGTTTATATAGCCTGAGAATATACATTCATACAGGATACATTATGTATATAGTCAAGGAATAAGTGACTCCAAAGATGAACTATTATTCTAAACTCTGTCATCTGACCACTGAACTTATCTAAGATAAGATTAAATATACTTTGTTGTCCCGGATGGAAATTTGTCTTGGACAATTAAAGTTGCTGCTTCACACAACAACAAACAACAATGAATACACACTATACACATAGTACAAATCACATAAACACACACACACACGTCAGAGTTGTTAGTCATTCATTTATTTGTGTTGTTGGAATGAATAAAAGAAGGAGAGGAGAGATGGGACTGTACCTCTTTGATCCGCCCACTGGTGAAGGAGGGAGACAGGACACTACGGATCCGTCTCCATGCATCATCCTCAGCGATAAACACGGCGTCATACAGAGGCCCGTTGAGATAAAAATTCTAGAAAAATAACAATGATTATATACTGCAAAATTAACCGAATATTAATAATGCTATAATAACAATGATATTATCTATTTAAGGAGCCCTTATGTTTTTTTCCCCATACAACAACTTCAATTTAGCGTATTTTCCTCCTGTTAGTGAAAAGGGAGTAGCATTCCTTGATGAGGATGGTTTTGATCATGGCTGTGTCCATGATACACAGGACGGGCCGACGGCCATCATAGATCCTACAGACCAGCAAAAACAAAGATAGTTAGATATACACTCACCCAACACTTTATGAGGAACACTATACTAATACTAGGTAGAGCCTCCCTTTGCTCTCAAAACAGCCTAAATTCTTCGTGACATTGATTCCTTTGAGATTCTGGTCAATGATGACATGATTGCATCACGCAATTCCTGCACATGTTTCAGGTGCACTTTCAAGATGTAAATCTCCCGTTTTGCCACATCCCAAAGGTGTTCTATTGGATTCAGATCCGGTGACAAGGAAGGCCACTGAAGAACACTGAACTCATTGTCATGTTCATGAAGCCAGTTTAAGACGACGTTTGCTTTGTGACATGGTGCATTATCATGCTGGAAGTAGCCATTAGAAGGTGGGTAAATTGTGGCCATGAAGGGATGCACATGGTCAGCAACAATATTTAAATAGGCTGTGGCATTCAAGCAAATATACCGTAGATAGAGACAGACAGACCCATCACAGATCCTGCACTCTTTGAAAAAGTGCTACCTAAAACCAAAAAGGGTTCTTCTTCCACTGTCCCTTTGAAGAAACCTTTTGGGTTCCATGTAGAACCCTTTCCACAGAAGGTTATACAGTACCGTGCGTAAGTAATGGGACAGTGAAGCATTTTTTCTTCTGTTTGGATTTGAAATAAAAACGTAGAGATTTTTATTTTTTATATAATGTACATATTGGTTTATCATTCAGAAATTCCAACACTTTTATGCATAATCCCCCTATTTCAGGCTACACAAAAGTGATAGGACAATTGGCTTGACAAGTGTGTTCGTCAGGTGTGTTCCGTCACATAATTTGTGCAGTCTGCTATTGGTGTCTTGTCAACATGAGGACCAAAGAGATGTTATTGAAAGTCAGGGAAGCCATTATGATGCTGAAATATCAGAAAAAAAATAAACATAGCCAAAACCTTAAACCTACCAAAATCAACAGTTTGGAACTTCATTTAACTTCATTAAAAGGAAAGAAAGCACTGGTGAGCTCAGAAATCGCAAATTACCTAGTAGGCCAAGGAAGACTTCCATTGGATAACCAAAGAATGCTCACCATAATTGAGAATCATTTATTTACATCTTGTCAGTCCAAGTACAAGTAAATGGCTCCAAACTCATTGGACAGCATTTCATCATACAGCAGGACAATGACCCAAAACATACTGCCATAGGAACTAGGGAATTTTTCAGGGCCAAAAAGTGGAAAGTTGTTGACTGGCCAAGTCAGTCTCCAGATTTAAATCCTATACAACATGCATTTCATTTGCTCAAGAGGAGACTTAGGGCAAAACATCCTAAAAAAACAACAACAGTCGCTGCAACATAGCATTACCAGAGAAGATACCCAGCGTCTGGTTGGTCACAGACTTTTGCACTTTTGCATACAAAGGATTGGGGACCAAATACTAAACATGAGTGCTTAATTTAGACATTTGATAATGCAAAAGAAGGAAAAATGCTTGGGCACCAAAATGGCTAGAGCCAGCCCTGATTAACAGAACCTTTATCGAGCGCACAACATCACATTAATGCCCATAGGAAGAATGAGAATAGAGTATCAACAAAATAACCAATTTAACACAATTTAAAACAACATACGTCTGTAAGTTTTAACCATACGTTAACGTGCGTCAAGGACAACGCGGGAGAATGATGCCCGTGATGGGCCTAACCCAAAACTCAAAGAATATCTCGCTGTCCCTCTCCTTAAATATCATTCCCAACAAAGGACAAGGTGTTAGATACATTACAATAGCAAAGGAATTGACAAATGGTGAAAGCTGAAAAATCTGAAACATAGTCAAAACCTTAGACTTGCCAAAATCAAGCACTGATGAGCTCAGCAATCGCAAATGGCTGAGGCTTCACTGCAAGATGCAAACCACTAGTTATTCTTAAAAAGGATAGTCAGGTTACAGTTTGCTAAGAAGTACCTAAAAAGCCTGCAGAGGTGTGGAAAAAAGTCTTGTGGACAGATAAGATGAATATTATCAGAGTGATTGCAAGAGGAAAGTTTGGAGAAAAAAGGATCTGCCCAAGGTTTACAGCATACCATCTCATCTGTGAAACATGGTGGAGGGGATGCTATGGTTTGGGCATGTATAGCTGCCACTAGAACTTGCTAACTTATCATAATTGATGATGTTACTGCTGACAGCAGCAGCAGAATGTATTCTGAAGTGTACAGAAATATCTTGTCTGGTCGAGTAAAAGCAATGCTTCCAAATTCATTGGATGGCGCTTCATCATACAGTAAGACAATGACCCAAAACATACTGCCATTGGAGCTAGGGAGATTTTCAGGGCGAAAAAGTGGAAAGTTCTTGACTGGCCATGTCAATGTTTGGATTTAAATCCTATTGAACATGCATTTCATTATCTGATGGTAAGATTTTGGGCAAAAAGACCTGGCAAAAAGATGGCTGGCCTGGCAGAATATCACCAGAGAAGATACCCAGCACCTGGTGGGGTCAATGGGTCCCAGACGGTTATTGCATACAAAGTATTGTCGACCAAATACTAAATATGAGTGCATAATTTCGACCATGTATACCAATACTAGACAAAAGAAAAGAAAAGAATCTAGCAAAAGCAAACTATGTTCTGACAGGGTTTGACTCATCTAATACGACATCAGATCTGGATAGGTTCCTTGATTTCCTCTGAAAGGTGACATAGGCTTGAAAACATGTACACAACATCAAGAAGAAACCATTGATTAAAGCCAAATCAATTGACAGAGGCATGGCAGAAAATGTGTGTTGTCTCTTTAAAAGAAATGTTAAAAATCTCTTTGTTTTCCCTGAATGAAACAAAGCACAGGTGTTTAAAAGGCCAGCCCCACCCCTGATTACAATGATCCACACATGGAGACAGCCAAAGCAACATAGATCAATAAGACATTCCACATGTCACACCAGAATGTGTGTTGGCAAGAGTGTGCCCTTATAGCCAGGATCCACTCTCTGGTCACATCTCCCTGATGTTGGTTATGAAGAACTTTATCAAACGTTTGGATTTGAAATTAAACAATTACTACAAGGTTAAAGTAGAGATTCTCAGCTTTTATTTGATGGTATTTGTATACACATTGGTTTCACCATTTAGAAATTACCCCACTTTTATGCATTATCCCCCTATTTCAGTGTACCCAAAAGTAATGGGACAGACTTATCAAATGTCTAAATGAAGCAGTCATGTTTAGTATTTAGTGGACAATCCACTAGTATTTAGTGGACAATAACTGCCTGAAGTCTGCAACCCACTAACCCCACCAGACGCTGGGCATCTTCTTTGGTGATGCTCTGCTAGGCCTGTACTGCAGCCATCTTTAGTTGTTGTTTGTTTTGAGGTCTTTTTGCCTAAATTCTTATCATTAGGGAAATGTAATGCATGTTCAATTGAATTTTAATCTGAAGATTGACTTGGCCAATCAAGATCTTTCCACTAGTTGCTATGGCAGTGTTTTGGGTCATTGTTTTATTGTATGGTGTGGCTCCATCCAATGCATTTGGAGGCATTTGCTTGCACTCAAGCAGACAAGATGTTTCTGTGCACTTCAGAATACATTCTGCTGCTGCCATCAGCAGGTACAATCATCAATTAAGACAAGTTAGCAAGTTCTAATGGCAACTATACATGCCCACACCTAACACCCCCTGCACCATATTTCACAGATGAGGTGGTATGCTGTAGATCTTGGGCAGATCCTTTTTTCTCCAAACTTTTGTCACTCTAGTCCATGATAATATTCATCTCATCTGTCCACAATATCTTTTACGAGACCTCTGCAGGCTTTTTAGGGACTCTTTTTTAGCAAACTGTGACCATCCTTTTTGATGATAACTAGTGGTTTTTGATGATAAATGTGTCTTCCTCTTAGTTATAAACAAACCAGAATTAAGTGCATAGGTCTATGTATGGATGGATGGATGGATGTTCTCATTGGAACAGCTGGAAGACTTTCTCTGCATCCCCGAAAAAACACATGTACGCAAGCACGCACAAACACACGCACGCACGCACGCACACACACACACACACACACACACACACACACACACACAGAGGCATGTTTAAGATATGCGTAGCCCATGTTTATTAGTTGACTTAGTTGTGGGGTTAGTTTAGATACAGCGCACGATGCAACAAACAGGTATAATATCAGCACACCTCAGCATTGCTACACCCACGTGCCACCCCAGGGAACTGGTACCCGTATAGTTAGATATGGTGCTGGTCCCACACCAGAGAGAACTGGTATGTTCCAGATCATTATACGAGGTAACTAGGTAGTAAATTATTAATTACTAGAAAGTGCTCAGTAGTCCTAGGCAATGTTCCCTCTAAGCTGCGCGCCTGCGCAATCGCGCACTGCTCGCACATTCTCAGCGCACAAGAAAATCTATGCAGCGCATAAAATAAAATTCACCATAAACGTATTAATTAATATCTAAAATTAGACCTAATCTAATCTAATTAATTAGACCAATAATGTGTTTTTTGTACCATTTTTCAATGTAACACAGTGAGTGACAGGTGTCCAGCCAATGATACGATACGGTTTACTTACGCTACGCAGCCAATCATAGCATTGATAGTGCTTGCATATGTGCCCTGCCCATACGCACCATGCAGGTTAGCTAGCTAACAACAATGCGGCGGAGTTAACCCATTTGTGCCGGATGCTGCGCTACGCACATTTGAATTTGCCGCCAGTTGCTGCGTAGCGCAACTGATTTTCAGATGTGCACAGCGTGCACATCTGATGTTGCTCACAGTGGTCCTCAGTGTGCTCAGGGAGCTTGTGTGTATGCCCAGACACATGAAAAATTAGAGGGAACATTGGTCCTAGGGCTACAAACACAAGCTGACCAACCCTCCTGCTAGTGATGGGCAAATGAAGCTTTTGTGAAGCACTGAACCACTTGTGCCAATTGTTTCGAAAATGGGTTCATTACTCGAAGCTTCAGTTACAGTGACCTCTCCTGGCGAAGTGCAAGGCTGCAGTCAAATTAGGCAGGCTAGTTGGTGGACAGGAGGCTTTTAATTACACGCACGCACGAACACACACACACACCTCAATGAGCAGTGTTGGAGAAACTACTTTACTTTTGTAGAAAAGATCTTTTGTTCTGAAGCATCTTTGCTTTGATCAACCTTGGATTTAAAGTATTGTAACGACCCTGTGAAAGGCCCGTTAGCAATTCCGCCAAGGGAGTTACCGCTCTTGGTGTTGTGGCTAGCGCGGCCGGTTTGTAAGCGAAAGATTGCGAGTTCGATACCCGCTTAAGGCAAGCTGCTCTACCACGCCGTTCGCTACAGCATCTTTGCTTTGATGAAATTCTTTGATGCACACACACACTAAGACTGAATATCATGTTCTATTTACAAATAAAGATTGATGAATGTGTGTATTGTGTTATTGAGGAGAGAGTGCTGGGGAAAATATGGCATAGGTTGGGTGTGTTTGTGTAACTATGGCAGGGGGTGATTATGTGGGATGGGGAACACTCAAAGATTACAAGAAGAACACTCAGAGAATACAAACGCAATACCAACAACTCAACAGCAACAACGCACCTACTACGACAATCCACAAATTGTGCATTGTTTAGAGCGGTTATAAAGTGTTGAGGCACTCAAATTCAAAACTGTCGCAACCTTTCACCTGTCAGAATCGAGACGAGGCAGTGCCAGTGAATCACCTGATTGGACCGCGAACCAGTCAGGTGATTCATTCAGGCAACGAAGCAGTTGCTGCTTCGGACGTCATATGTCACGTGATATATGACGTCCGAAGCAAGCTTCGAAGCAGTGCTTCGATAAAAATTGTTGGTCAGTGTTTGAAGCACGTATCGAAGCTTCAGTGTCAAACTGCCATCACTACCTCCTGCAAACAGGGTGCTAATATTTCTCAATATTACCTTGTCAAAGCTAGCCAAGGTTCTCAGCTGTCCGGAAACAACAAGTAACTTAGTTAGCCGTCTGTCCCAAGTGCTAGCTGTAGCCTACACATGTGACCTTGCAAGTTCTAATAATAACCTGAGGAATTATCGTCGAGCTAGGGTTCAACAATAACAAAGAATTGAGAGCTCACAGGTTAGCCTGTTAGCTCAGAGAGTTAACAGGTGCTCAGAAGGTGAAAATCATCGTTGAGCTGAACCGTAGGATTCTATCAGAGACAATCTAACGCCCCGTGAGAATCATAGGCTGAGGTGTAGCCAGCTACAACAACACAACTACAGTACACTTTTCAACCTAACGCCCCATGAGAATCATAGGCTGAGGTGTAGCCAGCTACAACAACACAACTACAGTACACTTTTCAACCTAACGCCACATGAGAATCATAGGCTGAGGTGTACCCAGCTACAACAACACAACTACAGTACACTTCAGACAGTCAGAGAGTGAAGAGTGGAAAGGATGAAATGGTGCGCTTGTAGCATCCCTTTATTGGGACAGGTGATAGGCGTTGCTATCACTTGCAAGTGTGTACGAGGTGTGATTCTGTGAATCAAGATGTAAGTACAGTGCTCTCGGAAAGTATTCAGACCCCTTCACTTTTTCCACATTTTGTGATGTTACAGCCTTTTTCCTCATCAATCTACACACAATACCTCATAATGACAAAGCAAAAACAGGTTTTTAGAAATTGTTGCTAATTTATTCAAAATAAAAAACTGAAATATCACCTTTACATACGTATTCAGACCCTTTACGTTTTTTGTTGAAGCACCTTTGTCATTATTGCGTATTGTGTGTAGATTAATGAGGAAAAAAAATAATTTCATCTATTTTTGAATAAGGCTGTAACATAACATAATACGGAAAAAGTGAAGGGGTCTGAATACTTTCAGAATGCAGAGTATGTGCCTGTTATAGTCCCATTGTGTGATTGGTGTGTGTACTGATTTCTGGCACAGGCCTTAACTGATCCAACAAGTTCACCAATCATCAATGGTGTGATATGAAGTTGATGGATTTTAATGTTACATGCTACACCAGTGCGTGTGTAAAGTGTTGACATTGCGCGGCTGCTGCAGCAGCAACGCAAAATGATTCTTGGAGTGCTGGTATCAATGCTTTTTGGACGCTTAAAAACATATTCAATTAGTTTCATAGTATGGTAAAGTAATAGAAACATAGATTATAGAAATACATACAATAGTGGTACCTGTATGAAAAACAAAGTGATTGTCCTCGTTTATATTTGGAGGTAGAGGACAAACCCCAACTCTAAGATATTCAGACTTGACAAGACTCTCAACATAAAACAATGTACAGAATCCATAAATTAGAAGTTCCTTGCAGAAACAGACTGGGAGGCTATTTCTTCTGCATCCACACGTGCAACTGGTCACGTTTCTGGTGTAAGAGTAAATACTGCCATCTAGGGTTTAGAGATGGTTAACAGGAAATGGATACATTATTTTACGGATGTACTTTAGGCCTACGTTTGAGTAATTTAGCAGAAGCTCTTATCCAGAGCGACTTAAAATAAATAGCTACATCACGGTCATCACAAGTAAGACTTTCTATAATAATAAATGCCACAAGCAGTCACAGTGGTAGAGAAAGGAAGTCAATTTAATTTAATGTTCAACTTAATTTATTGAACTTAAGACAACTATATAAATTGATTTGCTATGTATCCCTAAATAGCGGCCAATTGTGTTGAGGGTTCCAGGCTAACGGTGTCGGCATGTGCAGTCCCCTGTCTTATCTCTGCACCCCCACACGCTCTCAGCCAGGGCCACATCAACAAGGCTTTTGACAGAAAGGCTCGTCCCCTGGTTTGCCTGATTGTGTACCAGCTGAGCCATCAGAGGAGTCGCTCTCAACAAGAACATGAGGGTTGGGGCATATCTGGAGCCATCGTTCATCTGAAATTAAAAAAGTAACATCAGAGGGGAGTGCAAGGTGAGACAAGAATTGGACAAATTCAACTGAGAGTTGAAGGTCATGGACTAAATGCTATAGTAAAGCTAGCAACAATCACCTTCATCTACTTAGTCTATAGGTTCTCTACCATCTCTCTAATCGTCACCATGCTCACCTTCTTCAATGTCTCCCTCTCCTGTTCTAGCTTCTCTTTTTCCAGACTCTGTTTCGCTCTTTCTTCAGCCACCATCACCAGGGCCTCTCTCCTCTTGATGGCCTCTATCTCTTTTTCCATCTGTTTCTTATCCTTTTTAAATGTCTCCTTCTCCTTCCACATCTTGAGCATTTCTCGCTCCACATCCTGCCCGTCTCTTTTGATTTTCATCCACTCCTTCTTTATCATTTGCAACTCTGCTCCGACCTTCTCTGTCTTTCTAAGCATCTCCATTGAGGTCTCCTTTTCCTGCTCTAGCTTCTCCTTTTCCTGGCTCAGTTTAAGTCTTTCTTCGGCCTCCATCACCAGGGCCTCTCTCCTCTTGACTGCCTCCATTTCTTTTTCCATCTGTTTCGTGGCCTTGAGAAATGTCTCCTTCTCCTTCCACATCCCGAGCATTTCTTGCTCCACCTTCTGCCCGTCTCTTTTGATTTTCATCCACTCCTTCTTTATCATTTGCAACTCTGCTCCGACCTTCTCTGTCTTTCTAAGCATCTCCTTTGAGGTCTCCATCTCCTGCTCTTCCTTCTCTTTTTCCTTGCTCAGCTTAAGTCTTTCTTCGGCCTCCATCACCAGGGCCTCTCTCCTCTTGACTGCCACCATATTTTTCTCCATCTCTTTCTCCATCTGTTTCTTGGCCTTGAGAAATGTCTCCTTCTCCTTCCACATCCTGAGCATTTCTTGCTCCACCTTCTGTCAGTCTCTTTGGATTTTCACACTCTCCTTCCTCATCATATTTAACTCTGCCTCTGCCTTCTCAGCCTTTCTAAGTATCTCCTTTGAGGACTCCTTCTCTTTCTCAATCTCCATCATGAGGATCTTGATCCCACTGTCCATCTCCTCCCTCTCCCTATTGAACTCATTCCTGTCCTCCTGCAGTCTTTCTGCCTTTCTGGCCAGGATCTCCTCCTCCCTCTGCCTAACTTTTTGGTCCCTTCTCTTTTGTTTCTCATATTCCTCTATCTTTTTCTCAAACTCTGCCTTCTCTGTCTTAATCCTCTCATGCTCCTTCCTGATATCCTCAATACTCATATATATTTTCACCTCCATTGTTTTTATGCACCTACAGTAGATAGAACACAAACAAAAATGATTGAAATAATCTCCACACACCCATACTATAATGCAACAGGAATGTCAGAAAGATTCCCCAAATGAGAAAGGGATAACAATCTTTGAGTTTGCCCTTCTGAATCAGTCAACAAATACCAGTACACCGATTGGCAGCAAAGAAATGTTATTATCTATAATGTGCGTTCGGCTGGCGTCATAATGGGTTTGGAATGACTATCATGGTAATTCACTGGCTAACAACTCTTATCAGCGTTCGATGCAATGGTTCGAAGTGACTTGGTCCTGTCAGAGGCCTATGTTAGAGTCAGCAAAAGCTTCCAGTGTGGGTTGGCTGGCTATGTTTGTTGACACGCCTTGAAATATAGCCTACAATTGTGGTCAACAGGTCAAATATCAGTGGCCATATAATGGGCACATTTTATTAACTGGAATCGGCCTGGTACAGGTAGGAGCCTATAGGCAAAGAAGCAGAAGACCTCCGCAAAATTAAAATAGCCCTAATTCAATTCATGCATTTAGGTCTCTAATAATAATAAAAAATATATTTGATTTGGAATGTGTTTTTCATTTGTAGCCGACAATTTCAAAGCCTGTGCAGTTGAGTGCAATAGACACACAAACAAAAACACAAACAAAACACTAACAACAACAAGAGGACAGGACCTAAAGGAAGGCCTTTCTAAAGATGTGAGTTTTTAGGCATATAGAAATATCCAACGCTGAATTCGACTTAATGGGAATATCATCTCCTAGTGACAGATATCTCTCAGTGACATTTTTACGCGTCCCTTGTCCAAATGCTGTAAAGGTAGTCGGCCTATGCCGTCTCAAGTATTTACAAATACAAGTGTTATAAAACTATACTATATGTCAACTATACTACATCTCTGGCCTACATTAGCCTACCTCAGTCAGTAGGCTGTGTATAAGCGCCGAATCTTCCGGTTATAATCTCTTTATATCTCACTCTGGTAATACTGATTGCACAGGTTCAGGTTGCGTCTTAGCTCGTTATGCCACTGAACTAAAAGTTCAAGAACTTTGTGTATTATTGCAGAACATTCTCAATTCTGTGTACATATCAACGTCATAATGATACCAATAGCAACGCATTTTGGGTGGAATCCTAACTCCAAATCCGCGCGCGTAAATCTTGCCTTCATGTCAATGGGAAATTGATTCGATTTACACGCGGATCTCGAGTTAGGATTCCACTGCAATACACATTTAAGTTTAAGTTCATTTGAATTTATAGTGCATTTTACCCACAATATACGGCTTACACAAAAGTAGCCTACAAGACAAATACAACATTTGAAAAAACATATTGCATAGAATCAAATTTGGGGATATACAGGTTTTTTTTCTTTATAAAGTACATTACAAACATAAAGTCTCATAAAGTACATTACAAATACGAAACAATTATTAGTCATATTTTTTATTAGTAATAATAATAAGTATTTTATATTTAATACAAAATAGATTAAATGGTGAAATTGGTGTGTATAAATATATAAAACTTGACTCATAATCCGTATAGTGCTGTTTTTGGAGTAATTACTAATTACTAGTAATTACTAGTGTGTGCGGACTGAGCTCCCTGTCCCGTCTTTCTGCTGTGGGGCAGCGGAGCACTCTTGCCTCATCGTTGCGAGGGGAACAACGTGAGCGTGATTGGCGTAAGCAGGGAAAACCTCACGCAAATTATATTGGGTATGAATTCTGCCTAGCAACAGGTGGCGAAAAACTATTAAACGCTAATGTCGTTAACGTGGTCTGACATGACAGGAAATAATCACAAAGCAATTCAGTTCATCTACTGTACGTCTATCGCTAATGCTAGCTAGCTAAAGTTTTCACAATGAATCGTGTAGATTATTTGTTGACCATGCGGTTTAGTCCATTGCCTTTGGAAGAGAAGTTGGAGATGAAACGTTTAGGGCCAACAGGAATGGTTTGACAAAAAGAGATGGCTAACCGCTACCACCTCGAAACATGCGCTGTTCTGTTTCCCATGTATGATTTTTGGTGGAGACTATTTGGGCATCGGCTGGATTCAAAGACATTATACATCTGTCAGAACAGAACAGACACCAGCGACTGAACGGCCTTGACATGCTTTCCATTGAAAATGCATTGATCCAGGGACAGATGGATTTCAACAGTAAAGTCATCGAGAGGTTTGCTGAAGCAACGAACCGCCGCGCTACTTTCCTATTCAAGTGAGCAGGTCTGTTTGGACATGTATGACAAATGGACAATGCGCCGTTCACTGTAGACTATATTGCTTTTGTTTTGTAGTCATTTTAAACGTTATACTGGCTGTGATATAAAGTGGAGGACTAAATGTTACGTATAGGCCTAATATCTAGACAGTTGATGGGCACACTTGTTACTTGTCGCTTTCAGAACCCTGGACTGGGCTCGGGCTGTATATTCATATAGTTCCGTTAATTAGCCTAGCCTACTTTCCGTGATTTAATGTGACTTTTGTAGTGTGTTATAGCCTCTGCACTGATGCTATTTATTTCACATTTAAAATAATACAATTGATAAAACCTGATTAAACTTTCCTACAAGTTAACGATGTGCCGAATGCTTGTATTTTGATTAAACATGCAAGTTATTGAAGACACGTGTCTGTCTCATCTTTTTACTTTGTTGCAGTATAGGCGTTCTGTGTCGCGCTGAAGCGTATGAAGTGTATTCAGTTATGGGGTTTACTGTACATACTTTTTCTCTGCACTGTTCCTGCTGCAGAGGATGCGTAAACGATTTTCCCATGTTGTTTTTTGGTTGTGGTCTGTGTTTATACATTTAGGCTATTAGTTGTATCCTACTTTTCAGTTTTACAAGTCAAATCTTATGACAGATGAGATGGCACTTCAACCGATAAAATGCAGGTACATTTTGACTACTGCTGCACTACGATACCCATAGATAGACCCAATACATTGGTAACTGCACTACTTATACAGCTCATATACTGCTTATACTGTTCATACTGCATTCTATATTTATTCTGCTTATAATGTTACTGTTAATACATATATTGCTTATACTGCACTACTTATACTGCTCATATACTGCTTATACTGCTCATATACTGCTTATACTGCACTACTTATACTGCTCATATATTGCTTATACTGCTCTACCTGTATATATTGTTCACATTGCACTTTTCTGCTTTTTTGCACTTCTGGTTAGACGCTAACTGCATTTCGTTGTCTCTGTACTTGTACTCTGCACAATGACAATAAAGTTGAATCTAATCTAACACCTATTTATTGTCATGTTTTGATGGCATGTTGTTCATTCTCATGTTATGATTTAGTTTGTGATTATACACACGTTTTTAGCGTGATGATAGAGACCCACTACCAGACGAGTACAAAACATACACAAGTCACATGCAAATCCCTGCACTGCAGACGACAGACAACAACTGTCTCTGTACAACGAGTCCTGGACCTCCACTAATAGACAGATACAAAGAGAGCAGCATACAGTAGCAGCAGAGCCCAGAGGCGAGGCGAGGCAAGGCAAGTTTATTTATATAGCACATTTCATACACAGAGGCAATTCAAAGTGCTTTACGTAAAATAGATAAAAAGGAAAGAGCATGAAAGAAAAATTAGAATAAAAACGCATAAAAGACATAAGACTGGTGAGAGTTGACACACAGTTAAAGTATGAAGGAACGAGTAAAACAGATGTCAGCGTTACACTATGAATGTTACCTAATACAGTGTCACTGTTACGTTCGGGTAGCATTGCACTATAAATTCAAATAAACTCAAACTCCTGGACAACCTCTCTTGGGTCGACATACATTAAAATGGCCCTATGAAATCTCGAGGGAGTTTTGCAGAAATACAAATAGCTTTTTTTTAAATCTCACACTTCCATCATTTAGTAGGTAGCCTATACTGAGGATGATTGGCGCCTAGTACTGAAAAATGCAATCTGGGAAATTAAATGGGGAGTACATACTCATGCAGTACGCAAGTACAGAATTGTAGTATGGGGGTTCAAACCCGGGTCTCCCATGTGGAAGACACAAACGCTACTATTAAGCCAAGAGGACATCCTCAAGGTCTGAGGGCGACACTTCAGTTTACATGTCTCAGGCAGGGCTACCTCATCACGCGGTGTGATTCCAAAATCACCTCTGCTACATATAGAAACTGTTAGGAATTATTTTTATGAAAACAGTTGCATTATAATGCTCAATAGCAGACAAGTAAATAAAGCTATTCAGTTCTTTTTTAGTTGATTAAAATAATTGTATTTGATATGTCATGTGCAAATCAATTGAATTAATATGTTTTTAATCATCTGATTCAGGAAATATTTATCTTTGATAATCATTAACTTTTGATTAAGAAGTTGTTGATAATTGTATTTGATATTCCATATCCAAATCAATTGAATTAATATGTTTTTAATAATCGGATACAGGGAACATTTGTTTGATAATCATTAACTCTTGATTGAGAAGTGTTGGAAAACATTATTATAAGAAACAGTTTATTATTGCTATAAAAATATATTACTGCAGTGTGTTAAATTTACTAATGTGATGGAGATGAATCAAGCATTAGTTCCATGGTACTTGGATTAATACATGAAGAGGTAAGGGTCAGGTCATCAAGATAGATGCTCCAACACACACATAACATAAGAATGATGTAATGGAAAAATACTAGGGTAGGAAAGGACAAATCAGAGTAGGTGTATGTTTTATTCAACAGGTCAACTCGTCCCTCAAAGGGAACGGACCGGCGATATCTCCACCTGGAACGGATCGAGTGTCAGGGGCTGGGACCAGCCTAAAACACCAACGAGAGGAGAGCCAAGTCTAAACCGCGGCTCCTCCCCAACCAAATAGCCAATCATAATCATTCTGTATACTGTAAAATGTTTTGTTTGACATATTGAATGTATCCATTTTTGGAAGGTTGGTTACAGATTAACAGCTTGCTGACTGTGATTTTCTTCGCCAAAAGTGGTCCTTGTACAAGTCTAGAATTTTGACATATAAATAAATAGCTAAAATTAAGAAGTAGTTTGTCTTCTCTTCAAATAAAGAACACGTTTTCCCACAAATTTGGTGACGTCCCGACGTGATTTGAAGAGAAGAAATTGGACCGAATTGAACCGACGGCGAAGTCCGGGAGACGGAAGCCAGACGGAGTTGTTTTCTTGTAACCCCTCAACACTCACAGAGGCGCCAAAAACAAAAAGGTAAGCAGAAACCTGTTGTTATAAACCGAATTCTGCATAGTTAACTTTGAATACTGTAGACTGTGAGTGTGGAGGAGGTAAGAGTAAACCAACTACCAAATTTAGAAATCTATGTATACGTAATGAAACCGGTAATGAAAATGTAACAATCAAAGCAATATATGTCAAAAATTCTCTTTTATTTGGGTAAATTGTTTTCTTTTATTTGGGTTAAAATCCCTCAGGTGAAAGGCCTGTAAATTGTTTTCTTTTATTTGGGTTAAAATCCCTCAGGTGAAAGGCCTGTAAATAGTTTTCTTTCATTTGGGTTAAAATCCCTCAGGTGGAAGGCCTGTAAATTGTTTTCTTTAATTTGGGTTAAAATCCCTCAGGTGGAAGGCCTGTAAATTGTTTTCTTTTAATTGGGTTAAAATCCCTCAGGTGGAAGGCCTGTAAATTGTTTTCTTTTATTTGGGTTAAAATCCCTCAGGTGGAAGGCCTGTAAATTGTTTTCTTTTATTTGGGTTAAAATCCCTCGGGTGAAAGGCCTGTAAATTGTTTTCTTTTATTTGGGTTAAAATCCCTCGGGTGAGAGGCCCGTAAATTGTTTTCTTTTATTTGGGTTAAAATCCCTCGGGTGAGAGGCCCGTAAATTCTTTTGTTTGGGTTAAAATCCCTCAGGTTAAAGTCCTGTAAATTTAGTTGTGTGTTAGAATCTTGTTATGAGTGGAGAGCGTATAGCCAGGTTGTGTGAATAGGTAAAGCATTGAAGCTGAGGGAGGTGAGAGAGTTTGGAGAGTAATTGTGTTTGAAAGTAAAAGAAAGTGACATATTGGTGTAAACTGTTATAGAAATTGTGCGAGAGTTGTTGTTGTTGTCTCTAGTAGTTGTTGACTCTACTGTTGTTGTGGTTCAGTAAGTGGGAGGCTGGCCCCACCCTGAAAAGTTTTCTTTGTCCCGTTACTTCCTTAAAATAGAGCAACTAGTGGTTGAATCCATTTAATGTTCAAGCTTAGAAGCTACTGTTTTGGCTCCATCTCGTTTTCATATTTAGCATCTATTGGCTAAGCTACTGTTTTGGCTCCATCTTGTTTTCATATTTAGCATCTATTGGCTAAGCTACTGTTTTGGCTCCATCTCGTTTTCATATTTAGCATCTATTGGCTAAGCTACTGTTTTGGCTCCATCTTGTTTTCATATTTAGCATCTATTGGCTAAGCTACTGTTTTGGCTCCATCTTGTTTTCATATTTAGCATCTATTGGCTAAGCTACTGATTGGCTCCATCTAGTGTTCAAATGTAGTAACTATTGTTTGGCTCCATCTACTGTTCAAATTTAGTAACTATTGTTTGGCTCCATCTAGTGTTCAAATTTAGTAACTATTGTTTGGCTCCATCTAGTGTTCAAATTTAGTAACTATTGTTTGGCTCCATCTAGTGTTCAAATTTAGTAACTACTGTTTGGCTCCATCTAGTGTTCAAATTTAGTAACTATTGATTGACTTCATCTCGTTTTCAAATTTAGCAACTATTGGCTAGCTTCATTGACTAGCTCCATTTAATGTTTATGTTTAGCAATTATTGATTAGCTCCAACTAGTGTTCAAGTTCAGTAATTAAGGATTTAGCTCCAATTAATGTTCATGTTCAGCAGTTACTGATTAGCCCCCTCTAGTGTTTAAGTTTGATAATTACTGAATAGCTCCATTTAGTGTTAGAATTCAGCAATTAACCGTCGTACCACACGTCCCACACGTGCACACACACCCTTTGCTTTTCATATACACACCTTAACCACTGGTGACAAACATAAACAGAGATGGCTTCACCTGAACCTAAACGACTGCTAAACATAGGAGAGTTTAAAGCTCAAGTCCTAGATAAACTGACCAAATTCATACTCAGCAAAGACAAAAAAGAAGCAGCCAAGAGATTTGAGAAGTTGTGGACAAGATGGGAAAACCAAGGTCACCTCCCCAAGGAAACCGATCCCATGCCATCATATGCAGCCGTAAATGTGATTCTAAGGGGGGCCATGGGGAAACACAAAGAAGCTGAAGAAGAATGGGAAAGAGACGGAAGGAAGACATGGGGCCCCCGAAAAACAAACGTGGAAAGGTTACATGACAACTTGTTGGTTGCTAGAACTCTCTATTCAGTCTTTACACAAGTCAACCCTTGGAAACCAGCTCCAAAGGAGAAGGAGGAGAGAAAACAACCCGAGGAGAGGAAAGCCAGGGAGGAAGACACTACCACGGTCTCCTCATCTACCACAGCCCCACCCAAGCGACCAGGGATCTACCCTGCCCTGCCTATTGAGCCTCCTCCCTACCAGACCGAGGAGACATGTGCTTCTCCAGCTCAGGCATATCCATCAGCCAAGAACCCTTTCACCACAGAGACAAAGACAGAACTTCCTACAGCACCAGTCATACAGGCACCAATGGCAACAGTGATGGATGGAACCTTGGAGCTCCACATCCCAGAGATGGACGGACTACACAGACTCAGTGACACAACACACCAGATCCTACATCTCGTCACCCAAAACATGGAACAACAAGGAAGGAACATCGAACAGCTCTCCAGGTCTGTCTTGGAAGCGACCGGCAGGGGCAGATCAACCACAGAGAGGCCAAGAACATCTACCCCCAACAATGCCAGTATCTCAAGGGCCTCTACCCCTGCTTCCAGAAACCCAGATGCTTCAAGAATTTCTACACCCAGCTCAAGCATGACAACAGCCGACCTACGAAAGTCCACTACAAGACCACCCCCACTTCTTGATTGCAATTACCCCCCTCCTAGACCAGAGATATCGATGTCCTCCAGTAGCAGAGACTCACAAGATGAGTCAGACGAGGAGGATGAAGGACTTGAAGGAAGATCATATCCAAGCTTTAAGTTGGAAGAAGGACAAGATCCAGATGGATGGATTCAGCAACAAGACACCCCCATACAAGCAGATATTGTTGGTACTATCACCGGTACGCTGATGCCCACAAGACACAGACAGCCATACAACTTCCGCTCCCAGGGTGGACCCGAGACACAGCCACTGCTTGGTAATTACCCACTGAGAATTACACAGGGAGGACAGATGACCTACGTCCCTTTTGGACATAGAGACATGGACGCACTAATAGCCAAGTTGCCACCTATGACATCTGGGGCTGATCCTTGGATCTCCATGGTAGAGAGTCTTACTGCTGGTGAGGCCCTCTGTGTGGGAGACATCAGAGCCCTCCTAGCAAGAACTGAGGGCATGAGAACATCTGAACGAATTATGAAACAAGCATTGATTCGGTCTCGTGTGCCTCACGAGACACCATTCAACCAAGTAAGGAACGATCTCTGGGAGGCCTTACGTATGCTGTATCCCACAAACAGGGACCCCACCGCCTTACAAGACATACAACTGGAAGACGGGGAGAACATATGTGAATACCTAAAGAGAGCAGCGACTTGCTGGGAAGACCAGATTGGTTCAAGACATGACGGCAACAACACCTCCAAGGTTCTCTGGAGAGTTCAGTGTATCAAGGGACTACCCCAATCCATACAAGACCAACTTTCAGACGTTGTGGGGTTAGGAAACATGTCTGACCAAGACTGGAGAGGGAACATTGTCCATTGGCATAAGCGCTACCTGACCAAGAAGGAAAAAGAAGAGGAGGAATTCAAAGCAATGACTAAAAGACTCCTGAAACACCAGTTAGCTGAGAAAGACAATGAAGCTAATAAAAATAAGCCCAAGATCAAACAGATGATAGCAGCTCAGGTAGATTTCAAGACAGAAATCCAGAAAGCTGTGGAATCGGTTCTAGCCAGCCAGCAGCTTGCCACCCCACCCTTGCCTACCGCTCCTCTACCTGATCACCAAACGCTCTCAGCAACAACTCCCCCAGTCAACCCTGACCTGCCTCCCACTACAAACTACCGAGGTTATCGCGGACGTGGAAGCAATAGGGCCAGACCATGCCATGGCTGCGGAGAAGTGGGCCATTGGCTACGTTATTGTCCCTATCAAGAGCCCACTCCGGATTACCAATCAACAGGAGAATACCAGAATAGAAGAGGAGCATGGAGAGGAAGGGGAAGAGGCTACACTCAGTATGAAAACCAGATTCCCCAGAATGCATGGGACCAAGACCAAGCCTTCTCTGGAGGAAGGGGAAGAGGCTACACACAGTACCATAACCAGATGCCCCAGAATGCATGGGACCAAGACCAAGCCTTCTCTGGAGGAAGGGGAAGAGGCTACACTCCGTACCAAAACCAGATGCCCCAGAATGCATGGGAATATGACCAATCCCACTCTGGAGGACCCTTCTGAAGAGGCCCTATGTCCACAGCAGGTTCAGTAACATCACCCATAGAAGAGCCAATGGTAACCTGCTGTATAAATGGTGAGACTTATCGACTAATGGCAGACACAGGAGCAGCAATATCCAGCATAAACACTCCACTACCACTGTCTGAAAAACGACTCACCATTGTTGGATATACGGGAAAGCCTCAAACCCAACATTACACAAAACCCTTGGCTATCAAAATTGGGACACAGACACTAGTACATGAGTTTCTCTACGCCCCACAGTGCCCCATCAATCTACTGGGCAGAGACCTTCTCACCAAACTGGGCATCACCATCTATTGCAATACAGCAGGCCTCCGTCTCTGTTCTGCCCCCAGCACACCTATTATCTCGCCATGCAGGATCCTGTATATGGCCCCTGCCAACACCCCTGATGAGACTCTCACCAAGGTATTCTGGACAAGACTCATTTCAGAAAAAGAAGCAACTCCTTCTATTCAGTTTGCTTACATGGAATGGAAACCCTGGATCCAGACGCAGTTTCCTATCAGGGAACCGACAGACCCACTACACTGCACCTACAATTACATTATCAACCCTGATGAAGTGTATGAAGAGGAATGGGAAGAGGAACAAGAGGGCAAGAGAGAACAGATCACAGCCAAAGACATCTACATCGGGAAAGAGGGTGTGGCTGCCCACTGCCTACTCACACCTTCACAGGACTCATGGTATGCTTTACAAAAAGATGCGGAGCCACACATCACCCTCGCTGTTGGAATTGGCCATGAAGCTCGGTCATTGGGACCCATGATAAAGACTGCCCTGACCCTTAACTGGGAACCTACAGACTCACCCATTCTACTTCATGCTCCCAACGCAAACATGTGGAAAATAAAGAAGCATACCACAGAAGACGGTGTCTTAGAAATGCAAGAACTCCCCAGATTCCATGGCAGAGAAAAAACTGATCATCCAGACGCAGCCGCTATGTTAGCCCACATTCCCCTTGAACTGTGGACAACGGGCCCCTATGATGTTGGTCTGGTACATGATGAGCCGCTCGTTATCCAAATCCAGCCTGATCAAGCGCCTGTGTGGAGACCCCAGTACAGACTGAAACCAGACCAGGAAGCTGGGATTGAAGAGACAGTGACTGGCCTTCTAGAAGCAGGAGTCCTGATACCCTGCTACTCCCAGTGGAACACACCTATCTTACCAGTGCCCAAAGCACAGGGCAAGGGTTGGAGAATGGTACAGGACTTCAGAGCTGTCAATGATGCTACTGTTGCTGCAGAGAAGCCTGTTCCAGACCCTTACCTGGCTCTACAAAACCTAAGCCCCACACACCAATACTTTACTGTCATTGACTTGGCGAATGCTTTCTTCTGCCTACCACTCCATCAAAACTCTCAGCCCATTTTTGCTTTCACCTACAAGGGACAACAGTACACATACACCCGCATCCCGCAAGGCTACAGAGACAGCCCTGGTCTATTCAATGCATCTCTGAAAAACACACTGACACAACTCACGTTACCACCAGGTGTTGTACTCATACAGTACGTTGATGACCTCCTTTTGGCTGCACCTGAAGTCTCTTCTTGCCTCCAGGCCACCTATGACCTCCTCATGGTCCTCTCTGAGACAGGCTATAAGATCAAACAAGAGAAAGTCCAAATCTGCAGAAGACATGTTACCTTCCTGGGCAGGCTCATCTCACCTGAAGGGTGTACTCTCACCTCAACACAGCGCAGTTCCATTCTCAGCCATGGCAAACCGAACACTGTGCAACACATGCTAGCCTTTTTGGGGCTTGCTGGCTACAGCAGAACACATGTGCCAGGATACGTCAACTTAACTCAACCGCTACGTGACATTGTGTCTGAGGCTGGAAACAGAAACCTCACTGCACCTCTCACGTGGACAAAAGACGCTGAAGATGCCTTTACGGCTACCAAACAGGCTCTTGCTCAGGCTACCGCCCTGGCTTCCCCTGACTACACGTTGCCTTTCTACCTGGATGTTTCTGAAAAAGGAGGGATAGTAAATGGTGTCCTTTTTCAGAAAAAGGAGGGAGAAAGAAGAGTACTAATGTACCACAGTTCAAAACTTGACAACATTGAAACAGGTCAAGCCGGATGCTCACGATACCTGGCGGCCCTGACTAAGGCAGTGGACAAAACAAGCCACATTGTGATGTGCCATCCACTAAAAGTCAACACAATTCATGGAGTGGTGGCATTTATGTCCTCAAGAGCATTTATCTTTTCACAAACAAGGAAAGTGAAAATCTCAAACACACTCACCCAGCCACACATTACCTTTGTTACAGAAGGAGTCAACATGGCGTCAGGAATGACAACTGAAACTCACATGCCTCATGACTGTGCCGAAAAAGCTGCCAAAGACATCAAACTCAGACCAGATCTATACTCAGAACCTCTGAAAAATCCAGACCTAACAATCTACACAGATGGCTGCTGCTACAAAGGAGAACATGGAAATGTTGCCTCATATGCAGTAGTGGAACAAAAAGGAGAAGGGTACACTATCAGCCACAAAACACTTGACTCAGGAAAAATACCTCAGCCAGCATCTGTCCAATTGGCAGAAATCATCGCTCTCACCAAGGCACTCCAACTCAGCGAAGGAAAAAAAGTGAACATCTATACTGACTCTGCCTACGGACATGGGGCAGTTCATGTGGATGGACCACAATGGGTGAGAAGAAATTTCCTGACTACAGCAAACACTCCAGTAAGACACAGACAGAAATTGGAAGAACTAGTTGAAGCTGTGTTACTACCCAAAGAAATTGCAGTAATGAAATGCAAAGGACACCAGAAAAACACCACCGAAGTGGCCCAAGGAAATGATGCCGCTGACACAGCAGCCAAAGCAGCAGGAGGATACACGGGCCAGATGATGATGATGACAAACACAGAAGACCCTCTTCCAAAACTAACTGAAAAGGACATCCGATACATGCAAAAGGAAGCAGACGCTTTTGGAGGGTATGGACTCTGGAGATGCCATGATGGAAGAATAGTAGCTCCAGCTAAGCTTTGTCAACTCCTACTGAAGCAAGCTCATGGCCCCACCCATGTGAGCAGAAAAATCACCCAACAGAATATCGAACTTCTCTGGTGGCATCCCTACATGACTAGCATAGTGGAAAACTATGTGACAGAATGTGACACATGCAACAGCCACAACCCAAAAATGGTCTACAAGTGCCCCATGGGAAAATTCCCAGTTCCTGATGCACCATTCAAAGACATCACTATTGACTATACGGACATGGGCGCAGAAAACTGCGTCAGAGGCTACAGGTACCTACTGGTAATGGTGGATAGGTTCACAAGGTGGGTGGAAGCTATCCCATGCAAAAAGGAAACCGCCAGCTCAGTCACAAAGTGGCTGAAGAATGAACTGATTCCCAGATATGGAGTTCCCAGAGTGATCAGATCAGACAATGGCTCACACTTTAAAAACAAACACCTAGAAGAGGTAGAGAGAGCCCTAGGCATAACACACAAGTTTGGGGCAGTTTATCATCCTGCTTCACAAGGATTGGTAGAAAGAGCTAATCAAACCCTTAAGATAAAGATTGCCAAGGTGTGCCACGGCACTAACATAAAGTGGTTAGATGCACTCCCACTGGCTCTAATGTCTATGAGAAACTCGCCCAGTAGCAAAACACACCTATCACCACATGAGTTGTTGACTGGCCGCCAAATGCCTGGCCCTCCAAGAGATGGGGACCACATCCCGTCCTTAGACATATGGCAAATTCACTGTGATGAATACATGACTGCACTAACTAACCTGACTCGAGTTTTGTCTAAACAGGTGCGGGAAGTGGAGGCTGAGCCAGAGCCCAAGCCTGAGACAACCACCCCAGAGACTCCTGTGGTAAAGGTAGGGGATTGGGTACAAGTGAAGGTCCACAAAAGAAAGTGGCCGGATCCCAGGTGGACTGGACCCTATGAGGTTGTAGAGTGTACAACTCATGCTGTCCAAATAAAAGGTAAAACAGGAGCAATTTGGCATCACCTGACACATTGTGTGCCTGCCTTACCACCTTCCCGCACATTAAGAGAAGTTAGAACTGATTTGGCTCAACTGGAGACAGCAGCAGGAAAATGCCTGCCTCAGAGCTCAGTAGACATGGATCAGGGACAGCATTGAGCTGTCTAGTTGTACTGTACATTCTAATTGCCATTCCCTTGCTGTGTCAGCAAACTGAACAGCTAAAAGAAACATCTAACACTACTAATCTTAGACCCAAAAGATCAATGAGAAGCAGTATCACTCCACTTAACCTACAGTTTGTAGAAGGTCAAGATGGAGTGGCACGTTTTGACCTGTGCTCAGTAATCATGTGTGGATCAGATGAACAAAGTTATAAATGGTCTGAGAAATATGTGTGTGAATACTATGGGAACACCGGATACGCTAATGATAGGTGGTGTTCCTCTTGGTCCTATGTAATAGCCAACTCAGGCATTGGAAATTGGGGCTATAAACCAATCAAATCATCCGAAGGGAAAGACCCCCTCGGAAATAGACTGACCATCTTTAAAGAATCCTCTCCAGATGATTGTAAGAACGGTGCATGCAACCCATTGATAATCACTTTAAAAAGACCCCTAACCACAGATACTGATATTTATGTGTTGGGAGCATATGAATCTGGTACTGACCCCTTGGGTCAGTTCATGATCACAGTAACAAAAAAGTTTCAGTCCCCAATGACTAATAACTCGCAGAATGCACAGAATATCCCTAGCCCAGAACTCCCTGGCAAGGTAGACCCTAGGATCGAATATCTCACAAATTTGACAGTAAAAGAAACTCTAGCCATAGAAACTGGTTATAGCGACTCAAACACTTGGTTGACTTGGGTCCGGTTTACTGCCAGAAGCATGAATATGACCGATTGCATTGTTTGCTCAAAGGCAAGACCAACTCTATATACCACCCCTGCTCCACTATTGTATGATACAGATAAAGATGGCTTTAATTGCATGATGCGCTTGCATATGGAACCTGATCCTGCTAATTGCTCTACTCTGAGTCTTCTTTTCCCAGCCACAGCCAACCACACCACACCACCAACCTTTCAGCCAAGAAAAGGAAACTACACCTGCCTAACCAGAAAAAGTAGTACAAAGGTGGGTGAAATGAATCCTGCATGGTGCACTCACACTATTGATGTCACAACATGGGCCAATGCCTCCAGACTACTCATAGCCAGAGCAGACCTTCATTGGTACTGTGGAGGCAGAAGGCTGTTGAATTACTTACCCAAACATTGGTCAGGCACATGTACAATTGTTAGGCTAGCTTTACCTCTAACCATGATTGGACATAAAGCAAACTTGACTAGGTAATTTGCGATTTCTGAGCTCACCAGTGCTTTCTTTCCTTTTAATGAAGTTAAATGAAGTTCCAAACTGTTGATTTTGGTAGGTTTAAGGTTTTGGCTATGTTTATTTTTTTTCTGATATTTCAGCATCATAATGGCTTCCCTGACTTTCAATAACATCTCTTTGGTCCTCATGTTGACAAGACACCAATAGCAGACTGCACAAATTATGTGACGGAACACACCTGACGAACACACTTGTCAAGCCAATTGTCCTATCACTTTTGTGTAGCCTGAAATAGGGGGATTATGCATAAAAGTGTTGGAATTTCTGAATGATAAACCAATATGTACATTATATAAAAAATAAAAATCTCTACGTTTTTATTTCAAATCCAAACAGAAGAAAAAATGCTTCACTGTCCCATTACTTACGCACGGTACTGTATAACCTTCTGTGGAAAGGGTTCTACATGGAACCCAAAAGGTTTCTTCAAAGGGACAGTGGAAGAAGAACCCTTTTTGGTTCTAGGTAGCACTTTTTCAAAGAGTGCAAGATCTGTGATGGGTCTGTCTGTCTCTATCTACGGTATATTTGCTTGAATGCCACAGCCTATTTAAGTATTGTTGCTGACCATGTGCATCCCTTCATGGCCACAATTTACCCACCTTCTAATGGCTACTTCCAGCATGATAATGCACCATGTCACAAAGCAAAAGTCGTCTTAAACTGGTTTCATGAACATGACAATGAGTTCAGTGTTCTTCAGTGGCCTTCCTTGTCACCGGATCTGAATCCAATAGAACATCTTTGGGATGTGGCACAACGGGAGATTCACATCTTGAAAGTGCACCTGAAAAATGTGCAGGAATTGCGTGATGCAATCATGTCATCATTGACCAGAATCTCAAAGGAATCAATGTCACGAAGAATTGAGGCTGTTTTGAGAGCAAAGGGAGGCTCTACCTAGTATTAGTATAGTGTTCCTAATAAAGTGTTGGGTGAGTGTATATCTAACTATCTTTGTTTTTGCTGGTCTGTAGGATCTATGATGGCCGTCAGCCCGTCCTGTGTATCATGGACACAGCCATGATCAAAACCATCCTCATCAAGGAATGCTACTCCCTTTTCACTAACAGGAGGGTAATACGCTAAATTGAAGTTGTTGTATGGGGAAAAAAACATAAGGGCTCATTAAATAGATAATATCATTGTTATTATAGCATTATTAATATTCGGTTAATTTTGCAGTATATAATCATTGTTATTTTTCTAGAATTTCTATCTCAACGGGCCTCTGTATGACGCCGTGTTTATCGCTGAGGATGATGCATGGAGACGGATCCGCAGTGTCCTGTCTCCCTCCTTCACCAGTGGGCGGATCAAAGAGGTACAGTCCCATCTCTCCTCTCCTTCTTTTATTCATTCCAACAACACAAATAAATGAATGACTAACAACTCTGACGTGTGTGTGTGTGTTTATGTGATTTGTACTATGTGTATAGTGTGTATTCATTGTTGTTTGTTGTTGTGTGAAGCAGCAACTTTAATTGTCCAAGACAAATTTCCATCCGGGACAACAAAGTATATTTAATCTTATCTTAGATAAGTTCAGTGGTCAGATGACAGAGTTTAGAATAATAGTTCATCTTTGGAGTCACTTATTCCTTGACTATATACATAATGTATCCTGTATGAATGTATATTCTCAGGCTATATAAACATTAAAATAATTCCTGTTTCAAACATGATATTAACCCATGTTTTGCACATATTAATCCATGTATCAATCATCATATTTTTCCATGTATCCTTCCCAACTCAGATGTTCGGGATCATGAAGCAGCACTCTGGTAATTTGGTCAGCAATCTGAAGAAGACGGCCGATAACGAAGAGCCCATTGAACTAAAAGAGTGAGTATTTCTCTCCGAGAAGATATGGTGAATTTGTAATTTCAGTGAACTCCCCCTTTAATTTTGTGGTTGTGGTTCTGGTGGTCAAAGATTTTGTGGTTGTGTTCCAGGTTCTTTGGACCATACAGTATGGATGTGGTCGTCAGCACTTCATTCAGTGTCGACATCGACTCCCTCCACAACCCCTCTGACACCTTTGTGACCAACATCAAGAAAATGCTCAAGTTTGACATCTTCAGCTCACTGTTCCTCACAGTCGGTACAACTGCCTCCATATAGCTTTCAGTCTCAATCATTTTGTGCTTAGGTTAATCTTGCAGTATATAATAATTATTATTTTTCTAGAATATCTATCTCAACGGGCCTCTGTATGACGCCGTGTTTATCGCTGAGGATGATGCATGGAGACGGATCCGCAGTGTCCTGTCTCCCTCCTTCACCAGTGGGCGGATCAAAGAGGTACAGTCCCATCTCTCCTCTCCTTCTTTCATTCATTCCTTTATACAACACAAATAAATGAATGACTAACAACTCTGACGCGCGCGTGTGTGTGTGTGTGTGTGTGTGTGTGTGTGTGTGTGTGTGTGTGTGTGTGTGTGTGTGTGTGAGAGTGTGTGTGTGATTTGTACTATGTGTATAGTGTGTATGCATTGTTGTTTGTTGTTGTGTGAAGCAGCAACTTTAATGAATTAATCCAAGACAAATTTTCATCCAGGACAATAAAGTATATTTGATCTTATCTTCGATAAGTTCAGTGGTCAGAGGTCAGAGTATAGAATAATAGTTCATCTTTGGAGTCACTTATTCTTTGACTATATACATAATGTATCCTGTATGGATGTATATTCTCAGGCTATATAAACATTACAATAATTCCTGTTTCAAACATGATATTAATATATGTTTTGCACATATTAATCCACGTATCAATCATGATATTTTTCCATGTATCCTTCCCAACTCAGATGCTCAGGATCATGAAGCAGCACTCTGGTAACTTGGTCAGCAATCTGAAGAAGACGGCTGATAACGATGAGCCCATTGAACTAAAGGAGTGAGTATTTATCTCCGAGACGATAAGGTGAATTTGTAATTTCAGTGAACTCCCCCTTTAATTTTGTGGTTGTGATTCTGGTGGTCAGAGATTGTGTGGTTGTGTTCCAGGTTCTTTGGACCATACAGTATGGATGTGGTCGTCAGTACTTCATTCAGTGTCGACATTGACTCCCTCCACAACCCCTCCGACCCCTTTGTGACCAACATCAAGAAAATGCTCAAGTTTGACATCTTCAGCCCACTGTTCCTCACAGTCGGTACAACTGCCCCCATATAGCTTTCAGTCATTTTGTGCTTAATAAATGAAGCTATCGATTTTATTGATTAGACTGACATAAACCACACTGCCAATGGTTTGCGCTCTACTCATTTGACAAACACATGGGCCCTGTCCAGAACCAACCTCTAGTTCCTAAATGCTGGACACTTGGAGATCTGAGTGGATTGGATACAGAACTGTCTAGGGATAGAGCCTAGGAGTTGTTTCTGGACAGGGCTGTGCATTGAATAGGATTGGAGTCACGTATCATGGTATTTCCTGTTCCTGTTTGTAACCGTGGCATTTCCTGTCCGTCCAGCATTCTTCCCCTTCATGGGTCCTGTTATGGCAAACATGGAGGTATCCCTATTCCCTGCCTCGGTCACAGATTTCTTCTACGCTGTCTTTCAGAAGATCAAGTCCAATTGCGTGGCTAGCACCAGGAAGGTATGTAAATATAACTGATCAAATATACGATCTTCAGCCAGTATTGTGTAATACAATTGTAGAGATTTGGTAGCATCTGGTAGTTCTCATGTGATTTTGATCTGACGTAAGCCTGCTTCCAGAGTCGGGTAGATTTCCTGCAGCTGATGATAGACTCGCAGAAAGACAGCAACTCAAAGGGAGAGGAGCAGAGTAAAGGTGCCTGCCTTAAACACACACACACACACACACACACACACACACACACACATACACACACACACACACACACACTGTATACTTGCATCTAACACACACACATACAGTACCTGCCTCAAACACCTATACCTACAAACACACCTACCACCCCATTTCTCCCATCATCATAGGATTGAGTGACCATGAGATCTTGTCCCAGGCAATGATGTTCATCTTTGCTGGCTATGAGACCACCAGTAGCTCTCTGTCCTTCCTGGCCTACAATCTGGCAACCAACCCTCACATCATGACCAAGCTGCAGGAGGAGATAGACACTGTGTTTCCCAACAAGGTAACCCCTCTGCAGACTCCTATATAGTACTATTCATGTGGAACAGGTGATAGTGACAGTGTGATAGTGACATGATAGTGACAGTGTTTTAGAGGGTACTGATGAGTGTGTAACCCCTGTGCACTGCAGACTCCTACAGATGGTTAGATAGGTGACAGTATTTTGCAGTGTGCTAATGTGTCTGTAGCATCCCTGTGCAGACTTCTGCCCAGTATTATTCATTTGAAACAGGAAGTAGGTGTTGTTGGAATCTTCAGAATAGTTAAAAGGCCAGTACCTGAGGACCTGAGGGATCTACAGGGTATATACCTTAAAAGCATGTCTGACATGCAGTGGTGTGCATGACCATAGAGTGATTTCTAAACTAATACAATTATCTTAAAATAAATTATAAAACTAACAGGTAATCAGTGCAGAGACTTGTGTGATATGTGCTCTCCATCTGACTCGTGCTGCTGCATTTTGTATCATTTGCCAAGAGCTTTCTTTGGTCGACCAGACAGGAGAGTGTTACAGTAATCAAGGCTGCTAGTGATACAAGCATGCATTCGTCTCTCAGTGTCAGCCTGGGAGAGGAAAGGTTGCACCTTTACAGCTGTGTTCTGTAAAGGTCCATGTAATATTCAAGCTTTCTAAAAGCTTCCTAACGGTTGTAATGACTATCTTTAATCGGTAGCGATCAGGGAACAAGATCCCTTATAATAAATCCCTTATGAATAAATATTTCATTTATGAACGCTGTTTTGGTTCGGAAAACACGCTTTTTAAAATGCAGTGTCCTACCTGACATTCGGTTTGCATATAAACATGTTGTGAGTGCCAGGGGTGTTCTAGGGGAGTAGACTGACCTTTCTCTGGTGTCTGCCTCTCCCAATTGTGTGTGCATGCAGAAACACAACAGCTAATGTCCAACAGTGCAAGTTCATTTCGGGGGGATATATTATTATTAGGGAGGATGTTGTTGTTTGGACAACTTCAGACAGAATTTCTCCACGATGGCAGATTTCCGGCAAACTTACTTACTCTTTTTTAAGTGATACAAATATGTTTTAGTCACATTCTTGATATGGGTTTCAAAATTAAGATCTGAGTCAATGGTAACACCTTGTTTTTTTGCCTGGTGCTTAGTGTTACTGTAAGTAGTGTCTTTAAGTGTGCAGACAGTTTGACCAGGACAAGGACAAAGAGCATTTTGGCATCAGCATTAATTAATTAATTCTAAGGTCATTAAGAACCTAGTTAATAACTTAACAACATAGTGCTATCTCAGTGCTATGATCGGCACAAAAGCCAGATTGGAACATGTCAAAGGTACAGTTGGGAAGAAGGAGATTATTTAACAGTTTGAACACCTTTTTTTCAAGAATTATTATTTTTTTGCTTAAAAAGGGAAGGTTGGAGATTGGCCTAAAATCGCTAAGGACTGAAGAGTCTAAGTTACTTTTCTTCAGGAGGGGTTTCACCATGGTAGTTTTAGGTGCAGATGAACAGACCCCCACTTTGCTGAGCATTTCTGTATGACCACTGCAAAAGAGTTCATAGTGCTTCCATGTGGTGGAAGGTGGGGTAACAAGTCATCAAACACATCTTCAGGTCTTGCCTGAGTGATCCTCCTCACCTAATATTGGTTCTCTTATCTCAGAAGTATGTTGCAAATTCCTCACATTTGTAGGTGGAGAGCAGATCACCAGGTGTCTTGTGGGCGGGATTTATAAGGCTGTCAATCGTTGAAAAGAGCACTGTTTGAGTTGTTATGATTCATTATCAATTTTGAGAAATGATCCCGTCTGTCTTGGCGTTTATTTATTGCCTTATTAAAAGCAGAAAGATGCTCTCGAAGAATATCAAGGTGGACCTGCAGTTTTTGTCCGCTCAGACTTTCTGCAAATTCTTTTAAATTTGGCCACAGCCTTTTTCAGTTTGACTGGTGCTACAGAGTCGATAGTTGCCCTTAGTTTGGTGTTGAAGCTGGTTGCTAAATCATTATCACAGGAGGAAGCTGTTGATGGTGTACTATTCATATTCATATTCATCATGAAATTCTCATCTGCTCAGCGACATGGCTAGATAAATAATAGAGTGAAAATATATTTTTTCCCCACTTCTAATAGACTGACATGCATTCATGTTTAGCCAGGTTTCAGATAAAAACATTACAGTGCAGCTTTCGCTCTGAGATAAGATCAATAAAGGTTTTGCCAGATAGGGACCTAATATTCAAAAGCACCATGGTAATGTTCTCTGGGCTGTTCGGTGCTGCCCGGCCACAGTTAATGGAATGGATACCAAGTTATTCACATTTGAACCACCTGACAGTTTTCTTGTAGTCTGTCGACTGTGATAGGAAATAATAGACTGTAGCACATTCAGTATTCCAAGCAGTCAATCCACTAAAAGCAGCCCAGTTTAGTGGCATTTTGACTTCTGATTGATCCTTGTGTACATCTATCATTTACATTGTTCAGTGGAATCTAAATGTATTTTCTTCTAACTATCAAGATAACATTTTTTAGCGATTTTTTTGTTTATTCATGTATAACAAAAAAGCAAGACACTATTACACACGTACATTGAAAGTAATGGCGTTCTGTATGCGGGTGTCATGAAATTAGGCTATGCAGATTAGAATAAGTATAGTACTGTGTTCATTTCCCCCCCAAAAAACACAAAAAACTAACAGCTCTTCAGATTTGCGACGAAAAAGAGTTAGTTCTGGGCTACGGCTACATGAACGACCAATCACTAGTGCTCATGTGAGTGTAATATCCCTGTGCAGGCTCCTATCCAGTACGAGGCTCTGATGCAGATGGACTATCTAGACAGCGTGATCAACGAGTCTCTCAGGTTGTACCCCATCGACTTGAAAGAGTCGCCAAGAAATCTGTTGAGATATGCGGCATCACCATCCCCAAGGGTATGGTCATCATGATACCCATCTGGACCTTGCACCGTGACCCCGATGTGTGGGAAGACCCAGAGGAGTTCAAACCAGAGAGGTAATGGGCCACATCTTAACCACAACCACAATATCAATCACAACAGCAACGATAATTGCAGTGTTCCACAAACAACCATAAAACAAACCTAAATGCGACGACCAAACACAAACAGGTTTCTTCAACCATGTATAACCATCATATTACTGTGATTTAATTGATATGTTCTTTAACCCCTCCTCCTCTGAACTCTCCGTGTGTAGGTTCAGTAAGGAGAACAAGGAGAGCATCGACCCATACACCTACATGCCGTTCGGGTTGGGCCCACGGAACTGTATCGGGATGCGATTCACTCTGGTATTGATGAAACTGGCGATGGTGGAGATTCTACAGAGGTTCAACTTCACCGTCTGCAAAGAGACAGAGGTGAGACAAAATAATGATACAATGATTGTAAATATAATTTTGTACCTATGACTTTGTTGCGTTTTGTGGGAAAACGTGTTCTTTATTTGAAGAGAAGACAAACTACTTCTTAATTTTAGCTATTTATTTATATGTCAAAATTCTAGACTTGTACAAGGACCACTTTTGGCGAAGAAAATCACAGTCAGCAAGCTGTTAATCTGTAACCAACCTTCCAAAAATGGATACATTCAATATGTCAAACAAAACATTTTACAGTATACAGAATGATTATGATTGGCTATTTGGTTGGGGAGGAGCCGCGGTTTAGACTTGGCTCTCCTCTCGTTGGTGTTTTAGGCTGGTCCCAGCCCCTGACACTCGATCCGTTCCAGGTGGAGATATCGCCGGTCAGTTCCCTTTGAGGGACGAGTTGACCTGTTGAAGAAAACATACACCTACTCTGATTTGTCCTTTCCTACCCTAGTATTTTTCCATTACATCATTCTTATGTGTGTGTTGGAGCATCTATCTTGATGACCTGACCCTTACCTCTTCATGTATTAATCCAAGTACCATGGAACTAATGCTTGATTCATCTCCATCACATTAGTAAATTTAACACACTGCAGTAATATATTTTTATAGCAATAATAAACTGTTTCTTATAATAATGTTTTCCAACACTTCTCAATCAAGAGTTAATGATTATCAAACAAATGTTCCCTGTATCCGATTATTAAAAACATATTAATTCAATTGATTTGGATATGGAATGTCAAATACAATTATCAACAACTTCTTAATCAAAAGTTAATGATTATCAAAGATAAATATTTCCTGAATCAGATGATTAAAAACATATTAATTCAATTGATTTGCACATGACATATCAAATACAATTATTTTAATCAACTAAAAAAGAACTGAATAGCTTTATTTACTTGTCTGCTATTGAGCATTATAATGCAACTGTTTTCATAAAAATAATTCCTAACAAATCCCTCCTTTCACACCTTTTAAGGTAAAAAAAACAACAACAGTCGCTGCAACATAGCATTACCAGAGAAGATACCCAGCGTCTGGTTGGGTCAATGGGTCACAGACTTTTGCACTTTTGCATACAAAGGATTGGGGACCAAATACTAAACATGAGTGCTTAATTTAGACATTTGATAATGCAAAAGAAGGAAAAATGCTTGGGCACCAAAATGGCTAGAGCCAGCCCTGATTAACAGAACCTTTATCGAGCGCACAACATCACATTAATGCCCATAGGAAGAATGAGAATAGAGTATCAACAAAATAACCAATTTAACACAATTTAAAACAACATACGTCTGTAAGTTTTAACCATACGTTAACGTGCGTCAAGGACAACGCGGGAGAATGATGCCCGTGATGGGCCTAAGCCAAAACTCAAAGAATATCTCGCTGTCCCTCTCCTTAAATATCATTCCCAACAAAGGACAAGGTGTTAGATACATTACAATAGCAAAGGAATTGACAAATGGTGAAAGCTGAAAAATCTGAAACATAGTCAAAACCTTAGACTTGCCAAAATCAAGCACTGATGAGCTCAGCAATCGCAAATGGCTGAGGCTTCACTGCAAGATGCAAACCACTAGTTATTCTTAAAAAGGATAGTCAGGTTACAGTTTGCTAAGAAGTACCTAAAAAGCCTGCAGAGGTGTGGAAAAAAGTCTTGTGGACAGATAAGATGAATATTATCAGAGTGATTGCAAGAGGAAAGTTTGGAGAAAAAAGGATCTGCCCAAGGTTTACAGCATACCATCTCATCTGTGAAACATGGTGGAGGGGATGCTATGGTTTGGGCATGTATAGCTGCCACTAGAACTTGCTAACTTATCATAATTGATGATGTTACTGCTGACAGCAGCAGCAGAATGTATTCTGAAGTGTACAGAAATATCTTGTCTGGTCGAGTAAAAGCAATGCTTCCAAATTCATTGGATGGCGCTTCATCATACAGTAAGACAATGACCCAAAACATACTGCCATTGGAGCTAGGGAGATTTTCAGGGCGAAAAAGTGGAAAGTTCTTGACTGGCCATGTCAATGTTTGGATTTAAATCCTATTGAACATGCATTTCATTTTCTGATGGTAAGATTTTGGGCAAAAAGACCTGGCAAAAAGATGGCTGGCCTGGCAGAATATCACCAGAGAAGATACCCAGCACCTGGTGGGGTCAATGGGTCCCAGACGGTTATTGCATACAAAGTATTGTCGACCAAATACTAAACATGAGTGCATCATTTCAACCATGTATACCAATACTAGACAAAAGAAAAGAAAAGAATCTAGCAAAAGCAAACTATGTTCTGACAGGGTTTGACTCATCTAATACGACATCAGATCTGGATAGGTTCCTTGATTTCCTCTGAAAGGTGACATAGGCATAAAAACATGTACACAACATCAAGAAGAAACCATTGATTAAAGCCAAATCAATTGACAGAGGCATGGCAGAAAATGTGTGTTGTCTCTTTAAAAGAAATGTTAAAAATCTCTTTGTTTTCCCTGAATGAAACAAAGCACAGGTGTTTAAAAGGCCAGCCCCACCCCTGATTACAATGATCCACACATGGAGACAGCCAAAGCAACATAGATCAATAAGACATCGCACATGTCACACCAGAATGTGTGTTGGCAAGTGTGTGCCCTTATAGCCAGGATCCACTCTCTGGTCACATCTCCCTGATGTTGGTTATGAAGAACTTTATCAAACGTTTGGATTTGAAATTAAACAATTACTACAAGGTTAAAGTAGAGATTCTCAGCTTTTATTTGATGGTATTTGTATACACATTGGTTTCACCATTTAGAAATTACCCCACTTTTTATGCATAATCCCCCTATTTCAGTGTACCCAAAAGTAATGGGACAGACTTATCAAATGTCCAAATGAAGCAGTCATGTTTAGTATTTAGTGGACAATCCACTAGTATTTAGTGGACAATAACTGCCTGAAGTCTGCAACCCACTAACCTCACCAGACGCTGGGCATCTTCTTTGGTGATGCTCTGCTAGGCCTGTACTGCAGCCATCTTTAGTTGTTGTTTGTTTTGAGGTCTTTTTGCCTAAATTCTTATCATTAGGGAAATGTAATGCATGTTCAATTGAATTTTAATCTGAAGATTGACTTGGCCAATCAAGATCTTTCCACTAGTTGCTATGGCAGTGTTTTGGGTCATTGTTTTATTGTATGGTGTGGCTCCATCCAATGCATTTGGAGGCATTTGCTTGCACTCAAGCAGACAAGATGTTTCTGTGCACTTCAGAATACATTCTGCTGCTGCCGTCAGTAGGTACAATCATCAATTAAGACAAGTTAGCAAGTTCTAATGGCAACTATACATGCCCACACCTAACACCCCCTGCACCATGTTTCACAGATGAGGTGGTATGCTGTAAATCTTGGACAGATCCTTTTTTCTCCAAACTTTTGTCACTCTAGTCCATGATAATATTCATCTTATCTGTCCACAATACCTTTTACGAGACCTCTGCAGGCTTTTTAGGTACTCTTTTTTAGCAAACTGTGACCATCCTTTTTGATGATAACTAGTGGTTTTTGATGATAAATGTGTCTTCCTCTTAGTTATAAACAAACCAGAATTAAATGCATAGGTCTATGTATGGATGGATGGATGGATGTTCTCATTGGAACAGCTGGAAGACTTTCTCTGCATCCCCTAAAAAACACATGTACGCAAGCACGCACAAACACGCACGCACACACACACACACACACACACACACACACACACACATGCATGTTTAAGTTATGCGTAGCCCATGTTTATTAGTTGACTTAGTTGTGGGGTTAGTTTAGATACAGTGCACGATGCAACAAACAGGTACAATATCAGCACACCTCAGCATTGCTACACCCACGTGCTACCACAGGGAACTGGTACCCGCATAGTTAGATATGGTGCTAGTCCCACACCAGAGAGAACTGGTATGTTCCAATTCATTATACGAGGTAACTAGCTAGTAAATTATTAATTACTAGAAAGTGCTCAGTAGTCCTAGGGCTACAAACACAAGCTGACCAACCCTCCTGCAAACAGGGTGCTAATATTTCTCAATATTACCTTGTCAAAGCTCGCCAAGGTTCTCAGCTGTCCGGAAACAACAAGTAACTTAGTTAGCCGTCCGTCCCAAGTGCTAGCTGTAGCCTACACATGTGACCTTGCAAGTTCTAATAATAACCTGAGGAATTATCGTCGAGCTGGGGTCCAACAATAACAAAGAATTGAGAGCTCACAGGTTAGCTTGCTAGCTCAGAGAGTTAACAGGTGCTCAGAAGATGAAAATCGTCGTTGAGCTGAACCGTAGGATTCTATCAGAGACAATCTAACGCCCCGTGAGAATCATAGGCTGAGGTGTAGCCAGCTACAACAACACAACTACAGTACACTTTTCAACCTAATGCCTCATGAGAATCATAGGCTGAGGTGTAGCCAGCTACAACAACACAACTACAGTACACTTTTCAACCTAACGCCCCGTGAGAATCATAGGCTGAGGTGTACCCAGCTACAACAACACAACTACAGTACACTTCAGACAGTCAGAGAGTGAAGAGTGGAAAGGATGAAATGGTGCGCTTGTAGCATCCCTTTATTGGGACAGGTGATAGGCGTTGCTATCACTTGCAAGTGTGTACGAGGTGTGATTCTGTGAATCAAGATGTAAATACAGTGCTCTCTGAAAGTATTCAGACCCCTTCACTTTTTCCACATTTTGTGATGTTACAGCCTTTTTCCTCATCAATCTACACACAATACCCCATAATGACAAAGCAAAAACAGGTTTTTAGAAATTGTTGCTAATTTATTCAAAATAAAAAACTGAAATATCACCTTTACATAAGTATTCAGACCCTTTACGTTTTTTGTTGAAGCACCTTTGTCATTATTGCGTATTGTGTGTAGATTAATGAGGAAAAAAAATAATTTCATCTATTTTTGAATAAGGCTGTAACATAACATAATACGGAAAAAGTGAAGGGGTCTGAATACTTTCAGAATGCACTGTATGTGCCTGTTATAGTCCCATTGTGTGATTGGTGTGTGTACTGTTTTCTGGCACAGGCCTTAACTGATCCAACAAGTTCACCAATCATCAATGGTGTGATATGAAGTTGATGGATTTTAATGTTACATGCTACACCAGTGCGTGTGTAAAGTGTTGACATTGCGTGGCTGCTGCAGCAGCAACGCAAAATGATTCTTGGAGTGCTTGGAAATGGTATCAATGCTTTTTGGACGCTTAAAAACATATTCAATTAGTTTCATAGTATGGTAAAGTAATAGAAACATAGATTACAGAAATACATACAATAGTGGTACCTGTATGAAAAACAAAGTGATTGTCCTCGTTTATATTTGGAGGTAGAGGACAAACCCCAACTCTAAGATATTCAGACTTGACAAGACTCTCAACATAAAACAATGTACAGAATCCATAAATTAGAAGTTCCTTGCAGAAACAGACTGGGAGGCTATTTCTTCTGCATCCACACGTGCAACTGGTCACGTTTCTGGTGTAAGAGTAAATACTGCCATCTAGGGTTTAGAGATGGTTAACAGGAAATGGATACATTATTTTACGGATGTACTTTAGGCCTACGTTTGAGTAATTTAGCAGAAGCTCTTATCCAGAGCGACTTAAAATAAATAGCTACATTCATCTTCAGCTACATACATCACGGTCATCACAAGTAAGACTTTCTATAATAATAAATGCCACAAGCAGTCACAGTGGTAGAGAAAGGAAGTCAATTTAATTTAATGTTCAACTTAATTTATTGAACTTAAGACAACTATATAAATTGATTTGCTATGTATCCCTAAATAGCGGCCAATTGTGTTGAGGTTTCCAGGCTAACGGTGTCGGCATGTGCAGTCCCCTGTCTTATCTCTGCACCCCCACACGCTCTCAGCCAGGGCCACATCAACAAGGCTTTTGACAGAAAGGCTCGTCCCCTGGTTTGCCTGATTGTGTACCAGCTGAGCCATCAGAGGAGTCGCTCTCAACGAGAACATGAGGGTTGGGGCATATCTGGAGCCATCGTTCATCTGAAATTAAAAAAGTAACATCAGAGGGGAGTGCAAGGTGAGACAAGAATTGGACAAATTCAACTGAGAGTTGAAGGTCATGGACTAAATGCTATAGTAAAACTAGCAACAATCACCTTCATCTACTTAGTCTATAGGTTCTCTACCATCTCTCTAATCGTCACCATGCTCACCTTCTTCAATGTCTCCCTCTCCTGTTCTAGCTTCTCTTTTTCCAGACTCTGTTTCGCTCTTTCTTCAGCCACCATCACCAGGGCCTCTCTCCTCTTGATGGCCTCTATCTCTTTCTCCATCTGTTTCTTATCCTTTTTAAATGTCTCCTTCTCCTTCCACATCTTGAGCATTTCTCGCTCCACATCCTGCCCGTCTCTTTTGATTTTCATCCACTCCTTCTTTATGAGAGCTAGGCTAAAGCTAACTCCACACCGACTCTCACTACCTAGCCTTTTCCTTGCAAATGTTCGTTCCCTGGCAAACAAGATGGATGAACTGCGGCTGCGGATCACCACCCACAAATGGATTATGGACTGTAATATCATGGTTTTCACTGAAACCTGGCTCAACAGCGAGGTTCCCGACAACGCTATCGAGCTAGCAGGGCGCTGCGTTCTCCGAGCAGACAGAACAGCAGGCGACTCCGGTAAGACCAGAGGTGGAGGTTTGTGCATTTATGTTAACAAGACGTGGTGCACGGACACTACCATCACCGAGAGTCACTGCTCAGCTAACCTGGAGTTTCTCATGGTTAAGTGTAGACCTTTCTATCTGCCCAGAGAGTTCACGTCTACTGTTATCACGGCAGCCTATATCCCCCCGGATGCTAATGCTAAGATTGCTATGAAAGAACTGTATGCTGCCATTAGCAAACAACAGACTCTGCATCCCGAGGCAGCCTTCATTGTCGCGGGTGACTTCAATCACTCCAACTTAAAGACTGTACTGCCCAAATTCCACCGAAATGTCTCTTGCCCCACCAGAGGAGACAGGACATTGGACCAAGTATACACCAGCATGGCTGATGCGTACAAAGCCGTTCCCCTCCCCCACCTAGGTCAATCAGACCACCTCTCATTGTTCCTACTGCCCAAGTACTCAGCACTCATCAAACGAGTGAAACCTACAGTGAGGACAGTCAAGGTCTGGCCAGAGGGAGCTGACTCAGCGCTCCAGCAGCGTTTTGGAAACACTGACTGGGGTGTGTTTGCCACTCAGGCCACCCATGACTCCCACACGGACATTAATTCATATGCCTCATCTGTTTTGGACTACATCAATTCCAACATCAGCAGTGTCACCACACTCAAGCGGATCACCACTTTCCCTAATCAGAAGCCATGGATGAACAGTGAGGTCCGACTCCTGCTGAAGGCACGTGACACTGCCTTCAGATCAGGGGATGCTCGGGCCTATAGCTCATCCAGGGCTAATCTGCAGAGGGGCATCAAAAAGGCCAAGCACAACCACAAGCTAGGATAGAGGATCACTTCAGAAACAACTCTGACCCCCGACGCATGTGGCAGGGCATCCAGGCCATCACTGACTACAAACCATCTAACACCTCACCCCTCTCCGTTGACGCCTCCCTCCCTGATGAGCTGAACCACTTCTACGGCCGCTTTGACAGGGACAACAAGGAGGTGGCCATCAAGGCTGTGCTCCCTGCGGATCACCAGCCCCTCACTCTATCCCCCACCGACGTGTGTGCGGCACTGAGCAGGACTAACGCACGCAAGGCTGCTGGTCCTGATGGGATCCCCGGACGTGTCCTCAGGGCCTGCGCTGTGCAGCTGACTAAGGTTTGGACTGACATATTCAACCTGTCCCTAGCCCAAGCAGCTGTCCCCGCGTGCTTCAAAACCACCACCATCGTGCCGGTGCCAAAACACTCCACTGCAACGAGCTTAAATGACTTCCGACCAGTGGCACTCACGCCCATCATCATGAAGTGCTTCGAGAGGCTGGTCTTAGCTCAACTCAAGACCTGCCTACCACCCACACTGGACCCCTTTCAATTCGCCTACCGGCAGAACAGGAGTACAGAGGATGCCATTTCAACGGCACTTCACTCCGCCCTGTCCCACCTCGACAAAACTAACTCTTATGTGAGAATGCTGTTTATTGACTTCAGCTCAGCATTCAACACCATCATCCCCTCCAAACTGATCTCCAAACTCAGGCAACTGGGCATCAACCCCTCCCTCTGCAACTGGATTCTAGACTTCCTGACCAACAGGCCGCAGTCTGTTAGGCTTCACAACCACACCTCCTCAACCCTCACCCTGAACACCGGCGTTCCACAAGGCTGTGTGCTGAGCCCCCTCCTTTACTCCCTCTTCACCTACGACTGCACACCTGTACATGGCTCAAACACCATTGTTAAGTTTGCAGACGACACAACGGTGATCGGTCTCATCAGCAACAACGATGAGTCGGCCTACAGGGAGGAGGTCCAGCACCTAACAGTGTGGTGCAACGACAATAACCTGGCTCTCAACACCAAGAAGACCAAAGAACTCATTGTGGACTTCAGGAAGTCTAAAGCTGGCGCACACACCCCCATCCTCATCAACGGGACTGAGGTGGAGCGAGTCACCAGCTTCAAGTTTCTGGGTGTCCACATCTCTGAGGACCTCTCCTGGACCCTCAACACCTCCACCCTGATAAAGAAGGCTCACCAGCGTCTCTTCTTCCTGAGGAGACTAAAGAAGGTCCATCTATCTCCTCAGATCCTGGTGAACTTCTACCGCTGCACCATCGAGAGTATCCTTACCAACTGTGTCACAGTATGGTATGGCAACTGCTCGGCATCGGACCGGAAAGCACTGCAGAGGGTGGTGAAAACTGCCCAACGCATCACCGGTTCCTCACTCCCCTCCATCGAGGCTGTCCAGGGCAAACGATGCTTGCGTAAGGCACGCAGCATCGTCAAGGACATCTCTCACCCCAACCATAGACTTTTCACCCCACTCCCCTCCGGGAGGCGCTACAGGTCTCTCCGCACCCGAACCAGTAGGTTCAGAGGCAGCTTCTTCCCTGCGGCTGTCACCCTGCTGAACACGAACACTACACCTACCTGACAACCTACTACCCCCGCAACCCCCCCCCCCCCCCCCCACCCGGACAATTGCACTATTGCACTATTACTCCCCTCCCCTGCTCTTACTCTTACTCAATACCACTGCTCTTCTGTACATACCTGTCCATACTGTTCATACTGTTCATAATGCACATAATGCACATATCCTATATTTTCTTTAATACTACTGCACATACTGTAGATACTTGTTTATACTGTTTATACGGCATTCCATATTTATATTTATTCTGCATCTACCTCATGTTACTGTTAATACATATATACTGCTAGACTGCATTACCTATACAGCTCATATGCTGCTACACTGCTCATACTGTAACTATTTATTCTGCTATAATGCTACTGCTACTCACATACTGCTATACTGCACTGCTATATATACTGCTTATACTATACTATATTATACTGCACTACTACTGATCATATATTGCACTACCTGTAAATACTGTTCATTGCACTTTCTGCTATTTTGCACTTCTGGTTAGACGCTAACTGCATTTCGTTGTCTCTGTACTTGTACTCTGCACAATGACAATAAAGTTGAATCTAATCTAATCTAATCTAATTTATCATTTGCAACTCTGCTCCGACCTTCTCTGTCTTTCTAAGCATCTCTATTGAGGTCTCCTTTTCCTGCTCTAGCGTCTCCTTTTCCTGGCTCAGTTTAAGTCTTTCTTCGGCCTCCATCACCAGGGCCTCTCTCCTCTTGACTGCCTCCATTTCTTTTTCCATCTGTTTCTTGGCCTTGAGAAATGTCTCCTTCTCCTTCCACATCCCGAGCATTTCTTGCTCCACCTTCTGCCCGTCTCTTTTGATTTTCATCCACTCCTTCTTTATCATTTGCAACTCTGCTCCGACCTTCTCTGTCTTTCTAAGCATCTCCTTTGAGGTCTCCTTCTCCTGCTCTTCCTTCTCTTTTTCCTTGCTCAGTTTAAGTCTTTCTTCGGCCTCCATCACCAGGGCCTCTCTCCTCTTGACTGCCACCATATTTTTCTCCATCTCTTTCTCCATCTGTTTCTTGGCCTTGAGAAATGTCTCCTTCTCCTTCCACATCCTGAGCATTTCTTGCTCCACCTTCTGCCCGTCTCTTTGGATTTTCACGCTCTCCTTCCTCATCATATTTAACTCTGCCTCTGCCTTCTCAGCCTTTCTAAGTATCTCCTTTGAGGACTCCTTCTCTTTCTCAATCTCCATCATGAGGATCTTGATCCCACTGTCCATCTCCTCCCTCTCCCTATTGAACTCATTCCTGTCCTCCTGCAGTCTTTCTGCCTTTCTGGCCAGGATCTCCTCCTCCCTCTGCCTAACTTTCTGGTCCCTTCTCTTTTGTTTCTCATATTCCTCTATCTTTTTCTCAAACTCTGCCTTCTCTGTCTTAATCCTCTCATGCTCCTTCCTGATATCCTCAATACTCATATATATTTTCACCTCCATTGTTTTTATGCACCTACAGTAGATAGAACACAAACAAAAATTATTGAAATAATCTCCACACACCCATACTATAATGCAACAGGAATGTCAGAAAGATTCCCCAAATGAGAATGGGATAACAATCTTTGAGTTTGCCCTCCTGAATCAGTCAACAAATACCAATACACCGATTGGCAGCAAAGAAATGTTATTATCTATAATGTGCGTTCGGCTGGCGTCATAATGGGTTTGGAATGACTATCATGGTAATTCACTGCCTAACAACTCTTATCAGCGTTCGATGCAATGGTTCGAAGTGACTTGGTCCTGTCAGAGGCCTATGTTAGAGTCAGCAAAAGCTTCCAGTGTGGGTTGGCTGGCTATGTTTGTTGACACGCCTTGAAATATAGCCTACAATTGTGGCCAACAGGTCAAATATCAGTGGCCATATAATGGGCACATTTTATTAACTGGAATCGGCCTGGTACAGGTAGGAGCCTATAGGCTAATAAGCAGAAGACCTCGGCAAAATTAAAATAGCCCTAATTCAATTCATGGGTTAGGTCTGGGTTAGGTCATTTAGGTCTCTCATAATAATAATAAAAAATATATTTTATTTGGAATGTGTTTTTCATTTGTAGCTGACAATTTCAAAACCTGTGCAGTTGAGTGCAATAGACACACGAACAAAAACACAAACAAAACACTAACAACAACAAGAGGACAGGACCTAAAGGAAGGCCTTTCTAAAGATGTGAGTTTTTAGGCATATAGAAATATCCAACGCTGAATTCGACTTAATGGGAATATCATCTCCTAGTGACAGATATCTCTCAGTGACATTTTTACGCGTCCCTTGTCCAAATGCTGTAAAGGTAGTCGGCCTATGCCGTCTCAAGTATTTACAAATACAAGTGTTATAAAACTATACTATATGTCAACTATACTACATCTCTGGCCTACATTAGCCTACCTCAGTCAGTAGGCTGTGTATAAGCGCCGAATCTTCCGGTTATAATCTCTTTATATCTCACTCTGGTAATACTGATTGCACAGGTTCAGGTTGCGTCTTAGCTCGTTATGCCACTGAACTAAAAGTTCAAGAACTTTGTGTATTATTGCAGAACATTCTCAATTCTGTGTACATATCAACGTCATAATGATACCAATAGCAACGCATTTTGGGTGGAATCCTAACTCCAAATCCGCGCGCGTAAATCTTGCATTCATGTCAATGGGAAATTGATTCGATTTACACGCGGATCGGATTCCACTGCAATACACATTTAAGTTTAAGTTCATTTGAATTTATAGTGCATTTTACCCACAATATACGGCTTACACAAAAGTAGCCTACAAGACAAATACAACATTTGAAAAAACATATTGCATAGAATCAAATTTGGGGATATACAGGTTTTTTTTCTTTATAAAGTACATTACAAACATAAAGTCTCATAAAGTACATTACAAATACGAAACAATTATTAGTCATATTTTTTATTAGTAATAATAATAAGTATTTTATATTTAATACAAAATAGATTAAATGGTGAAATTGGTGTGTATAAATATATAAAACTTGACTCATAATCCGTATAGTGCTGTTTTTGGAGTAATTACTAATTACTAGTAATTACTAGTGTGTGCGGACTGAGCTCCCTGTCCCGTCTTTCTGCTGTGGGGCAGCGGAGCACTCTTGCCCCATCGTTGCGAGGGGAACAACGTGAGCGTGTTTGGCGTAAGCAGGAAAAACCTCACGCAAATTATATTGGGTATGAATTCTGCCTAGCAACAGTTGGCGAAAAACTATTAAACGCTAATGTCGTTAACGTGGTCTGACATGACAGGAAATAATCATAAAGCAATTCAGTTCATCTACTGTACGTCTATCGCTAATGCTAGCTAGCTAAAGTTTTCACAATGAATCGTGTAGATTATTTGTTGACCATGCGGTTTAGTACATTGCCTTTGGAAGAGAAGTTGGAGATAAAACGTTTAGGGCCAACAGGAATGGTTTGACAAAAAGAGATGGCTAACCGCTACCACCTCGAAACATGCGCTGTTCTGTTTCCCATGTATGATTTTTGGTGGAGACTATTTGGGCATCGGCTGGATTCAAAGACATTATACATCTGTCAGAACAGAACAGACACCAGCGACTGAACGGCCTTGACATGATTTCCATTGAAAATGCATTGATCCAGGGACAGATGGATTTCAACAGTAAAGTCATCGAGAGGTTTGCTGAAGCAACGAACCGCCGCGCTACTTTCCTATTCAAGTGAGCAGGTCTGTTTGGACATGTATGACAAATGGACAATGCGCCGTTCACTGTAGACTATATTGCTTTTGTTTTGTAGTCATTTTAAACGTTAATACCTGTGATATAAAGTGGAGGACTAAATGTTACGTATAGGCCTAATATCTAGACAGTTGATGGGCACACTTGTTACTTGTCGCTTTCAGAACCCTGGACTGGGCTCGGGCTGTATATTCATATAGTTCCGTTAATTAGCCTAGCCTACTTTCCGTGATTTAATGTGACTTTTGTAGTGTGTTATAGCCTCTGCAATGATGATATTTATTTCACATTTAAAATAATACAATTGATAAAACCTGATTAAACTTTCCTACAAGTTAACGATGTGCCGAATGCTTGTATTTTGATTAAACATGCAAGTTATTGAAGACACGTGTCTGTCTCATCTTTTTACTTTGTTGCAGTATAGGCGTTCTGTGTCGCGCTGAAGCGTATGAAGTGTATTCAGTTATGGGGTTTACTGTACATACTTTTTCTCTGCACTGTTCCTGCTGCAGAGGATGCGTAAACGATTTTCCCATGTTGTTTTTTGGTTGTGGTCTGTGTTTATACATTTAGGCTATTAGTTGTATCCTACTTTTCAGTTTTACAAGTCAAATCTTATGACAGATGAGATGGCACTTCAACCGATAAAATGCAGGTACATTTTGACTACTGCTGCACTACGATACCCATAGATAGACCCAATACATTGGTAACTGCACTACTTATACAGCTCATATACTGCTTTTACTGTTCATACTGCATTCTATATTTATTCTGCTTATAATGTTACTGTTAATACATATATTGCTTATACTGCACTACTTATACTGCTCATATACTGCTTATACTGCTCATATACTGCTTATACTGCACTACTTATACTGCTCATATATTGCTTATACTGCTCTACCTGTATATATTGTTCACATTGCACTTTTCTGCTTTTTTGCACTTCTGGTTAGACGCTAACTGCATTTCGTTGTCTCTGTACTTGTACTCTGCACAATGACAATAAAGTTGAATCTAATCTAACACCTATTTATTGTCATGTTTTGATGGCATGTTGTTCATTCTCATGTTATGATTTAGTTTGTGATTATACACACGTTTTTAGCGTGATGATAGAGACCCACTACCAGACGAGTACAAAACATGCACAAGTCACATGCAAATCCCTGCCCTGCAGACGACAGACAACAACTGTCTCTGTACAACTAGTCCTGGACCTCCACTATTAGACAGATACAAAGAGAGCAGCATACAGTAGCAGCAGAGCCCAGAGGCAAGGCGAGGCAAGGCAAGGCAAGGCAAGTTTATTTATATAGCACATTTCATACACAGAGGCAATTCAAAGTGCTTTACGTAAAATAGATAAAAAGGAAAGAGCATGAAAAAAAAATTAGAATAAAAACGCATAAAAGACATAAAAAAAGAATAAAAGTCACAGTGCATTTTAGGGTCACAGTGCAATTATTAGCGCCAATTTAGTTTCAATTTAAGGCAAAAGCGAAGCCCTTTTTTTTTTTTTTTTCATTTTTGAAAGTAGCCAGTGTTGGGGCTGATCCTAGATCTATGTGTAACATAATAACTGAGAGACCTGCAGCAGGGCAGGTCCTCATCACTGGCTGTCTGCTTTGAGCTGGTTGTCGTTGGACTCCTGGCAGCGGAACAGCAGCTTGAGTTTGATGGGCCGTATGGGCATCAGAGTGTTCTGTAGGTCCATCTCAATGGGGATCTGGTGAGAGTTGACACACAGTTAAAGTATGAAGGAACGAGTAAAACAGATGTCAGCGTTACACTATGAATGTTACCTAATACAGTGTCACTGTTACGTTCGGGTAGCATTGCACTATAAATTCAAATAAACTCAAACTCCTGGACAACCTCTCTTGGGTCAACATACATTAAAATGGCCCTATGAAGTCTCGAGGGAGTTTTGCAGAAATACAAATAGCTTTTTTTTAAATCTCACACTTCCATCATTTAGTAGGTAGCCTATACTGAGGATGATTGGCGCCTAGTACTGAAAAATGCAATCTGGGAAATTAAATGGGGAGTACATACTTATGCAGTACGCAAGTACAGAATTGTAGTATGGGGGTTCAAACCCGGGTCTCCCATGTGGAAGACACAAACGCTACTATTAAGCCAAGAGGACATCCTCAAGGTCTGAGGGCGACACTTCAGTTTACATGTCTCAGGCAGGGCTACCTCATCACCCGAGTGTGATTCCAAAATCACCTCTGCTACATATAGAAACGCAACAAAGTCATAGGTACAAAATTATATTTACAATCATTGTATCATTATTTTGTCTCACCTCTGTCTCTTTGCAGACGGTGAAGTTGAACCTCTGTAGAATCTCCACCATCGCCAGTTTCATCAATACCAGAGCGAATCGCATCCCGATACAGTTCCGTGGGCCCAACCCGAACGGCATGTAGGTGTATGGGTCGATGCTCTCCTTGTTCTCCTTACTGAACCTACACACGGAGAGTTCAGAGGAGGAGGGGTTAAAGAACATATCAATTAAATCACAGTAATATGATGGTTATACATGGTTGAAGAAACCTGTTTGTGTTTGGTCGTCGCATTTAGGTTTGTTTTATGGTTGTTTGTGGAACACTGCTCTTATCGTTGCTGTTGTGATTGATATTGTGGTTGTGGTTAAGATGTGGCCCATTACCTCTCTGGTTTGAACTCCTCTGGGTCTTCCCACACATCGGGGTCACGGTGCAAGGTCCAGATGGGTATCATGATGACCATACCCTTGGGGATGGTGATGCCGCATATCTCAACAGATTTCTTGGCGACTCTTTCAAGTCGATGGGGTACAACCTGAGAGACTCGTTGATCACGCTGTCTAGATAGTCCATCTGCATCAGAGCCTCGTACTGGATAGGAGCCTGCACAGGGATATTACACTCACATGAGCACTAGTGATTGGTCGTTCATGTAGCCGTAGCCCAGAACTAACTCTTTTTCGTCGCAAATCTGAAGAGCTGTTAGTTTTTTGTGTTTTTTGGGGGGGAAATGAACACAGTACTATACTTATTCTAATCTGCATAGCCTAATTTCATGACACCCGCATACAGAACGCCATTACTTTCAATGTACATGTGTAATAGTGTCTTGCTTTTTTGTTATACATGAATAAACAAAAAAATCGCTAAATAATGTTATCTTGATAGTTAGAAGAAAATACATTTAGATTCCACTGAACAATGTAAATGATAGATGTACACAAGGATCAATCAGAAGTCAAAATGCCACTAAACTGGGCTGCTTTTAGTGGATTGACTGCTTGGAATACTGAATGTGCTACAGTCTATTATTTCCTATCACAGTCGACAGACTACAAGAAAACTGTCAGGTGGTTCAAATGTGAATAACTTGGTATCCATTCCATTAACTGTGGCCGGGCAGCACCGAACAGCCCAGAGAACATTACCATGGTGCTTTTGAATATTAGGTCCCTATCTGGCAAAACCTTTATTGATCTTATCTCAGAGCGAAAGCTGCACTGTAATGTTTTTATCTGAAACCTGGCTAAACATGAATGCATGTCAGTCTATTAGAAGTGGGGAAAAATATATTTTCACTCTATTATTTATCTAGCCATGTCGCTGAGCAGATGAGAATTTCATGATGAATATGAATATGAATAGTACACCATCAACAGCTTCCTCCTGTGATAATGATTTAGCAACCAGCTTCAACACCAAACTAAGGGCAACTATCGACTCTGTAGCACCAGTCAAACTGAAAAAGGCTGTGGCCAAATTTAAAAGAATTTGCAGAAAGTCTGAGCGGACAAAAACTGCAGGTCCACCTTGATATTCTTCGAGAGCATCTTTCTGCTTTTAATAAGGCAATAAAAAAACGCCAAGACAGACGGGATCATTTCTCAAAATTGATAATGAATCATAACAACTCAAACAGTGCTCTTTTCAACGATTGACAGCCTTATAAATCCCGCCCACAAGACACCTGGTGATCTGCTCTCCACCTACAAATGTGAGGAATTTGCAACATACTTCTGAGATAAGAGAACCAATATTAGGTGAGGAGGATCACTCAGGCAAGACCTGAAGATGTGTTTGATGACTTGTTACCCCACCTTCCACCACACGGAAGCACTATGAACTCTTTTGCAGTGGTCATACAGAAATGCTCAGCAAAGTGGGGGTCTGTTCATCTGCACCTAAAACTACCATGGTGAAACCCCTCCTGAAGAAATGACTCTTCAGTCCTTAGCGATTTTAGGCCAATCTCCAACCTTCCCTTTTTAAGCAAAAAAATAATAATTCTTGAAAAAAAGGTGTTCAAACTGTTAAATAATCTCCTTATTCCCATTTGACATGTTCCAATCTGGCTTTTGTGCCGATCATAGCACTGAGATAGCACTATGTTGTTAAGTTATTAACTAGGTTCTTAATGACCTTAGAATTAATTAATTAATGCTGATGCCAAAATGCTCTTTGTCCTTGTCCTGCTGGACCTGAGTGCAGCTTTTGATACTGTGGACCATGATATCCTTATTGATAGACTTGAGAAGTGGGTTGGCCTCTCTGGTCCAGTTCTTAACTGGTGTAGGACCAACCTAACTGGCCATTTTGTTTCCCATTGGTGACCACACCTGTGGGGTTCCTCAAAGTTGAATTTTAGGGCCTGTACTCCTCGTCAGTGTCATCAGGAAGCACAATATTAATTACTGCAGTTACGAAGATGACACCCAGCTGTACATTTCTGTATCACCCAACAATTTCAGTTTGATTGATTTCCTGGTGAAATATGGATGTCACAGAACTTCATACAGCTCAACCAAGATAAGACAGAGGTACTAGTCATTCGAGCAAAAGCCGAAAGAGAGAAACTGTCTGCACACTTAAAGACACTACTTACAGTAACACTAAGCACCAGGCAAAACAAGGTGTCACCATTGACTCAGATCTTAATTTTGAAACCCATATCAAGAATGTGACTAAAACATATTTGTATCACTTAAAGAAGAGTAAGTAAGTTTGTCGGAAATCTGCCATCGTGGAGAAATTCTGTCTGAAGTTGTCCAAACAACAACATCCTCCCTAATAATAATATATCCCCCCGAAATGAACTTGCAGTGTTGGACATTAGCTGTTGTGTTTCTGCATGCGCACACGATTGGGAGAGGCAGCCACCAGAGAAAGGTCAGTCTACTCCCCTAGAACACCCCTGGCACTAACAACATGTTTATATGCAAACCGAATGTCAGGTAGGACACTGCATTTTAAAAAGCGTGTTTTCCGAACCAAAACAGCGTTCGTAAATGAAATATTTATTCATAAGGGATTTATTATAAGGGATCTTGTTCCCTGATCGCTACCGATTAAAGATAGTCATTACAACCGTTAGGAAGCTTTTAGAAAGCTTGAATATTACATGGACCTTTACAGAACACAGCTGTAAAGGTGCAACCTTTCCTCTCCCAGGCTGACACTGAGAGACGAATGCATGCTTGTATTACTAGCAGCCTTGATTACTGTAACACTCTCCTGTCTGGTCGACCAAAGAAAGCTCTTGGCAAATGATACAAAATGCAGCAGCAAGTGTCAGATGGAGAGCACATATCACACAAGTCTCTGCACTGATTACCTGTTAGTTTTATAATTTATTTTAAGATAATTGTATTAGTTTAGAAATCACTCTATGGTCACGCACACCACTGCATGTCAGACATGCTTTTAAGGTATATACCCTGTAGATCCCTCAGGTCCTCAGGTACTGGCCTTTTAACTATTCTGAAGATTCCAACAACACCTATCTACTTCCTGTTTCAAATGAATAATACTGGGCAGAAGTCTGCACAGGGATGCTACAGACACATTAGCACACTGCAAAATACTGTCACCTATCTAACCATCTGTAGAAGTCAGGGGTTACACACTCATCAGTACCCTCTAAAACACTGTCACTATCATATTTCCTGTTCCACATGAATAGTACTATATAGGAGTCTGCAGAGGGGTTACCTTGTTGGGAAACACAGTGTCTATCTCCTCCTGCAGCTTGGTCATGATGTGAGGGTTGGTTGCCAGATTGTAGGCCAGGAAGGACAGAGAGCTACTGGTGGTCTCATAGCCAGCAAAGATGAACATCATTGCCTGGGATAAGATCTCATGGTCACTCAATCCGATGATGATGGGAGAAATGGGGTGGTAGGTGTGAGAAAGGGACGAAGTAGAGTATTTCCACGGTGTGTTTGTAGGTATAGGTGTTTGAGGCAGGTACTGTGTGTGTGTGTGTTAGATGCTAGTATACAGTGTGTATGTGTGTGTGTGTGTGTGTGTGTGTGTGTGTGTGTGTGTGTGTGTGTGTGTGTGTGTGTTTAAGGCAGGCACCTTTACTCTGCTCCTCTCCCTTTGAGTTGCTGTCTTTCTGCGAGTCTATCATCAGCTGCAGGAAATCTACCCGACTCTGGAAGCAGGCTTACGTCAGATCAAAATCACATGAGAACTACCAGATGCTACCAAATCTCTACAATTGTATTACACAATACTGGCTGAAGATCGTATATTTGATCAGTTATATTTACATACCTTCCTGGTGCTAGCCACGCGATTGGACTTGATCTTCTGAAAGACAGCGTAGAAGAAATCTGTGACCGAGGCAGGGAATAGGGATACCTCCATGTTTGCCATAACAGGACCCATGAAGGGGAAGAATGCTGGACGGACAGGAAATGCCACGGTTACAAACAGGAACAGGAAATACCATGATACGTGACTCCAATCCTATTCAATGCACAGCCCTGTCCAGAAACAACTCCTAGGCTCTATCCCTAGACACTTCTGTATCCAGTCCACTCAGATCTCCAAGTGTCCAGCATTTAGGAACTAGAGGTTGGTTCTGGACAGGGCCCATGTGTTTGTCAAATGAGTAGAGCGCAAACCATTGGCAGTGTGGTTTATGTCAGTCTAATCAATAAAATCGATAGCTTCATTTATTAAGCACAAAATGACTGAAAGCTATATGGGGGCAGTTGTACCGACTGTGAGGAACAGTGGGCTGAAGATGTCAAACTTGAGCATTTTCTTGATGTTGGTCACAAAGGGGTCGGAGGGGTTGTGGAGGGAGTCAATGTCGACACTGAATGAAGTACTGACGACCACATCCATACTGTATGGTCCAAAGAACCTGGAACACAACCACACAATCTCTGACCACCAGAATCACAACCACAAAATTAAAGGGGGAGTTCACTGAAATTACAAATTCACCTTATCGTCTCGGAGATAAATACTCACTCCTTTAGTTCAATGGGCTCATCGTTATCAGCCGTCTTCTTCAGATTGCTGACCAAGTTACCAGAGTGCTGCTTCATGATCCTGAGCATCTGAGTTGGGAAGGATACATGGAAAAATATCATGATTGATACGTGGATTAATATGTGCAAAACATATATTAATATCATGTTTGAAACAGGAATTATTTTAATGTTTATATAGCCTGAGAATATACATCCATACAGGATGCATTATGTATATAGTCAAAAAATAAGTGACTCCAAAGATGAACTATTATTCAATACTCTGTCATCTGACCACTGAACTTATCGAAGATAAGATCAAATATACTTTATTGTCCCAGATGAAAATTTGTCTTGGATTAATTAATTAAAGTTGCTGCTTCACACAACAACAAACAACAATGAATACACACTATACACATAGTACAAATCACACACACACTCTCACACACTCTCACACACACACACACACACACACACACACACACACACACACACACACACACACACACACGCGTCAGAGTTGTTAGTCATTCATTTATTTGTGTTGTATAAAGGAATGAATGAAAGAAGGAGAGGAGAGATGGGACTGTACCTCTTTGATCCGCCCACTGGTGAAGGAGGGAGACAGGACACTGCGGATCCGTCTCCATGCATCATGCTCAGCGATAAACACGGCGTCATACAGAGGCCCGTTGAGATAGATATTCTAGAAAAATTATTATTATTATATACTGCAAGATTAACCTAATATTAATAATGCTATAATAACAATGATATTATCTATTTAAGGAGCCCTTATGTTTTTTTCCCCATACAACAACTTCAATTTAGCGTATTACCCTCCTGTTAGTGAAAAGGGAGTAGCATTCCTTGATGAGGATGGTTTTGATCATGGCTGTGTCCATGATACACAGGATGGGCTGACGGCCATCATAGATCCTACAGACCAGCAAAAACAAAGATAGTTAGATATACACTCACAGAGCACTTTATGAGGAACACTATACTAATACTGGGTAGGGCCTCCCTTTGCTCTCAAAACAGCCTCAATTCTTCGTGGCATTGATTCCACAAGATGTTGGAAACATTCCTTTGAGATTCTGGTCCATGATGACATGATTGCATCACTCAATTCCTGCAGATTTTTCAGGTTCACTTTCAAGATGTGAATCTCCCGTTCTACCACATCCCAAAGGTGTTCTATTGGATTCAGATCCTGGGAAGGCCACTGAAGAACACTGAACTCATTGTCATGTTCATGAAACCAGTTTAAGACAACTTTTGCTTTGTGACATGGTGCATTATCATGCTGGAAGTAGCCATTAGAAGATGGGTCAATTGTGGCCATGAAGGGATGCACATGGTCAGCAACAATACTCAAATAGGCTGTGGCATTCAAGCGGATATATACCGTAGATAGAGACAGACAGACCCATCACAGATCCTGCACTCTTAGAAAAAAAGTGCTACCTAGAACCAAAAAGGGTTCTTCTTCTACTCTCCCTTTGAAGAAACCTTTTGGGTTCCATGTAGAACCCTTTTCCACAGAAGGTTATACAGTACCGTGCGAAAGTAATGGGACAGTGAAGCATTTTTTCTTCTTTTTGGAGTTGAAATGAGAACGTAGAGATTCTCATCTTTTATTTGATGTTATTTGTGTACATATTGGTTTATCATTCAGAAATTACAACATTTTTATGCATAATCCCCCTATTTCAGGCTACACTAAAGTGATGGGACAATTGGCTTGACAGGTGTGTTCGTCAGGTGTGTTCCATCACATAATTTGTGCAGTCTGCTATTGGTGTCTTGTCAACATGAGGACCAAAGAGATGTTATTGAAAGTCAGGGAAGCCATTATGATGCTGAAATATCAGAAAAAAATGAAACATAGCCAAAACCTTAAACCTACCAAAATCAACAGTTTGGAACTTCATTAAAAGGAAAGAAAGCACTGGTGAGCTAAGAAATCGCAAATGGCAAGGAAGACTTCCAGTGGATAACCAAAGAATGCTCACCATAATTAAAAAAAACAACTAAAAAAAACTGCCCCATAGATTAGGAACACTCTCCAGGAGGTAGGCGTCAATGAGTCAGAGACTACCATCCGCAGAAGACTTCACCAGCAGAACTACAGAGGCTACACTGCAAGGTGCAAACCACTACTTAGCCACAAAAACAGGCTGGCCAGGTTACGGTTTGCTAAAAAGTACCTAAAAGAGCCTGCAGAGTTCTGGAAAAACATGTACCGGAGAAAGTGTGGAGAAAAAAAGGAACTGCCCAATATTCACAGCATCCCACATCATCTGTGAAATATGGGGGAGGGGGTGTTATGGCTTGGGCATGTATGGCTTCCACTGTAACTGGCTCACTTGTCTCCTTTGATGAAGATGAATTCAGAAGTGTTCAGAAACATCTTGTCAGTCCAAGTACAACTTAATTGCTTAATTGCTCCAAACTCATTGGACGGCATTTCACCATACAGCAGGACAATGACCCAAAACATACTGCCATAGCAACTAGGAAATTATTCAGGGCCAAAAAGTGAATCCTATAGAATCCTATAGAACATGCATTTAATTTGCTGAAGAGGAGGGCAAAACATCCTAAAACAACAAACAACAATCGCTGCAATATAGGTCTGGCAGAGCATTACCAGAGAAGATACCCAGCGTCTGGTTGGGTCAATGGGTCACAGACTTTTGCACTTTTGCATACAAATACGAGTGCTTAATTTGGACATTTGCATAATGCAAAAGAAGAAAAAATGCTTGTCCCATTACTTACGCAGGGCACTGCAAATGGAACCCATAAGAGTTATTCAACCAAAGAATCCTTTTAGAACCCTTTTTTTCTTTATTTTTTTAATTACATTTTTGCCCTTTCAATGACATGGAGGGAAGACACAATCACTTCCGATTTGAATTCTGACATGTCGTGGCTCCTCTTTATTCATGCAGTTTGAGACGTGCTCAGAGGCAATATAGGAGCCTCAACCAATGAGAATCCAGGATGTTGTCAAACATTGGCAACGCACAAGTTGTGTTTGGGACCATACTACAGAATACTTAAAAGCTTAAAACTTAAATCGCTCAATAACAGATTCAAATTATTAATGTGGAAGCATGAAATTGTTGCTTGGGCAGTGTACTTGCATCAAGACAGATCATTTGTCTTGGTGTATGAGACCATTTCGTCGGTTGGATCGTCTGTGTTTGTGAAAATCGCACAGTGTCCGCCTGGTTTAAGAGTGTATACTGTAGACACTGAGAGATATATATATCCATCATAGTTAACAATAACCAGGATCAGTTTAGCAGACTCACCCCCACAGTTTCCCATATTTCTGGAAGCTCTCTGTGTCAAAATTGGTGAAACCACCCTGGGAACAAAAAACTAAACAAAAAAATAGCCAGATCATAAATGCTTGTCATAAACCTGAACTGTGGCTTAGTTTATGATGGCCCTTTTCCACTACAGACCGGCTCCCACTCCTCTCTTTTCGTTTTCGTTCAAAAGCTTTATTGCCCATTTTTCTGGGTAAAACAATTCATATTCAGCTCCCATGGCTTTCACCACAACAACACACATCATGGATGAGTCTACAATGTTGTTGTTTATGGGCTTAATCTCTACAAACCTTCTTATATCCCATCATCGTCCCGAGGAAAGGGATGGGTTTGAGACAAGGAATGCCTAGTTTTTTTAATATTCCATATGGCCAGTATCCATACCTGGTCAGAACAAATATAAATCAACAATCTGACTTGAAACAAAAGCAAAACGATCAAGTCATAGGTATCATTGAAACTGTTAGATAACTGTAATTATCAATACTATCATTTGTATGTATTATCACAACTAAAACTGCATGGAGCGTACAGTACAGCAGAGCTTGGAGTACCAGACATGAACACACACATCGGAGCTGTCACAGTGGTATACCTTGGATCACACACACACACACACACACACACACACACACACACACACACACACACACACACACACACACAAACACTGTCTCAACAGCCCCTTCCTTCACTCTCACTGTCTCTCTTTGTAGGTGGGTCAGGCTGCGTATTCAGCCTCTAAGGGGGGTATTGTTGGGATGACTCTACCAATCGCCCGAGACCTGGCACCCATGGACATCCGTGTGGTCACCATCGCACCCAGTCAGTAAACACACACACATACATACGCACTCTTTCACACACTCCCCCCCCACCCCCTTCCTCTCCATATCAGACAACCTCTCTCTCCCTCTCCTTAGGTCTGTTCTCCACTCCTCTCCTGGCGGGTTTACCTGAGAAGGTGCGTTCATTCCTGGCCCGCCAAGTGCTCTTCCCCTCGCGCCTGGGAGACCCTGCAGAGTTTGCCCACCTGGTGACATCACTGGCTGAGAACCCCATGATCAATGGAGATCAAACTGGATGGAGCTATCCGCATGCAGCCCTGAGAGAGAGTGAGTGTGTGTGTGTGTGTGTGTGTGTGTGTGTGTGTGTGTGTGTGTGTGTGTGTGTGTGTGTGTGTGTGTGTGTGATCCAAGGTATACCACTGTGACAGCTCCGATGTGTGTGTTCATGTCTGGTACTCCAAGCTCTGCTGTACTGTACGCTCCATGCAGTTTTGTTTTGTTTTGTAAACTGATCCAGTAATAAACTTCTAATGAGTTTGAGTCTCTCCTCCTCTGTGTCTGTGTAAAGTGAGGTCAGTAGGAGCTAATAGGACAAATGAAACAAGAATGAGCCTTATGAGGCAAGTGTACCTTCATTTGTCCTATTAGAAGTGAATAGAACGCCTGAACACAGGAAATGCTAAATGCTAAAGCTCTCATAACATCACACCTGCATCAGTGTGTGGCTTTATGTACATGTCATCCACAACATTTGAGTGAAGGGAAAGGGACACATTTCTTTTGGAATGGAAAGGAGTCGAGGTACAGTATCTTGGTATACACACGTTTGCTCCAGTTTTGTACCCATTGACTCTGACCCTGTTTGTGTAAGAGGCTAGGGCTGACCCATTCTGATTCAAGATGTTTGTGTAAAAAAGGTATTTATTGCATATATTGTCCACTAAAAAGCAGATGATGGTACAAGTGTAAGGGACCAAGTGCTCCAACCTCAGTCTAGCCTGAAGATCATTCCATATCTGAGGAGCACAGCAGCTAAAACGTTCTTCTCAATTCTGTAATCACTTGTAGCACATTAAATAGTAACAAGCTGCAAGTTTGATCGCCAATAAGTCGCCATAAAAGCAATGATGTGAGGTAAAATGGGAGTTTTAAAAGAACTGCTTTATATACAGATGAAATCCAATGATAAGCCCTTCTCAACGTCAAAGAATCCCAACCCACAGACAGATACAAAAGACAATGGTGGGTACAGAAAACATGCCTACAAATGAACTGCAGAGCAGAGTGATAAATCGGGTCTAGTGGTTTAAGAATTGAGGCTGTCGTGTGATTTTAAATTGTGTCACCATAATCACGAACAGGGAGGAGCGTTGCCAAGACAATCTTCCTCCTATTATCAAAGGTGAAGCAAGACATTTCTTTACAAAACAAGTACAAGTCTAACTCGCAAACTGTTGATCACTTTTTCAACATGTATTTTAAAAGTGTATCATCTATCTAAATGCCCAGGTACTTATAATGGGGAACTTGTTCAGTTTGGGTTCTTTTCAGGGTACAAATATGTTGATCATTGTAATCAATATTATGGGATATAGAGAAAAACATAACAGACCTCATGCATACCTCTTCAAATTAAGGTTTACCCAGATTGTTTCTAATCTAACCCATGTGCATACATGTGCCATGTTTTTTCTTCCTCAACTTGTAAATGTAAAAAACACAAACACCACCACTTTGTCTTTTTGTGGTGTTAGGAATACAGACCTCACAGATAAAAATGTTTTGATAAAGGTCATAAACCGAAACGTCGACACAATAAATAAGCAGAGGGAACAATCGTGTGTGCAGGAGTATTCATTTTTTTACATACCTTTTCTTCATAAACTCATCATCACTCAACATAGTTTACAGCTATGCAACTTGTAAAATACAGCATTTCAAACATGACACACAGTTTGCCTTTGAATATGACTTTAATGAAAGAGAATTGAAACGGCAAGTGTAGTTATAGTGGTAGTATGCAGGGTAGTTATTGTGGTAGTAAGTTTGGGATAGTTGTGGATTTCCAGAATTGTCTCTGTGTTGAAATATCTGAAAGAGAAAAATTGTCTTATCATTTGTATAGATAAAATCTAAATTATTTTGAGGTGATTTGAGAAGCCAAAAGGATCATGATTAGAATGCTCTGTAAGCAGATAATGGAGGGCATACCTGTATTTTGTTTCCCTTTATGGAAAGCCCTCTCCATGCTCTCTCTGGCAAACTCCAGGTTCGCCGCCATTACTCTTTTCTTTTCAGTCTTCTCCTTCTCTCTCTCCATTTCTGTCTTCATCCTCTTCACGACATCTTCTGTAATCTTTGTCATCAACTCTTTCACTTCCCTCTCCCTCCTTTCCACCATATTATTTATCATCCCATCCATCTCTTCTCTCATGCGTTTAACGTCATCTTCTTTCTCCTTCAGGATTTTCTCCATCTCTTTCTCGACCACTTCTACTCTCTTCATTGCCTCCAACTCCTTTTTCACCCATTCAATATCCTTTTCTTTCTCCTGTTCATTCCTGTTTCTCTGTCTCTCCTCCTCTGCCCATTTCATCACCTCCATCCTCTCTTTCACTTGTTTCACCTCCATTTCTTTCTCCTCCAGGATTCTCTCCATCTCTTTCTCGGCCTCCTCTACTCTCTTCATCGCCTCCAACTCCTTTCTCATCCATTCAAAATCCTTTTCTTTCTCCTTCTCACTCCTGTCTCTCTCTCTCTCCTCCTCTGCCCATTTCATCACCTCCATCCTCTTTTTCACTTGTTTCACCTCCATTTCTTTCTCCTCCAGGATTCTCTCCATCTCTTCTACTGTCTTCATACCCGCCTCCATCTCCTTTCTCATCCATTCAATATCGTTTTCTTTCTCCTTCTCAATCTTCTCCATCTCCCTCTCCATCTCTGTCTTCATCCACTTCACGACATCTTCTGTAATCTTTCTCATCTCCTCTTCCACTTCACTCTCCCTCCTTTCCAACATATTCTTTATCACATCCATCTCTTCTCTTACGTGTTTAACGTCACATTCTTTCTCCTCCAAGATTCTCTCCATCTCTCTCTCCATATCTTCGACTCTCTTCATCGCCTCCAACTCCTTTCTCATCCATTCAAAATCCTTTTCTTTCTCCTTCTCACTCCTGTTTCTCTCTCTCTCCTCCTCTGCCCATTTCATCACCTCCATCCTCTCTTTCACTTGTTTCACCTCCCTTTCTTTCTCCTCCAGGATTCTCTCCATCTCTCTCTCCATCTCTTCTTCTCTCTTCATACCCGCCTCCATCTCCTTTCTCATCCATTCAATAACCTTTTCTTTCTCCTTTTCAATCTTCTCCCTCTCTCTCTCCATCTCTGTCTTCATCCTCATCTCCTCTTTCACTTCCCTCTCCCTCCTTTCCACCATATTCTTTATCATCACATCCATCTCTTCTCTCACACGTTTAACGTCGCATTCTTTCTCCTCCAGGATTTTCTCCTTCTCTCTCTCCACCTCCTCTACTCTCTTCATCGCCTCCAACTCCTTTCTCATCCATTCAATATCCTTTTCTTTCTTCTTCTCATTCCTGTCTTTTTCTCTCTCCTCCTCTGCCCATTTCATCACCTCCATCCTCTCTTTCACTTGTTTCACCTCCATTTCTTTCTCCTCTAGGATTCTCTCCATCTCTCTGTCGACCTCTTCTACCCTTCTCTTCATCACCTCCATTGTTTCGGTCTCCTTCTCACTCATCTTTAATCTCTCTTCGCTCTTCTTTACCTCCTTCTCTCTCTCCTGCACCACCCTCTCTCTCTCCTCCACCTCCTTCTCTCTCCTCTTCATCTCATTTCTTGTTTTTTCCATCTCCCTCTGGAAAGTCTCCTCCATCTCCTTTGTCACTTTCTCCACCTCCTCCACCTCTTTCGCCTTTATTTCCAACTGGACAATCCTCTCCTCCAAATCCTTTTTGTTATTTTCCTGCGTCTTTTGAATGCGACTGAGTATTGCATTGCATTCATTCACTTTCTCAGTGTCTCTATCCAACACTTTCCTCTTCCTCTCCATATTATCTTTAAGATGGTTGACTATCTTCCTCTTCCTCTCCACCATTTCTCTGTCCTTGTCCACCATTTCTCTGTCCTTGTCCACCCTCTCTCTCTCCTCCTTCAGCCTCTCCTTCTCTGCATCGGTGTGCTCCTTCACCTTATGCAGAAGGTTTTGGGCTCCCTCCACCTCTTCCGCTCTCTCCTCCATCTCCCTCCTCCAACCCTCCTTCTCTTCCTTTCTTTCTTTAGCCATTCTGGCCCTCTCTCTCGTGTGCCTGGCCCGTCTTGATGTCCTCTGTGGGAGTGGGGTGTAGGCTGCGAAAGCTGCCGGTCCTGCTGCCTCCATCATCAGGGCAGCCTGATCCTCTTTACACTCCTGTGGACATACAGTGAACACACTACAGGTGCAGTCTCGAGAATGTCTTCCTGACGCCTTTACGCATACAGCTTTGTGATGCTTAGACAGTAATGACATAATTCATGTTTACATTTCTTTAATTTTCGACGCATTGTCGTTATTCGTGACGCATCAATGACCAATTGATTATCTGGCAATGCAATGAAAAAAGCGCGTGGAAAACAGTCGTTAATGATGTAGTGGAATTTAAATCATGGTATTTTGAAATAACATACCGTTAACCAGAGCTGTTGATTCATTCAGAGACTTTATTCACAGAGAACAAAGCCGGGTCAGGTTTGCAAAGTTGAACACACTTTTCACTTCCGTTACCTGTCTTTTTATAGACTTCACATAGGTCAACAACCTTCATTCAACAAACGTCTACTTCCTGTTTACATACACCAATAATATTCAAGAACTACATTTCGTCATCCCGGGGCTACGCCCCCTTTGGCTTGGCGCCGATCAGTCTACTGTAGAGATCAATTGATCTAGGCTGTTTTCTAAAGCCCTTTTGTCTTGGCTGTTTACAACTGTGTTTATCACCCATCCATCCTGTCCCCAGATCACCTGATCATGTTTACACAGCTGTATACCACTCTACTTCAAAGCATCCATACCCCCTAGTCAGCCCCCACCTAAGTGATCTCACCCCTCTGAGATGTTCCAGGACCATCTGGTGTCCTTGTGACCTTTTCCCCTAGGTGTGGGATTACTAAGGCTGGTATTTGTCTTTAAATTTACTATATATTCCCCCCTTTGGGACTTAATAGTCCCACATCAATGACACAGCAATAAAACATATAAGTGATTTCAAGACAACATACATAGGCGACTCACAGAAGTAAACATAACCTGTATGACATCAACAGCATGACATTCTATTAGCTCCTGGGGACACGCCTCCTTTACAGGTGGGGGCGAAAAACCCATTCTTTCATTAGGGAAAATTCCCCCACGGTTCTCACCATATCCAGTCATTGAGCAACCACTTTACAGGTCTGCAAACGAGCACCCGTCCCCATGAGCAACAACTAAACTACATTTAAATGATTACACAAATTGTTAATAAAAATAAAACAACACACAACACATCAACCTATAATGGGACTTTATGTCCAACACAGGGGACCATCCCCTGTCTCTGATCCATAGCCATCCCATTGTGTCTCTATGCATACATTCAACATGGTCATTCTATCAGTACTACACACAATAATTGTCACACATAAGACTTTAAAACACGTCAATGTCCATTCAAATTGTCAATATTCCCAAAGGGAATATAGTCCTTGTATGGCCAGGGTTTCGTCTTTCTTGAGGATTGTAGCAATGCTTCTCCCATGTAGGTGTAGCTGTTAGCGCTGGCTAGTCCTGGCTGGGAGTGTAGACGATCTCGTCATCATCGGATGAGGGGGCAGAAGACTCACTGCTGCCTCCCCAGTCGAGAACAGGATATAGGTCTAGTTGGCCTCCCATTCTGTTGAGTGCCATTGGAGCTATCCCTCTGGTTACACTCATCTGCTTAATTGTGCTCTGTATAAAAAAGGATCTCAAAACAGGCATTATACAACAAAATAACAGTCCTAACACTACAATCACTATCACAACCATTATTCCCATTTTCGCCAACATTCCTCCCCATGATCCTAGGATGTTGTCAAACCAGTCTAATTTCCCAAAGTCTGTGCCCTCATTCCTTCTGTGCTCCTGTACGATCTCACCCATTCCTTCGTCTTCTTCTCTGGTTTGCCTGAGTTCTTGCCTCGGGACCCTGGTGCTGTGGTTCTAGTGGTACCAGGTTAGGCTCCCTCGATCTTGTATTGCAGTGGGGGTGGCTCTCACTACCTCGTACAGTCCCTCTCTCCTTGGCTCGTTCCACTTCCTTCTGAAGACTTTGATGTACACCTGGTCTCCTGGAGTTCTCGGATTGGGCAGGGGTGTCTCCGGCTCCAGCTGCTTGTCTTTTTCCTGTGAACATATAACTTTGTGTATCTCAGTTAATCAATTCATATATTGTATCAATTCTATCTGGCGTTGTTCAAGCGGTGGTCCTTTGTAAGGTCCTCTTATTGTTAGCAATGGCATGGGTCGACCCGTAAGCATTTCATGCGGTGTTAAATTCGTGTTTCTGTTAGTCTGCATGCGATAGTTCATTAATACAAGTGGCAAGGCATTTACACAATTAAGCTTTGCGCTGGCACATATCTTATTCAGCTTTGTTTTGAGGGTACCATTTATTCATTCTACCATTCCTTGTGATTGTGAATGGTAGACACAACCCAATCTTTGCATTATTCTTAACTGCTGTATGACTTGTTTCACAGTTTTCTGAATAAATACTGCACCATTATCTGAGCTAATCTCATTAGTTATTCCAAATCTGGGTATTTCTTCTCTTGTTAGAAATGTAACCCCTGTTCCCTGCTTCTACCCATTTTCTGAATCTATCTATATCAACAAGCATGTATCTCTTCCCAATTACCTTTTTTATCATGTCTCCATATTCCATTACCAAATTTGTAATTTAAATGTTTTTAATAAATTAACCTATAAGTTTAAATGCATTTTCTACCATTGCCTGTACATAGGGTGCCCAATACCCTTGGATTTTTATCTTTCTCACAACTTCCCCCCTTGCGCAATGGTCAAAACCATGCGCACCAGTGATCAAAAATCCCCAGTAGCCCAGTAGGCGCTACTATAGTACCCTCATATGATCTCCACAATCCTGTAGAGTCCACCTTCGCCCCCCTTCAGAGCCACATGGATTGCTCAAATGGCCCTGCAATCCGATGCATGCGTATCATATCCTCTAGTTGCGTTATTGGTTCTATTTAATTGATTATCTGACTTTTCTTTCATCTGAACCTGTTGTTCAACCAATATGGCTACTTCCTGTGGTATATATTATTTTTATGAATTCCTTATCCGCAAAATGTTTTACCAATGGGTTACTTGTTTCTTTCCAAATACTTTTTAATGTGGTTCTCATCATTGGTCCCAAGACTCTTGCTCTATACCCTTCATTTACCATTTATGACCCATGATGAGCAGCATTAGGTCTATTATACCACTTTTGTACGAATTCTAATTCATCTATTTGTATAGCTGCTCCCTGTTTTCCCCTATAATATATTGTGACATTAATGGGACAACCAGATTTTTGGTTTGCTCCTGCCAGATTTGTTCTTGGCAGGAGTTGCAATTTAAGTCAAATCGTGGTCTCCTTGCATCTGGCAATTGGGCTTCAATAAATTTTCTCCATCTTAACCAATTTTGCTCTATTTCATAATTTATTTCCCTTAACCAGTAAACATTTGCGCTTGCAGTTATTGGTATTTCTTGTATCTTTATTACCATATTATCTACATATACACCTTCTGGGGAACACCATATTTTCATCCCCAGCATGCATATTGCATCCCTCCCCAAGAGATTCACCGGAGTCCGGTCAGAGATCAGTATGGGCAGGGTTGTGGCTCTATCTCCTATCTTCTATTTGAACCTACAGCATTGGTTCTTGATCAGCTTCTGTGGTTAATACTGGAAGCTAGTAACCATAATTTAGTCCCCTATATGGATTGGCCGGTCCTTGTGGAGGCCTCTGCTGTTGCTGACTATAGCCCTGTTTACTATTCTCCCTCGATTTCGGATTAGTACAATCCCTTTGGAAATGTCCAGCACATGTCAGATGGACCTTTTGGGTTTGTTCTTTGGAACCGTCCTTGGGGTCTCTTTCTGCCCTTCCCTGGCTTAAACTGCTGGGGCTGCTGCGTATGCACCTGAACTACAAGTACGGTGGGTTGCTCTTGTCCCTGAGGTCTCAGCACTGGAAGTGGTTCTGGTATGGCTCTGTATGGAACTGGTTTCTTGGTTTCGGCGCCCATTACGCCTTGTTTTCGTTTTGTGAGTTCCCCCAGCTGGAGCTGTGTTAACCTTCTCTGGTCCCCCTTTTCTTGCTCCTTTAGCCTTGACTCATCCTTGTGTGTTTTGGACGTGAGTCCCACCACATCCTCTAACCTGCTTTTCACCGGAGGGGACATGGCATCTACCACTGCGGTTCTGAACAGAGTTGTCATCAGTGGGTCTCCCTCTGGGTCTACTTCAGTCTCTAGTTTCCACTTCTTTGGTTGCTGGTGCAGGTATGTGGCAGGATCCTCAGTCTCTTCCAGTGGGTCTCCCTTCAGGGTCTTAATATCCATCCTTTGTGGATATTCTTCTCTCAGGGTTGTCCACCTCTCATTTCTGGTCTGGTCAAATGACATCCCATCGGCTCTGGTATTGTCCTTTGCTTCTTTCAGTCCACAGCTTATGAGAACGTCTTCCATCTTTGCCTCCCCCAGTACCTTGGCCAACAGGGCTATGAGGTCTCCCACCGCCAGCAGTTTCCCTGCAGTCTCTTCCTCAAGGCTTCTAATCCCTTTACCTGCTCCATCATGTATGTTAAGTAATCCGCTAACTATTCCCTGCACATCCTGCATACCCCAGGGCACATAGTGTCCTTGATTTCCTTTTATCAGGATGGGGCAATGATATCTATCTGGGTGACCTATCTTTTCCCTATTCCTCAACTCTCGTTCAGTATTCCTGGATCTTTCCTCATGTCTTCTCCTAATATTTCTCTCTTACTCCGGCTTCCAATGGTTTAGTCCTCTTCTCTTGCCTTGACTCTGACCTCCACACACCTTTTTCTAATTTTGCATAACAATCCAGCTCTATGGGGCTTCTAGATCCCCTTCTCACTTCACTTCCCTTCTCTTCTTTTAACATTGCTTCTCCTTCTGTTTTGAACAATTTTAACATATCTATTTCTCTCTTTCTTGACTTTACTCGAGTTTTGGGGTTTCTTATCAGTGTTCCCATTTCCTTACCCACTGCAACATCAAATGTCCCTTCTTTTGGCCACTTAGTATAATTCTTACTGGTTAGTTTTTCCCATTTTTCTGACAGCTCTTTTATTTGGTTATTTAAAAGAGGGTTTTTATTCTCTAATATTTCTACTGGAGTTACCAGGGTAATCCCTTTCTCCATTTTTCCTTTTGCAGTAATTATTTTTTAGGGTTATTGTAAAATGTATTACTTTTCACTCTTTTCTGTAATTTTTCAAAAGAGAACAATATTGTATTATTGGTTATCTAGGATTCTACTGTATAATTAAAGAAATATGTTAGGCAACCACTTTGGACTCAACTTGAGATATCCTAATCACAATTGGTGTCTTACACCTTGGGAATCAAATATAGATATAACCAACAACTTATGTACTTGCATGTATGTATATGTGTTTGAGAATGTGGTTGTATGTATGACAATGTATGAATGAGTATGTGTCTATATTGGTATAATTATGTCTATGTGTCTATGTCTTTATGGGTAAGACTCATGTACGTGTTCCACCGCGGAGGCCAAAGGTCCAGGGCGATCTATACAAATTTTCTATACTAAAAGCACGAATTCTGCTTACTTTGTTTTTGAGCTCATTAAATTTGTATAAATTGTCCGGTCCCCTTCTCAACGATAGTTCACGATGCGAGCCTTATTTATCCATCCTGTTCGTGACGCCAAATATGTAGTGGAATTTAAATCATGGTATTTTGAAATAACATACCGTTAACCAGAGCTGTTGATTCATTCAGAGACTTTATTCACAGAGAACAAAGCCGGGTCAGGTTTGCAAAGTTGAACACACTTTTCACTTCCGTTACCTGTCTTTTTATAGACTTCACATAGGTCAACAACCTTCATTCAACAAACGTCTACTTCCTGTTTACATACACCAATAATATTCAAGAACTACATTTCGTCATGCCGGGGCTACGCCCCCTTTGGCTTGGCGCCGATCAGTCTACTGTAGAGATCAATTGACCTAGGCTGTTTTCTAAAGCCCTTTTGTCTTGGCTGTTTACAACTGTGTTTATCACCCATCCATCCTGTCCCCAGATCACCTGATGATGTTTACACAGCTGTATACCACTCTACTTCAAAGCATCCATACCCCCTAGTCAGCCCCCACCTAAGTGATCTCACCCCTCTGAGATGTTCCAGGACCATCTGGTGTCCTTGTGACCTTTTCCCCTAGGTGTGGGATTACTAAGTCTAGTATTTGTCTTTAAATTTACTATAATGACAGATTTGAGAAGCACATTTCTTCAATGGTGGCCGCATGGCATTCCTGTGCAGGTGACAATGGTCATTTTTCAAAACGACAAGGATATTTAAACACCTGATTATTTGTTTGGTATGCTCTATGGCCTCGGCTACAGACCTCATCGAAGTGACACTTAGATATCTTAGGGTGTACATATCAAGTCTTCCCAAATGGTCTAGCGGATAGGAATCTGCCTTTTAACGCAGGGCGGCCCGGGTTCGATTCCCGTCATGGTAAATGATTCTTGTAGAAAAATAAAATGAGTCACAACGTGTGCAACAGAACAGTTCGAAATCTCTTTACATTTGCATCGTCATGAACATGAGTTATATCAGGCTAGCTCATTTTTTCTTTGTTCATTTTAAGTGTAGAAACAATATTTCGTTTGTGACCATTTTTTTCTGCCGTTTTGACAAGTCTCATGACTAAAGAACACAAGGCTGTCTGCTGAAGGACGCTTGACTGTAGATTTTTGCTTCGTGTCAAAAGCACTCCCTGACGCACACTTTTTCAAAGCAGGTGAATTCATCAGATCTGTTTGAAACATTGCATTTCATCCAGTCAATACGACTGCTTAGATACTCGCAGCACAGTTGCCCCCTATAAATTGCCCATGAGCGCGGAGCTTGTCTTTGTCAATGTAACAACTTTGCTCCATCAAGGGGAGCCGCCGGTTCGACGCCCCTGTAAGCACATGTGTCTCCAATTTGTAGCCCTATGGAAAATTAGGCCTAACTATTAAAAGTTCTTTGATTAATAAATAGGAACTAATAAATAGTATAAATAGAATAAGTTCATTAATAGAATACATAGGACTTAAAAAGGGTAAAACTATTACTATGTTTGATATTGAATAGAGTTTCATGGGTTAAGTTCATGTATTGAATTATTTACCTGATGTAAAATGTATTTTGTTTTCTTAAATACTGTGTTCACAATGCTGGCAATATTGTAAAGGAATTTATTTTTGATTTCTGTGAGAAAAGATTCAAATGTAAAGTTTGTGCATTTTGTTTATTTTCATGAGCCAATGAAAAAGTGAGATGAAGGTCAGGTGTCAGGTGGATGAGAAGGAGAAGTTAGATTCGGGATGGCGAACGAAGAGAACGCATGGAATATGCTGCTGTGCTGAGTAAGGTTAATATTGTGGAAATAGGTAGCCCACTTATTTCTGTGTTTAGAACAAGGTAATAATGCGAGTGCACAACCCGTGCATCTTATAAGTTATTACGTTCGGCGTATGACCTGTTTTGGAACAATTTCTCTGCAGAGGAGTAACCGTTCCGACGGTCAACCACCTGGCTTAGCCTAGCCTACAGTGAGAGAGCTAGTTTTTCTTCGGAGGCTTATGGGCTGTGTGTTCGACCAACACGGGAGTTCAAAACGTCGATAGCCACCGGGAGAGACAGTGGCACCAAAGATTCCTGCCGTTTGAGAGAACTACCCCGGTTGCCGAGAGAGGAGCTTCGCGAGGCTGCCGGCTTAAGGAACTGGGAGTTTGGTTTTTGTCGTCTAGCTCGTGAGAGTGAAGGAGCCGCCATTTTAGGTGAGCTACAACGCACGCAAGCTACACGCGCCAGGCCTGCAACGCACTGGACTTTGGTATTGTTGTCGTAGTTATCATTGCCGGCTTTAGAATAGGTTTTATTTCTTTTCATTGAGGTTTACAGTGTTTACCATTTACATTTGGATATTTGTGTGTGCACGTTAAGTGTTACTGTATTTCATTTCATGCAATCTATTTTGGGGATTTAATATCAGTGAAAGAGGACTGATTTGAATAAAATAACAAAAGACATGTAATTGGTGGGACTGTGTTAATGTGAACAGACAAAGTAAAAATACAATAATAGTTAGAGATAACATTTTATTTAAAGAATTCAGGTTAGCCACCCCTATTAATTGCTCAGACCAGCAAAGGGGCGCTACACTTATATATACAGTGCCCTCCATAAGTATTGGAGAGAGGAAGCATTTGTCTTCTTTTAGTATTCTATACTCCAACAGTTTGGATTTGAAACATTAATTCAATGTTTAATTTTTTAAGATTGGTTTGACCATTTAGAAATGACAACCCTTTTATGCATAGTCCCCCTATTTCAGGGCACCAAAAGTATTAATTGGCTTGACAGGTGTTTCTGGTTAGTCAGGTGTGTTCCGTCATAATTTGTGCAGGCATAAGAGAGCTGTCAATGTCTAGTCTTGATTCTCGGCTTGCATTTGTCTTTGAAGTCTGCTATTGCTGTCTGTCAACATGAGGACCAAAGAGACGTCAATGAAAAAATCTCTAAACATAGCCAAAACCTTAGACTTACCATAATCAACAGTTTGTAACTTCATTAACAAAGAATGAAAGCACTGGTGAGCTCAGCAATTGCAAGATTTTCAGCATACCACCTAATCTGTGAGCCATGGTGCTATGGTTTGGGCATGTATAGCTGCCACAAGAACTGGCTAACTTGTCTTAATTGATGATGTTACAGCAGCAGCAGAATGTATTCTGAAGTGTAAAGAAACATATTGTCTGCTCGAGTACAAACAAATGGCTCTAAAATTCATTGGATGGCACTTCATCATACAGTAAGACAATGACCCCAAACATACTGCCATAGCAAATAGGGAGGTCTTCAGGGCCAAAAAGCGGAAAGTTCTTGACTGGCCAAGTAAATCTTCAGATTTAAATCCAATTGAATATTTATTGGACATTATATGATTTTTCCAATACTTTTGAAGCCCTGAAATAGGGGGACTATGTTTAAATTGAATTAAACCTGAGAATCTCTACTTTGACCGTAGTAGTAGTAATTGTTTGATTTAAAATCCAAACTGTTGTATAAAAACTGGAATATAGAGCTAAAAGAAGACAAAATGCTTCCTCCTTCCAATACTTATGGAGGGCATTGTATATACTTATTTAAATGAAGCCCACATATTTGGGTAGGTTGGGAGCCAGTTTGAAGTCATGATAAACGGGAGAATGAGAGGCGCATAGTTTGTCTGTCTGCCTATACTGTTCGAATCACGCCTAGTACTCAGTGCCATGGGGAAAATGTGCTTACAGAAAAGTTTTGTTTCCAAAATAAGATTTTCTCTCCTGTCCCATCCCATCTCTTGCTATCGAGGGATTGTTGCCTCTTGAAGGCCATGTTGTTGTGTTTATTTGATTCATTTGGAGCCCAGGGATAGTATTCAAGCATCAATCAATGTATATTATTTTTGTAAACCGAAGGAGCTATTGGTCATCTGTCCTACAGAGTCTGGCGTCCAGTTAACCCACATTACGTGCCCTATAAAGCTTTGATGATTTACATGACTGATTCTTTGATTTGTGTGGATGTAGTGATTTAACCTTGCTTTAATAGCATTATTTGAAATCAGCCCACAGTTTTGGGTAATATGGTAGTCATGATGAGAGCACTGTTTGTGTGAGGGACATTACTATATTCGTAGCCCATGGCTCAGCCTGTTTAATTCAGTATCAACCTTGCTTTATTTTAACATTAGGTCTACTTGAGAGGAATCCCATTGAGCCTAAGCATTTCAGGGTTAGTTTGGAGTTGAGGTGATAGCTCGACCTCATCTGCACTCATCTGTCTTGTTCCTGGTGGTCATGGGACAGATCAAAAGTAGTCAGTAGTTTAGTCAGCACTTAAGAATCATTGGAATACCACATTTTGTATTTTAAAGAGCAAATAAAAGCTTACATATTGAATATAACTTATCGACAGATATAATTGGTGTAACTGTACAGTACAAATAACACAGTAAAATGTGAAGCACCAATACTTGATAACAAGTAAAGCAGAACACAAATCTGAAGCAATAATGACATGTGCAAGAAGGTTTGTACAATTTGCTAGTGTAAAAAAAAGAACAAAATCGCTTCTTCTTTCATTGGCTATGCGCTTTTACGCAAATGTGTCTGTCCACAGACAAATCCAGCAGCTCTTATACTCCACCATGCAAACCACATTCAAAACAAATATTGATGTTTTCTGCTTGGTTATAACAAGCAATTGAGTTATATGCAAAAGTGTTCCAAATGTCTGTAATCGTGACAAATTTGTCCATCTCCACGCGCATGGATCTCGTGCCCTTTTCTGTAGCCCATATACTGTACACACACAGGTGGGGAACAATAAGGTCTAATAGGCTGAAATGGGTAAACTGTTCATAACAGTTCCATTTAGCTGACGCTTTTATCCAAAAGCGACTTACATTGCAGTGAGTGCATACATTTCAGTATATATGGTCCCAGCAGGAATCAAACCCACAACCTAAGCATTGTTAGCACCATGCTCTACCAACTGAGCCACAGAGGACCACATTTTGGGTGGGCCATTTTGGCCATTGTAAGGACCATTTTGAAATTGTAACAACGGTATTATGTTAAAAACAGGGTAAGTCAGGGAAGGAGTGGGACATGGGTTTCACAATGACTTATTTTATTATACAGTGGGCCAGTGGTTAATCGGTTCACGCCACTCTCCCAGCGGTGGTCTACCTCAATGGCGCTGCTGGAGGAGACACAAGGTTTGAAGTGCTGCCGAAAGCCACCACAAGGCGGTGACAAGAGCTTTGAAGGATGTTTTTTTAGCAGCTCATGAATTACAGAGTCGAAATGGTTAAAATATCAGGTTATTTTAATGAGGACCAAGCAATGGGACAAACTCCTATCCACTCATAACATTGTCACACATTCTCTTTCAGCACAGACAAGTTTTAGCGCAATCTGACATGAATAAGCCTGAGTCGACTTTAATAATGAAGTTAGGGATTTTCATGCCAGACAGGAGTAAAGATTTTGGGTTTCAGTGGGATTGAGACTGGATAGAAAAATTGTTGTTGAAACAGTTGTTATCATTAAAAACATCATAATACTATGTGAATTTTCAGCAAGGGCAGCCTTCTCTCGTCCACTCAATGTAATAATAATAATAACAATAACAATAATAATAATAATAATGCAATTATTTTGTATAGCGCTTTTCATAATACTCAAAGATACTACATTTCAAACATTTATCATAACTGGCATCATGATTTAATATTTGGCGGATATTAAATAAAAATGTACCAGCCATTGATAACTGACAAATCCACTATTGACAGTTGAAGTTAATTTTTTATACTTTTTGACTAGTCAAACAGCAGAGAGATGCACCACCGCTAGCTGCCTAAACCAGCTAACAGTAAGGGATTGCAGTAGGCCTCCCTAACATTACATGGAAAGAAACTTGCGAGCTGGCCAAGCGGATGGCTCTCTCAACTAGCAGACATTACTTTGTTGCGAACGTATGGCGACTGTATGAATTTTCCAACAGACAAATTCGCTCACCTTCCCCCACTCCACACCTTCCCCCCCTATTTTGTAATCCACTGCCCATCACCGAAATTTTAAAAGACAGTTTGTTCTGTCAGTATAAATTACAGAACCCCCATCATCCTGATTGCCCCACTTATGGCAGCAGAGATGTTTGTCATGCTTCTGTGATCTGTCTAATGTTAGCCCACGTATGTTGCCATATTACGATGCAGTTGTCATAGAGAACACAAGTCTTTCTGTCTTAGCTCACTCCTTAATATACCGATAGCAACTTGCGCTTTGATATCACACTGGTTAGACTACTCCTAAAACCCATGCTTCCAAGCTGGGTAACCTAAAAATAATTTGAAATCCATAAATGAACACAACCATTTTATTATTTCCGTGATGTAAAATGGAATTGATTACCTGTTTTCTAAAATATGCATAATTTTGCCTACAGTAAAATCAATGTTTGCATGTCAATCTTCTATGAACTAACAGAATTTGTTAAATGAAGAACATTACTGTACTCAGCATTCAAATTGTGTCTCTCAAAGACTGTCTAGTGGCTAGATAAATTGTCACACATTTGTTTTGTTTGGGAAACGATTTGAGCTTGTTGTAAACGGAGCTCAAGGAAGCACACATAGTTTGTAGCCAATTATGATACATGATATGATGGACAGGGTCGAAAAAGAACAGCCAAATACAGACAGTAGGCAACTACAAATGACTTGTTGGATATGGGCAGTAAAACAGTGAATGTAATTTGTTAAACCTAGTGGTTACACCCTACCTAGCTACAGAAACGACTTTGAGAAAAACACCCCTAGAGTCTGCGAGAGCGGGGGCGGAAGATGACTCATCTATGGCTAACATGGTTATTGACTCTGGAACGGACCTGACTACGAGTAGGGAAAACATGGCTGTGGAAGGCACTAGATCAGAGATGGGTGGGAAGAAGCTCCAAACTTGTTCATGCGGCTGGCAAAAGGTAACAACTTTGAAGGGTCTTAGAATCCATCAAGGGAGGAGGAAGTGCTTGGTAGAGGGAACACAGGGATCCCGCATTGACAATTATTTCCTCAGAAGTATGTCAAGTCAGTCGGTTGAAGTCCAGCGGCAGGAAGTAAACCACAGTTCGCAGGACATCAGCACCCCTGAAGTAGGTCCTAGCACTGAAGAAGACAGAGAGACCAGCCAGCCCAAAAGGGAAAAGATTAGTGCCCAGAAGCCGAGAGTTAAATGGCCAGGGGCTTCAGAAAACAGGGTATGGGAAGGTATCAACAGTGACTTGAGTAGGATTTTAGACAAGTTGAAAGGTACTGCCGAGAGTAAACTGGAGAAAATGGGCGATATTATCTATGATTATGGAGCAGAAAGATTTGGCGTGTCCGAGAAAAAGAAGAAGACAGGTACTGAGGTAATTAAATCTAGGCGCCAACAGGAAATGGATAGACTTATCAGGGAGAGAAGACAGCTCAGGAAACAGTGGAGGAAAGCTACAGAGGCTGAGAAGGAAGGGTTAAATAGGCTGCAGGTAGATGTGAAGGAGAGACTGGCAGTGTTAAGAAGAGCAGAGAGCATTAGGAAAAACAGGAAAAAGAGAGAGCGAGCTAGAACAGCATTTTACAAAGATCCATTTAGATTTGTGAAATCGTTATTTAGTAAGGGGAAAAATGGTAGCCTTAGGGCTCCAAAACAGGAGCTTGAGGGACATCTGGAGGAAGTGCATAGAGACAGAGAAAGGTCTAGACAGCTACCCCTCCCCCCTGACATTCCACCTATTGGAGAGATAACCAGTCAGTGTGACGATAGCCCACCTAGGTGGAAAGAGGTACAAGAGATAGTAAGGCGGGCTAGGGCGTCTTCAGCCCCAGGGCCCAATGGAGTCCCTTACAGGCTGTACAAGAGTGCGCCAGATGTGCTGAGGTTCTTATGGACATTGATGAAGGTAGTCTGGAAGAAACAGGTTATTCCTAGGGCATGGCGTAGAGCAGGGGGAATTTTTATTCCCAAAGAAAGAGACTCTGTAGACATTAGTCAGTTTAGGCCTATAAGCCTTCTTAATGTGGAAGGGAAGGTTTTCTTTAGTGTGGTGGCACAGAGGTTGTCTAGTTACTTAGTAAAGAATAGCTTAATTGACACTACGGTGCAAAAGGCTGGAATTCCAGGCTTCTCCGGGTGCTTGGAACACACCAGCATGATTTGGAATCAAATTCAGACAGCTAGACATGAGAAGAAAGACCTTCATGTGGTATTTTTGGATCTGGCGAATGCTTTTGGGTCAGTACCGCATAGTCTGTTATGGGAGGCGTTTGACTTTTTTAAAGTGCCAGATAGTATAAAGAGGTTAGTTAAAGCTTACTTTTGTGACATTCAACTCTGTTTTACTACAGCAGAGTACACTACAGCTTGGCAACAGCTAGAGATAGGCATTATGGCAGGCTGTACAATTTCCCCTTTGGCCTTTACCGTGGCAATGGAAGTCATAATCAGAGCCTCGAAATGGGTAGTGGGTGGGGAAAGGTTGCAGGGAGGGCTGCGCCTCCCACCAATCAGGGCTTACATGGATGACATGACAACTATGACATCAACAGCCCCTTGTACTAGGAGGCTACTGGATAAACTAAATAGCAACCTAGAATGGGCTAGGATGAAAGTGAAGCCAAGCAAGTCTAGGAGTATCTCCATTGTCAAAGGGAAGATAGCTGATAAAAAGTTTTTCATTGGTGGGGAAGTGGTTCCAACAGTGTTAGAGAAACCGGTTAAAAGCTTAGGAAGATGGTATGACGCAAGCCTCAATGACAAGAGTCAATGTGAGGAGTTGAGGCAGGAGATGATTCAAGGCATCAAAGGTATAGATAAGTCAGGGCTCCCAGGCAAGCTAAAGTTGTGGTGCCTACAGTTTGGATTGTTGCCTCGGCTGATGTGGCCACTGACAGTTTACGAGGTTCCCATATCGAAGGTTGAAAAAATGGAAAGGTTGATTAACTCTAATATTAGAAAGTGGCTTGGAGCCCCGCGCTGTCTGACCAGTGTGGCCCTGTATGGAAAGGGCATGCTAGAGCTGCCGATTTCTAGTCTGACAGAGGAATTTAAATGTGCCAAGGCTAGACTGGAAATGACTCTAACCCAGTCAAAGGACCCAGTTGTTAGAAGTGCAGCGCCCATAGTTAAAACTGGAAGGAAGTGGAAGCCTAAAGAGGCAGTGCAACAGGCACAGGCAGCCCTTAGCCATAGGGATATCATTGGGCAGGTTCAGCATGGACGTGGAGGTCTAGGGCTGTGTGCAGGAAAACCTGTGTGGAGTAAGGCAACAGCAGTAGAAAGGAGGAAACTGGTAGTGGAAGAAATACACAGACAGGAGGAGATGATAAGATGTACAAGGGCGGTGGCACAGGCAAAACAAGGCCAGTGGGTAAACTGGGAGAGTGTAGTGAAGAGAAGCTTGAAGTGGAAGGATTTGTGGAGCATGGAGGCAAGCAGAATTAAATTTATCATAGGGGCTACTTATGACGTACTGCCATCTCCCCAAAATCTTAATCAATGGTTGGGTGAGGATGCTGCCTGCCCGTTATGTTCCAGCGTATGCACACTTAGGCATATAATGACTGGGTGTAGAATCAGTCTTTCTCAAGGGCGATACACGTGGCGTCACAATCAAGTGTTGAAATGTTTAGCTGCTGCAGTTGAGGGAAAACGGCTAGAAGTAAACTCGCTAGCTAGTAGTGGCCAGCGGAAAGACATTGCATTTATAAGAGAGGGAGAGACTGGCGTAAGGAGGCCAGGGCGCAGCTGCGCGCAGGGACAGTTGCGAACTGGCGCAGATTGGAAGTTAAAGGTAGATTTAATTGAACAGCTAATCGTACCGGCTGAAATTGCTAGCACTAATTTGCGGCCAGACATGCTGCTGTGGTCTGAAGCACAGAAGCTAGTTTATATTATCGAACTCACGGTCCCTTGGGAAGACCGGGTTGACGAGGCTTATGAACGAAAGAAAGCTAAATATGCAGAATTAGCGGCAGACGCGACACAGCGTGGGTGGACCGCTTTTGTTCGCCCAGTGGAAATTGGTTGTCGAGGATTTGTGGCCAAGACAACCTATGCACTGCTAACGGAGCTGGGTATTCGCGGACGAGAATTGAAACTGGCGATAAAGAATATGTCGGTAGCAGCGGAGAGCGCTAGCCAGTGGCTGTGGCTGAGGCGGAAGATCAGTAGCTGGGGTTCCCGTTAAAGGTAAGATGCAACAGCGACTTGACTAGAGCATGAGGTAGCATAGCTTGGCATTGTTTGGCTATATTAATGAGAAGGCATCGTGTCATATTGTGGTGGTGAGGGGTTTTGTACTGCCATTGTTTGGCTATATTTATGAGAGGATATCGTGTCATAGTGTGGTGGGGGGGGTTAGTACTGCTAGCCAGTGTAGGCTAGCCATGAAGTTGCACGGACACAAACATTCCCCCACAACATAAATAAAGGGCACACTCACCCCTCCTTTCCCTAATCCGGGACCGTATCCACCCGGGGGCTTCCCCACCTCTAACCCTTCCCTCTACCCTAAATTAGGGTTTGAATCCCTGCATCTACACTTATATAAAGACATAAACATAAACACATGCACACACTATTTAGGCCCCCACATACACCGTTCCCTTACCTTACAGAAAACATTTACCCTAGATAGGGCATCACACACACACACTGATGGGGTGGGTAGGCTGATAGGTTGGTTGTAGGGTTTAAGTTAAAGATAGTATTGAGGTAGTGGTGTTGAGGGGGGTGTTTCCAGGACGCTGGACTACACAGTTAAGCCTTCTCGAGGTGTCGTGGGCCTAACTTAACGAAACACCGGTGACAGAAGGTGCCCACTTGATAACCCCAATGACATGCTGCTTACCTCAGTTGGCTAGAGTAGGTAACCGGTGAATGGTACCACCTGAGGAATGACTCCGTAGACCTATGACGGCGTAGCCTGATGTTTGCTATGGTGTTGCATCGAATGGTGGATATATCACTCGCTTTGTTGGTTTGATTTGGCCTTCTACATCTGTTTTACCTTGGATCATGGCACAAGGGATTATAACATCTTGTCCTGTGTATTAATAAATTTGTTAACAGATTAACAGTTGTGAGTTTTATATATAAGGCTATAGCCTACAGAATAATATGAATAAAAGCATGTCAACATGACAGCTTAATGTCCCTCACCTGCCTGTTCGACATTATCCCTTGACTTCTCAGATTTATTCTCATCATTGTAAATGGCATGTAAACATTTTTGATTGATTCATAAAAGCTCTCATTTCAATCATGTGAAATATGTTCAACGTGAACTTGCAGTGCCAGAGTGGAAAATTAATGTCACAAACTGCGCTCTTTGCTTTGTGAGCGTGCTGTGTCCATATAGCCTATAGAAATGCGCGGAATCAACTGAGAAACATTATATCGCTATGAGTTAATTAATATGCAATTTCGCAGACACACTGCCACATATATTTCATGTCTTCACATTTGATGAAGAGTTGATTGATTTATTCAAAATTAAGGTTTATCCAAGAACATAATTTCTCCGACCAGACAATAATATGCCCTTTTCCAAATTGAAACAACAACTCAAAAGCTACTCTTCACATAATTCATCAGGCGGCAATGTTTGTAAACACAGAAAGGCCTCGAAAACACACTGTAAGCATATCCATTCAAATTCCTCCTCAACGATGCCTCCTGGTGGATGTTTTGCCAAGGTTAATTACCTGAAATAAAACATGGTAAATAGTCGTCGCGTGAAGCTTTTAAACTCTGACATACTACCCTGTGGACCTCTGACGACTCGTGTTAATGACATATCCATGTTACAGGACAGCACACAATGATATTATCTTATCATAAAAATGTTAAAGGTACAAGATTGTAAAAAAATAGCACTATACAAACTACTATATATATACTAGTATATTCCAAGACAAAACACCAGTGCAAAGAAGTCATCACTGAAGCTAATGTGATACTTTTTATAATGTGAAAAAATATGATTTAGGTCTGCAATATCAATACAATATAGTATAAATATTACAAATTAAGAGGGGTTCACATAAGCAGTATGCAGGTACGCATGCATGGTCAAAATCTGAAAAGCATACTAGAAACATTGTGCACCTAAACTCCTAAAGAAGAATTGTTTTGCCATTTGTTCTGAAGATAAACTACATTGGGCAAGCACATCCAGAGACAGGAGCGACAGCTGTAGGCCTAGGATAGTTTACAATCTCAGCAAACTCTAAGTAGAAGAGTAGTAATATTATTATAGGACCAATACGTTTGACTTCTATAAGTCCCCTCGTCATTGAAACACAAACTGTAGTATAATACAAGGCACAAAAAGCAGAGCTTGCACTGACTGTTGAACTTTGGTTCTATGGAAAATAGAATCGAAGCTTTTAATGGTGAAGCAACACTATTGTCAGTATATGAACTGTTAATGTGTCTGCCATATGTGTGGTTTTAATGTATTATTTAATTTACAATAAATTAATTTAATTTATTGTGCAAACACAATTCTGACTTTTGGGATAGATACACAAATGCATTCTACAGTGCAATGTCTAGGAAATTGTGGCATGGCTATTGATAATATGTAATAGTAACTAGAGTCATTTGATCACCTGACGACCACAGTACAATGAAAAAATGGTAAACTAATGCTCTCTGTACTTTTAAAATATATTTATTTTATAATAAATGATAATGCATTATATGTGTGTGTCTCATAGAAAGTGTTAGGGGTATCTATAGGATGTGTGTGTGTGTGTGTGTGTTGTAAACCCTGGCACACAACCACAGCTCTGATGAATATGTCTTTGAGGTCCTATGTTTGGCAGTCAGCATACCCCTCAATAGACCCTAAACAATGGCATCAGAAGGTGCCAAATGGCCAGCACAGGCCTTACATTGGGACCAGCACACATTTCAAACACACCCACCCTCCTGATGACAGGAGAAAGGCATGAAGAGTTTTTGCTCAATTTTAACAACAGAGCAGTAACCAGCTCTGCACAACTGAAGACGAAGGCAGCTTGCTCTCTACCAGGGAGAGGCCCAACCATGAAGCAAGCCCACTAATAATAAGAAGAATAAGTATGAGCAATAACAATAGTTGGACTTGCTGAAGCAAGCCCATTAATTCTGATCTACCATGCAACAACGGAACACTGCAACCCATTAAACATTGTTATTGGAACAACAAGAAGAGGCCACATTTTATAGGGATTCCATGAGAAAATCAATGGTTTGAGATCATTGTGTAACACATAAATTGTGATTGTAATGTGATGATATGTAGGTAATTGTCCATGTGTGAGGAGTCCTCCTCATCCTGCTGCTTCCCCTACTCATTGTTTTCCTTATTCTTCTCTTTTAGTTAATTGTCCTCACCTGTGTCTTGTTATTCTGCAAGCTTATAAGCCTGGTTTTTTTGCTTCACCTGTCGATCAGTCGTGAACTAATGTTCCATGGATGTACCTGTACCTGTACCTGTACCTGTACCTGTACCTGTACCTGTACCTGTACCTGTACCTGTACCTGTACCTGTCCGTCCGTCCGTCCGTCCGTCCTGTGACGGTTTAAAGTAAAGCTACATTTGAGTTTGGTAACTCTTGAGTCCTGTCTCTCTACACTTGGGTCCACCTTAAGCCATCTGTTACACCATGGACAGGATAGAGTGTGGTGAATGACTGTTTGTATTATTTCTATGTTTTACTATAATGTTTTACCTTATTGTTCTAGCCTGACAAAGAAATGAATGAAGATTAGGCATGAGATCTATTAGCTTAGGGGACAGTTAGTGTAGCCAGGGGCAACTATGTGACTAACCAAGCTATTAGTCAACTTGCTTTGGTGGCCTGCATGGCTAATTCCTCTCTCAATGTCATGCTCCAAGAAAACTGAACAGTGTAAATGTTTATATCCCTACGACCAATAACATAGAATAAGAGTGTGTTATGGTTTGGAAATGTTAGCCCTTATTCAGTGGGAATAATTATACGTGCACATGCAGCTAGAATGAAAGATTGAGTGTGTTGTCATTTGAAATGATCACGCATGTGACAACTGCTTACTCTGGTCCATGATCGAATTAAACTTCTATCAAATGTGCACTGGGAACCGCAAACTCATTCAAACCTGCACTATGGAAAGAAACATTTTCCACTCTGCAAACTGCCAAGACCAAATGAACATGTGGTTTTGGATGGACAGGATTTCTTTGCACTGTGGGTTTCCTACAGTGCTGGTTTCATTGAACAGCGTTTGACTGCTGGTGTTCCAGCCTTAGATAGCATACATGTGATCAATTAGCATTACGTAACATACAATAGAAGCGCTTTATGATTTAGAAATAATAGTATATGGTCCTGGAATGCTGTGTACTGCTCATGATTACACAACACAATTACACTCACACACACTATAAAAATATGTATGGAGCGATTTCGCAACATTAGAGGTTTTTAATGGGGAATAACTTTTAGCCAGACCTGGCAACCCTGCTGTGCGGTAAGCCACAGGCTAAAAGGCTGGAAATTAAATCAACACAAGACGTACAGCAAAGTGAGTCTATAAATGCAGATTTGTATGTGATTGTCTCACCGAAGAAAATCCCATTCATAGTGTATTCATTATTAAAAGGCCAAAAATAAAATCACATCTAAAAATTATCATTTGCCTGTACTTTGTGCACACCTCAAATTTGTTTTTTCTTTTTTTTACTACTTTATAGAGGAGGCTTTTCATTTTGTCGTTCATTTGTAATTGTGTGTGTGCAATTCAATAAATAAAATAAAATCACACCTTGTAAGACACTTACTACACTAGTAACTTTACTCATGACTCAAAAAGTACATCCAACTTCTGAGCATAGAGAAGAGAATATTATACTGATAACTTTAAATACAAACAAAACAAAAGTATGAAAAAAATTAAATTCAAATATTTAATTTAATACACAACACTTAATAATCAACCCAATTAACAAGTCTAGACTATTCAGAGACTAAATAACCAAAACTATATTCATGCACTGGCATATCCAGATTATTACAGTTCCCACAACAAACCACATGTCCAACAGACAATTCAACACTTCAGACATTTTACTGGTCAAACACCTCCTTAGAGTAGGGGATCAAATTGAAAACAAATAGTCTCCACGCAACTGTTAGGGCTTTGAATCTAAATACATACTCTTCATTGGCACAAAGAAGGAAATTTGACATATTAATGAGTTAACTCACCCACGAAAAGACTATCCAGGGGCTGACACACTGAGAGAACTTGCCACTGAGCCTTTCAACATTCTGACAGTGAAAGATTATGGAATGTAAACTCCCCCCTGATAAATGATTAACATGCACTGAGAAAATGGTTTTGAGCAAACGCATACGTACAAATACTTTAAAGTGTTGAAACTTTATATTTTAAACTTATAAACTTTCTTTTTATTTTATTATAAACTTTCATAAGAGTATGAAAGTTTCAACACATGATAGTATGTTATGGAAGATTTTGCAACTGAGAATGCTCTTCAGCCAAAAGGGTCATGCCTTTGGCCTGGAGGGCTAACCACATAATTGACCTCCTCCTGTATGTATGACCCCACTGCCATCTCCTTGACCCTCTCCTGACTCTCTTTGACTGGCATCTGAGAGGGAGCAACCACATCGGCTAGAGATATTCCTTCTCCACGGCCTCAGATTCTCACCCTCGGAGTCACACAAACATGCACCCCAGCCAGGTCATTACACAATAACAAACTCATCCCCCTAACTGGCAACAGAAAGTCTAAGTTTGCTTCCTGGAGTAGTATCAAGTGTCAAATTCGTCATCAAATCATTCAAGTGTCATAAACTGCAGAATGTAAACATAACTGGAGACACTCTTGTCCATTTTGGAGACAGGCCGGACTGATAAATAATTAATGGTAAACATGTCTATTACTATTCTAAGAGGACTGTTTCGCCACAAGAATAACAACGTTTTCAAGCTATATACTGTATTTCGTCATTCACTTGTATTTTGCCCCCAAGGTTAAGTTTGCCATGTAAATATTACAGGTCACAAATTAACTCTGTTAGTAGAATCACCCTGAATTTACGGTGGATGTTTCTCCCCAAGGTTAAAAATGTTTTCAAGCTAAATATTTACCGAAAGGGCCACACCTTGCAATGTCCATGAGCATCAGCCTTTCTTTCTAAAGTTTTTAGCCTAAAACGAAGGATTGTCTGGTTTAATGAGGCAATATATTTATTTGTATTATATCATAGGAGTATGATAACTGTAAAGCCAAGGCTCAAAGTCTGAGGTTAATCGTTTAACAATTAACCTTCCATAGTGTACTTTTAAAGGGGCAATCTGGGATGAAATGTATAAATCACTCATGACCCTAACCCTAACCTTTACCCTTAGTTCAACTATTTTACCCCATCAGAACCCAAAATATAAATTAGTTTTACTCCATTGTATGTAAACAATGCAATTGTAAAACTGTATAGCTTCAAAACATGGTTAAAACTATCATTTTGATCTCATGGATGGTCAGTCCTTGCATCCATAGCTGTCATATATGTCTATGTAATTGTCGTAGAATTTAAATAATAGTATTTTGAAATAAAATACCGTTAACCAGAGCTGTTGATTCATTCAGAGACTTTATTCACAGAGAAAGAAGCCGGTTCAGATTTGCAAAGTTGAACACCCGTTCCTGTCTACATACACCAATAACATTCAAGAACTACATTTCGTCATCCAGGGAGCTACTCCCACCTGACCTGGCATCGGTCAGTCTGTTGAAAGATCAATTGGCCCAGGCTGTTTACACAAGCCATCTGTCCTGGCTGTTTACAACTGTGTTAATTATTCATCTATCCCTGGCTGCTAATCCATTGTACTTATTGTATTCATTGTATTCACACCCTCTAGGTGCGAGGACCCCTCTTTTATTGCACTCTTCAAATATTTTAAGACTATCTGTTGTCCTTTGATCTCTTCACTGGGTGTGGGATTGCTAACCCTGCAATTGTCTTTAAATTTACCATATAATTGAGAGTGGTTACCTTTCTCGAACCCCATCCCTCAGCTTTTTACCAAAAAAGTGGTGGGAAGACCACTGTGTTGTTGTTTGTATTCCGGATTGCCCGTTTAATTATAGTATTAGTCTAATTAGTCTACTTATACTCACTTGCCCCTAACCTCATGACTGGATGATCATACTCTGCCCACTCCTCTATTCCACCAGGCCAATTTTTGTTTGGTCAGTCTCACATGGATTCTCTCTGTTGGCACTATCCATACTGTAAAGAAAAACTAAAAAAATCATTGCATTTAATCACTGATGTTTCGGTCAAGACCTTCAGAGTGTGCAGGTAAGCAGTGTTGCATGGCTTTTTTTCTATTCCTCTCTAACTGCACCTGCAGTTAGCTAACCCCCTATTATCAGTTATGCCCACGATCAGCTGTTTTCATTCACTGTTTACATTCATTTGAAAAAGACCAGAAAAATAACGGTAAATTCTCTCCTGCATAACCCCAAGGTATCTGATTACCAACTCTCATAACAATTCATTAACATTTAGCTAAGTTGTGAGTTTTAAAATATATCATGTTTTAAAGTAATGCGGGACTTGCTGCGAATCTTAAAATGTGACATTTGCGACAACTTTTTTTAGTTACTATTTAGTCAACCTCTGTTACAGATAAAAATCACATTTCATCATAGAAAGGTGGGTATTGCTTTCAGTTTGTGAAACCAATTATCATAATGATAAATTGTCATCACACTAACATACCACAAATTACATTTCATATATATATAATATATATATATATATATATATATATATATAGAGAGAGAGAGAGAGAGAGAGAATTTATATATATATATATATATATATATATATATATATATATATATATATATATATATATGCACACTATTAATTTCCTATTTTCTGCATAGGTCCATGGAGTGTCGCGGCAGACCCTGTTGGACAGGATCAGTGGCCGGGTGACTCATGGTTGCTGCAGTGGCCCTGCTAAATTACTTGCACCAGAGGATGAGGAAGCTCTGTTGCAGTATTTGCACGCACCATGGGTTCTCCTTGACCAAGGCCCGGCTGCTGTACAGCCATACACCAGAAGAGGCACCCAGGGGAGAGAATCCCACCACTCAGGAAGAAGTGGTGGGAAATGTTCAGGGAGAGGCATGAAGACAGGCTCAGCATGAGGCGGGCATGAAGACAGGCTCAGCATATCTTAATCAGGTGGAGAGCAGAGTACACCACGCAGCCGATGGTGGACACCTACTTCCAGCTCTTGGAGAAGACCTTGGAGGAGAGCGGTTTGAGGGAGAAACACAGACAAGTCTATAACTGCGATGAGTCAGGGTTTCAGTTGGACAGGAGCAGGCACAGAGTACTGGTCCCTGAGGGCTGTAGACATCCCTATCACCAGTCACCGGGGACCAGAGACCACATCTCTGTCATGGCCTGCTTAAACACAGCTGGGGATGACATTCCGCCATTTATAATATTTGCAAAAGAATTCGCCAGCGACCCCTACACACAGGGAGGTCCCCCCAGTGCCCTGTATGGAAAGTCACCATCAGGGTACATCGACAAGGAGATGTTCAGGAAGTGGTTCCAGCATTTTGAAACATGTGGTCACGGAGAGCCCTCTCCTTCTGGTCTTTGACACACAGAAAAGTCTCCTGGAGGTGATTGTGGCGGCTAAAAGGGAAGGGCTTATACTTCTTTGCCTTCCACCACATTGCACCTATGTGTTGCAACCGCTGAAAATGTCAGTCTTTGGGCCGCTGAAGGAGTTCTCCAAGGTAACCGGACACCTCAGCCATTTCAAGAACTCAAACTTGATTAGCAGGTATTCCGCTACCCGTACCAGCAGTGCAAGGACCGGCGTGTTGTGGTGGAAGGTTTTAAGAAGTGTGGCATCTTTCCTTTTGACCCATCAGCTCGGGTCACGTTTGATGCCGTCTTGGTTCCTGTCAGGGCCCCGTGCCACCACCACCGCCTCTCCAGGAGACAGCCAAGAGCCATCCACCAGCTTGTCCTCATCTGCAGTCACAGACCTTTCGTCCCATCACCTGTCTGGCAGCACCCGCTAGTGGCAGCAGGGTTGATCCCAGAGGTCCTGGCGAAGACCCTCACTGCCATTCACTAACCATGGCAGAGGGATCTCAGAAGGTATCCTGTGACTGCCAGAGCCATCACTGACGAGGAATAAACAGAACTTATCCTGGAAAGGGCAAGTAGCAGTGGGCAGCCCTCACAAGAGAGAGGGGGCAGGAGAGGGCTGCCATCGACCAAACCATAGATGCCGTCATTGCCTCTGCTGGGACCCTGACAATGGCAACACCACTGTTATGGTTCCCCCTCCTAACCATCCCTCTGGCGCCACCTTGAGGCCCAGACGATTATCGCTGGAGCGTCCAGCTCCCAGTCGACAGCGCACTTGTTTCCTGTCTCCCCTCAGCACACCTGCAAACCATCTGCAATCACCGCCCTATAAGAACCCTGCCTGAACTCCACTCCAGTGCCAGATCGTACTGTGTCCATGATACCTCGTCCTCCCTGGTTTTTCCCTCGTCGACCCTTCCACGGACCTAGCCCCCTTACCGACTACTGGACCTCCCTGCCTCCCGACCATCTGCCTGTCCGACTACCCGTCTGCCTGCCCAACCATCTGCCTGTCCGACTACCCGTCTGCCTGCCTGACCGCCTGCCTGTCCGACTACCCGTCTACCTGCCCGACCTCCTGCCTGTCTGACTGCCCGCTCTCCTGCAGACCCCTGGACCGAACTTCGACTACTCTCTTTGGATTATCCACTTGTCCCCGTTCACTATTACCATTATTAAATACGCCTTCGGGCTCTCTGTGTGCCGTCGTTTGGTTCCTCAGACCTTCTGTGTAACAACCATAGGGGCACCCAGCTGCAGTAGCAGGCTATGTGCCTACTTCCCAGGTCATGCCATCAACACCCCTTAACTCCATTGGTACCACCAACTCCTCCAAGCCACCATCGGTGACTCTTCACACCACCACCACCTAGGAAGACACCACCAACCCTGTCTAAACTCCTCTGGGACCACTGCCTCTCCCACCTCCTGTGTCCATGCCACTGTCACTGTCTCTTCCGGCATGAATCCTACCTCCTGTGAAGGTACAGAAACCTTCAAAGGTAACCACATGACATTGTATAATGAAGTTATCATTCATCTGTTTATGTAATAAATTATGTCTAACAATTTTAACATTTTTAGCCCAGACCACTAGGAAGTCCACCTCGGTAGCTTCCTCCAAAGGTAAGGTGGAAAAGTAGACATTTGTAGCAAGGTGTACTCTACACTTATTCATGTACAAGTAAAAAGTGGTTGTCATGTATGCTTTTTGCCTAACTTGCTCTGTTTAACATGAGTTAACCTTTCCCCTCTGCAACCGAGAATAAAAGATCATCTCCTTCTGCCTCTGCTGCACCACCCATGGCATCACCTTCGTGTACTTAATGATTTGCTTTTAAATTAAATAAGTTGTTTTTTCTCTTTTTTTCTATTAGACCACAGGCAAGCCACTTCCTCCTCTGCCAAAACCACAGTTTGTAGTCTCTGTGGGGAGCATAACCCCCACAAGAAGAGGTGTGCTGCAACCTCTGCCCGCACTGGTCCCACTGCTGGTGTGTGCAGTGAGCAGATACTTTTAGTACAAAGGGACACTCCATACCCACAAAGAGACAAACTTTACTGGATACATATTCAATCAGACCTAGTAACAGTAACAAGGTTTCCGGGAAAAATCCGGGGTGCGGTTAGGGTTGGGTTCATGTGTTAATAGAATAGAAATAGTATAGTACATAAATACTTTATTGTCCACACAATGTGGAACATTTCTATTTGCACACTTACAACAGTTTCATTACAGCTGTACAAATTGTGCAAAGTAGAAAATGTGCACAGTGGAAATACATCAACGTACATTATGTGCTTGAAAGCAAAGATTAAAAAAAATAATAATAAAAGGTTTTTGGTATCTTGTAGCATTTCCTTGAGGATTTCAAGTTGAGGTAACTGGGTGATAATGGAAATTTACAATGTGAACAAAACCATCTTGACACACACCGAGGGGAAGTGATGTCTAATGCAAAAGTCCATCAACTTAAATAAACAAAACCGTGTGAAACGAAAAAAAGCATTGCATTTGAAAATTGTTGTTTAGGACACACTAGATTTTTTGGTCTTTGGGAGTGTGATTGGTTACGCGAGAACACGATAACTGGCTCAAACAGTACACCAGTTTTAAAAAACTATAGGTTTTAGTGATAATAACCAATAACAGTGAAAGCGATCATAAACCTTTAAGTTTGGTACAGTAATAAAAACATGACGTAAAGTTACTGAGCCATCATTGCAGTTCTTCTTCATAAAAAAATGTTTATCAATACCTACATACCTGAGATGAGACACTGATGTTCTTCAACCAGAGGCAAACCGGCATGCTACTACTTTCCCCATCTTAACACTGCTAAGCAATCCCTCTCTCTGAGAAAATCCCCAAGTCACAAATCCTTTTTTGTTCCCTTGGATTCCTAGGCCTTTGGTATGCGAGGGGAGGCCTAGGAATCCCCCAGTGAAATATGTGGTGGGTCTTGTATTACCCAATCCAAATATGAATATGAACCAATGCCAAAAAAATAAGATATGCACTGTGACGGCCGCCGGGGTGTGCGGGCGCGTCACGGACCCAAACACAGTGTAAGCAGAGAGGTCCACACCAGAATTATAATCAAAGATATTTATTCGGTTAGCGGGGAGAGGGAAGTGATAGAGAGAGGGTGGGGGTGAGAAGGCGTCGTGTCGTGAAGATAGCAGGGGAGTTCGGTACACGGTGGGTGGTCCTCTTACGTTCCAGGTCGGGGCGGCAGCGGGGTAGTCAGACAGGCGAAGGTTGGCAACGTAGCGGGCTCTCGGACGTTCTCGGGGTCGGGCTTCAAAGGGGGCTCTCCTATGGTCAGGGGTCATACACTGGACAATGGTGACTTGGCTTATTCTCTCTCTCATCAACTGCTCCTTGGTTCGCCGTAGCAACTCCCTCCAGTGGGTGCTCCGTTGGCTCCTTTTGTACGGTCTCTGCTGCTCCTGCTGATGCCCTTCAGCTGTGCCTTGACGAGCAGGAACTCCATGTATGGGCATACGGTGATTATCTCCACGGGTTGCAGCTGTGGCCCCTTGGGGCGCAGGAACTCCATACATGGTCCTGCCAAAGACAACACGGGGCAAGAGAGGGACAGCAGAAACAGCAGAGACAAAGCGAGGCGAGATATACACTCCATTTACCACCTTCCCACACTCGCGCATGGGCTTTGGCACGGGGCGGGCGCCACAGCACATTGATATGTTTGCTCACCAGAACTATCTATATATGGTTGTTTCAGCCTGCAAAGATCCTTTTTATCATTGCACGATTCCTAGACTTTTGTTGTTGTTAATTTGGTGGTTTACCCCAGGAAATAACAGAGCAAAGTTATCATAGTCATAGACTTGCATCCACTGGAATCATGCTTTACACTTTCAACATGTGACCCACACTGATACTGGATATGCACCAGCTCTGCCACTGACAAACACACTACAGTGCCTTCGGAAAGTATTCAGACCCCTTTACTTTTTCCACATTTTGTTGTGTTATAGACTCAATTTAAAATTGATTAAATTAAAAGAATTTGCCATCAATCCACACACAATACCCCAGAATGACAGTGAAAACAGGTTTTTAGAAATTTCAGTAAATGTATTCAAATTGAAATACAAGTAGGCTTGGTGGTAAAAACCTGAAGCGGGACATTAGACTACTCTCATATAAGCGTCTCTGTCACAACCATACAGTAGAGGCATGGGACAGAAAATTGTATCTTCTCTACCCAGCCTATATTGCATGAACATTCATAACTTTATTCTATAATCCATAGGTTGCATTATCAAAGCCAAATTACAACTAAAATATTTCCCCCGTTTCTCCACACTGTTGTGCGTTGCTGCTGTGCATATGAGAGAATGCTTGATGACTATTACAAAAAGTGTGACGGTGGACAAGGATATTGTAAAAACACAAGTTGGTCCCTGTTAAGATAACATGATATTTAAACAATTTCCACTCTTCATCTCCCTGTAATTCATGATCTAACCTGCTATCTAATAAACTGTTACATTTAGGAGATATTCTGTAATATGTATAAGTCTATCTAGCACGCTGATTATGCGAAGCTCTGCAATCACAAACAATTTTAATTTGAGTGATTAGTTTGTTACAAGGAGGGAACACAAATGTCAGCGCTGTCATTAATTTCAACCACAGAAGGATGGGTATTTTCAAACATCCTTCACAGCTCTTGCCTCTAAACTATTTGCGATAGCCCACCTCTACAATGACAAAATGTAGCAAAACGTTTTTGGTCTACCTTTCCTGTGTTGGAGACATGCAAATACAAACTAGGCTAATGTAATGGGGCTTATAAAACATGGCACTACTAATCTGGACTGAATCTTTGTAGCAGGTCATTTATAAACATTTGTATATTAAAGATAATGCCCGCTTTAGACGAGGTACTGCAAAATAGTACAAGATATATGTTTTACATACTGTGTTTTGACCCTTGATACTGAAGATCACACAATCTACATCTACTACAACATCCCCCAGCTAATCACAGATAGATAAATAAAAGACAAAAAATATGACATACTGTTTTATTCCTATCTAATTGACATGTCAACACTTAGGATAATTTACAATAACTCCCATAACAAGCTTGTTACTTCAATTGCTCTTTTTATAAACCTAATAATACTTAAATAATTAAAGCACAAGAATTACTGTAAAGTGTGGGATTTGTTGGGTTCCCACTCCCTCCCCAACAACCACTCTCGATAAGTGCATGACATGAATGGATGCACTATGTCAAGGCACTCCTGGTAGAAAGTTGCCCCCAAACATTGATCCCAAAACAGCTTATCCAGATACTCCGTCCTCCCTGGTGTTTCCCCTCGTCGACCCCTCCACGGACCTAGCCCCCTCCCCGACTACTGGACCTCCCGCCTTCCCGAACATCTGCTCGTCTGACTACCCGCCTGCCTGCCGAACCCCTGCTCGCCTGCCTGCCGAACCCCTGCTCGTCTGACTACCCGCCTGCCTGCCGAACACCCCTGCTCGTCCGACTACCCGCCTGCCTGCCGAACCCTGGACCGACCCACGATTACTCTTTTGGATTATCCTTCTCTCCCCTACCCCTTTTCCCCCTCTATTATTAAATACGCCTTCGGGCTAAACCCCCCACCATCTCTGAGCGCCGTCATTTTGTTCCGCTGATGTTCGAGTGTAACATATCCATCCCAATCCTTACAGGCCAAAAGCAAAATAGATATGTAGAATTACCATAAACAATCCCCAAAACCGTACAGAAACACATTCATGTGTTTCTAATATGCTTTAGTGTATTGTTTTTTTCACATGGGGTTTCCTTTTTGGAGTCATAGGAGAGATATGTAGCCTCGCCCCCCCTCAGCGTGCGCTGAAGTTCCTTACACATTACACGCTGCATACCAGAGGCCCCTCTGTGCGCGTATGCCACAAAATTCCTTATGTGTGCATACCACACTCCCTGCACACTGCATATCTTACCACCCAAACTCCTCCAACCTGCCCTCTGATGCTGCCACCTCACTATCTCATCAACCCCGCACCCCCTTCCCACTACAAACATACAGTAATCCATTCAAATCTAAACATGATAGCAAAAACACAAACCACACTTGCTTTAGAACAAACATTTTCTTTATTATATTTCCAGACAGCTATTCATGATTTTTCCCCCATTTACTAGTGTGCTGTAAAAGTTGTGGTGGTGGCAACTTCTTCCATTCTCTCTTTTCGGAAAAGTTAATTCAGATTTTATTTGATAGGGTCTTCTGCTTACAAACTCTGTTCTCACCTTATCAGACAGGGCTGGCCAGTCAGCAGGAACTATAGGTGCTGCCTTAGAGGACTTACTAGAGTCCTAGAGGACTTTGCTGTAAGCTATGTTTCAGTGGAGGTAGATGGAGTGGATGGTTGTACATAAACATGGGGCTGGTGTTATGATAGGTGTCCTTTCACTTGCAGGTAAAGTCAAACACAGATGTATATAGTTATATACCCATTGTGTGTGTGTTGCTTAGACATATAACTTATATATTGGTAATAAAAGTGCCAATGCATTGTGCAATTCACAGGGCTCACGTGGTGCAGGCTGTGTTTCAGTGGAGGTAGATGGGGTGGATGTCTCTCCATCTGTAGGTTGTGTTGTACTTAAACATGGGGCTGCTGGTATGATTGGTGTCCATTCACCTGCAGGCAAAGTCAATGTAGTTATTGGTAATAAAAGTGCAACTGTAATATGCAATAATAATAACTCAACACACAATTTCACAGTAAATAAATAAACTTGACTCGACCCACCTGTTGCAGGCTGTTATGCAGATGGAGGGTCTGTACCTTGACTCCTTTCCCAATAGCAGGGCCCCCGGGTTGTGCATTGGTGGGCTGTCCCAGATATTTCGTAAGTATACCTGGAAAGTTATGTAAGAGATGTAAGCCAAGACAAGCATACATGCATACATATGCAGTAGATTTATGTAGGTCCCAATCTGCAATAATACTGAGCAGCCTGACTAATCATTATGATTAAAGCAGCTGCAAAGTTTCAAATATGCCTGTCCCTTTTAATTGCCTGGCAGGCAATTTATGCAAAACACATTTTTATAAGTGGTTATGAATTAGGCTATTCATAACTAGGGATGGGTATCGTTAGGATTTTATCGATTCTATACCATTATCGATACTGCTTAAGGAGTAGATTATTATATTATATTGATAACATTATCTATACTTTTTGGAGGAAAGAAGACAATTCTTAAGAACATAACTGGCATTGCTTTTATTGCTTAATATAACAAGCATACACTTTTCACAGCAATATTGTAAATAATACAGAAAAAACTGAGTGAAGGGAGTTTGAGATAACGTCAAACCATCTGGAGCAGCAGTGGTTTGGTGAGGGGTGACCATCTAAATTAATCAAATTGGCGAATGTTTCATATATTTTTACATTAGCATTAATTACTTTGTCATAGTCAAGGTAAGGGGCTTGCTACTTGCATACCCGTGCCCCACCCATTGCCCCCTTGCAAAAGAACGACCGACTACATATATTTCATTTCACTTCCTCCTTTTCTTTATACTTTTGTGAAAAGTAGCGAAGCCATGTTATTAACGAGTGAGTGATGGATGAGCACACTTAAGGCCTCTACATGCTTCTGTACCGGTTCGCGCTACGCTACACTGTAGCAAGCACTCCGTAAGGGCCTCGACAGTATTGTTTGTGTTGTCAAGTGGAGGGCGTCTCCTTTCCTTGACTTTATATACAGTACAGAGGGCTGGGACTTTCGCTTGCGGCCATACCACCCTGAACACAACCGATCTCAGAAGCTAAGCAGGGTCGGGCCGGGTTAGTACTAGGATGGGGGGCCGGGATAGTAGTTATAGATAGGAGACCGCCTGGGAATACCCGGTGCAGTAAGCTTTTCCTCATTTCGACCAGTAGGGTGTACTATTGTCTCACCACTGTAGTTTGAACAGTGCTGTAGTGTGAACACAGCTCCAGTTTCATATTGCTGTTTTGAACAGTTTATACAGTTTGCTCCAAAACCACCTGCTAAGAATTGGTGACTCACTCAGCCTTCTCTTGAGCTCGATTCTAGACTGACAACTATGAACTATGAGCTGTGGAGTGGTAAAGCAATGTTAATTGCAGTTTTGGTGTTTTTCCCCCCCAGATAACTGTCATGTATGTACGCATGCGCATTGGAAAGAGAGATGATATATAAGCATGTAACGGCGGAAGCCTCGCGCTCTCTCATCAGTCCTATCTGTTGTACCAGTTAATAAACGCGATTGATACTGCCAGACGTAGCCATCATTTTATATAAGCTGAGACTTACACAATAACTCCCTGCCTTCTGCGTATCAACTGCAGTATTGTTTGTGTTGTCAAGTGGCGGGCGTCTCCTTTCCTCGACTTTATATACAGTGCAGAGGGCTGGCTCCTTCGCTTACGGCCATACCACCCTGAACACGCCCGATCTCGTCCGATCTCGGAAGCTAAGCAGGGTCGGGCCGGGTTAGTACTTGGATGGGAGACCGCCTGGGAATACCCGGTGCAGTAAGCTTTTCCTCATTTCGACCAGTAGGGTGTACTATTGTCTCACCACTGTAGTTTGAACAGTGCTGTAGTGTGAACACAGCTCCAGTTTCATATTGCTGTTTTGAACAGTTTATACAGTTTGCTCCAAAACCACCTGCTAAGAATTGGTGACTCACTCAGCCTTCTCTTGAGCTCGATTCTAGACTGACAACTATGAACTATGAGCTGTGGAGTGGTAAAGCAATGTTAATTGCAGTTTTGGTGTTTTTCCCCCCCAGATAACTGTCATGTATGTACGCATGCGCATTGGAAAGAGAGATGATATATAAGCATGTAACGGCGGAAGCCTCGCGCTCTCTCATCAGTCCTATCTGTTGTACCAGTTAATAAACGCGATTGATACTGCCAGACGTAGCCATCATTTTATATAAGCTGAGACTTACACAATAACTCCCTGCCTTCTGCGTATCAACTGCAGTATTGTTTGTGTTGTCAAGTGGCGGGCGTCTCCTTTCCTCGACTTTATATACAGTGCAGAGGGCTGGCTCCTTCGCTTACGGCCATACCACCCTGAACACGTCACAGTGCAAAGGATTCTGGGAAGTCGAGAGCGTTTGGAAGCGGGAGAATTTGAAACAGCGTTTGTGGAGATTAGTGTTTTCTGTTTGTTTATGTGAAAAATAGCGAAAAAAAGAAAAAAAGAAGTGAGTTTTGTTTTGTTTTGTGTATTCCCCCAACAGCTTGCTGTTTGGGGGGATATCTGTTTCAGTTTGAGTGTAGTTTTGTTTTCGGATTGGATAAATGGATACGAACAGGACAACGACAGACGACATGGCTAAGAACACGGATGACGGCAAGACGAATGGCGAAAACATAGAGAAGGCGAGAGTGGTGGAGAAAGCTGGAGTGGAGACGAGACAGACGGTGAATGCGGAGAAAGGAGAGAGAGTGAGAGGGAACGAAAAGGCGGCGGACGAGCCAAGCTACAGCAAAGATTTAACGGTGTTGTTGGAATTAGTAGGAGAAGAGAAAATTACGATGATGGAGATGCTGAAAACGACGAAGGATTTATGTGGGCTGGTGGTTGGATGTCGGTTCATTGGAATAAATAAATACGAACTGACTATGAGTCACCCTAATGGGAAGAGGCGCCTGATGGACGGCTTCAAAATCCGCGAGACCAGGATCATGGCAAAGGAGCTAACGAGCGATGAGATGGTGGTATCGTTCCTGGGGCTGCCTGTATACACAACGGACGAAGAAATCTTAAAGAAGCTTATGGACTGGGGAGTGATGGCAGTGTCGCCGATAAAAAGGAGAATGTGGCCGGGGACGAGGATATGTGAAGGAACAAGGTTTGTTAAGGTAAAGTTCAACGACGTAGTTAGGTCTTTACCATATTCAACAAGATTTGATACAGAAAAGGGAGCGGAGTTTTTCCGCGTTATTCACGATAGACAGGTCAAAGTTTGTAGGATGTGCCTACAACCAGGACATATTGTCCGTGAGTGTCCGGACTTCCTATGTAGGAAATGTGGGGACCAGGGACACTATGCGAGGGAATGCGTGACCATTATAAACAAGTGTGGAGTGTGTGGAAATAGGGAAGCGGGTTGTGTGTGTAAAGCAGGGGAGGAGGAGGGAAGCGCTCTCGCCGTAGAGACGGAGGAGGAAGGCAGATCGGGGAGTGAGGAGGATGAGGAAGGGGCAGTGGTAGAGGACTCAATTAATGAAGGGGTGATAGGTGTGCCAGACACCCAGATGGAGGAGCAGACGGGGGAGAAGTGGGGTATAGGGTCGAGCCTAGATGAGGAAGTAGCTGCATTGGTGGACCCGGCAACAGGGGGTGAAGGGGGCGGACAGAAGACCGGAGGGAGAGGATCTCAATGGGAGCCTTTGCCTCCGAGAACTGTGCGCCCGAATGAAGGGAAGAAAGCAGCTATGGAGTCTAGAGAGGCGACCCATACACCCACGCTAGACGAAACGGCTAGCTGGCGAGGTGGAATACCTAAAACTCCCCCACCCCAAATGTCTGACTCGATGGTGTCAATGGTAACGGAGGAGGAGAAGAGTGACAGTGGGTCTGAGGAGGAAATGTTGATGGGAAAAGGAATGAGAAAGAGGGCATATGCAGGACAACCGAACAAATTGGCCAGCTGGCAGAAAATCAAAGAAAGGAGGAAAGGGAAAAAGAAAAAATGATATTGAAAATGACATACACTCTATTTAACTTGTTTATAATGGTCACGATTGCCTCGCTTAATGTCAATGGTTTAAATGACATGGAGAAAGTAGAGGAAGTCCTGGCAAGATTCACAACAGACATTTTGCTTATACAAGAAACAAAGTGGTCAACAGAAAAAATAACAGAAGTCAAGGGAAAATGGAGGGGTTTGTTGTTTGTAAATTGTGGATTGGGGAAATCATGTGGGGTTGCAATATTTGTAAAAGAAAATGTGGTGCAAAATATAACAGAGGTTTTGAATGATGGGAAAGGGAGAGTGCTAGGTGTAGAGTTTGATGTCAATAATGTAAAGTATAGATTGATAAATGTGTATGCACCAAATAGGGAGATTGAAAAGAGAGAGTTTTTTGTTTCACTGGGTGTGCACTGTAAGGGAAATTGTATTCTGGTGGGGGATTTCAATGTATGTTGCACCAAGTTAGATACATATAGGGTAGATAGTTTTAAGCAAGATTCAGGGAGGAGGGGCTTATTAGAAATGATTGAGGTTAGGAATTTGATAGATGTATGGAGGGAGGGAAATGCAAGTAAAAGGGAATTTTCAAGGAGGCAGATAGTTAATGGGGTTTTGAAACAGAGTAGGATAGATTTAGTTTTAGCTTTTCAAGAAATCACAAGGGAAATAACTAATATACAGTACACATTTACAGGATATAGCGATCATGCAGCAATCACATTTCAATTTGGAAACAGGCAGAAAGGGAAAGGGGGGGGAGTGTGGTGTTTGAATGCGAGTGTGTTAGCAGAAAAGGAGTATAGAGAGATGGTGATGAAGTGTGTTGTGGAGCAAAGTATGTGTGAAAAATATGAGGAGGATGTGTGTGAATGGTGGGAATGTGTAAAAAAGCAAGTGAAAAGTTTAAGTATGAGATATTGTAGGAAAAGGAATCAAGCAAGAAAGAGAAAAGAATGGGTATTGAGAGAAAGAATGGCTGAAGAACTAAGACAAATAGATAGGAATCCGAATAGAAACATAGCAGAATATATAGGTATCAAAGGAGAATTAGAAGCACATGAAAAAGAAAAATGTAAAGGAGCAATAGTTAGGAGTAGGGCACAATATGCGGTGGAAGGGGAAAAATGCACATCTTTTTTTTTGAGGTTAGAGAAACGAACACAGTGTAGGAGTTATATAGAAGAAATAGAGAATGAAAGAGGAGAGATAGTGAATGATTATGTAGGGATATTGGAAACAGTACAGGGGTTTTATAGCGATTTATTTAAGAAAGGTAGTGTAGATAAAGATAGTGTAGATGAGGTATTAGGGACAGTTGAGCATAGGTTATCAGATAGTGATAGGGGAGTGTGTGAGAGTGAGTTGTCAGGATTTGAAGTGAATGCGGCCATCAGAAGTCTATCTAACAACAAAAGCCCAGGCTCTGATGGCCTGCCAGGTGAGTTTTATAAATGTTTTAGCGAGGTATTTAGTCCAATTTTGTTAAAGGTATATAGGGAAATGGAAAGGATAGGGAAGGTTAGTGAAACAATGTCAACAGGTTTAATTACAGTATTATATAAGAATAAGGGTAGCAAGTTGCAGTTAGGGAATTACAGAGGGATTAGCTTATTAAATACGGATTACAAAATATTAGCAAAAGTATTAGCAAATAGAATTAAGTCAGTAGTAGGGTCCATAGTCTCATCAACACAAGCATACAGTATTCCAGGGAGAGATATAGCAGATACGATAGGGTCAGTCAGGGATGTAGTGAGGCATATGAAGGAAGAGGGAGGTATAGTTTTGAGTGTAGATTTCAACAAGGCATTTGATAGAGTAGAACACGAGTTTATGTTTAGGACATTAGAGAGATTTGGGTTTGGAAATAGATTAGTGAACTGGATTAGATTATTGTATAGTAGCGCAAAGAGTAGGGTGAAGTGTAATGGGGTAGTGACAGATAGTTTTAGTTTAGAAAGATCAGTTAGGCAGGGGTGTCCATTATCATCTTTATTATACAGCATAACAGCAGAACCATTAGCCACCATGTTAAAAAAAGATCAACACATACAAAGCATCAATATTCCAGGGGGAGGGAGGAGTTTAATTCATCAATATGCAGACGATACAAACATAACAGTGAAAAATGTAGGCAGTTTAAATAGGGTTATGTATTTATTAGAGAAATATGGGAAAGCATCAGGGGCGAGAATGAACATAGAGAAGTCAGAAATTATGTGTGTAGGGAAGGTAGATATGAGGGAATTTAAGGTACCAATGAAAGTTGCGAAAGGGATGATAAAAGTGTTAGGAGTGAATGTAGGTGAGAATGAAAAGGAAGCAAGGGATGTTACATGGGCAGGGGTAGTGAATAAGGTAAAGCAGAATTTGAATTTATGGAAAATGAGGAAGTTAAAGTTGAGGGGCAGGGTGATAGTAGTAAATTGTTTAATTTTATCACGGGTGAATCACGTGTTGAGTGCACTAGAGCTGCCGTTGTGGGTTGTAAATGAGTTAAATAGGGCCATTAATAGTTTTTTGTGGGATGGGAAGCAGGCAAAAATTAGGCACAGGGTATTAATGAATGGGTTTAAGGATGGAGGGTTAAAATTGATAGATGTAGAGGTGAAAAAAAGGGCTTTGAGGGTTAAAACGATTAAAAAATATTTATATAGTAGGGATGAGTATTGTTGGATGGGTTTTTTTGAGGATTACTTGCACAGGTGTGGTGGATGTGGTGTGAATGGTCTTTGTATGATTTTTAACAAACCAAGGTGTGAGGGAGTGTCAGATTTTTATAAGGAGGTTTTTGAAGCGTGGGGGAAATATTTAAAACATGTAAAGTATGAGTGTGTGGACAAGGGGGAGGTGTTAAATCAACCAATCTTTCACAACACAAAAATAACTCACAACAATGCAATTCTGGTAAATAAACATTTTGAAAAAGCAGGAATAAAACAGGTCAAACATTTAATATCCAAAAGCAATAACAATTTCAAATCAGAACAGGAAATCATACAGGGAATAAGAAGAGTAGATAGGGATGTAAGAAGGCAGGTTATTATAGGGATGTACAAGAGAATTAGGGACAGCATTAGTAATGGGTGGAAAATATTAATGTTAGGACAGGGAGAGGTAGGTGAATCAAACAGGATGGTAGAGTTGAGTGTAGAGAGGAAGGGTTTTAGGGTTAAATTTGAAAATGTCACAACTAAATGTATATACACGGATTTACTGGGTGATGGGATGGAGAGGCCAGCGTCGGAAAAGGTGTGGGAAAAGGTTTTTGAAGGGTTAAATGTCAAAGAGGTATGGGGAAATTTGAATGTAAAATATAATAGTATTGACTGTGAGCACAATGATTTTAAAATTAGGCACAATAGGGTTTACACAAATGTTGTTTTGCACCAAATTGACAAGAATGTATGTAGGGAATGTGATGTATGTAAAAGAGAAGATGAAAATTTTAATCACTTATTTTTTGAATGTTCAATGTTGTCTGTACTGTTTGAGAATGTGAAAAATTTGTTGAATGTACACTGTGGGGTGAAAGTCGGAAATGAAAAGGAATGGAAGAAACTATTGTTGTTTGGAATGTGTGGAATAAAGAAAAATGTTAATGTTAATTTGGTGAATGTAATAATGAGTAATGTAAGGTATGCTATTGTATGTAGGAGGAATGTAGCACATTATGAGGTGAGAGTTATGAGGGTGTGGGATCTGTTTGTGTCACTTTTTAAAAAGAATATTAGATTAGTGTACACTTTTGGGAGGGTGGATTTTGAAAAACACTTTGTAAAAAACAGCACTCTGATAACAGCAACCGGATTTGGGGATTTAGTTTTTAATGTGTAGCATTGGGCACTTTTTTTTTAGTTCTTTGATTTGGTTTTGGGGTTTTGAATACATTTTCACAAATGTTCTGTGTGTGTTATGTCCGTCACGTTTAATGTAGTGTGTTTATGTCATGTCCATGTTAGATGTATTGAACACCTTTTGTAAATAATGTAAAATATGCTTTGTAATATGTATTTTTGATAATAAAAAGTTAAAAAAAAAAACACGCCCGATCTCGTCCGATCTCGGAAGCTAAGCAGGGTCGGGCCGGGTTAGTACTTGGATGGGAGACAGCCTGGGAATACCCGGTGCAGTAAGCTTTTCCTCATTTCGACCAGTAGGGTGTACTATTGTCTCACCACTGTAGTTTGAACAGTGCTGTAGTGTGAACACAGCTCCAGTTTCATATTGCTGTTTTGAACAGTTTATACAGTTTGCTCCAAAACCACCTGCTAAGAATTGGTGACTCACTCAGCCTTCTCTTGAGCTCGATTCTAGACTGACAACTATGAACTATGAGCTGTGGAGTGGTAAAGCAATGTTAATTGCAGTTTTGGTGTTTTTCCCCCCCAGATAACTGTCATGTATGTACGCATGCGCATTGGAAAGAGAGATGATATATAAGCATGTAACGGCGGAAGCCTCGCGCTCTCTCATCAGTCCTATCTGTTGTACCAGTTAATAAACGCGATTGATACTGCCAGACGTAGCCATCATTTTATATAAGCTGAGACTTACACAATAACTCCCTGCCTTCTGCGTATCAACTGCAGTATTGTTTGTGTTGTCAAGTGGCGGGCGTCTCCTTTCCTCGACTTTATATACAGTGCAGAGGGCTGGCTCCTTCGCTTACGGCCATACCACCCTGAACACGCCCGATCTCGTCCGATCTCGGAAGCTAAGCAGGGTCGGGCCGGGTTAGTACTTGGATGGGAGACCGCCTGGGAATACCCGGTGCAGTAAGCTTTTCCTCATTTCGACCAGTAGGGTGTACTATTGTCTCACCACTGTAGTTTGAACAGTGCTGTAGTGTGAACACAGCTCCAGTTTCATATTGCTGTTTTGAACAGTTTATACAGTTTGCTCCAAAACCACCTGCTAAGAATTGGTGACTCACTCAGCCTTCTCTTGAGCTCGATTCTAGACTGACAACTATGAACTATGAGCTGTGGAGTGGTAAAGCAATGTTAATTGCAGTTTTGGTGTTTTTCCCCCCCAGATAACTGTCATGTATGTACGCATGCGCATTGGAAAGAGAGATGATATATAAGCATGTAACGGCGGAAGCCTCGCGCTCTCTCATCAGTCCTATCTGTTGTACCAGTTAATAAACGCGATTGATACTGCCAGACGTAGCCATCATTTTATATAAGCTGAGACTTACACAATAACTCCCTGCCTTCTGCGTATCAACTGCAGTATTGTTTGTGTTGTCAAGTGGCGGGCGTCTCCTTTCCTCGACTTTATATACAGTGCAGAGGGCTGGCTCCTTCGCTTACGGCCATACCACCCTGAACACGTCACAGTGCAAAGGATTCTGGGAAGTCGAGAGCGTTTGGAAGCGGGAGAATTTGAAACAGCGTTTGTGGAGATTAGTGTTTTCTGTTTGTTTATGTGAAAAATAGCGAAAAAAAGAAAAAAAGAAGTGAGTTTTGTTTTGTTTTGTGTATTCCCCCAACAGCTTGCTGTTTGGGGGGATATCTGTTTCAGTTTGAGTGTAGTTTTGTTTTCGGATTGGATAAATGGATACGAACAGGACAACGACAGACGACATGGCTAAGAACACGGATGACGGCAAGACGAATGGCGAAAACATAGAGAAGGCGAGAGTGGTGGAGAAAGCTGGAGTGGAGACGAGACAGACGGTGAATGCGGAGAAAGGAGAGAGAGTGAGAGGGAACGAAAAGGCGGCGGACGAGCCAAGCTACAGCAAAGATTTAACGGTGTTGTTGGAATTAGTAGGAGAAGAGAAAATTACGATGATGGAGATGCTGAAAACGACGAAGGATTTATGTGGGCTGGTGGTTGGATGTCGGTTCATTGGAATAAATAAATACGAACTGACTATGAGTCACCCTAATGGGAAGAGGCGCCTGATGGACGGCTTCAAAATCCGCGAGACCAGGATCATGGCAAAGGAGCTAACGAGCGATGAGATGGTGGTATCGTTCCTGGGGCTGCCTGTATACACAACGGACGAAGAAATCTTAAAGAAGCTTATGGACTGGGGAGTGATGGCAGTGTCGCCGATAAAAAGGAGAATGTGGCCGGGGACGAGGATATGTGAAGGAACAAGGTTTGTTAAGGTAAAGTTCAACGACGTAGTTAGGTCTTTACCATATTCAACAAGATTTGATACAGAAAAGGGAGCGGAGTTTTTCCGCGTTATTCACGATAGACAGGTCAAAGTTTGTAGGATGTGCCTACAACCAGGACATATTGTCCGTGAGTGTCCGGACTTCCTATGTAGGAAATGTGGGGACCAGGGACACTATGCGAGGGAATGCGTGACCATTATAAACAAGTGTGGAGTGTGTGGAAATAGGGAAGCGGGTTGTGTGTGTAAAGCAGGGGAGGAGGAGGGAAGCGCTCTCGCCGTAGAGACGGAGGAGGAAGGCAGATCGGGGAGTGAGGAGGATGAGGAAGGGGCAGTGGTAGAGGACTCAATTAATGAAGGGGTGATAGGTGTGCCAGACACCCAGATGGAGGAGCAGACGGGGGAGAAGTGGGGTATAGGGTCGAGCCTAGATGAGGAAGTAGCTGCATTGGTGGACCCGGCAACAGGGGGTGAAGGGGGCGGACAGAAGACCGGAGGGAGAGGATCTCAATGGGAGCCTTTGCCTCCGAGAACTGTGCGCCCGAATGAAGGGAAGAAAGCAGCTATGGAGTCTAGAGAGGCGACCCATACACCCACGCTAGACGAAACGGCTAGCTGGCGAGGTGGAATACCTAAAACTCCCCCACCCCAAATGTCTGACTCGATGGTGTCAATGGTAACGGAGGAGGAGAAGAGTGACAGTGGGTCTGAGGAGGAAATGTTGATGGGAAAAGGAATGAGAAAGAGGGCATATGCAGGACAACCGAACAAATTGGCCAGCTGGCAGAAAATCAAAGAAAGGAGGAAAGGGAAAAAGAAAAAATGATATTGAAAATGACATACACTCTATTTAACTTGTTTATAATGGTCACGATTGCCTCGCTTAATGTCAATGGTTTAAATGACATGGAGAAAGTAGAGGAAGTCCTGGCAAGATTCACAACAGACATTTTGCTTATACAAGAAACAAAGTGGTCAACAGAAAAAATAACAGAAGTCAAGGGAAAATGGAGGGGTTTGTTGTTTGTAAATTGTGGATTGGGGAAATCATGTGGGGTTGCAATATTTGTAAAAGAAAATGTGGTGCAAAATATAACAGAGGTTTTGAATGATGGGAAAGGGAGAGTGCTAGGTGTAGAGTTTGATGTCAATAATGTAAAGTATAGATTGATAAATGTGTATGCACCAAATAGGGAGATTGAAAAGAGAGAGTTTTTTGTTTCACTGGGTGTGCACTGTAAGGGAAATTGTATTCTGGTGGGGGATTTCAATGTATGTTGCACCAAGTTAGATACATATAGGGTAGATAGTTTTAAGCAAGATTCAGGGAGGAGGGGCTTATTAGAAATGATTGAGGTTAGGAATTTGATAGATGTATGGAGGGAGGGAAATGCAAGTAAAAGGGAATTTTCAAGGAGGCAGATAGTTAATGGGGTTTTGAAACAGAGTAGGATAGATTTAGTTTTAGCTTTTCAAGAAATCACAAGGGAAATAACTAATATACAGTACACATTTACAGGATATAGCGATCATGCAGCAATCACATTTCAATTTGGAAACAGGCAGAAAGGGAAAGGGGGGGGAGTGTGGTGTTTGAATGCGAGTGTGTTAGCAGAAAAGGAGTATAGAGAGATGGTGATGAAGTGTGTTGTGGAGCAAAGTATGTGTGAAAAATATGAGGAGGATGTGTGTGAATGGTGGGAATGTGTAAAAAAGCAAGTGAAAAGTTTAAGTATGAGATATTGTAGGAAAAGGAATCAAGCAAGAAAGAGAAAAGAATGGGTATTGAGAGAAAGAATGGCTGAAGAACTAAGACAAATAGATAGGAATCCGAATAGAAACATAGCAGAATATATAGGTATCAAAGGAGAATTAGAAGCACATGAAAAAGAAAAATGTAAAGGAGCAATAGTTAGGAGTAGGGCACAATATGCGGTGGAAGGGGAAAAATGCACATCTTTTTTTTTGAGGTTAGAGAAACGAACACAGTGTAGGAGTTATATAGAAGAAATAGAGAATGAAAGAGGAGAGATAGTGAATGATTATGTAGGGATATTGGAAACAGTACAGGGGTTTTATAGCGATTTATTTAAGAAAGGTAGTGTAGATAAAGATAGTGTAGATGAGGTATTAGGGACAGTTGAGCATAGGTTATCAGATAGTGATAGGGGAGTGTGTGAGAGTGAGTTGTCAGGATTTGAAGTGAATGCGGCCATCAGAAGTCTATCTAACAACAAAAGCCCAGGCTCTGATGGCCTGCCAGGTGAGTTTTATAAATGTTTTAGCGAGGTATTTAGTCCAATTTTGTTAAAGGTATATAGGGAAATGGAAAGGATAGGGAAGGTTAGTGAAACAATGTCAACAGGTTTAATTACAGTATTATATAAGAATAAGGGTAGCAAGTTGCAGTTAGGGAATTACAGAGGGATTAGCTTATTAAATACGGATTACAAAATATTAGCAAAAGTATTAGCAAATAGAATTAAGTCAGTAGTAGGGTCCATAGTCTCATCAACACAAGCATACAGTATTCCAGGGAGAGATATAGCAGATACGATAGGGTCAGTCAGGGATGTAGTGAGGCATATGAAGGAAGAGGGAGGTATAGTTTTGAGTGTAGATTTCAACAAGGCATTTGATAGAGTAGAACACGAGTTTATGTTTAGGACATTAGAGAGATTTGGGTTTGGAAATAGATTAGTGAACTGGATTAGATTATTGTATAGTAGCGCAAAGAGTAGGGTGAAGTGTAATGGGGTAGTGACAGATAGTTTTAGTTTAGAAAGATCAGTTAGGCAGGGGTGTCCATTATCATCTTTATTATACAGCATAACAGCAGAACCATTAGCCACCATGTTAAAAAAAGATCAACACATACAAAGCATCAATATTCCAGGGGGAGGGAGGAGTTTAATTCATCAATATGCAGACGATACAAACATAACAGTGAAAAATGTAGGCAGTTTAAATAGGGTTATGTATTTATTAGAGAAATATGGGAAAGCATCAGGGGCGAGAATGAACATAGAGAAGTCAGAAATTATGTGTGTAGGGAAGGTAGATATGAGGGAATTTAAGGTACCAATGAAAGTTGCGAAAGGGATGATAAAAGTGTTAGGAGTGAATGTAGGTGAGAATGAAAAGGAAGCAAGGGATGTTACATGGGCAGGGGTAGTGAATAAGGTAAAGCAGAATTTGAATTTATGGAAAATGAGGAAGTTAAAGTTGAGGGGCAGGGTGATAGTAGTAAATTGTTTAATTTTATCACGGGTGAATCACGTGTTGAGTGCACTAGAGCTGCCGTTGTGGGTTGTAAATGAGTTAAATAGGGCCATTAATAGTTTTTTGTGGGATGGGAAGCAGGCAAAAATTAGGCACAGGGTATTAATGAATGGGTTTAAGGATGGAGGGTTAAAATTGATAGATGTAGAGGTGAAAAAAAGGGCTTTGAGGGTTAAAACGATTAAAAAATATTTATATAGTAGGGATGAGTATTGTTGGATGGGTTTTTTTGAGGATTACTTGCACAGGTGTGGTGGATGTGGTGTGAATGGTCTTTGTATGATTTTTAACAAACCAAGGTGTGAGGGAGTGTCAGATTTTTATAAGGAGGTTTTTGAAGCGTGGGGGAAATATTTAAAACATGTAAAGTATGAGTGTGTGGACAAGGGGGAGGTGTTAAATCAACCAATCTTTCACAACACAAAAATAACTCACAACAATGCAATTCTGGTAAATAAACATTTTGAAAAAGCAGGAATAAAACAGGTCAAACATTTAATATCCAAAAGCAATAACAATTTCAAATCAGAACAGGAAATCATACAGGGAATAAGAAGAGTAGATAGGGATGTAAGAAGGCAGGTTATTATAGGGATGTACAAGAGAATTAGGGACAGCATTAGTAATGGGTGGAAAATATTAATGTTAGGACAGGGAGAGGTAGGTGAATCAAACAGGATGGTAGAGTTGAGTGTAGAGAGGAAGGGTTTTAGGGTTAAATTTGAAAATGTCACAACTAAATGTATATACACGGATTTACTGGGTGATGGGATGGAGAGGCCAGCGTCGGAAAAGGTGTGGGAAAAGGTTTTTGAAGGGTTAAATGTCAAAGAGGTATGGGGAAATTTGAATGTAAAATATAATAGTATTGACTGTGAGCACAATGATTTTAAAATTAGGCACAATAGGGTTTACACAAATGTTGTTTTGCACCAAATTGACAAGAATGTATGTAGGGAATGTGATGTATGTAAAAGAGAAGATGAAAATTTTAATCACTTATTTTTTGAATGTTCAATGTTGTCTGTACTGTTTGAGAATGTGAAAAATTTGTTGAATGTACACTGTGGGGTGAAAGTCGGAAATGAAAAGGAATGGAAGAAACTATTGTTGTTTGGAATGTGTGGAATAAAGAAAAATGTTAATGTTAATTTGGTGAATGTAATAATGAGTAATGTAAGGTATGCTATTGTATGTAGGAGGAATGTAGCACATTATGAGGTGAGAGTTATGAGGGTGTGGGATCTGTTTGTGTCACTTTTTAAAAAGAATATTAGATTAGTGTACACTTTTGGGAGGGTGGATTTTGAAAAACACTTTGTAAAAAACAGCACTCTGATAACAGCAACCGGATTTGGGGATTTAGTTTTTAATGTGTAGCATTGGGCACTTTTTTTTTAGTTCTTTGATTTGGTTTTGGGGTTTTGAATACATTTTCACAAATGTTCTGTGTGTGTTATGTCCGTCACGTTTAATGTAGTGTGTTTATGTCATGTCCATGTTAGATGTATTGAACACCTTTTGTAAATAATGTAAAATATGCTTTGTAATATGTATTTTTGATAATAAAAAGTTAAAAAAAAAAACACGCCCGATCTCGTCCGATCTCGGAAGCTAAGCAGGGTCGGGCCGGGTTAGTACTTGGATGGGAGACAGCCTGGGAATGGCCCATGACCCCCCCAAGTCCCTATTGCTCAACCTGGGATCGGATGAAAATTGATCAGAAAGAAGGATGCCCCCTGGTGTTCACTGGCCTGAAGTTCTATTTACAGAAATGTCATGTATAAGAATTGATTGAAATCCACTTGGCTGCTGAATGTTGTTTGCATTATTTGCATAGTTTGAGTTGATGTAGATGATTAGATTAGATTAGATTCAACTTTATTGTCATTGTGCAGAGTACAAGTACAGAGACAACGAAATGCAGTTAGCGTCTAACCAGAAGTGCAAAAAGCAGAAAGTGCAATGAACAGTATATACAAGTAGTGCAGTATGTGAGCAGTAAGTAGTGCAGTATAGTATAGTAGTGCAGTGTAAGCAGTAAATGAATAGCAGTAGCATTATAAGCAGAATAAATAGGTTACAGTATGAACAGTGTATCAGCATATGAGCTGTATAGGCAATGCAGTCTAGCAGTATATATGTATTAACAGTAACAATAGGGTAGATAGCAGAATAAATATAAAAATGGAATGCCGTATGAACAGTATAAACAGGTATAAACAGGTATGTAGATTGATGAGATTTATATATTTAGGTGGAAAAGTGTACAATTATAACATTTTTGGCCTGAACTATAAAGGGTGTAAGAATGTATTTAATGCACTCTCACTTTGTCTGGAAGACATCTGAGCCATTCACACGACTCATTGTAATGACCACCCAGGGGGTGCAGTCAGCACAATCTAATTAGCAATGCATATTGACACTTCAGAGTCTGGGAGAAGACACAAAGACAACTTCTCTGTTTTATCTGGTTTTAACCTATGTAACTTGATTTCTTTCATTTGGTTTACTTGGTTACATTTAAGGTTATTGGTAACTGTTAAATAAACCACCATTCATATCTCTTTCCTCCGTAGCCCTTCTTAGCCTTACTCACGTGTTATTAGTTGATAAACTACATTCGAGGTCAACCTACTAATCTTATTGGAGTCAGATTAAATTGTAGTCTATAATACTTGATCACCATTGATGCATTGCTTTGACCAAAAAATACCATAGTGTATTTCCCCTTTATAAGGGGAAACTGATCATACAAACCATACCATTTCTGAATGCTTGCACCTCGTGTTATGATGTGTGACATGAGATATGCCCCACCATCCTACTTACCATGCAGCCCATAATTAATAAACTGGGTGTTGGTAAAAGTATTTTCTTAGAGCTTATACTCTAGGTGTTTCACCTACAATCATTTTTGACATGTCCCACCCTCCTCTTTTTTTCTGAAACCCAAGCATACAGAGACTCCAAAATACTTGAAATACTTTTATTTATATTATTACTTAAAAATGTTATTCACAAATTACCAAATAGTATTACAGTTTTATTCTTTAACTAGAATGTGTTTCGTCCCAACGAACTGCGAGAGTGTGGTTGCTAAAATGCCGCAGATGGTCACCAACAGTTACTGAATAAGACATGAGAACAGTGCATTTTGTGAAACGAAAATGCATTCAAAATGTACAAAGAACCCAATGTAAAGGTTTCAACATGCACATTTTTCCATTTACTACATATGCACTCAGATTCCATGTATGGGGCACAGATATATTATTTTTATGACACACAAACACAAGTAGGCAGACCTGTTTAGTTGAAAGCCCACTCACCACGTCAAGGTACAGGCCATGAGTGAGATGACGAGAGACAAACATTTACAAACATTTAGTTAAACATGGAGCTGACAAAGACATACAAACATCACAAGGACATGCACACAAAAAAACGGCACGAGGACACGCATGACAAAAACACCGATTAATTGAACATAAACTAACAATAAAGGGTATGTAAATGAATTGTGTTAGATTGAAACAGAGGTTAGATTGGACCGGATATTGGACATAGACCAGAACATGTTTGTATAAAAAAATACTACAAAGTGCATTTTTAACTACAATATAAATAATAAAAAAGACAAGAACATTCTTTAATTAAACTACAAAGTGCATTTTTAACTACAATATAAATAAATAGGCTGACTGTATTGCTCTACTTGCTAAAACACTTTGAAACACTGACTCAAACAAGGCACCGACCAAACAAGGTGTAGCCCCACCTGGACTCATACTGTTTGACGAATAGGGCGGCGGTCTTGTCGTGCTCGTGAAGAGAGCTGGCGGCGGTGGTGATCTTCTGCCTGAGGTCGGCTGGCACTAGGTGGAGGTTGCTGTTGTCTGCCAGTTCTAGAAGCAGCAAGGCCAGTGTCTCCACTTCCTCTATTCCTGGCAGATGCAGATGTCTCTGGCTCATGAGCACATCTTGCAGAGCAGGACTATCCTCCTCCTCCACCTGTTCTGCCTGGGTTAGGATGGCATGCTTCCTACAGACGCTGTCGATAGGATCCTCCTCTGACTCTGCAGACATGCCAAGACCCTCGTCTGCCATCTCCTCATCTTCACCTTGTTCCTGTTCAACCGACTCCGACTCCTCACGAGACTGCTCTTCCTCAACTGCAAATATGTAATTGTACTAATCACAAATGTGTCTGCGTAGTTACAACAACCACTTGTGGATTCATTCAATAATATGCACGGTTTCTTTGCTTCTTTGCTTTTAAAACGTAACTTTATACCATGTTTGTCGTCACTGCTAGAATATGCATGAAAAACTATGGATAACTAAGGATAACCTTGCGTAAGTGTGTGATTAAGTACTGTACCTTTCTGGACATAGTAGTCCCTAGCAGTGAAGCTGGTGGACTGGCACATGGCATCCTCCACGCCAAGGAGCTCCTCCTCGTCTGGGTGCTCGTACGCATCAGGGACGGGCATTGGAGCAGCAAAGTTGGGCTCCAGGACGTGATCCTTGCCGAAGAGAACCTCGGCCTGCTGATTGATGCGCTGGATCTGTCGCACGTCCATGCACGACGTCTGCCGACCCTGACCACCAGCAACCCGGAGTGATGCCATGCGGTTGTTCCACTGCACAGCAAAGGCCATCAGGTATACCTGAAACACATGACCATTTTGACTGTTATTGTATATGCTTAGAAGTGATGACTAAAACTGTGAAATAAAATGCATCATTGAAACTACGCTATATCGAAGTGTTTTTCTTTTTTTTTTTTTTAATTACTCACTTGGAATGGCATAATCCCACATCTCTGTGAAGGAATGGCATTGTACAGGTGTGCGTGCAACCCCTCCAAAGAGTTACTGCCTCGCCGGCACCTGTGCTTGTTCAGCCGAACGCCATTCAGCACCACCACCTTCACAGAAACATAGAGCTGTATGCCAGGGGGATACTGTAAAGCACAACGAATTGCAAGTTCCTTATTTATTCTGGTGTCCTTTGAAATTTTTGCCATACAAGTTTGAATGGTTTTATAATGACACACGATGACTGCAAAGACATGAACCCACCTGCATGCAACTGAGATGCTTGCTTGCAGTTGCCCAGTGAGCATCAACTGCCTCTGTCGACTTGAACAGGTGGATTCCGTCAATGTCAAGGCCTGCTGGTCCCCTGAACTCTGCAATGATGGACTCAATCACCAAAGCGGTCTCCTGTAACATATATATTCTCAGCTTTGAGTGTTGTCACAACTAGAATGAGTGTAACACAACTGATGGACGGAGTAGGTTTTACCAATAACAAAACTGGCTTTATTTTCCCATATGGTGCAATTATCAAACAAACAAATGTGCGAAACGTCTGCACCAAAACCAAATGACAAAGACAAAAGATAGCAAAGGCAAAACAAAGGAAACAGCATGACACAGGTAGAGTCTGCACACCTGGAACACTCACAGAAACAACGAGGGCAAACAGAGGGTTAAATATGGTGAAGGGAAAGGCACAGGCCAGCGGGCCGTCACAGTGTTAAATCAGTCGTTACTCCTAATGATCTTACATGTATTTTCAAAACTAGATCTGAGTGACACCTTAGTCCAGTACAGTTGAATCCATATTGACAAATAAGCAAGTATGTTTGCTTCTTATTCATGAAATTCAAACATGGATCAATATCACACTTACCACAACCCCACGGGTAATGCGCCTGACATACAACCTGACCTGGTGAGGCTTGAGGAACGCCATCATCTCTTCGTCCGAATACCTGGCGTACAGCTCTTGGTTGCCACTCCTGACCGCCTGGACTAGGAGCATCATGTCCGCCTTGTTGTAGGCGAGCACCGCACCTGCCAAGGCACTCATGAACACCCCATACTTGGCGTGGCTCTGTTTGATGACAACAGCATCCCAGCGGTGCAGCCGGTGTCGGATGTCCAGTCTGACCACAGTACCCCTCTGCAACCCAGTCACCAAACAGATTCTCCAGGAAGGATGAACCGCTGTCAATGAAATTATATCAACATTTTGTGTACATGTGTTACATGTTTTTATAACTGTGTTATCCATGTGTGTCTTGCAAAAAAATTATATGAAGTTAACTGATATGTACATCACTTGGATTATCAATTTCATCATAGGTTTCAATGGAATTGTTATTAAACTTACCGACAGCAGTTGTTGTCTGCATATAAGACTTTTGGCGCAGGAGCATTGGCACGTCGAAACCGGGCAATGAGACCTCTCGCCATGCGCTTGTTCTAAGTGTGTGGGTACACTTTTTATGGGATGTTTGTTCGTTCTCAACTCCGTGTCACCAGACCCGTTAGCTGCTAGCGCTAGCCAGCTAGCCTACTGACAGGTTGTCAATACGTTGTCATTACACATTAACAAGCCAAATCCCGCATATGTCAACGATGGTATGGTCAGTTGCTGATTTCCAGACAATCTTTTATCTTTTGACAAAATCGGCACAGCTTTATACATGCCTAACAAATGTCTAACTAGCGAAGGATGAAGAGGATAAAACTTACCTGAGTAACAGTAACGTCGTACATGAGATTCACCGATAGTGGCCGCCGGAGCCGTATAAATTAGATGACGTTTGAAATTCCTCGCTCAATGATTGGTGAGTTGAGCGCTACAAAATATTAAAACATCTTTCAATTCAACAAAAAAACCTGATCAGCTGGTTCATTTAGGAATAGAAAAGACAAAGTCATTGGTGGGTTAGCGCTCAACGGCGCTCAACGGCGCTCAACCATTGGTCGGTTGAGGATCCGGTGCCGTAAGCTTTTCCTCATTTCGACCAGTAGGGTGTACTATTGTATCACCACTGTAGTTATAACAGTGCTGTAGTGTGAACACAGCTCCAGTTTCATATTGCTGTTTTGAACAGTTGATCCAATTTGCTCCAAAACCACCTGCTAAGAATTGGTGACTCACTCAGCCTTCTCTTGATCTAGATTCTAGAGTCTATGGTCACGCACACCACTGCATGTCAGACATGCTTTTAAGGTATATACCCTGTAGATCCCTCAGGTCCTCAGGTACTGGCCTTTTAACTATTCTGAAGATTCCAACAACACCTATCTACTTCCTGTTTCAAATGAATAGCACTGGGCAGAAGTCTGCACAGGGATGCTACAGACACATTAGCACACTGCAAAATACTGTCACCTATCTAACCATCTGTTCCAAAGCAACAGTAATATATACTGTAGGAGTCTGCAGTGCACAGGGGTTACACACTCATCAGTACCCTCTAAAATACTGTCACTATCATATTTCCTGTTCCACATGAATAGTACTATATAGGAGTCTGCAGAGGGGTTACCTTGTTGGGAAACACAGTGTTTATCTCCTGCAGCTTGGTCATGATGTGAGGGTTGGTTGCCAGATTGTAGGCCAGGAAGGACAGAGAGCTACTGGTGGTCTCATAGCCAGCAAAGATGAAAATCATCGCCTGGGACAAGATCTCATGATCGCTCAATCCTATGACGATGGAGAGAGTGGGAGAAATGGGGTGGTAGGTGTGAGAAAGGGACTTATTAGAGTGTTTCCACAGTGTATGTCAGTCTAATCAATGAAATCGATAGCTTCATTTATTAAGCACAAAATGATTTAGACTGAAAGCTATATGGGGGCAGTTTTACCGACTGTGAGGAACAGTGGGCTGAAGATGTCAAACTTGAGCATTTTCTTGATGTTGGTCATAAAGGGGTCAGAGGGGTTGTGGACTGAGTCGATGTCGACACTGAATGAAGTGCTGACGACCACATCCATACTGTATGGTCCAAAGACCCTGGAACACAACCACACAATCTTTGACCACCAGAACCACAACCACAAAATTAAAGGGGGAGTTCACTGAAATTACAAATTCACCTTATCTTCTCGGAGAGAAATACTCACTCTTTTAGTTCAATGGGCTCTTCGTTATCGGACGTCTTCTTCAGATTGCTGACCAAATTACCAGAGTGCTGCTTCATGATCCCGAACATCTGAGTTGGGAAGGATACATGGAAAAACATGATGATTGATACATGGATTAATATGTGCAAAACATGGGTTAATATCATGTTTGAAACAGGAATTATTTTAATATTTATATAGCCTGAGAATATACATTCATACAGGATACATTATGTATATAGTCAAGGAATAAGTGACTCCAAAGATGAACTATTATTCTATACTCTGTCATCTGACCACTGAACTTATCTAACATAAGATTAAATATGTTTTATTGTCCCGGATAGAAATTTGTCTTGGACAATTAAAGTTGCTGCTTCACACAACAACAAACAACAATGAATGCACACTATACACATAGTACAAATCACATAAACACACACACACGTCAGAGTTGTTAGTCATTCATTTATTTGTGTTGTTGGAATGAATAAAAGAAGGAGAGGAGAGATGGGACTGTACCTCTTTGATCCGCCCACTGGTGAAGGAGGGAGACAGGACACTGCGGATCCGTCTCCATGTATCATCCTCAGCGATAAACACGGCGTCATACAGAGGCCCGTTGAGATAGAAATTCTAGAAAAATAATAATTATTATATACTGCAAGATTAACCTAATATTAATAATGCTATAATAACAAGGATATTATCTATTTAAGAAGCCCTTATGTTTTTTTCCCCATACAACAACTTCAATTTAGCGTATTACCCTCCTGTTACTGAAAAGATGGTAGCATTCCTTGATGAGGATGGTTTAGATCATGGCTGTGTCCATGATACACAGGACGGGCTGACAGCCATCATAGATCCTACAGACCAGCAAAAACAAAGATAGTTAGATACACACTCACCCAACACTTTATTAGGAACACTATACTAATACTGGGTAGAGCCTCCCTTTGCTCTCAAAAGAGCCTCAATTCTTTGTGACATTGATTCCTTTGAGATTCTGGTCCATGATGACATGATTGCATCACGCAATTCCTGTACATTTTTCAGGTGCACTTTCAAGATGTGAATCTCCCGTTCTGCCACATCCCAAAGGTGTTCTATTGGATTCAGGTCCGGTGACTGGGAAGGCCACTGAAGAACACTGAACTCATTGTCATGTTCATGAAACCAGTTTAAGACGACTTTTGCTTTGTGACATGGTGCATTATCATTCTGGAAGTAGCCATTAGAAGGTGGGTAAATTGTGGCCATGAAGGGATGCACATGGTCAGCAACAATACTTAAATAGGCTGTGGCATTCAAGCAAATATACCGTGGATAGAGACAGACAGACCCATCACAGATCCTGAACTCTTAGAAAAAAAGTGCTATCTAGAACCAAAAAGGGTTCTTCTTCCACTGTCCCTTTGAAGAAACCTTTTGGGTTCCATGTAGAACCCTTTCCACAAAAGGTTATACAGTACCGTGCGTAAGTAATGGGACAGTGAAGCATTTTTTCTTCTTTTTGGATTTGAAATAAAAACGTAGAGATTTATTTTTTGATGCCCGTGATGGGCCTAACCCAAAACTCAAAGAATATCTCGCTGTCCCTCTCCTTAAATATCATTCCCAACAAAGGACAAGGTGTGAGATACATTACAATAGCAAAGCAATTGACAAATGGTGAAAGCTGAAAAATCTGAAACATAGTCAAAACCTTAGGCTTGCCAAAATCAAGCACTGATGAGCTCAGCAATCGCAAATGGCTGAGGCTTTACTGCAAGATGCAAACCACTAGTTATCCTTAAAAAGGATAGTCAGGTTACAGTTTGCTAAGAAGTACTTAAAAAGCCTGCAGAGGTGTGGAAAAAAGTCTTGTGGACAGATAAGATGAATATTATCAGAGTGATTGCAAGAGGAAAGTTTGGAGAAAAAAGGATCTGCCCAAGGTTTACAGCATACCATCTCATCTGTGAAACATGGTGGAGGGGATGCTATGGTTTGGGCATGTATAGCTGCCACTAGAACTTGCTAACGTATCATAATTGATGATGTTACTGCTGACAGCAGCAGCAGAATGTATTCTGAAGTGTACAGAAATATCTTGTCTGGTCGAGTAAAAGCAATGCTTCCAAATTCATTGGATGGCGCTTCGTCATACAGTAAGACAATGACCCAAAACATACTGCCATTGGAACTAGGGAGATTTTCAGGGCGAAAAAGTGGAAAGTTCTTGACTGGCCATGTCAATCTTTGGATTTAAATCCTATTGAACATGCATTTCATTTTCTGATGGTAAGATTATGGGCAAAAAGAAAAAAAAATCTGAAGATGGCTGGCCTGGCAGAATATCACCAGAGAAAATACCCAGCACCTGGTGGGGTCAATGGGTCCCAGACGGTTAGTGCATACAAAGTATTGTCGACCAAATACTAAATATGAGTGCATCATTTCGACCATGTATACCAATACTAGACAAAAGAAAAGAAAAGAATCTAGCAAAAGCAAACTATGTTCTGACAGGGTTTGACTCATCTAATACGACATCAGATCTGGATAGGTTCCTTGATTTCCTCTGAAAGGTGACATAGGCATGAAAACATGTACACAACATCAAGAAGAAACCATTGATTAAAGCCAAATCAATTGACAGAGGCATGGCAGAAAATGTGTGTTGTCTCTTTAAAAGAAATGTTAAAAATCTCTTTGTTTTCCCTGAATGAAACAAAGCACAGGTGTTTAACAGGCCAGCCCCACCCCTGATTACAATGATCCACACATGGAGACAGCCAAAGCAACATAGATCAATAAGACATCCCACATGTCACACCAGAATGTGTGTTGGCAAGAGTGTGCCCTTATAGCCAGGATCCACTCTCTGGTCACATCTCCCTGATGTTGGTTATGAAGAACTTTATCAAACGTTTGGATTTGAAATTAAACAATTACTACAAGGTTAAAGTAGAGATTCTCAGCTTTTATTTGATGGTATTTGTATACACATTCGTTTCACCATTTAGAAATTACCCCACTTTTTATGCATAATCCCCCTATTTCAGTGTACCCAAAAGTAATGGGACAGACTTATCAAATGTCCAAATGAAGCAGTCATGTTTAGTATTTAGTGGACAATAACTGCCTGAAGTCTGCAACCCACTAACCTCACCAGACGCTGGGCATCTTCTTTGGTGATGCTCTGCTAGGCCTGTACTGCAGCCATCTTTAGTTGTTGTTTGTTTTGAGGTCTTTTTGCCTAAATTCTTATCATTAGGGAAATGTAATGCATGTTCAATTGAATTTTAATCTGAAGATTGACTTGGCCAATCAAGATCTTTCCACTAGTTGCTATGGCAGTGTTTTGGGTCATTGTTTTATTGTATGGTGTGGCTCCATCCAATGCATTTGGAGGCATTTGCTTGCACTCAAGCAGACAAGATGTTTCTGTGCACTTCAGAATACATTCTGCTGCTGCCGTCAGCAGGTACAATCATCAATTAAGACAAGTTAGCAAGTTCTAATGGCAACTATACATGCCCACACCTAACACCCCCTGCACCATGTTTCACAGATGAGGTGGTATGCTGTAAATCTTGGGCAGATCCTTTTTTCTCCAAACTTTTGTCACTCTAGTCCATGATAATATTCATCTTATCTGTCCACAATACCTTTTACGAGACCTCTGCAGGCTTTTTAGGTACTCTTTTTTAGCAAACTGTGACCATCCTTTTTGATGATAACTAGTGGTTTTTGATGTGTGAGAAAACGTGTTCTTTATTTGAAGAGAAGACAAACTACTTCTTACTTTTAGCTATTTATTTACATGTCAGAATTCTAGGCTTGTACAAGGACCACTTTTGGCGATGAAAATCACAGTCAGCAAGCTGTTAATCTGTAACCAACCCTCCAAAAATGGATGCATTCAAACAGTCAAACAAAGTATTTACAGTATACAAAATGATTGTGATTGGCTATTTGGTTGGGGAGGAACCATGGTTTAGACTTGGCATCCCTTGTTGTTCACGGGCTGATCACACCATTCATCCCAGCTGCGGAGTCAGCACTCTGTAAGAGATAAGACACCTACTCTGGTATGTCCTCCCTAGCCTATCCTCCCTAGCCTGGTACTATTCCACTATAGCTCTTTGTGTAAGCGTGTGTTGCAACATCTTTCTTGATGACCTGGCTTAACCTCTCCATGTATTAATTCAACGTACTATGGGACTAATGCTTGATCCATCGCTCATTTGTCAACAGGCCATCACATTAGTAAATTTAGCACACTGCAGTAATGTATTTTTATTATAGCAATAATAAACTGTTTTTATAAAAATAATTTCTATCAGATGATAAATGTGTCTTCCTCTTAGTTATAAACAAACCAGAATTAAATGCATAGGTCTATGTATGGATGGATGGATGGATGGATGTACTCATTGGAACAGCTGGAAGACTTTCTCTGCATCCCCGAAAAAACACATGTACGCAAGCACACACGCACGCACGCACGCACGCACGCACGCACACACACACACACACACACACACACAGGCATGTTTAAGATATGCGTAGCCCATGTTTATTAGTTGACTTAGTTGTGGGGTTAGTTTAGATACAGCGCACGATGCAACAAACAGGTACAATATCAGCACACCTCAGCATTGCTACACCCACGTGCTACCACAGGGAACTGGTACCCGCATAGTTAGATATGGTGCTGGTCCCACACCAGAGAGAACTGGTATGTTCCAGATCATTATACGAGGTAACTAGCTAGTAAATTATTAATTACTAGAAAGTGCTCAGTAGTCCTAGGGCTACAAACACAAGCTGACCAACCCTCCTGCAAACAGGGTGCTAATATTTCTCAATATTACCTTGTCAAAGCTAGCCAAGGTTCTCAGCTGTCCGGAAACAACAAGTAACTTAGTTAGCCGTCCGTCCCAAGTGCTAGCTGTAGCCTACACATGTGACCTTGCAAGTTCTAATAATAACCTGAGGAATTATCGTCGAGCTAGGGTTCAACAATAACAAAGAATTGAGAGCTCACAGATTAGCCTGCTAGCTCAGAGAGTTAACAGGTGCTCAGAAGGTGAAAATCGTCGTTGAGCTGAACCGTAAGATTTTATCAGAGACAATCTAACGCCCCGTGAGAATCATAGGCTGAGGTGTAGCCAGCTACAACAATACAACTACAGTACACTTTTCAACCTAATGCCCCATGAGAATCATGGGCTGAGGTGTAGCCAGCTACAACAACACAACTACAGTACACTTTTCAACCTAACGCCCCGTGAGAATCATAGGCTGAGGTGTAGCCAGCTACAACAACACAACTACAGTACACTTTTCAAACTAACGCCCCGTGAGAATCATAGGCTGAGGTGTACCCAGCTACAACAACACAACTACAGTACACTTTTCAAACTAACGCCCCATGAGAATCATAGGCTGAGGTGTACCCAGCTACAACAACACAACTACAGTACACTTCAGACAGTCAGAGAGTGAAGAGTGGAAAGGATGAAATGGCGCGCTTGTAGCATCCCTTTATTGGGACAGGTGATAGGCGTTGCTATCACTTGCAAGTGTGTACGAGGTGTGATTATGTGAATCAAGATGTAAATACAGTGCTCTCGGAAAGTATTCATACCCCTTCACTTTTTCCACATTTTGTGATGTTACAGCCTTTTTCCTCATCAATCTACACACAATACCCCATAATGACAAAGCAAAAACAGGTTTTTAGAAATTGTTGCTAATTTATTCAAAATAAAAAACTGAAATATCACCTTTACATACGTATTCAGACCCTTTTTTGTTGAAGCACCTTATTGCGTATTGTGTGTAGATTAATGAGGAAAAAAAATAATTTCATCTATTTTTGAATAAGGCTGTAACATAACATAATACGGAAAAAGTGAAGGGGTCTGAATACTTTCAGAATGCACTGTATGTGCCTATTATAGTCCCATTGTGTGATTGGTGTGTGTACTGATTTCTGGCACAGGCCTTAACTGATCCAACAAGTTCACCAATCATCAATGGTGTGATATGAAGTTGATGGATTTTAATGTTACATGCTACACCAGTGCGTGTCTAAAGTGTTGACATTGCGCGGCTGCTGCAGCAGCAACGCAAAATGATTCTTGGAGTGCTTGGAAATGGTATCAATGCTTTTAGGACGCTTAAAAACATATTCAATTAGTTTCATAGTATGGTAAAGTAATAGAAACATAGATTATAGAAATACATACAATAGTGGTACCTGTATGAAAAACAAAGTGATTGTCCTCATTTATATTTGGAGGTAGAGGACAAACCCCAACTCTAAGATATTCAGACTTGACAAGACAGAATCCATGTACAGAATCCATAAATTAGAAGTTCCTTGCAGAAACAGATTGGGAGGCTATTTCTTCTGCATCCACACGTGAAACTGGTCACGTTTCTGGTGTAAGAGTAAATACTGCCATCTAGGGTTTAGAGATGGTTAACAGGAAATGGATACATTATTTTACGGATGTACTTTAGGCCTACGTTTGAGTAATTTAGCAGAAGCTCTTATCCAGAGCGACTTAAAATAAATAGCTACATTCATCTTCAGCTACATACATCACGGTCATCACAAGTAAGACTTTCTATAATAATAAATGCCACAAGCAGTCACAGTGGTAGAGAAAGGAAGTCAATTTAATTTAATGTTCAACTTAATTTATTGAACTTAAGACAACTATATAAATTGATTTGCTATGTATCCCTAAATAGCGGCCAATTGTGTTGAGGTTTCCAGGCTAACGGTGTCGGCATGTGCAGTCCCCTGTCTTATCTCTGCACCCCCACACGCTCTCAGCCAGGGCCACATCAACAAGGCTTTTGACAGAAAGGCTCGTCCCCTGGTTTGCCTGATTGTGTACCAGCTGAGCCATCAGAGGAGTCGCTCTCAACGAGAACATGAGGGTTGGGGCATATCTGGAGCCATCGTTCATCTGAAATTAAAAAAGTAACATCAGAGGGGAGTGCAAGGTGAGACAAGAATTGGACAAATTCAACTGAGAGTTGAAGGTCATGGACTAAATGCTATAGTAAAGCTAGCAACAATCACCTTCATCTACTTAGTCTATAGGTTCTCTACCATCTCTCTAATCGTCACCATGCTCACCTTCTTCAATGTCTCCCTCTCCTGTTCTAGCTTCTCTTTTTCCAGACTCTGTTTCGCTCTTTCTTCAGCCACCATCACCAGGGCCTCTCTCCTCTTGATGGCCTCTATCTCTTTTTCCATCTGTTTCTTATCCTTTTTAAATGTCTCCTTCTCCTTCCACATCTTGAGCATTTCTCGCTCCACATCCTGCCCGTCTCTTTTGATTTTCATCCACTCCTTCTTTATCATTTGCAACTCTGCTCCGACCTTCTCTGTCTTTCTAAGCATCTCCATTGAGGTCTCCTTTTCCTCCTCTAGCGTCTCCTTTTCCTGGCTCAGTTTAAGTCTTTCTTCGGCCTCCATCACCAGGGCCTCTCTCCTCTTGACTGCCTCCATTTCTTTTTCCATCTGTTTCTTGGCCTTGAGAAATGTCTCCTTCTCCTTCCACATCCTGAGCATTTCTTGCTCCACCTTCTGTCAGTCTCTTTGGATTTTCACACTCTCCTTCCTCATCATATTTAACTCTGCCTCTGCCTTCTCAGCCTTTCTAAGTATCTCCTTTGAGGACTCCTTCTCTTTCTCAATCTCCATCATGAGGATCTTGATCCCACTGTCCATCTCCTCCCTCTCCCTATTGAACTCATTCCTGTCCTCCTGCAGTCTTTCTGCCTTTCTGGCCAGGATCTCCTCCTCCCTCTGCCTAACTTTTTGGTCCCTTCTCTTTTGTTTCTCATATTCCTCTATCTTTTTCTCAAACTCTGCCTTCTCTGTCTTAATCCTCTCATGCTCCTTCCTAATATCCTCAATACTCATATATATTTTCACCTCCATTGTTTTTATGCACCTACAGTAGATAGAACACAAACAAAAATGATTGAAATAATCTCCACACACCCATACTATAATGCAACAGGAATGTCAGAAAGATTCCCCAAATGAGAAAGGGATAACAATCTTTGAGTTTGCCCTTCTGAATCAGTCAACAAATACCAGTACACCGATTGGCAGCAAAGAAATGTTATTATCTATAATGTGCGTTCGGCTGGCGTCATAATGGGTTTGGAATGACTATCATGGTAATTCACTGGCTAACAACTCTTATCAGCGTTCGATGCAATGGTTCGAAGTGACTTGGTCCTGTCAGAGGCCTATGTTAGAGTCAGCAAAAGCTTCCAGTGTGGGTTGGCTGGCTATGTTTGTTGACACGCCTTGAAATAAAGCCTACAATTGTGGTCAACAGGTCAAATATCAGTGGCCATATAATGGGCACATTTTATTAACTGGAATCGGCCTGGTACAGGTAGGAGCCTATAGGCAAAGAAGCAGAAGACCTCCGCAAAATTAAAATAGCCCTAATTCAATTCATGCATTTAGGTCTCTAATAATAATAAAAAATATATTTGATTTGGAATGTGTTTTTCATTTGTAGCAGACAATTTCAAAGCCTGTGCAGTTGAGTGCAATAGACACACAAACAAAAACACAAACAAAACACTAACAACAACAAGAGGACAGGACCTAAAGGAAGGCCTTTCTAAAGATGTGAGTTTTTAGGCATATAGAAATATCCAACGCTGAATTCGACTTAATGGGAATATCATCTCCTAGTGACAGATATCTCTCAGTGACATTTTTACGCGTCCCTTGTCCAAATGCTGTAAAGGTAGTCGGCCTATGCCGTCTCAAGTATTTACAAATACAAGTGTTATAAAACTATACTATATGTCAACTATACTACATCTCTGGCCTACATTAGCCTACCTCAGTCAGTAGGCTGTGTATAAGCGCCGAATCTTCCGGTTATAATCTCTTTATATCTCACTCTGGTAATACTGATTGCACAGGTTCAGGTTGCGTCTTAGCTCGTTATGCCACTGAACTAAAAGTTCAAGAACTTTGTGTATTATTGCAGAACATTCTCAATTCTGTGTACATATCAACGTCATAATGATACCAATAGCAACGCATTTTGGGTGGAATCCTAACTCCAAATCCGCGCGCGTAAATCTTGCATTCATGTCAATGGGAAATTGATTCGATTTACACGCGGATCTCGAGTTAGGATTCCACTGCAATACACATTTAAGTTTAAGTTCATTTGAATTTATAGTGCATTTTACCCACAATATACGGCTTACACAAAAGTAGCCTACAAGACAAATACAACATTTGAAAAAACATATTGCATAGAATCAAATTTGGGGATATACAGGTTTTTTTTCTTTATAAAGTACATTACAAACATAAAGTCTCATAAAGTACATTACAAATACGAAACAATTATTAGTCATATTTTTTATTAGTAATAATAATAAGTATTTTATATTTAATACAAAATAGATTAAATGGTGAAATTGGTGTGTATAAATATAATAAACTTGACTCATAATCCGTATAGTGCTGTTTTTGGAGTAATTACTAATTACTAGTAATTACTAGTGTGTGCGGACTGCGCTCCCTGTCCCGTCTTTCTGCTGTGGGGCAGCGGAGCACTCTTGCCCCATCGTTGCGAGGGGAACAACGTGAGCGTGATTGGCGTAAGCAGGGAAAACCTCACGCAAATTATATTGGGTATGAATTCTGCCTAGCAACAGGTGGCGAAAAACTATTAAACGCTAATGTCGTTAACGTGGTCTGACATGACAGGAAATAATCACAAAGCAATTCAGTTCATCTACTGTACGTCTATCGCTAATGCTAGCTAGCTAAAGTTTTCACAATGAATCGTGTAGATTATTTGTTGACCATGCGGTTTAGTACATTGCCTTTGGAAGAGAAGTTGGAGATAAAACGTTTAGGGCCAACAGGAATGGTTTGACAAAAAGAGATGGCTAACCGCTACCACCTCGAAACATGCGCTGTTCTGTTTCCCATGTATGATTTTTGGTGGAGACTATTTGGGCATCGGCTGGATTCAAAGACATTATACATCTGTCAGAACAGAACAGACACCAGCGACTGAACGGCCTTGACATGCTTTCCATTGAAAATGCATTGATTCAGGGACAGATGGATTTCAACAGTAAAGTCATCGAGAGGTTTGCTGAAGCAACGAACCGCCGCGCTACTTTCCTATTCAAGTGAGCGGGTCTGTTTGGACATGTATGACAAATGGACAATGCGCCGTTCACTGTAGACTATATTGCTTTTGTTTTGTAGTCATTTTAAACGTTATACTACCTGTGATATAAAGTGGAGGACTAAATGTTACGTATAGGCCTAATATCTAGACAGTTGATGGGCACACTTGTTACTTGTCGCTTTCAGAACCCTGGACTGGGCTCCGGCTGTATATTCATATAGTTCCGTTAATTAGCCTAGCCTACTTTCCGTGATTTAATGTGACTTTTGTAGTGTGTTATAGCCTCTGCACTGATGCTATTTATTTCACATTTAAAATAATACAATTGATAAAACCTGATTAAACTTTCCTACAAGTTAACGATGTGCCGAATGCTTGTATTTTGATTAAACATGCAAGTTATTGAAGACACGTGTCTGTCTCATCTTTTTACTTTTTTGCAGTATAGGCGTTCTGTGTCGCGCTGAAGCGTATGAAGTGTATTCAGTTATGGGGTTTACTGTACATACTTTTTCTCTGCACTGTTCCTGCTGCAGAGGATGCGTAAACGATTTTCCCATGTTGTTTTTTGGTTGTGGTCTGTGTTTATACATTTAGGCTATTAGTTGTATCCTACTTTTCAGTTTTACAAGTCAAATCTTATGACAGATGAGATGGCACTTCAACCGATAAAATGCAGGTACATTTTGACTACTGCTGCACTACGATACCCATAGATAGACCCAATACATTGGTAACTGCACTACTTATACAGCTCATATACTGCTTATACTGTTCATACTGCATTCTATATTTATTCTGCTTATAATGTTACTGTTAATACATATATTGCTTATACTGCACTACTTATACTGCTCATATACTGCTTATACTGCTCATATACTGCTTATACTGCACTACTTATACTGCTCATATATTGCTTATACTGCTCATATACTGCTTATACTGCACTACTTATACTGCTCATATACTGCTTATACTGCACTACTTATACTGCTCATATACTGCTTATACTGCACTACTTATACTGCTCATATATTGCTTATACTGCTCTACCTGTATATATTGTTCACATTGCACTTTTCTGCTTTTTTGCACTTCTGGTTAGACGCTAACTGCATTTCGTTATCTCTGTACTTGTACTCTGCACAATGACAATAAAGTTGAATCTAATCTAACACCTATTTATTGTCATGTTTTGATGGCATGTTGTTCATTCTCATGTTATGATTTAGTTTGTGATTATACACACGTTTTTAGCGTGATGATAGAGACCCACTACCAGACAAGTACAAAACATACACAAGTCACATGCAAATCCCTGCACTGCAGACGACAGACAACAACTGTCTCTGTACAACTAGTCCTGGACCTCCACTAATAGACAGATACAAAGAGAGCAGCATACAGTAGCAGCAGAGCCCAGAGGCGAGGCGAGGCAAGGCAAGGCAAGGCAAGTTTATTTATATAGCACATTTCATACACAGAGGCAATTCAAAGTGCTTTACGTAAAATAGATAAAAAGGAAAGAGCATGAAAACAAAATTAGAATAAAAACGCATAAAAGACAGAAACAAAGAAAAAAAGTCACAGTGCATTTTAGGGTCACAGTGCAATTATTAGCGCCAATTTAGTTTCAATTTAAGGCAAAAGCGAAGCCCTTTTTTTTTTAAGCCCATTTTTGAAAGTAGCCAGTGTTGGGGCTGATCCTAGATCTATGTGTAACATAATAACTGAGAGACCTGCAGCAGGGCAGGTCCTCATCACTGGCTGTCTGCTTTGAGCTGGTTGTCGTTGGACTCCTGGCAGCGGAACAGGTCCATCTCAATGGGTATCTGGTGAGAGTTGACACACAGTTAAAGTATGAAGGAACGAGTAAAACAGATGTCAGCGTTACACTATGAATGTTACCTAATACAGTGTCACTGTTACGTTCGGGTAGCATTGCACTATAAATTCAAATAAACTCAAACTCCTGGACAACCTCTCTTGGGTCGACATACATTAAAATGGCCCTATGAAGTCTCGAGGGAGTTTTGCAGAAATACAAATAGCTTTTTTTTTTTTAAATCTCACACTTCCATCATTTAGTAGGTAGCCTATACTGAGGATGATTGGCGCCTAGTACTGAAAAATGCAATCTGGGAAATTAAATGGGGAGTACATACTCATGCAGTACGCAAGTACAGAATTGTAGTATGGGGGTTCAAACCCGGGTCTCCCATGTGGAAGACACAAACGCTACTATTAAGCCAAGAGGACATCCTCAAGGTCTGAGGGCGACACTTCAGTTTACATGTCTCAGGCAGGGCTACCTCATCACGCGAGTGTGATTCCAAAATCACCTCTGCTACATATAGAAACGCAACAAAGTCATAGGTACAAAATTATATTTACAATCATTGTATCATTATTTTGTCTCACCTCTGTCTCTTTGCAGACGGTGAAGTTGAACCTCTGTAGAATCTCCACCATCGCCAGTTTCATCAATACCAGAGTGAATCGCATCCCGATACAGTTCCGTGGGCCCAACCCGAACGGCATGTAGGTGTATGGGTCGATGCTCTCCTTGTTCTCCTTACTGAACCTACACACGGTGTAGGGGTTAAAGAACATATCAATTAAATCACAGTAATATGATGGTTATACATGGTTGAAGAAACCTGTTTGTGTTTGGTCGTCGCATTTAGGTTTGTTTTATGGTTGTTTGTGGAACACTGCTCTTATCGTTGCTGTTGTGATTGATATTGTGGTTGTGGTTAAGATGTGGCCCATTACCTCTCTGGTTTGAACTCCTCTGGGTCTTCCCACACATCGGGGTCACGGTGCAAGGTCCAGATGGGTATCATGACGACCATACCCTTGGGGATGGTGATGCCGCTGATCTCAACAGATTTCTTGGCGACTCTTTCAAGTCGATGGGGTACAACCTGAGAGACTCGTTGATCACGCTGTCTAGATAGTCCATCTGCATCAGAGCCTCGTACTGGATAGGAGCCTGCACAGGGATATTACACTCACATGAGCACTAGTGATTGGTCGTTCACGTAGCCGAAACCCAGAACTAACTATTTTTCGTTGCAAATCTGAAGAGCTGTTAGTTTTTTGTGTTCTTTTTTTGGGAAATGAACACAGTACTGTACTTATTCTAATCTGCATAGCCTAATTTCATGACACCCGCATACAGAACGCCATTACTTTCAATGTACGTGTGTAATAGTGTCTTGCTTTTTTGTTATACATGAATAAACAAAAAAATCGCTAAATAATGTTATCTTGATAGTTAGAAGAAAATACATTTAGATTCCACTGAACAATGTAAATGATAGATGTACACAAGGATCAATCAGAAGTCAAAATGCCACTAAACTGGGCTGCTTTTAGTGGATTGACTGCTTGGAATACTGAATGTGCTACAGTCTATTATTTCCTATCACAGTCGACAGACTACAAGAAAACTGTCAGGTGGTTCAAATGTGAATAACTTGGTATCCATTCCATTAACTGTGGCCGGGCAGCACCGAACAGCCCAGAGAACATTACCATGGTGCTTTTGAATATTAGGTCCCTATCTGGCAAAACCTTTATTGATCTTATCTCAGAGCGAAAGCTGCACTGTAATGTTTTTATCTGAAACCTGGCTAAACATGAATGCATGTCAGTCTATTAGAAGTGGGGAAAAATATATTTTCACTCTATTATTTATCTAGCCATGTCGCTGAGCAGATGAGAATTTCATGATGAATATGAATATGAATAGTACACCATCAACAGCTTCCTCCTGTGATAATGATTTAGCAACCAGCTTCAACACCAAACTAAGGGCAACTATCGACTCTGTAGCACCAGTCAAACTGAAAAAGGCTGTGGCCAAATTTAAAAGAATTTGCAGAAAGTCTGAGCGGACAAAAACTGCAGGTCCACCTTGATATTCTTCGAGAGCATCTTTCTGCTTTTAATAAGGCAATAAAAAAACGCCGAGACAGACGGGATCATTTCTCAAAATTGATAATGAATCATAACAACTCAAACAGTGCTCTTTTCAACGATTGACAGCCTTATAAATCCCGCCCACAAGACACCTGGTGATCTGCTCTCCACCTACAAATGTGAGGAATTTGCAACATACTTCTGAGATAAGAGAACCAATATTAGGTGAGGAGGATCACTCAGGCAAGACCTGAAGATGTGTTTGATGACTTGTTACCCCACCTTCCACCACATGGAAGCACTATGAACTCTTTTGCAGTGGTCATACAGAAATGCTCAGCAAAGTGGGGGTCTGTTCATCTGCACCTAAAACTACCGTGGTGAAACCCCTCCTGAAGAAAAGTAACTTAGACTCTTCAGTCCTTTGCGATTTTAGGCCAATCTCCAACCTTCCCTTTTTAAGCAAAAAAATAATAATTCTTGAAAAAAAGGTGTTCAAACTGTTAAATAATCTCCTTCTTCCCAACTGTACCTTTGACATGTTCCAATCTGGCTTTTGTGCCGATCATAGCACTGAGATAGCACTATGTTGTTAAGTTATTAACTAGGTTCTTAATGACCTTAGAATTGATTAATTAATGCTGATGCCAAAATGCTCTTTGTCCTTGTCCTGGTCAAACTGTCTGCACACTTAAAGACACTACTTACAGTAACACTAAGCACCAGGCAAAAAAACAAGGTGTTACCATTGACTCAGATCTTAATTTTGAAACCCATATCAAGAATGTGACTAAAACATATTTGTATCACTTAAAGAAGAGTAAGTAAGTTTGCCGGAAATCTGCCATCGTGGAGAAATTCTGTCTGAAGTTGTCCAAACAACAACATCCTCCCTAATAATAATATATCCCCCCGAAATGAACTTGCAGTGTTGGACATTAGCTGTTGTGTTTCTACATGCGCACACGATTGGGAGAGGCAGCCACCAGAGAAAGGTCAGTCTACTCCCCTAGAACACCCCTGGCACTCACAACATGTTTATATGCAAACCGAATGTCAGGTAGGACACTGCATTTTAAAAAGCGTGTTTTCCGAACCAAAACAGCATTCGTAAATGAAATATTTATTCATAAGGGATTTATTATAAGGGATCTTGTTCCCTGATCGCTACCGATTAAAGATAGTCATTACAACCGTTAGGAAGCTTTTAGAAAGCTTGAATATTACATGGACCTTTACAGAACACAGCTGTAAAGGTGCAACCTTTCCTCTCGCAGGCTGACACTGAGAGACGAATGCATGCTTGTATTACTAGCAGCCTTGATTACTGTAACACTCTCCTGTCTGGTCGACCAAAGAAAGCTATTGGCAAATGATACAGAATGCAGCAGCACGAGTCAGATGGAGAGCACATATCACACAAGTCTCTGCACTGATTACCTGTTAGTTTTATAATTTATTTTATTATAATTGTATTAGTTTAGAAATCACTCTATGGTCATGCACACCACTGCATGTCAGACATGCTTTTAAGGTATATACCCTGTAGATCCCTCAGGTTCTCAGGTACTAGCCTTTTAACTATTCTGAAGATTCCAACAACACCTATCTACTTCCTGTTTCAAATGAATAATACTGGGCAGAAGTCTGCACAGGGATGCTACAGACACATTAGCACACTGTAAAATACTGTCACCTATCTAACCATCTGTTCCAAAGCAATAGTAATAGATACTGTAGGAGTCTGCAGTGCACAGGGGTTACACACTCATCAGTACCCTCTAAAATACTGTCACTATCATATTTCCTGTTCCACATGAATAGTACTATATAGGAGTCTGCAGAGGGGTTACCTTGTTGGGAAACAGTGTCTATCTCCTCCTGCAGCTTGGTCATAATGTGAGGGCTGGTTGCCAGATTGTAGGCCAGGAAGGACAGAGAGCTACTGGTGGTCTCATAGAGTGTTTCCACAGTGTAATGAAATCGATAGCTTCATTTATTAAGCACAAAATGATTGAGACTGAAAGCTATATGGAGGCAGTTGTACCGACTGTGAGGAACAGTGAGCTGAAGATGTCAAACTTGAGCATTTTCTTGATGTTGGTCACAAAGGGGTCAGAGGGGTTGTGGAGGGAGTCGATGTCGACACTGAATGAAGTGCTGACGACCACATCCATACTGTATGGTCCAAAGAACCTGGAACACAACCACAAAATCTTTGACCACCAGAACCACAACCACAAACTTAAAGGGGGAGTTCACTGAAATTACAAATTCACCTTATCTTCTCGGAGAGAAATACTCACTCTTTTAGTTCAATGGGCTCTTCGTTATCGGCCGTCTTCTTCAGATTGCTGACCAAATTACCAGAGTGCTGCTTCATGATCCCGAACATCTGAGTTGGGAAGGATACATGGAAAAATATGATGATTGATACATGGATTAATATGTGCAAAACATGGGTTAATATCATGTTTGAAACAGGAATTATTTTAATGTTTATATAGCCTGAGAATATACATTCATACAGGATACATTATGTATATAGTCAAGGAATAACTGACTCCAAAGATGAACTATTATTCTAAACTCTGTCATCTGACCACTGAACTTATCTAAGATAAGATTAAATATACTTTGTTGTCCCGGATGGAAATTTGTCTTAGACAATTAAAGTTGCTGCTTCACACAACAACAAACAACAATGAATACACACTATACACATAGTACAAATCACATAAACACACACACACACGTCAGAGTTGTTAGTCATTCATTTATTTGTGTTGTTGGAATGAATAAAAGAAGGAGAGGAGAGATGGGACTGTACCTCTTTGATCCGCCCACTGGTGAAGGAGGGAGACAGGACACTGCGGATCCGTCTCCATGCATCATCCTCAGCGATAAACACGGCGTCATACAGAGGCCCGTTGAGATAGAAATTCTAGAAAAATAACAATGATTATATACTGCAAAATTAACCGAATATTAATAATGCTATAATAACAATGATATTATCTATTTAATGAGCCCTTATGTTTTTTTCCCCATACAACAACTTCAATTTAGCGTATTACCCTCCTGTTAGTGAAAAGGGAGTAGCATTCCTTGATGAGGATGGTTTTGATCATGGCTGTGTCCATGATACACAGGACGGGCTGACGGCCATCATAGATCCTACAGACCAGCAAAAACAAAGATAGTTAGATATACACTCACCCAACACTTTATTAGGAACACTATACTAATACTAGGTAGAGCCTCCCTTTGCTTTCAAAACAGCCTCAATTCTTCGTGACATTGATTCCTTTGAGATTCTGGTCAATGATGACATGATTGCATCACGCAATTCCTGCACATTTTTCAGGTGCACTTTCAAGATGTGAATCTCCCGTTGTGCCACATCCCAAAGATGTTCTATTGGATTCAGATCCGGTGACAAGGAAGGCCACTGAAGAACACTGAACTCATTGTCATGTTCATGAAACCAGTTTAAGACGACTTTTGCTTTGTGACATGGTGCATTATCATGCTGGAAGTAGCCATTAGAAGGTGGGTAAATTGTGGCCATGAAGGGATGCACATGGTCAGCAACAATACTTAAATAGGCTGTGGCATTCAAGCAAATATACCGTAGATAGAGACAGACAGACCCATCACAGATCCTGCACTCTTTGAAAAAGTGCTACCTAGAACCAAAAAGGGTTCTTCTTCCACTGTCCCTTTGAAGAAACCTTTTGGGTTCCATGTAAAACCCTTTCCACAGAAGGTTATACAGTACCGTGCGTAAGTAATGGGACAGTGAAGCATTTTTTCTTCTGTTTGGATTTGAAATAAAAACGTAGAGATTTTAATTTTTTATATAATGTACATATTGGTTTATCATTCAGAAATTCCAACACTTTTATGCATAATCCCCCTATTTCAGGCTACACAAAAGTGATAGGACAATTGGCTTGACAAGTGTGTTCGTCAGGTGTGTTCCGTCACATAATTTGTGCAGTCTGCTATTGGTGTCTTGTCAACATGAGGACCAAAGAGATGTTATTGAAAGTCAGGGAAGCCATTATGATGCTGAAATATCAGAAAAAAAATAAACATAGCCAAAACCTTAAACCTACCAAAATCAACAGTTTGGAACTTCATTTAACTTCATTAAAAGGAAAGAAAGCACTGGTGAGCTCAGAAATCGCAAATTACCTAGTAGGCCAAGGAAGACTTCCAGTGGATAACCAAAGAATGCTCACCATAATTGAGAATCATTTATTTACATCTTGTCAGTCCAAGTACAAGTAAATGGCTCCAAACTCATTGGACAGCATTTCATCATACAGCAGGACAATGACCCAAAACATACTGCCATAGGAACTAGGGAATTTTTCAGGGCCAAAAAGTGGAAAGTTGTTGACTGGCCAAGTCAGTCTCCAGATTTAAATCCTATAGAACATGCATTTCATTTGCTCAAGAGGAGACTTAGGGCAAAACATCCTAAAAAAACAACAACAGTCGCTGCAACATAGCATTACCAGAGAAGATACCCAGCGTCTGGTTGGGTCAATGGGTCACAGACTTTTGCACTTTTGCATACAAAGGATTGGGGACCAAATACTAAACATGAGTGCTTAATTTAGACATTTGATAATGCAAAAGAAGGAAAAATGCTTGGGCACCAAAATGGCTAGAGCCAGCCCTGATTAACAGAACCTTTATCGAGCGCACAACATCACATTAATGCCCATAGGAAGAATGAGAATAGAGTATCAACAAAATAACCAATTTAACACAATTTAAAACAACATACGTCTGTAAGTTTTAACCATACGTTAACGTGCGTCAAGGACAACGCGGGAGAATGATGCCCGTGATGGGCCTAACCCAAAACTCAAAGAATATCTCGCTGTCCCTCTCCTTAAATATCATTCCCAACAAAGGACAAGGTGTTAGATACATTACAATAGCAAAGGAATTGACAAATGGTGAAAGCTGAAAAATCTGAAACATAGTCAAAACCTTAGACTTGCCAAAATCAAGCACTGATGAGCTCAGCAATCGCAAATGGCTGAGGATTCACTGCAAGATGCAAACCACTAGTTATTCTTAAAAAGGATAGTCGGGTTACAGTTTGCTAAGAAGTACCTAAAAAGCCTGCAGAGGTGTGGAAAAAAGTCTTGTGGACAGATAAGATGAATATTATCAGAGTGATTGCAAGAGGAAAGTTTGGAGAAAAAAGGATCTGCCCAAGGTTTACAGCATACCATCTCATCTGTGAAACATGGTGGAGGGGATGCTATGGTTTGGGCATGTATAGCTGCCACTAGAACTTGCTAACTTATCATAATTGATGATGTTACTGCTGACAGTAGCAGCAGAATGTATTCTGAAGTGTACAGAAATATCTTGTCTGGTCGAGTAAAAGCAATGCTTCCAAATTCATTGGATGGCGCTTCATCATACAGTAAGACAATGACCCAAAACATACTGCCATTGGAGCTCGGGAGATTTTCAGGGCGAAAAAGTGGAAAGTCCTTGACTGGCCATGTCAATGTTTGGATTTAAATCCTACTGAACATGCATTTCATTTTCTGATGGTAAGATTTTGGGCAAAAAGACCTGGCAAAAAGATGGCTGGCCTGGCAGAATATCACCAGAGAAGATACCCAGCACCTGGTGGGGTCAATGGGTCCCAGACGGTTATTGCATACAAAGTATTGTCAACCAAATACTAAACATGAGTGCATCATTTCGACCATGTATACCAATACTAGACAAAAGAAAAGAAAAGAATCTAGCAAAAGCAAACTATGTTCTGACAGGGTTTGACTCATCTAATACGACATCAGATCTGGATAGGTTCCTTGATTTCCTCTGAAAGGTGACATAGGCATGAAAACATGTACACAACATCAAGAAGAAACCATTGATTAAAGCCAAATCAATTGACAGAGGCATGGCAGAAAATGTGTGTTGTCTCTTTAAAAGAAATGTTAAAAATCTCTTTGTTTTCCCTGAATGAAACAAAGCACAGGTGTTTAAAAGGCCAGCCCCACCCCTGATTACAATGATCCACACATGGAGACAGCCAAAGCAACATAGATCAATAAGACATCGCACATGTCACACCAGAATGTGTGTTGGCAAGAGTGTGCCCTTATAGCCAGGATCCACTCAACCACCTCTCTGGTCACATCTCCCTGATGTTGGTTATGAAGAACTTTATGAATGTATTTAAATGTATTTAATATTAATTATTGCCTTGGTTTATACTCGCTTCGGAATTGTAGGACTTTTGTACGAGCAAACTGCTGAATATCTTCTCATAGATACACTGTGCTTAGCATGTACTGCTGAAGATTATGTTAATATTATGTTAAGATTTAAGTAGTCTCGTTCCCAGACACTTCCGCCCAAATGCCCGAAAGGTCTGTTGGACCAATGCGTTAAACTTCATTGGCTTTCATTAAGCCAAGAGCAAGAGCGTCAAAAACAGGGACGGGGCATAGCCATTGGCTTTACCTCGGATCAATCATCTTCCACAGCACATTCCACACATTTCTGATAAGAAGCTACACCTTGCAGCCGTGTGATTAGCTGAAATCAAATAATAACAAGTACTTTAATCAGTAATCACCCTACGGCCAGGTTTGAGTCGTCGTTATTCCAGACTTATATGCGCTGTGAGCGATAGCCTGAGGACGAGGTTAACATTTAGGTAACCTGCGAATAACCTCATGCACGAGAAAATAAAATAAGCTTAATTGCTACATGGCCTGTTAATTTCCATGCTCATCTTTGATGTCAAGAACCTATGTGGTACTTTTTAGGGGGGGGGGGGGGGGTTATCAGAGAGAGACCCTACCACTCCAAAAAGGTGGCTTATTTGGCTAATTTCAAGTGCCCTAATTGCCAATTAAAAATGGGTAGCCTTTTAAAAGGGGCAATCCTTCATATATCCCACAATTCAACACCAATCTGTTCTCTGGAAAAATGAATAAAACATGAAAATATTGGGTTTATGCCCTAACCATTTTTTGTAAATTTGGGGCTAGACACTTCACCCATTTTCACCACATTTACATTTAAATTTTTGACATTTAGCAGATGGGCCATTGGTAGTCACAATGCTTTTTAAAAATGCTTTACATTAGAGGTACTGTACAGGTGGGTAGTGGAAGGTGAAGAGGTATTTAGGAGGGACAGTCAAGATGTAGCCTGAAGAGATGGGTCTTCTATCTACGGCGGAAGATAGGTAGTGACTCTGCAGTCCTGACCGCACTGGGAAGCTCGTTCCACCACCGGGGTGCCAAGACAGTGAAAAGCCGTGACCAACTAGCGCAACCACTCCATCCTCTTAGAGGCGGCCAGCCGAGGTGGAAGAACGGAGTGGTCAGGCTGGGGTTTGACATACAGTATGTATTCACCATCAAATGTTGTTCACTTTCCCAAACCCCTGCCTGTGTAAGTAATGGGACAACAAAACATTTTTTGTTCTTTCGGCTCTATACTCCAAACGTTTAGATTTGAAATTAAACAATTATTACAAGTAGAGATTCTCAGCTTTTATTTGACGGTATTTGTGTACACATTGGTTTCACCATTCAAAAATTACCCCACTTTTTATGCATAGTCCCCCTATTTCAGTGTACCCAAAAGTAATGGGACAGACTTATCAAATGTCCATATGAAGCAGTCATGTTTAGTATTTAGTGGACAATCCACTAGTATTTAGTGGACAATAACTGCCTGAAGTCTGCAACCCACTAACCCTACCAGACGCTGGGCATCTTCTTTGGTGATGCTCTGCTAGGCCTGTACTGCAGCCATCTTCAGTTGTTGTTTGTTTTGAGGTCTTTTTGCCTAAATTCTTATCATTAGGGAAATGTAATGCATGTTCAATTGAATTTTAATCTGAAGATTGACTTGGCCAATCAAGATCTTTCCACTAGTTGCTATGGCAGTGTTTTGGCTATGGCATTGTTTTATTGTATGGTGTGGCACCATCCAATGCATTTGGACGCATTTGCTTGCACTCAAGCAGACAAGATGTTTCTGTGCACTTCAGAATACATTCTGCTGCTGCCGTCAGCAGGTACAATCATCAATTAAGACAAGTTAACAAGTTCTAATGGCAACTATACATGCCCAAACCTAACACCCCCTGCACCATGTTTCACAGATGAGGTGGTATGCTGTAAATCTTGGGCAGATCCTTTTTGCACATGTATGCAAACACACACACACACACACACACACACACACACACAAACACACAGACACAGGCATGTTTAAGATATGCGTAGCCCATGTTTATTAGTTGACTTAGTTGTGATAGACAGTGTAGTTGTAGATAGTGTAGTTGACTAGTTTAGATACAGCGCACGAAGCAACAAGCAGGTACAATATCAGCACACCTCAGCATTACTACACCCACGTGCTACCACAGGGAACTGGTACCCGCATAGTTAGATATGGCACTGGTCTCACACTAGAGAGAACTGGCATATTCTAGATCATTATACGAGGTAACTAACTAGGAATTATGTCAAACTAGAAAGTGCTCAGTAGTCCCAGGGCTACAAACACAAGCTGGCCAACCCTCCTGCAAACAGGGTGCTAATATTTCTCAATATTAGCTTGTCAAAGCTAGCCAAGGTTCTCAGCTGTCCGGAAACAACAAGTAACTTAGTTAGCCGACCGTCCCAAGTGCTAGCTGTAGCCTACACATATGACCTAGCAAGTTATAATAATAACCTGAGGAATTATTGTTGAGCTAGGGTTCAACAATAACAAAGAATTGAGAGCTCACAGGTTAGCCTGCTAGCTCAGAGAGTTAACAGGTGCTCAGAAGGTGAAAATCGTCGTTGAATGTCGAGCTGAACCGTAGGATTCTATCAGAGACAATCTAACGCCCCGTGAGAATCATAGGCTGAGGTGTAGTCAGCTACAACAACACAACTACAGTACACTTCAGACAGTCAGAGAGTGAAGAGTGGAAAGGATGAAATGGTGCGCTTGGAGCATCTCTTTATTGGGACAGGTGATGGGCGTTGCTATCACTTGCAAGTGTGTACAAGGCGTGATTCTGTGAATCAAGATGTAAATACAGTGCTCTCGGAAAGTATTCAGACCCTTTAACTTTTTCCACATTTTGTGATGTTACAGCCTTATTCTAAAATGGATTCAACATTTTTTTTCCCTCATCAATCGACACACAATACCCCATGATGACAAAGTGAAAACAGGTTTTTAGAAATTGTTGCTAATTTATTCAAAATAAAAAACTGAAATATCACCTTTACATAAGTATTCAGACCCTTTACTCAGTTCTTTGTTGAAGCACCTTTGTCATTATTGTGTATTGTGTGTAGATTAATGATTAGATTAATAATTTCATCTATTTTTGAATAAGGCTGTAACATAACATAATGCGGAAAAAGTGAAGGGGTCTGAATACTTTGAGAATGCACTGTATGTGTCTGTTATAGTCCCATTGTGTGATTGGTGTGTGTACTGATTTCTGGCACAGGCCTTAACTGATCCAACAAGTTCACCAATCATCAATGGTTTGATATGAAGTTGATGGATTTTAATGTTACATGCTACACCAGTGCGTGTGTAAAGTGTTGACATTGCGCGGCTGCTGTAGCAGCAACGCAAAATGATTCTTGGAGTGCTTGGAAATGGTATCAATGCTTTTTGGACGCTTAAAAACATATTCAATTAGTTTCATAGTATGGTAAAGTAATAGAAACCTTGATAATAGAAATACATACAATAGTGGTACCTGTATGAAAAACAAAGTGATTGTCCTCGTTTATATTTGGAGGTAGAGGACAAACCCCAACTCTAACATATTCAGACTTGACAAGACTCTCAACATATGTAGAGAATCCATAAATTAGAAGTTCCTTGCAGAAACAGACTGGGAGGGCTATTTATTCTGCATCCACACGTGCAACTGGTCACGTTTCTGGTGTAAGAGTAAATACTGCCATCTAGGGTTTAGAGATGGTTAAAAGGAAATGGATACATTATTTTACGGATGTACTTTAGGCCTACGTTTGAGTAATTTAGCAGAAGCTCTTATCCAGAGCGACTTAAAATAAATAGCTACATTCATCTTCAGCTACATACATCACGGTCATCACAAGTAAGACTTTCTATAATAATAAATGCCACAAGCAGTCACAGTGGTAGAGAAAGGAAGTCAATTTAATTTAATGTTCAACTTAATTTATTGAACTTAAGACAACTATATAAATTGATTTGCTATGTATCCCTAAATAGCGGCCAATTGTGTTGAGGGTTCCAGGCTAACGGTGTCGGCATGTGCAGTCCCCTGTCTTATCTCTGCACCCCCACATGCTCTCAGCCAGGGCCACATCAACAAGGCTTTTGACAGAAAGGCTCGTCCCCTGGTTTGCCTGATTGTGTACCAGCTGAGCCATCAGAGAACATGAGGGTTGGGGCATATCTGCATATCTGGAGCCATCGTTCATCTGAAATTAAAAAAGTAACATCAGAGGGGAGTGCAAGGTGAGACAAGAATTGGACAAATTCAACTGAGAGTTGAAGGTCATGGACTAAATGCTATAGTAAAACTAGCAACAATCACCTTCATCTACTTAGTCTATAGGTTCTCTACCATCTCTCTAATCGTCACCATGCTCACCTTCTTCAATGTCTCCCTCTCCTGTTCTAGCTTCTCTTTTTCCAGACTCTGTTTCGCTCTTTCTTCAGCCACCATCACCAGGGCCTCTCTCCTCTTGACTGCCTCCATTTCTTTTTCCATCTGTTTCTTGGCCTTGAGAAATGTCTCCTTCTCCTTCCACATCCCAAGCATTTCTTGCTCCACCTTCTGCCCGTCTCTTTTGATTTTCATCCACTCCTTCTTTATCATTTGCAACTCTGCTCCGACCTTCTCTGTCTTTCTAAGCATCTCCTTTGAGGTCTCCTTCTCCTGCTCTTCCTTCTCTTTTTCCTTGCTCAGTTTAAGTCTTTCTTCGGCCTCCATCACCAGGGCCTCTCTCCTCTTGACTGCCACCATATTTTTCTCCATCTCTTTCTCCATCTGTTTCTTGGCCTTGAGAAATGTCTCCTTCTCCTTCCACATCCTGAGCATTTCTTGCTCCACCTTCTGTCCGTCTCTTTGGATTTTCACGCTCTCCTTCCTCATCATATTTAACTCTGCCTCTGCCTTCTCAGCCTTTCTAAGTATCTCCTTTGAGGACTCCTTCTCTTTCTCAATCTCCATCATGAGGATCTTGATCCCACTGTCCATCTCCTCCCTCTCCCTATTGAACTCATTCCTGTCCTCCTGCAGTCTTTCTGCCTTTCTGGCCAGGATCTCCTCCTCCCTCTGCCTAACTTTTTGGTCCCTTCTCTTTTGTTTCTCATATTCCTCTATCTTTTTCTCAAACTCTGCCTTCTCTGTCTTAATCCTCAATACTCATATATATTTTCACCTCCATTGTTTTTATGCACCTACAGTAGATAGAACACAAACAAAAATGATTGAAATAATCTCCACACACCCATACTATAATGCAACAGGAATGTCAGAAAGATTCCCCAAATGAGAAAGGGATAACAATCTTTGAGTTTGCCCTACTGAATCAGTCAACAAATACCAGTACACCGATTGGCAGCAAAGAAATGTTATTATCTATAATGTGCGTTCGGCTGGCGTCATAATGGGTTTGGAATGACTATCATGGTAATTCACTGCCTAACAACTCTTATCAGCGTTCGATGCAATGGTTCAAAGTGACTTGGTCCTGTCAGAGGCCTATGTTAGAGTCAGCAAAAGCTTCCAGTATGGGTTGGCTGGCTATGTTTGTTGACACGCCTTGAAATATAGCCTACAATTGTGGCCAACAGGTCAAATATCAGTGGCCATATAATGGGCACATTTTATTAACTTGAATCGGCCTGGTACAGGTAGGAGCATATAGGCTAATAAGCAGAAGACCTCGGCAAAATTAAAATAGCCCTAATTCAATTCATGCATTTAGGTCTCTCATAATAATAATAAAAAATATATTTTATTTGGAATGTGTTTTTCATTTGTAGCCGACAATTTCAAATCCTGTGCAGTTGAGTGCAATAGACACACAAACAAAAACACAAACAAAACACTAACAACAACAAGAGGACAGGACCTAAAGGAAGGCCTTTCTAAAGATGTGAGTTTTTAGGCATATAGAAATATCCAACGCTGAATTCGACTTAATGGGAATATCATCTCCTAGTGACAGATATCTCTCAGTGACATTTTTACGCGTCCCTTGTCCAAATGCTGTAAAGGTAGTCGGCCTATGCCGTCTCAAGTATTTACAAATACAAGTGTTATAAATCTATACTATATGTCAACTATACTACATCTCTGGCCTACATTAGCCTACCTCAGTCAGTAGGCTGTGTTAAGCGCCGAATCTTCCGGTTATAATCTCTTTATATCTCACTCTGGTAATACTGATTGCACAGGTTCAGGTTGCGTCTTAGCTCGTTATGCCACTAAACTAAAAGTTCAAGAACTTTGTGTATTATTGCAGAACATTCTCAATTCTGTGTACATATCAACGTCATAATGATACCAATAGCAACGCATTTTGGGTGGAATCCTAACTCCAAATCCGCGCGCGTAAATCTTGCATTCATGTCAATGGGAAATTGATTCGATTTACACGCGGATCTCGAGTTAGGATTCCACTGCAATACACATTTAAGTTTAAGTTCATTTGAATTTATAGTGCATTTTACCCACAATATACGGCTTACACAAAAGTAGCCTACAAGACAAATACAACATTTGAAAAAACATATTGCATAGAATCAAATTTGGGGATATACAGGGTTTTTTTCTTTATAAAGTACATTACAAACATAAAGTCTCATAAAGTACATTACAAATACGAAACAATTATTAGTCCTATTTTTTATTAGTAATAATAATAAGTCTTTTATATTTAATACAAAATAGATTAAATGGTGAAATTGGTGTGTATAAATATAATAAACTTGACTCATAATTCGTATAGTGCTGTTTTTGGAGTAATTACTAATTACTAGTAATTACTAGTGTGTGCGGACTGCGCTCTCTGTCCCGTCTTTCTGCTGTGGGGCAGCGGAGCACTCTGCCCCATCGTTGCGAGGGGAACAACGTGAGCGTGATTGGCGTAAGCAGGGAAAACCTCACGCAAATTATATTGGGTATGAATTCTGCCTAGCAACAGGTGGCGAAAAACTATTAAACGCTAATGTCGTTAACGTGGTCTGACATGACAGGAAATAATCACAAAGCAATTCAGTTCATCTACTGTACGTCTATCGCTAATGCTAGCTAGCTAAAGTTTTCACAATGAATCGTGTAGATTATTTGTTGACCATGCGGTTCAGTACATTGCCTTTGGAAGAGAAGTTGGAGATAAAACGTTTAGGGCCAACAGGAATGGTTTGACAAAAAGTGATGGCTAACCGCTACCACCTCGAAACATGCGCTGTTCTGTTTCCCATGTATGATTTTTGGTGGAGACTATTTGGGCATCGGCTGGATTCAAAGACATTATACATCTGTCAGAACAGAACAGACACCAGCGACTGAACGGCCTTGACATGATTTCCATTGAAAATGCATTGATCCAGGGACAGATGGATTTCAACAGTAAAGTCATCGAGAGGTTTGCTGAAGCAACGAACCGCCGCGCTACTTTCCTATTCAAGTGAGCGGGTCTGTTTGGACATGTATGACAAATGGACAATGCGCCGTTCACTGTAGACTATATTGCTTTTGTTTTGTAGTCATTTTAAACGTTATACTACCTGTGATATAAAGTGGAGGACTAAATGTTACGTATAGGCCTAATATCTAGACAGTTGATGGGCACACTTGTTACTTGTCGCTTTCAGAACCCTGGACTGGGCTCCGGCTGTATATTCATATAGTTCCGTTAATTAGCCTAGCCTACTTTCCGTGATTTAATGTGACTTTTGTAGTGTGTTATAGCCTCTGCACTGATGATATTTATTTCACATTTAAAATAATACAATTGATAAAACCTGATTAAACTTTCCTACAAGTTAACGATGTGCCGAATGCTTGTATTTTGATTAAACATTTAAGCAAGTTATTGAAGACACGTGTCTGTCTCATCTTTTTACTTTGTTGCAGTATAGGCGTTCTGTGTCGCGCTGAAGCGTATGAAGTGTATTCAGTTATGGGGTTTACTGTACATACTTTTTCTCTGCACTGTTCCTGCTGCAGAGGATGCGTAAACGATTTTCCCATGTTGTTTTTTGGTTGTGGTCTGTGTTTATACATTTAGGCTATTAGTTGTATCCTACTTTTCAGTTTTACAAGTCAAATCTTATGACAGATGAGATGGCACTTCAACCGATAAAATGCAGGTACATTTTGACTACTGCTGCACTACGATACCCATAGATAGAACCAATACATTGGTAACTGCACTACTTATACAGCTCATATACTGCTTATACTGTTCATACTGCATTCTATATTTATTCTGCTTATAATGTTACTGTTAATACATATATTGCTTGTACTGCACTATTTATACTGCTCATATACTGCTTATACTGCACTACTTATACTGCTCATATATTGCTTATACTGCTCTACCTGTATATATTGTTCACATTGCACTTTTCTGCTTTTTTGCACTTCTGGTTAGACGCTAACTGCATTTCGTTATCTTTGTACTTGTACTCTGCACAATGACAATAAAGTTGAATCTAATCTAACACCTATTTATTGTCATGTTTTGATGGCATGTTGTTCATTCTCATGTTATGATTTAGTTTGTGATTATACACACGTTTTTAGCGTGATGATAGAGACCCACTACCAGACAAGTACAAAACATACACAAGTCACATGCAAATCCCTGCACTGCAGACGACAGACAACAACTGTCTCTGTACAACTAGTCCTGGACCTCCACTAATAGACAGATACAAAGAGAGCAGCATACAGTAGCAGCAGAGCCCAGAGGCGAGGCGAGGCAAGGCAAGGCAAGGCAAGTTTATTTATATAGCACATTTCATACACAGAGGCAATTCAAAGTGCTTTACGTAAAATAGATAAAAAGGAAAGAGCATGAAAACAAAATTAGAATAAAAACGCATAAAAGACAGAAAAAAAGAAAAAAAGTCACAGTGCATTTTAGGGTCACAGTGCAATTATTAGCGCCAATTTAGTTTCAATTTAAGGCAAAAGCGAAGCCCTTTTTTTTTTAAGCCCATTTTTGAAAGTAGCCAGTGTTGGGGCTGATCCTAGATCTATGTGTAACATAATAACTGAGAGACCTGCAGCAGGGCAGGTCCTCATCACTGGCTGTCTGCTTTGAGCTGGTTGTCGTTGGACTCCTGGCAGCGGAACAGGTCCATCTCAATGGGTATCTGGTGAGAGTTGACACACAGTTAAAGTATGAAGGAACGAGTAAAACAGATGTCAGCGTTACACTATGAATGTTACCTAATACAGTGTCACTGTTACGTTCGGGTAGCATTGCACTATAAATTCAAATAAACTCAAACTCCTGGACAACCTCTCTTGGGTCGACATACATTAAAATGGCCCTATGAAGTCTCGAGGGAGTTTTGCAGAAATACAAATAGCTTTTTTTTTTAAATCTCACACTTCCATCATTTAGTAGGTAGCCTATACTGAGGATGATTGGCGCCTAGTACTGAAAAATGCAATCTGGGAAATTAAATGGGGAGTACATACTCATGCAGTACGCAAGTACAGAATTGTAGTATGGGGGTTCAAACCCGGGTCTCCCATGTGGAAGACACAAACGCTACTATTAAGCCAAGAGGACATCCTCAAGGTCTGAGGGCGACACTTCAGTTTACATGTCTCAGGCAGGGCTACCTCATCACGCGAGTGTGATTCCAAAATCACCTCTGCTACATATAGAAACGCAACAAAGTCATAGGTACAAAATTATATTTACAATCATTGTATCATTATTTTGTCTCACATCTGTCTCTTTGCAGACGGTGAAGTTGAACCTCTGTAGAATCTCCACCATCGCCAGTTTCATCAATACCAGAGCGAATCGCACGGATACAGTTCCGTGGGCCCAACCCGAACAGCATGTAGGTGTATGGGTCGATGCTCTCCTTGTTCTCCTTACTGAACCTACACTCGGAGAGTTCAGAGGAGGAGGGGTTAAAGAACATATCAATTAAATCACAGTAATATGATGGTTATACATGGTTGAAGAAACCTGTTTGTGTTTGGTCGTCGCATTTAGGTTTGTTTTATGGTTGTTTGTGGAACACTGCTCTTATCGTTGCTGTTGTGATTGATATTGTGGTTGTGGTTAAGATGTGGCCCATTACCTCTCTGGTTTGAACTCCTCTGGGTCTTCCCACACATCGGGGTCACGGTGCAAGGTCCAGATGGGTATCATGACAACCATACCCTTGGGGATGGTGATGCCGCTGATCTCAACAGATTTCTTGGCGACTCTTTCAAGTCGATGGGGTACAACCTGAGAGACTCGTTGATCACGCTGTCTAGATAGTCCATCTGCATCAGAGCCTCGTACTGGATAGGAGCCTGCACAGGGATATTACACTCACATGAGCACTAGTGATTGGTCGTTCACGTAGCCGAAACCCAGAACTAACTATTTTTCGTTGCAAATCTGAAGAGCTGTTAGTTTTTTGTGTTCTTTTTTTGGGAAATGAACACAGTACAGTACTTATTCTAATCTGCATAGCCTAATTTCATGACACCCGCATACAGAACGCCATTACTTTCAATGTACGTGTGTAATAGTGTCTTGCTTTTTTGTTATACATGAATAAACAAAAAAATCGCTAAATAATGTTATCTTGATAGTTAGAAGAAAATACATTTAGATTCCACTGAACAATGTAAATGATAGATGTACACAAGGATCAATCAGAAGTCAAAATGCCACTAAACTGGGCTGCTTTTAGTGGATTGACTGCTTGGAATACTGAATGTGCTACAGTCTATTATTTCCTATCACAGTCGACAGACTACAAGAAAACTGTCAGGTGGTTCAAATGTGAATAACTTGGTATCCATTCCATTAACTGTGGCCGGGCAGCACCGAACAGCCCAGAGAACATTACCATGGTGCTTTTGAATATTAGGTCCCTATCTGGCAAAACCTTTATTGATCTTATCTCAGAGCGAAAGCTGCACTGTAATGTTTTTATCTGAAACCTGGCTAAACATGAATGCATGTCAGTCTATTAGAAGTGGGGAAAAATATATTTTCACTCTATTATTTATCTAGCCATGTCGCTGAGCAGATGAGAATTTCATGATGAATATGAATATGAATAGTACACCATCAACAGCTTCCTCCTGTGATAATGATTTAGCAACCAGCTTCAACACCAAACTAAGGGCAACTATCGACTCTGTAGCACCAGTCAAACTGAAAAAGGCTGTGGCCAAATTTAAAAGAATTTGCAGAAAGTCTGAGCGGACAAAAACTGCAGGTCCACCTTGATATTCTTCAAGAGCATCTTTCTGCTTTTAATAAGGCAATAAAAAAACGCCAAGACAGACGGGATCATTTCTCAAAATTGATAATGAATCATAACAACTCAAACAGTGCTCTTTTCAACGATTGACAGCCTTATAAATCCCGCCCACAAGACACCTGGTGATCTGCTCTCCACCTACAAATGTGAGGAATTTGCAACATACTTCTGAGATAAGAGAACCAATATTAGGTGAGGAGGATCACTCAGGCAAGACCTGAAGATGTGTTTGATGACTTGTTACCCCACCTTCCACCACATGGAACCACTATGAACTCTTTTGCAGTGGTCATACAGAAATGCTCAGCAAAGTGGGGGTCTGTTCATCTGCACCTAAAACTACCATGGTGAAACCCCTCCTGAAGAAAAGTAACTTAGACTCTTCAGTCCTTAGCGATTTTAGGCCAATCTCCAACCTTCCCTTTTTAAGCAAAAAAATAATAATTCTTGAAAAAAAGGTGTTCAAACTGTTAAATAATCTCCTTCTTCCCAACTGTACCTTTGACATGTTCCAATCTGGCTTTTGTGCCGATCATAGCACTGAGATAGCACTATGTTGTTAAGTTATTAACTAGGTTCTTAATGACCTTAGAATTAATTAATTAATGCTGATGCCAAAATGCTCTTTGTCCTTGTCCTGGTCAAACTGTCTGCACACTTAAGTTAAGTAAGTTTGCCGGAAATCTGCCATCGTGGAGAAATTCTGTCTGAAGTTGTCCAAACAACAACATCCTCCCTAATAATAATATATCCCCCCGAAATGAACTTGCAGTGTTGGACATTAGCTGTTGTGTTTCTACATGCGCACACGATTGGGAGAGGCAGCCACCAGAGAAAGGTCAGTCTACTCCCCTAGAACACCCCTGGCACTCACAACATGTTTATATGCAAACCGAATGTCAGGTAGGACACTGCATTTTAAAAAGCGTGTTTTCCGAACCAAAACAGCGTTCGTAAATGAAATATTTATTCATAAGGGATTTATTATAAGGGATCTTGTTCCCTGATCGCTACCGATTAAAGATTACATTACAACCGTTAGGAAGCTTTTAGAAAGCTTGAATATTACATGGACCTTTACAGAACACAGCTGTAAAGGTGCAACCTTTCCTCTCGCAGGCTGACACTGAGAGACGAATGCATGCTTGTATTACTAGCAGCCTTGATTACTGTAACACTCTCCTGTCTGGTCGACCAAAGAAAGCTATTGGCAAATGATACAGAATGCAGCAGCACGAGTCAGATGGAGAGCACATATCACACAAGTCTCTGCACTGATTACCTGTTAGTTTTATAATTTATTTTAAGATAATTGTATTAGTTTAGAAATCACTCTATGGTCATGCACACCACTGCATGTCAGACATGCTTTTAAGGTATATACCCTGTAGATCCCTCAGGTTCTCAGGTACTAGCCTTTTAACTATTCTGAAGATTCCAACAACACCTATCTACTTCCTGTTTCAAATGAATAATACTGGGCAGAAGTCTGCACAGGGATGCTACAGACACATTAGCACACTGTAAAATACTGTCACCTATCTAACCATCTGTTCCAAAGCAATAGTAATAGATACTGTAGGAGTCTGCAGTGCACAGGGGTTACACACTCATCAGTACCCTCTAAAATACTGTCACTATCATATTTCCTGTTCCACATGAATAGTACTATATAGGAGTCTGCAGAGGGGTTACCTTGTTGGGAAACACAGTGTGTATCTCCTCCTGCAGCTTGGTCATGATGTGAGGGTTGGTTGCCAGATTGTAGGCCAGGAAGGACAGAGAGCTACTGGTGGTCTCATAGCCAGCAAAGATGAACATCATTGCCTGGGACAAGATCTCATGGTCACTCAATCCTATGATGATGGGAGAAATGGGGTGGTAGGTGTGAGAAAGGGACGAAGTAGAGTATTTCCACGGTGTGTTTGTAGGTATAGGTGTTTGAGGCAGGTACTGTATGTGTGTGTGTTAGATGCTAGTATACAGTGTGTGTGTGTGTGTGTGTGTGTGGATGTGTGTGTGTGTGTGTGTGTGTGTGTGTGTGTGTTTAAGGCAGGCACCTTTACTCTGCTCCTCTCCCTTTGAGTTGCTGTCTTTCTGCGAGTCTATCATCAGCTGCAGGAAATCTACCCGACTCTGGAAGCAGGCTTACGTCAGATCAAAATCACATGAGAACTACCAGATGCTACCAAATCTCTACAAATGTATTACACAATACTGGCTGAAGATCGTATATTTGATCAGTTATATTTACATACCTTCCTGGTGCTAGCCACGCGATTGGACTTGATCTTCTGAAAGACAGCGTAGAAGAAATCTGTGACCGAGGCAGGGAATAGGGATACCTCCATGTTTGCCATAACAGGACCCATGAAGGGGAAGAATGCTGGACGGACAGGAAATGCCACGGTTACAAACAGGAACAGGAAATACCATGATACGTGACTCCAATCCTATTCAATGCACAGCCCTGTCCAGAAACAACTCCTAGGCTCTATCCCTAGACACTTCTGTATCCAATCCACTCAGATCTCCAAGTGTCCAGCATTTAGGAACTAGAGGTTGGTTCTTGACAGGGCCCATGTGTTTGTCAAATGAGTAGAGCGCAAACCATTGGCAGTGTGTTAATATGTGCAAAACATATATTAACATCATGTTTGAAACAGGAATTATTTTAATGTTTATATAGCCTGAGAATATACATCCATACAGGATACATTATGTATATAGTCAAAGAATAAGTGACTCCAAAGATGAACTATTATTCTATACTCTGTCATCTGACCACTGAACTTATCGAAGATAAGATCAAATATACTTTATTGTCCTGGATGAAAATTTGTCTTGGATTAATTCATTAAAGTTGCTGCTTCACACAACAACAAACAACAATGAATACACACTATACACATAGTACAAATCACACACACACTCTCACACACACACACACACACACACACACACACACACACACACACACACATACACACGTCAGAGTTGTTAGTCATTCATTTATTTGTGTTGTATAAAGGAATGAATGAAAGAAGGAGAGGAGAGATGGGACTGTACCTCTTTGATCCGCCCACTGGTGAAGGAGGGAGACAGGACACTGCGGATCCGTCTCCATGCATCATCCTCAGCGATAAACACGGCGTCATACAGAGGCCCGTTGAGATAGATATTCTAGAAAAATAATAATTATTATATACTGCAAGATTAACCTAATATTAATAATGCTATAATAACAATGATATTATCTATTTAAGGAGCCCTTATGTTTTTTTCCCCATACAACAACCTCAATTTATTACCCTCCTGTTAGTGAAAAGGGAGTAGCATTCCTTGATGAGGATGGTTTTGATCATGGCTGTGTCCATGATACACAGGATGGGCTGACGGCCATCATAGATCCTACAGACCAGCAAAAACAAAGATAGTTAGATATACACTCACAGAGCACTTCATGAGGAACACTATACTAATACTGGGTAGGGCCTCCATTTGCTCTCAAAACAGCCTCAATTCTTCGTGGCATTGATTCCACAAGATGTTGGAAACATTCCTTTGAGATTCTGGTCCATGATGACGTGATTGCATCACTCAATTCCTGCAGATTTTTCAGGTTCACTTTCAAGATGTGAATCTCCTGTTCTACCACATCCCAAAGATGTTCTATTGGATTCAGATCCTGGGAAGGCCACTGAAGAACACTGAACTCATTGTCATGTTCATGAAACCAGTTTAAGACAACTTTTGCTTTGTGACATGGTGCATTATCATGCTGGAAGTAACCATTAGAAGATGGGTCAATTGTGGCCATGAAGGGATGCACATGGTCAGCAACAATACTCAAATAGGCTGTGGCATTCAAGCGAATATACCGTAGATAGAGACAGACAGACCCATCACAGATCCTGCACTCTTAGAAAAAAAGTGCTACCTAGAACCAAAAAGGGTTCTTCTTCCACTCTCCCTTTGAAGAAACCTTTTGGGTTCCATGTAGAACCCTTTTCCACAGAAGGTTATACAGTACCGTGCGAAAGTAATGTGACAGTGAAGCATTTTTTCTTCTTTTTGGAGTTGAAATAGATAGATAGATAGATAGATAGAAACTTTATTTATCCCAGGGGGAAATTCAGGTTCCAAGTAGCATACAGACATAGGGGTATCACACATAACATACACATACAACATACAACATTAGCAGCATTTTGTACAGGCGAGGTGCAGTTGTAAATGTCTTTGCAGTTAGGTGAGGTGCAAAAAGGTAAGGCAGACAGTGCAATTATAGCATTAAATACTAAAAACTAAATACTAAATACGGGCTGCATAAATATGGACTATTTTAAAGTGCATTTAGTCCAGGCTGGTGGAGGGAGGTAGGGGCTGTGTATGAGACCTAGCATAGCTAGTAAACATTGTAGACAATAATGAGGTGAAACAGTGACATGATACATGATAGTGATATGATACAGAGGGTGGAGGTTATGCAGAGAAGTCCATCTCTTTGCCCTTGATTGACCTATTGTGGAGTTGTATGGCTCTGGGGACAAATGATTTAGTCAGTCTGTCAGTTTTGCTTGTCAGTGCTCGTAGCCTCCAGCTGATCAAGCTCTTCTGCTGGATGATGGTGTGGTACAGTGGGTGACCTTCATTGTCCATGATGGTGAGCAGTTTGCTCAGAGTTCTTTTTTCCAATACTGAAGTCATGCTCTCCAGTTCAGCTCCCACAACAGAGCCAGCTTTCCTTACCAGCCTGTCCAGTCGCCCGGCATCCCTCTTCTTAGTGCTTCCTCCCCAGCACACCACTGCATAGAAGAGAGCGCTGGCGACCACAGACTGGTAAAACATCCCTAGGAGTTTGCTGCAGACATTGAAGGACCGCAGCCTCCTCAGGAAGTACAGCCGGCTCTGTCCCTTCTTATAAATCGCATCAGTGTTGGCTGACCAGTCCAGTTTATTGTCCAGGTGGACCCCCAGATACTTGTATGTGCTGACCATCTCCACATTGACTCCCTCAATGGAGACTGGTAGCAGAGCGGGCTTAGACCTACGGAAATCCACCACCATCTCCTTGGTCTTTGTAGTGTTGAGTTGTAGGTGGTTGAGTTTGCACCATTGCACAAAGTCCTCCACCAGGCTCCTGTACTCCCCCTCCTGCCCATCTCTGATACACCCCACAATTGCCGTATCGTCCGAAAACTTCTGCATGTGGCATGACTCTTTGTTGTAGCAGAAGTCAGACGTGTACAGGGTGAACAGGACAGGAGAGAGCACAGTTCCCTGTGGTGCTCCGGTGTTGCATACCACAGTGTCCAAGAGGCAGTCCTTCAGTCTGACAAACTGTGGCCGCCCTGTCAGGTAGTCAGTGATCCAGGATACCAGGTGGGCGTCCACACCCATCTGCAGGAGCTTGTCTCCCAATCTGAGGGGTTGGATGGTGTTGAAAGCACTGGAAAAATCAAAGAACATGATTCTCACAGCGCTTTTCCCTTTGTCCAGGTGAGAGTGCGTCCTGTGCAGTAGATATGTGATGGCATCGTCTACTCCAACCTTCTCCTGGTATGCAAACTGTAGTGGGTCCAGTGCATGGCTAACCTGGGGTCTGAGTGTATGTAGAAGCAGTCTCTCCATTGTTTTCATAATGTGTGAGGTGAGTGCGACAGGCCTGAAGTCATTGAGTTCTTTTGCGTGTGGCTTTTTTGGGACAGGGATAAGACATGATGTCTTCCACAGTGTTGGGGCCCTACCAAGACGTAGACTCAGGTCAAATAAGTACCTCAGCGGCTCTCCCAGTTCGGCAGCGCAGGTCTTGAGCAGTCTGGGACACACTTTGTCTGGACCCGCTGCCTTCCTGGGGTTAAGTCGCTTTAGTCCCGATCTCACCTGGTCTGCCGTGATTGTAGGGGGGAGGGACTGGGAGGGAGGGGGGGTGGGTGGTGGGGTGGCTCTTTGTCCCTGGGCGCTCCAGTAGACAGTGGCTGATGGCTGGTGATTGAGGTCGGTGACGCCTTTGATGATGGGGGGTGTTGGGAGATGGGGGGCTGTGTGAGATGGGGGAGAGGTGTAGAATGGCCGACAGAGACAGCTCCTGGAGAGGGGGTGGGGTAGGCCACCGCAGCTGGGTGGTTGAACCTGTTGTAGAACTGGTTCAGTTCATTGGCCCGGTCTCGACCTCCCTCAACACAGCTACTGCTCTTCCTCATGCCCATCATCATCTTCATCCCATCCCACACCTCTCGCACGTTGTTCTGCTGCAACTTCCTCTCTACCTTCCTTCTGTATAACTCCCTTGCCTCTTTCAGCTTGACTTTGAGTTCCCCTTGTGCGTGCTTCAGCTTAGCTAGGTCCCCCTCTTTGAACGCCCTCTTTTTCTTATTGAGGAGGGCCTTGACATCGCTGGTAATCCAAGGCTTGTTGTTTGGAAAGCAGCGCACAGTTTTTGTGGGAACAACAATGTCTTCACAGAAGTTCAGGTAGTCGGAGTAGCAGTGTGCGAGCCCATCAATGTCATCACCATATGATTGTTGGAAAATATTCCAGTCTGTTATGTCCAAGCAGTCCCTCATGGCCTCATCCGTCTCGGGGGACTTCTTCTTGAAGGTGCGTGTTCTGATTGGTTCTCTCCGAACACATGGAGTGTACAGTGGTTGTAGGGAGACCAGATTGTGATCTGATTTCCCCAGTGGTGGTAGTGATGTGGCGGTGTAGGCATCCTTAATGTTTGCATACAGAAGGTCAATTGTTCTGTTCTGTCGTGTGGGGCAGTTGACATACTGGTGAAAGGCGGGCAGTGTTGAATCCAATGTGACATGATTAAAGTCCCCTGATATGGCGATGTAAGCATCGGGGTACTGAGCTTGGAGTTTCGCGATGGTAGAGTGGATGACGTCACACGCGGTCTCAGCCATAGCTCGGGGTTGTATGTACACAGCGATGACGATGGCGTTCGTAAATTCTCGGGGCAGATAATAGGGACGTAAACTCACCGCTAGTACTTCAACATCAGGGCAGCAGATAATGTCCTTCACCGTAATATGTCCAGGGTTACACCATCTGTTATTGATGTAGAGTACGAGCCCGCCACCTTTGTTTTTGCCACTTAAACTCGGGTCTCTGTCCGCTCTCACATGCGAGAAACCAGGGAGTTCAATGTTAGCATCTGGTGTGTTGTTGTTCAGCCATGTCTCCGTGAGAATCATCACGCTGCATTCCCTGTACAGTTTAACGTTCCTCACCAAAGCTGCCAGCTCGTCCGTTTTATTGGAAAGTGAATTAACGTTACCCATCACACACGAAGGGATCGACGGTTTATACTTCCACCGCTTCGCTAGGGCCCTCTCCTTAACTTTAGCCCCAGCTCTGCAGCCTCGATAAGGCCGTCGAATCTCCTTCGGAATGCTGTTAACGTAAGTACTGTCGGTAGTTCCCTTTGATCTGAGCTCGAGTAGCAGATTCCTCGAGTAAGTCCGCGTTGTGCTGCTGCTTTCTTGCGGAAAAGTATCCGTATCCATAGGATACAACATGTCCACGCGTTGCATGTAAATAAAATATAAAAATTGCAAACGGAAAAGTAGTTAAAAGACTTAACAAAGACAAAACAACGAGAGCTACTGGATGGACAGCCTGCTCACGCCGGCGCCAGGTCGATGAGAACGTAGAGATTCTCATCTTTTATTTGATGTTATTTGTGTACATATTGGTTTATCATTCAGAAATTACAACACTTTTATGCATAATCCCGCTATTTTAGGCTACACAAAAGTGATGGGACAATTGGCTTGACAGGTGTGTTCCGTCACATAATTTGTGCAGTCTGCTATTGGTGTCTTGTCAACATGAGGACCAAAGAGATGTTATTGAAAGTCAGGGAAGCCATTATGATGCTGAAATATCAGAAAAAAATGAAACATTAAAACCTTAAACCTACCAACATCAACAGTTTGGAACTTCATTAAAAGGAAAGAAAGCACTGGTGAGCTAAGAAATCGCAAATGGCAAGGAAGACTTCCAGTGGATAACCAAAGAATGCTCACCATAATAAAAAATAAAATAAAATAAAAACTGCCCCATAGATTAGGAACACTCTCCAGGAGGTAGGCGTCAATGAGTCAGAGACTACCATCCACAGAAGACTTCACCAGCAGAACTACAGAGGCTACACTGCAAGGTACAAACCACTACTCAGCCACAAAAACAGGCTGGCCAGGTTACGGTTTGCTAAACAGTACCTAAAAGAGCCTGCAGAGTTCTGGAAAAACATGTACCGGAGAAAGTGTGGAGAAAAAAAGGAACTGCCCAATATTCACAGCATAACACATCATCTGTGAAATATGGGGGAGGGGGTGTTATGCCTTGGGCATGTATGGCTTCCACTGGAACTGGCTCACGTCTCCTTTGATGAGGATGAATTCGGAAGTGTTCAGAAACATCTTGTCAGTCCAAGTACAAGTTAATTGCTCCAAACTCATTGGACGGCATTTCACCATACAGCAGGACAATGACCCAAAACATACTGCCATAGCAACTAGGAAATTATTCAGGGCCAAAAAGTGAATCCTATAGAATCCTATAGAACATGCATTTAATTTGCTGAAGAGGAGGACAAAACATCCTAAAAAAACAAACAACAATCGCTACAATATAGGTCTGGCAGAGCATTACCAGAGAAGATACCCAGCGTCTGGTTGGGTCAATGGGTCACAGACTTTTGCACTTTTGCATACAAAGGATTGGGGACCAAATACTAAACATGAGTGCTTAATTTGGACATTTGCATAATGCAAAAGAAGAAAAAATGCTTGTCCCATTACTTATGCAGGGCACTGCAAATGGAACCCATAAGAGTTATTCAACCAAAGAATCCTTTTAGAACCCTTTTTTTCTTTATTTTTTTAATTACATTTTTGCCCTTTCAATGACATGGAGGGAAGACACAATCACTTCCGATTTGAATTCTGACGTGTCGTGGCTCCTCTTTATTCATGCAGTTTGAGACGTGCTCAGAGGCAATATAGGAGCCTCAACCAATGAGAATCCAGGATGTTGTCAAACATTGGCAACGCACAAGTTGTGTTTGGGACTGTAACAAGTCCGTGACACAGAGGCGGAGTCGAGGTACTGTTTTCTGGGAGTATCCCGTTTATTTTCATAAAATGTTAGTAATAATTCCAATGTTCGTAATAATTTCAATGTTCGTAACACAACGCCACTCGGCGACTTTCCAGTCGCCCTCCTTCTCCCTCGAACGCCGAGGCACACACATCTTAAACCATCTAGTCAACGAGGCTTCATTTGCAACAGGTGTGCAACGGAGCCTCGCCGACGTCACCCTGGCCACGGTCCTGTAGCTCCCTCTACAGGCCGAACGCTGCATGTCCCCCCACATACCCCCACCACCCGACACAGGCCGGGGACACGACGGCTGACAACCTACTCCCCCCCCCCCCTGCACGGGAGAGGAAGTCTGCCACGACCATCTGCGCCCCCGGTCTGTGCACGACCGAAAAGTTGAAGGGCTGCAACGCGAGATACCACCGGTGGAGCCACTGGAGGGGAGCATGGTCGGAGTAGAGGGTGAAAGCGCGACCCAGCAGATAGTAGTGGAGGGCGCCGACCGCCCACTTGATGGCCAGGCACTCCTTCTCCACCGTGCTGTACCGGCCCTCCCTCTCCGATAGTTTGCGGCTCAGGTACAGCACCGGCCGGTCAGCCCCCTCCACCCGCTGGGTCAGCACTGCTCCCAGGCCTCTATCCGACGCGTCCGTCTGTAGGGAGAAAGGGAGGTTAAAATCAGGCGCATACAGGACCGTTTCTCCACAAAGAGCTCCCTTAAGGGCCTCGAACGACCCCTGGCACTGGCCCGACCATTGGACCGGATCCGGGGCACCCTTCCGGGTGAGGTCCGTCAAGGGACTGGCCAGCTCTGAAAACCCCGGCACGAACTGCCGGTAATAGCCAGCCAGCCCCAGGAAGGCCCTCACCTCCTTCTTTGTCTTGGGCCTCGGAGTAGCTGCGATGGCCGCAGTCTTTTCAATCTGTGGCCGCACCTCCCCCCGACCCAAGTGGTACCCCAGATACCGGATCTCCCTCCGCCCGATCAAGCACTTCTTCGGGTTGGCCGTCAGCCCCGCCTGCCTCAGGGACCTCAGGGTCCATGAGGCGCTGAAAAGTGGCTGGGGCTCCGAACAACCCGAAAGGGAGCACCGTGAACTGGAATAGCCCGAGCGGAGTGGAGAATGCAGTTTTCTCCCGGGATACCGGCGAGAGTGGAATCTGCCAGTATCCCTTCGTGAAATCCAACGTCGTGAAATACTTGGCCGTGCCAAGCCGGTCCAAGAGCTCGTCAACCCGGGGCATCGGGTAGGCATCGAACTTGGAGACCGCATTAACCCGTCTATAATCCACACAGAACCGTATAGCCCCATCCGGCTTGTTGACAAGCACGATGGGGCTACACCAGTCACTGCGGGACTCCTCGACCACACCCAGCTCCAGCATGGCTTCCAATTCCCTGCACACAATGTCTCGTTTGTGTACCGGCAACCTATAGGGACGCGTGCGCACCGTTAAACCCGGCTGCGTTTCTATGTGGTGGTCGATAAGCGTAGTCCGACCGGGCAAGGGAGAGAACACGTCCGCGAACTTAGCTTGCAAATCTGCAACGTCCGTGGCCTGGCTAGCAGAGAGATGGTTATCAATACCGACCGGAGTGCTAACTTTTGATTTTGGGACTTCCGGACCGAACTCATCTCTCTCTGGAATTATTGTAGCCAGAGCAACAGTGACCACGTCGTTCCATTTTTTTAGGAGATTTACGTGATACACCTGCAAGCTATCCCCCCGGTCCGAGCGTACTACCTCGTAATCCACGTCCCCCATGCGATGTGTGACCACACCTGTAAATTCTCGCAGGTTAGTTCCCCTGTCGTACAGTCACTTTTGACGCTCCTGGGCTTGCAGCAAATGCTCGCGTGAGATAACCCCTAGGGCGTGGAGCTTTGTGCGCAAGTCCAGGACGTATTGAATCTCATTTTTACTGTCGCTAGACCCTTCCTCCCAATTTTCTTTAAGAAGGTCTAGGACACCCCGAGGCTTACGCCCGTAGAGTAATTCAAACGGGGAAAACCCGGTGGAAGCTTGGGGGACTTCCCGTACCGCAAACAACAGGGGATCTAGCCATTTATGCCAATTCCGACTATCTTCGTGTACGAACTTCCGGATCATTGACTTCAAGGTCCGATTGAACCGCTCACAAAGGCCATCAGTGGCCGGGTGGTAAACACTGGTTCGAATCGCCTTGATGTTCAACAAGCCATACAGTTCCTTGAGGGTGCGTGACATAAAATTAGTGCCCTGATCGGTGAGAATCTCTTTCGGGATTCCCACGTGGGAGATTACTTGAAACAATGCCTGCGCTACACTCCTGGCAGAGATATTGCGCAGCGGTATTGCCTCGGGGTATTGGGTTGCGTAATCTATCAAGACCAACACAAATCGATATCCCTGTGTACACCGATCAAATGGCCCGATAATATCCATCGCAATGCGGTCGAATGGGTTCTCGACCAATGGTAAGGGCCGCAAGGGGGCTTTACCAACTGACATTCGCGCACCACCTACGCACCTCTGCCCGAATTCCCGGCCAATAAAATCGAGCCATTATACGGTTTAGTGTCTTATCATAACCTAAATGGCCCGCCATGGGGTTGAAATGAGCCGCCTGGAAGACCATTTCCCGGCGGCTACGGGGAACCAACAACTGGGTTACTTCCTCCTGGCTATGTGAGTCACGACTTACTCGGTACAACCTGTCGCTGATAATCGCGAAATAGGGGTGGGCGCGTACTGCGTCTGGCCGTACCAAAGTACCATCAATCGCTATCACTTGGTCATAGGCCGATCGTAGGGTCTCGTCACGAGACTGCTCGAGGGGGAAGTCACCTAGCAACGGATAGTTCGGCGGGGGAATCTCGGGTTGAGACCCCCCCGCCGGCTCCGGCTCCTCGGCAGCGTCGCGAGGCGCCGCCTCAGCACAGAACACATTACCCGTCTCACACCTCCCTCTCTGTCGTGCACGCACCCCGGTAGCCCTGCTTACCGCTTGAGGAAACCCCTCCCAATCTACACCCAGAATAAGGGGATGCGTGAGGCGCGGGCTAACCGCCGCCTGTACACTATGCTTTTTCCCTTCAAAATGAATCTTGATCGTGACCACAGGATATTCGTGAATGTCCCCATGCACACACTTCACCAACACCCTCGATGCCTTTAACAATGCCCCCGGTCGAACCAGGCGCTCCTGGATCATGGACTGCATGCAGCCCGAATCCAAGAAGGCCTGGTGCATATCATGTTGTATCCTTACCGGAACACGATACGCCGCTCCTGGTCCGGGGGGAGGGCCCGGTATGTCGCCGATGCGGACGACCTGCCCCACCTCCCTCACTGGGCACTCCGCCTGTACATGGCCCGGCCGTCCGCATCGCCAACACACCCCCCCTGTCGCTCGGGGTGCTTCCTGTGGGGCCAGGGCTGGTTCTCGACATGCCTGCCCCTGCCATCTCGTCCTCGGGGCGGGCGCCGGTCTCTCCTCCTCCGTCACCATGGCTCCTTCCGGGCGCCGGACCGGGCGTTGGTCATCGGGGCTCCTGCGGCGGGAAGGAGAGATGGTCCTCCACCAAGGTAACGGCGGCCGTGAGATCCTGGGGCCGGTGGTACTGGACCCAGGCGGCGGTCCGGGCCGGGAGCCCCGTGGGGAATTGCTCCAACACCACCCGGTCCCCGACCTCCTCCGACGAGCTGTTCCCTGGGTCCAGCCACCGCCGCGCGCTGTCCCGCAGCTGCTGGGCGTAGGCAAAGGGCCGGCTCCCCTCCTCCATCATCAGGGCCCTGACGAGCTCCAGGAGGAGGGTACGGTCCTCAGCCCTTGCCGTCACCATCTCCCTCACCGCGGTCTGGTGCTCCTGCTGGAGGTGGGCCTGCTGCTCCAGTATAAGGGCCATCCTTCCGATAGCCGCGCTTAACGCCTCCATTCCCTTTTTTTCTCCGCCTTCGCTGTGCCCCACGTTGGGCGCCACTGTAACAAGTCTGTGACACAGAGGCGGAGTCGAGGTACTGTTTTCTGGGAGTATCCCGTTTATTTTCATAAAATGTTAGTAATAATTCCAATGTTCGTAATAATTTCAATGTTCGTAACACGCCACTCGGCGACTTTCCAGTCGCCCTCCTTCTCCCTCGAACGCCGAGGCACACACATCTTAAACCATCTAGTCAACGAGGCTTCATTTGCAACAGGTGTGCAACGGAGCCTCGCCGACGTCACCCTGGCCACGGTCCTGTAGCTCCCTCTACAGGCCGAACGCTGCATGTCCCCCCACAGGGACCATACTACAGAATACTTAAAAGCTTAAAACTTAAATCGCTCAATAACAGATTCAAATTATTAATGTGGAAGCATGAAATTGTTGCTTGGGCAGTGTACATTGCATCAAGACAGATCATTTGTCTTGGTGTACGAGACCATTTCGTCGGTTGGATCGTCTGTGTTTGTGAAAATCGCACGGTGTCCGCCTGGTTTAAGAGTGTATACTGTAGACACTGAGAGATACATATATCCATCATAGTTAACAATAACCAGGATCAGTTTAGCAGACTCAGCCCCACAGTTTCCCATATTTCTGGAAGCTCTCTGTGTCAAAATTGGTGAAACCACCCTGGGAACAAAAAACAAAACAAAGAAATAGCCAGTACATAAATGCTTGTCATAAACCTGAATTGTGGCTTAGTTTATGATGGCCCTTTTCCACTACAGACCGGCTCCCACTCCTCTCTTTTCGTTTTCGTTCAAAAGCTTTATTGCCCATTTTTCTGGGTAAAACAATTCATATTCAGCTCCCATGGCTTTCACCACAACAACACACATCATGGATGAGTCTACAATGTTGTTGTTTATGGGCTTAATCTCTACAAACCTTCTTATATCCCATCATCGTCCCGAGGAAAGGGATGGGTTTGAGACAAGGAATGCCTAGTTTTTTTAATATTACATATGGCCAGTATCCATACCTGGTCAGAACAAATATAAATCAACAATCTGACTTGAAACAAAAGCAAAACGATCAAGTCATAGGTATCATTGAAACTGTTAGATAACTGTAATTATCAATACTATCATTTGTATGTATTATTACAACTAACTAACTAACAAATAATATTTTTTATTAAAACTTCTTACACTACGATCAGAGTGATGAGTAAGGCAAGGAGAGTCCATGTCTCGGTGGAGAAGTACGGAAGGTAACCCATCTTTACAGGTTCAATCGCTTCTTCTGAGTAACCCCGGACACGTCTGCTGAAGTGATTATTTTATCCCATCATGACACCTGTGTTTCAGATCATGAAACACAGGCGAAAGAGTATGTGAGAGGTGAAGTTGAAGCCATGGCTAGTGAATGATTGAAAGGATCCCTGCGCAGAGGGCAACACTCAGTGATGTTATTGTCGGCCTTTATCTTAACATCCTGCTAATAGTTGCTGCCTGTTTGATCCCTATCGGGTTTTAATAGTTTGCAGACCCATTGAATCAAGAAGGACTATGGGGCAAATATTTTTGGGCAAATATTTTCTTTCGAGTAATACTGAATTTTACATATTTGAACTCCTCTAAAAATGTGTTATGTTCTTTACATGTATGCACTTGTTTTATATCATTGGCTCCTAAAAACAGTATTTCAAAATACTAGTTCAAAACACATCACATATTACAGTAATGAAGCAACTGATTAACATGAATACAGTGCTCTTCATAAGTATTGGAAAGAGGAAGCATTTTCTGTTCTTTTAGCTCTACACTTGGATTTGAAATCAAACAAATATTATGGGGTCAAAGTAGAGATTCTCAACTTTAATTCAATGGGTTTTTAAAAAAACATTTGTAAACATACTCCCACTATTTCAGGGCTTCAAAAGTATCATATAATGTCCAAATAAAGTACTAATGTTTCGTATTAGGTCAACAATCTGCCTGAAGTCTGCGACCCCACCAGGCACTATCCACTATCCACTATCCACTATCCACTATCCACTATCCACTCATCTTTAGAAAATCATTGACATTTCCACATGGTATTGTGTCATAGAGTAGCTTCCCTACAGCAATATTATCTTGACATTGGGATCCTTTGTCCAAACCATATTTCAGGGTGTATGTTTGGTTGCAGGGGCCCAGGCTGTGCTCTCTGACTGCTCCAACTGTAGTAGACCCTGCAGTGAGGAAGAGGTCAACATGCTGCAGTACCGTCAGCCAATCACACACAAGAACCAACAGATCGCCAAGACCTCCATTGAACCATGCACGCACGCACACACACACACACACACACACACACACACACACACACACACACATAAACACTGTCTCAACAGCCCCTTCCTTCACTCTCACTCTCTCTCTCTGTAGGTGGGTCAGGCTGCGTATTCAGCCTCTAAGGGGGGTATTGTTGGGATGACTCTACCCATCGCCCGAGACCTGGCACCCATGGACATCTGTGTGGTCACCATCGCACCCAGTCAGTAAACACACACACATACATACGCACTCTTTCACACACTCCCCCCCCACCCCCTTCCTCTCCATATCAGACAACCTCTCTCTCCCTCTCCTTAGGTTCTGTTCTCCACACCTCTCCTGGCGGGTTAACCTGAGAAGGTGCGTTCATTCCTGGCCCGCCAAGTGCTCTTCCCCTCGCGCCTGGGAGACCCTGCAGAGTTTGCCCACCTGGTGACATCACTGGCTGAGAACCCCATGATCAATGGAGAGGTCATCAAACTAGATGGAGCTATCCGCATGCAGCCCTGAGAGAGAGTGAGTGTGTGTGTGTGTGTGTGTGTGTGTGTGTGTGTGTGTGTGTGTGTGTGTGTGTGTGTGTGTGTGTGTGTGTGTGTGTGTGTGTGTCTGTGTGTGATCCAAGGTATACCACTGTGACAGCTCCGATGTGTGTGTGCATGTGAGGTGTGTGTTCATGTCTGGTACTCCAAGCTCTGCTGTACTGTACGCTCCATGCAGTTTTGTTTTGTTTTGTAAACTGATCCAGTAATAAACTTCTAATGAGTCTGAGTCTCTCCTCCTCTGTGTCTGTGTAAAGTGAGGTCAGTAGGAGCTAATAGGACAAATGAAACAAGAATGAGCCCCTATGAGGCAAGTGTACCTTCATTTGTCCTATTAGAAGTGAATAGAACGCCTGGACACAGGAAATGCTAAATGCTAAAGCTCTCATAACATCACACCTGCACCAGTGTATAGCTTTATGTACATGTCATCCACAACATTTGAGTGAAGGGAAAGGGAAGCACACATTTCTTTTGGAATGGAAAGGAGTCGAGGTACAGTATCTTGGTATACACACGTTTGCTCCAGTTTTGTACCCATTGACTCTGACCCTGTTTGTGTAAGAGGCTAGGGCTGACCCATTCTGATTCAAGATGTTTGTGTAAAAAAGGTATTTATTGCATATATTGTCCACTAAAAAGCAGATGATGGTACAAGTGTAAGGGACCAAGTGCTCCAACCTCAGTCTAGCCTGAAGATCATTCCATATCTAAGGAGCACAGCAGCTAAAAAGTTCTTCTCAATTCTGTAATCACTTGAAGGACATTAAATAGTAACAAGCTGCAAGTTTGATCGCCACTAAGTCGCCATAAAAGCAATGATGTGAGGTAAAATGGGAGTTTTAAAAGAACTGCTTTATATACAGATGAAATCCAATGATAAGCCCTTCTCAACGTCAAAGAATCCCAACCCACAGACTGATACAAAAGACAATGGTGGGTACAGAAAACATGCCTACAAATGAACTGATAAATGAAGTGATAAATCGGGTCTAGTGGTTTAAGAATTGAGGCTGTCGTGTGATTTTAAATTGTGTCACCATAATCACGGACAGGGAGGAGCGTTGCCAAGACAATCTTCCTCCTATTATCAAAGGTGAAGCAAGACATTTCTTTACAAAACAAGTACAAGTCTAACTCGCAAACTCTTGATCACTTTTTCAACATGTATTTTAAAAGTGTATCATCTATCTAAATGCCCAGGTACTTATAATGGGGAACTTGTTCAGTTTGGGTTCTTTTCAGGGTACAAATATGTTGATCATTGTAATCAATATTATGGGATATAGAGAAAAACATAACAGACCTCATGCATACCTCTTCAAATTAAGGTTTACCCAGATTGTTTCTAATCTAACCCATGTGCATACATGTGCCATGTTTTTTCTTCCTCAACTTGTAAATGTAAAAAACACAAACACCACCACTTTGTCTTTTTGTGGTGTTAGGAATACAGACCTCACAGATAAAAATGTTTTGATAAAGGTCATAAACCGAAACGTCGACACAATAAATAAGCAGAGGTAACAATCGTGTGTGCAGGAGTATTCATTTTTTTACATTCCTTTTCTTCCTAAACTCATCATCACTCAACATAGTTTACAGCTATGCAACTTGTAAAATACAGCATTTCAAACATGACACACAGTTTGCCTTTGAATATGACTTTAATGAAAGAGAATTGAAACGGCAAGTGTAGTTATAGTGGTAGTATGCAGGGTAGTTATTGTGGTAGTAAGTTCGGGATAGTTGTGGATTTCCAGAATTGTCTCTGTGTTGAAATATCTGAAAGAGAAAAATTGTCTTATCATTTGTATAGATAAAATCTAAATTATTTTGAGGTGATTTGAGAAGCCAAAAGGATCATAATTAGAATGCTCTGTAAGCAGATAATGGAGGGCATACCTGTATTTTGTTTCCCTTTATGGAAAGCCCTCTCCATGCTCTCTCTGGCAAACTCCAGGTTCGCCGCCATTACTCTTTTCTTTTCAGTCTTCTCCTTCTCTCTCTCCATTTCTGTCTTCATCCTCTTCACGACATCTTCTGTAATCTTTGTCATCAACTCTTTCACTTCCCTCTCCCTCCTTTCCACCATATTATTTATCATCCCATCCATCTCTTCTCTCATGCGTTTAACGTCATCTTCTTTCTCCTTCAGGATTTTCTCCATCTCTTTCTCGACCACTTCTACTCTCTTCATTGCCTCCAACTCCTTTTTCATCCATTCAATATCCTTTTCTTTCTCCTGTTCATTCCTGTTTCTCTGTCTGTCCTCCTCTGCCCATTTCATCACCTCCATCCTCTCTTTCACTTGTTTCACCTCCATTTCTTTCTCCTCCAGGATTCTCTCCATCTCTTTCTCGGCCTCCTCTACTCTCTTCATCGCCTCCAACTCCTTTCTCATCCATTCAAAATCCTTTTCTTTCTCCTTCTCACTCCTGTCTCTCTCTCTCTCCTCCTCTGCCCATTTCATCACCTCCATCCTCTCTTTCACTTGTTTCACCTCCATTTCTTTCTCCTCAGGATTCTCTCCATCTCTTCTACTGTCTTCATACCCGCCTCCATCTCCTTTCTCATCCATTCAATATCGTTTTCTTTCTCCTTCTCAATCTTCTCCTTCTCCCTCTCCATCTCTGTCTTCATCCACTTCACGACATCTTCTGTAATCTTTCTCATCTCCTCTTCCACTTCACTCTCCCTCCTTTCCAACATATTCTTTATCACATCCATCTCTTCTCTCACATGTTTAACGTCACGTTCTTTCTCCTCCAATATTCTCTCCATCTCTCTCTCCACCTCCTCTACTCTCTTCATCGCCTCCAACTCCTTTCTCATCCATTCAATATCCTTTTCTTTCTTCTTCTCATTCCTGTCTTTTTCTCTCTCCTCCTCTGCCCATTTCATCACCTCCATCCTCTCTTTCACTTGTTTCACCTCCATTTCTTTCTCCTCTAGGATTCTCTCCATCTCTCTGTCGACCTCTTCTACCCTTCTCTTCATCACCTCCATTGTTTCGGTCTCCTTCTCACTCATCTTTAATCTCTCTTCGCTCTTCTTTACCTCCTTCTCTCTCTCCTGCACCACCCTCTCTCTCTCCTCCACCTCCTTCTCTCTCCTCTTCATCTCATTTCTTGTTTTTTCCATCTCCCTCTGGAAAGTCTCCTCCATCTCCTTTGTCACTTTCTCCACCTCCTCCACCTCTTTCGCCTTTATTTCCAACTGGACAATCCTCTCCTCCAAATCCTTTTTGTTATTTTCCTGCGTCTTTTGAATGCAACTGAGTATTGCATTGCATTCATTCACTTTCTCAGTGTCTCTATCCAACACTTTCCTCTTCCTCTCCATATTATCTTTAAGATGGTTGACTATCTTCCTCTTCCTCTCCACCATTTCTCTGTCCTTGTCCACCATTTCTCTGTCCTTGTCCACCCTCTCTCTCTCCTCCATCAGCCTCTCCTTCTCTGCATCGGTGTGCTCCTTCACCTTATGCAGAAGGTTTTGGGCTCCCTCCACCTCTTCCGCTCTCACCTCTTCCTTTCTTTCTTTAGCCACTCTGGCCCTCTCTCTCGTGTGCCTGGCCCGTCTTGATGTCCTCTGTGGGAGTGGGGTGTAGGCTGCGAAAGCTGCCGGTCCTGCTGCCTCCATCATCAGGGCAGCCTGATCCTCTTTACACTCCTGTGGACATACAGTGAACACACTACAGGTGCAGTCTCGAGAATGTCTCTATGAATGTATTTGTCTTTTCTGAGTATAAAACCATTCAGTTGTCTCCAGTGATCTTTACATATTGTCTATGTTTAGCCATCCTGAATGGGGTGAGTGGGTAGTTATCAAATACAGTAGCATAGGGCTTTGAAACTTCCTGATGGAGATGACAGACACAATGACAGGGAAACGTCAAGAAATATGATTGTGTTAGATAACAGGCTTCCCTCGCAAAGAGATTGCGGTACCTCACAATGTTCTCAAGAATAGGCTGTTGCGTTCCCAATTTCCCAAAAGGGGTTCTCTAGTTTTGCCTTTAAAAAAGGCCTACATCTACCTTTTATTCAACATATCCGACACAATTTATATTGCAAATTATGTAGGCCTGTACAGTAAGTAATTGTAGGCCCTTTGCAAAGTCAACTTACGACTTACTTAAGGAAAGGTCCTGTCGATTAAGACCTATTAGTGCCAACTATGTTTGGTTATATTTTAGATAGGGCCTACCTGAAAACATCAAATTAACCATTTTGATATTGTTCTGTCAATCATCGTTCTTCGATAGTCCCTCCTCTCTTGGTTATTTGCGTTTGTCAAGCTAAAAAGAGAATCTGTCTCGTTTTAATGTTGATCTTTAAAATGGTTGATTTTGCAGCCACATTTCTCTCTGTAACAACGATTGAGCTCGTCCCGTTTCACTTTTTAGGCTGTTACGCTGCTCTTTCACTGACAAACAGCTGTTTTTGGAATTGCGCCCTCACCGAAATTACCGCGATTTGACTTGATGTTGGGATCAAACTGTCTGCCGAGTCGGATGAATTACTTCACAGCGATCTAACAACAAAGTGTAGCCAATTAAGAGTATTTCTTTGCAGTAGGTCTAGGTCCTGATTGTGGGGGAAATGTTGCTTTGAATTGTAGGCTACTTTGACTGGACGATAACATACGAATACAAACAAGTGTACAGTAACATGTTGTCACCACGGATGATAGAGCTTGATTTGATTAAATTTGATTAATTTTCAGCCCTGCTTCTTACACCTTTGCGTTTACTTGAAGGCAGTTCACGGACTTGAGGTAGGCTGAAAATATACAGGAGCTTGTAGGCCTAGTGCTTATTCGATGAAGGTAGGGTGGATCTGCGCGAAGCCCACACATCGTGTCGCTCACCGGCCCCGCAGCCCACAGATCGACCGGCCCACCAGCAGCCATGGCACAGCCCTTTACACAACATTTAGGCAGCACCCCCTCTCGAAAGATACATCCTACGTCCTTGGACATTTGGCCCAAGTATTGGGGCAATTTAATATAAAGTATTCCCGTTTATTTAAACTAAAATAGAGCAAGGCAAACTTACCTGCGGCGGGTCCCACCAGTTTTTCTCCATTGTGTTGAAATGTAATTGAATCTATTTCCACTAATGAGCGTAACACATTACAAATGACAACCAGCAAAGGCTATTTGACAACAACTGGAGGTTCAAGTGACCAAAGTGACTTTTACATAAATTTACGTCATTGCTAGCAGCGTCATCAAGACAACAGCATTATGACGCAGGAGATATTTATTTGATTACAGATATGCTCATGTTGTTTCTTGGAAAATATACGTCGTTGGGATTAATCATCATCATATTATTAATTAATAGACAAAACACAGACATAGATATAGGTATATAGATCAGTGGTAGGGGCTCGGGGTCGTTTCTGGACATGGCCCTCCATTGTAATTTACATTTACATTCATGGCATTTAGCAGACGCCTTTATCCAAAGCGACTTACAACAATACATTTGTTTAAGTAATTGAATCATCTATCCAACAGTCATCATAAGACAAAGTAATCAATGCTCACACCAGGGGCCATAGGCAGTCGGCTATTTCATTTTATTTGTATTAGCAGGAGAGAACTTGTACAAGGGGGGTAGCGGGGATGAAGAGGTCTCTGGGTGGGGTTGGGGTTAGGGTTAGTATAGGGGGGGGGATAAATGGAAAACATACTCGTGGTTCAGGTATTAACTGCCAATGAACTTAGTTGGAACAATACAAATTACAATGTAAAACAATAACAATATAATATCAACATTTCAGTATTATATCAAAATAATGATTTAGAAATATGGTACAACCTGTGAGCTGCCTGGTTGCCTTGGCAACGGTAAACTACAGCGCTGTTCATCAGCGGTTCGGGCTCTGGCTCTAACCGTCTACCTTCTCTTAACCGTTAGGAGAAAACGAAGAAAAACAAAGAAAATGTAAACTACAAAACACTCTAACATTAAATCCTACACATACATCTGTATCAGTGGAGTCAGGCAAACGTTACACCAGACTCCCTTCGACATGTTTTGTCAGGTGTCATTTGACAACAACCACTCATCGTAAACGGCAAGCTAGTGCTAACTCGTCCTCGTTTAGGATACCAAGCTAGCGCAATTACCGCTAACAGACTACAAACTTCATATGCTACTATGCATAACGGTACACTAAATAGAAAGCCTACATTAATGACAAACTGTATTAATGCTTATGCTTAAGAATAAATGGAAAACACACTAGTGAGTCGTCTGGTCCTCAGTCTTTACAGGTATTAACTGCCAACTGAAGAACGCAGCGCAAGCCACAGCTTATATACCCGCAGGTGATCTAGTGCCTTTTATACTCCAAATAGAAATGCGTGAAATTGAATGGGGGGAGTCTGTAAACATGCAAGATAAAGTGCATACATATAAAATAACACATTTACGTAAGTGGCCAATTACATATAAATATATTATGTGCCACATAAACAGTGGAAAAAGCAGTGAAGCCCTTAGCAGACATAGGGGAAAATGTACAGTATATACAAACATGTACAGGAGCAGGACGTATTGTGTCTCTGTTAACACAGTTGTGTCATGTGTAATTGTGTTAAATGATCCATAATAAGTGCTGTCCAGTTTCCTCTATATTATATATAACATGGTGAATAACTCCCCGATATTTCTTTAAGGCCAATATCAGATATGTCTGTCAAGCTCTAATTACAATGAGCTGTCCTCCCATTTCTACCTCCATCAGCCTCCTGTTGCACAGTAATGAGTGATAAAGACACCTGATGACAAGGATGAGAAATGTAAAGATCACGGTTTCATCCAAGGCCCATCTACCTTTCATTCAAATTATGCTAAGATTATTATCATTGGTGATTTTAACCTACATGTGGACAATGAGACTGACTCGACAGCCATGGATTTGATGAATCTCTTGAATTCTACGGACTTTATTCAGCGAGTTACTGGGCTCACCCATAACCACTGCCACACCCTGGACCTAGTGATTACAAAGGGTCTTACTCCTGTTGCATCCTCTATTATTTATCTAGCCATGTCGCTGAGCAGATGAGATTCATGATGATGAATATGAATAGTACACCATCAACAGCTTCCTCCTGTGATAATGATTTATTAACCAGCTTCAACACCAAACTAAGGGCAACTATCGACTCTGTAGCACCAGTCAAACAGTTTGATTGATTTCCTGGTGAAATGCATTGCGGACATATGGATGTCACAGAACTAGTCATTCGAGCAAAAACCAGGTAGGACACTCCATTTTAAAAAGCGTGTTTTCCGAACCAAAACAGCGTTTGTAAATGACATATTTATTTCAAGGGATCTCGTTCCCTGATCGCTACCGATTAAAGATAGTCATTACAACCTTTAGGAAGCTTTTAAAAAGGTTGAATATTACATGGACCTTTACAGAACACAGCTGTAAAGGTGCAACCTTTCCTCTCCCAGGCTGACACTGAATGACAAATGCATGCTTGTATTACTAGCAGCCTTGATTACTGTAACACTCTCCTGTCTGGTTGACCAAAGAAAGCTATTGGCAAATGATACAGATTGCAGCAGCACGAGTCAGATGGAGAGCACATATCATACAAGTCTCTGCACTGATAACCTGTTCGTTTTATAATTTATTTTAAGATAATTGTATTAGTTTAGAAATCACTCTATGGTCACGCACACCACTGCATGTCAGACATGCTTTTAAGGTATATACCCTGTAGATCCCTCAGGTCCTCAGGTACTGGCCTTTTAACTATTCTGAAGATTCCAACAACACCTATCTACTTCCTGTTTCAAATGAATAATACTGGGCAGAAGTCTGCACAGGGATGCTACAGACACATTAGCACACTGCAAAATACTGTCACCTATCTAACCATCTGTTCCAAAGCAATAGTAATAGATACTGTAGGAGTCTGCAGTGCACAGGGGTTACACACTCATCAGTACCCTCTAAAATACTGTCACTATCATATTTCCTGTTCCACATGAATAGTACTATATAGGAGTCTGCAGAGGGGTTACCTTGTTGGGAAACAGTGTCTATCTCCTCCTGCAGCTTGGTCATAATGTGAGGGCTGGTTGCCAGATTGTAGGCCAGGAAGGACAGAGAGCTACTGGTGGTCTCATAGAGTGTTTCCACAGTGTAATGAAATCGATAGCTTCATTTATTAAGCACAAAATGATTGAGACTGAAAGCTATATGGAGGCAGTTGTACCGATTGTGAGGAACAGTGAGCTGAAGATGTCAAACTTGAGCATTTTCTTGATGTTGGTCACAAAGGGGTCAGAGGGGTTGTGGAGGGAGTCGATGTCGACACTGAATGAAGTGCTGACGACCACATCCATACTGTATGGTCCAAAGAACCTGGAACACAACCACAAAATCTTTGACCACCAGAACCACAACCACAAAATTAAAGGGGGAGTTCACTGAAATTACAAATTCACCTTATCTTCTCGGAGAGAAATACTCACTCTTTTAGTTCAATGGGCTCTTCGTTATCGGCCGTCTTCTTCAGATTGCTGACCAAATTACCAGAGTGCTGCTTCATGATCCCGAACATCTGAGTTGGGAAGGATACATGGAAAAATATGATGATTGATACATGGATTAATATGTGCAAAACATGGGTTAATATCATGTTTGAAACAGGAATTATTTTAATGTTTATATAGCCTGAGAATATACATTCATACAGGATACATTATGTATATAGTCAAGGAATAAGTGACTCCAAAGATGAACTATTATTCTAAACTCTGTCATCTGACCACTGAACTTATCTAAGATAAGATTAAATATACTTTGTTGTCCCGGATGGAAATTTGTCTTAGACAATTAAAGTTGCTGCTTCACACAACAACAAACAACAATGAATACACACTATACACATAGTACAAATCACATAAACACACACACACACGTCAGAGTTGTTAGTCATTCATTTATTTGTGTTGTTGGAATGAATAAAAGAAGGAGAGGAGAGATGGGACTGTACCTCTTTGATCCGCCCACTGGTGAAGGAGGGAGACAGGACACTGCGGATCCGTCTCCATGCATCATCCTCAGCGATAAACACGGCGTCATACAGAGGCCCGTTGAGATAGAAATTCTAGAAAAATAACAATGATTATATACTGCAAAATTAACCGAATATTAATAATGCTATAATAACAATGATATTATCTATTTAATGAGCCCTTATGTTTTTTTCCCCATACAACAACTTCAATTTAGCGTATTACCCTCCTGTTAGTGAAAAGGGAGTAGCATTCCTTGATGAGGATGGTTTTGATCATGGCTGTGTCCATGATACACAGGACGGGCTGACGGCCATCATAGATCCTACAGACCAGCAAAAACAAAGATAGTTAGATATACACTCACCCAACACTTTATTAGGAACACTATACTAATACTAGGTAGAGCCTCCCTTTGCTCTCAAAACAGCCTCAATTCTTCGTGACATTGATTCCTTTGAGATTCTGGTCAATGATGACATGATTGCATCACGCAATTCCTGCACATTTTTCAGGTGCACTTTCAAGATGTGAATCTCCCGTTGTGCCACATCCCAAAGATGTTCTATTGGATTCAGATCCGGTGACAAGGAAGGCCACTGAAGAACACTGAACTCATTGTCATGTTCATGAAACCAGTTTAAGACGACTTTTGCTTTGTGACATGGTGCATTATCATGCTGGAAGTAGCCATTAGAAGGTGGGTAAATTGTGGCCATGAAGGGATGCACATGGTCAGCAACAATACTTAAATAGGCTGTGGCATTCAAGCAAATATACCGTAGATAGAGACAGACAGACCCATCACAGATCCTGCACTCTTAGAACCAAAAAGGGTTCTTCTTCCACTGTCCCTTTGAAGAAACCTTTTGGGTTCCATGTAAAACCCTTTCCACAGAAGGTTATACAGTACCGTGCGTAAGTAATGGGACAGTGAAGCATTTTTTCTTCTGTTTGGATTTGAAATAAAAACGTAGAGATTTTAATTTTTTATATAATGTACATATTGGTTTATCATTCAGAAATTCCAACACTTTTATGCATAATCCCCCTATTTCAGGCTACACAAAAGTGATAGGACAATTGGCTTGACAAGTGTGTTCGTCAGGTGTGTTCCGTCACATAATTTGTGCAGTCTGCTATTGGTGTCTTGTCAACATGAGGACCAAAGAGATGTTATTGAAAGTCAGGGAAGCCATTATGATGCTGAAATATCAGAAAAAAAATAAACATAGCCAAAACCTTAAACCTACCAAAATCAACAGTTTGGAACTTCATTTAACTTCATTAAAAGGAAAGAAAGCACTGGTGAGCTCAGAAATCGCAAATTACCTAGTAGGCCAAGGAAGACTTCCAGTGGATAACCAAAGAATGCTCACCATAATTGAGAATCATTTATTTACATCTTGTCAGTCCAAGTACAAGTAAATGGCTCCAAACTCATTGGACAGCATTTCATCATACAGCAGGACAATGACCCAAAACATACTGCCATAGGAACTAGGGAATTTTTCAGGGCCAAAAAGTGGAAAGTTGTTGACTGGCCAAGTCAGTCTCCAGATTTAAATCCTATAGAACATGCATTTCATTTGCTCAAGAGGAGACTTAGGGCAAAACATCCTAAAAAAACAACAACAGTCGCTGCAACATAGCATTACCAGAGAAGATACCCAGCGTCTGGTTGGGTCAATGGGTCACAGACTTTTGCACTTTTGCATACAAAGGATTGGGGACCAAATACTAAACATGAGTGCTTAATTTAGACATTTGATAATGCAAAAGAAGGAAAAATGCTTGGGCACCAAAATGGCTAGAGCCAGCCCTGATTAACAGAACCTTTATCGAGCGCACAACATCACATTAATGCCCATAGGAAGAATGAGAATAGAGTATCAACAAAATAACCAATTTAACACAATTTAAAACAACATACGTCTGTAAGTTTTAACCATACGTTAACGTGCGTCAAGGACAACGCGGGAGAATGATGCCCGTGATGGGCCTAACCCAAAACTCAAAGAATATCTCGCTGTCCCTCTCCTTAAATATCATTCCCAACAAAGGACAAGGTGTTAGATACATTACAATAGCAAAGGAATTGACAAATGGTGAAAGCTGAAAAATCTGAAACATAGTCAAAACCTTAGACTTGCCAAAATCAAGCACTGATGAGCTCAGCAATCGCAAATGGCTGAGGCTTCACTGCAAGATGCAAACCACTAGTTATTCTTAAAAAGGATAGTCGGGTTACAGTTTGCTAAGAAGTACCTAAAAAGCCTGCAGAGGTGTGGAAAAAAGTCTTGTGGACAGATAAGATGAATATTATCAGAGTGATTGCAAGAGGAAAGTTTGGAGAAAAAAGGATCTGCCCAAGGTTTACAGCATACCATCTCATCTGTGAAACATGGTGGAGGGGATGCTATGGTTTGGGCATGTATAGCTGCCACTAGAACTTGCTAACTTATCATAATTGATGATGTTACTGCTGACAGTAGCAGCAGAATGTATTCTGAAGTGTACAGAAATATCTTGTCTGGTCGAGTAAAAGCAATGCTTCCAAATTCATTGGATGGCGCTTCATCATACAGTAAGACAATGACCCAAAACATACTGCCATTGGAGCTAGGGAGATTTTCAGGGCGAAAAAGTGGAAAGTTCTTGACTGGCCATGTCAATGTTTGGATTTAAATCCTATTGAACATGCATTTCATTTTCTGATGGTAAGATTTTGGGCAAAAAGACCTGGCAAAAAGATGGCTGGCCTGGCAGAATATCACCAGAGAAGATACCCAGCACCTGGTGGGGTCAATGGGTCCCAGACGGTTATTGCATACAAAGTATTGTCGACCAAATACTAAACATGAGTGCATCATTTCGACCATGTATACCAATACTAGACAAAAGAAAAGAAAAGAATCTAGCAAAAGCAAATTATGTTCTGACAGGGTTTGACTCATCTAATACGACATCAGATCTGGATAGGTTCCTTGATTTCCTCTGAAAGGTGACATAGGCATGAAAACATGTACACAACATCAAGAAGAAACCATTGATTAAAGCCAAATCAATTGACAGAGGCATGGCAGAAAATGTGTGTTGTCTCTTTAAAAGAAATGTTAAAAATCTCTTTGTTTTCCCTGAATGAAACAAAGCACAGGTGTTTAAAAGGCCAGCCCCACCCCTGATTACAATGATCCACACATGGAGACAGCCAAAGCAACATAGATCAATAAGACATCGCACATGTCACACCAGAATGTGTGTTGGCAAGAGTGTGCCCTTATAGCCAGGATCCACTCAACCACCTCTCTGGTCACATCTCCCTGATGTTGGTTATGAAGAACTTTATGAATGTATTTAAATGTATTTAATATTAATTATTGCCTTGGTTTATACTCGCTTCGGAATTGTAGGACTTTTGTACGAGCAAACTGCTGAATATCTTCTCATAGATACACTGTGCTTAGCATGTACTGCTGAAGATTATGTTAATATTATGTTAAGATTTAAGTAGTCTCGTTCCCAGACACTTCCGCCCAAATGCCCGAAAGGTCTGTTGGACCAATGCGTTAAACTTCATTGGCTTTCATTAAGCCAAGAGCAAGAGCGTCAAAAACAGGGACGGGGCATAGCCATTGGCTTTACCTCGGATCAATCATCTTCCACAGCACATTCCACACATTTCTGATAAGAAGCTACACCTTGCAGCCGTGTGATTAGCTGAAATCAAATAATAACAAATACTTTAATCAGTAATCACCCTACGGCCAGGTTTGAGTCGTCGTTATTCCAGACTTATATGCGCTGTGAGCGATAGCCTGAGGACGAGGTTAACATTTGGGTAACCTGCGAATAACCTCATGCACGAGAAAATAAAATAAGCTTAATTGCTACATGGCCTGTTAATTTCCATGCTCATCTTTGATGTCAAGAACCTATGTGGTACTTTTTAGGGGGGGGGGGGGGGGGGGGGGGGGGTTATCAGAGAGAGACCCTACCACTCCAAAAAGGTGGCTTATTTGGCTAATTTCAAGTGCCCTAATTGCCAATTAAAAATGGGTAGCCTTTTAAAAGGGGCAATCCTTCATATATCCCACAATTCAACACCAATCTGTTCTCTGGAAAAATGAATAAAACATGAAAATATTGGGTTTATGCCCTAACCATTTTTTGTAAATTTGGGGCTAGACACTTCACCCATTTTCACCACATTTACATTTAAATTTTTGACATTTAGCAGATGGGCCATTGGTAGTCACAATGCTTTTTAAAAATGCTTTACATTAGAGGTACTGTACAGGTGGGTAGTGGAAGGTGAAGAGGTCTTTAGGAGGGACAGTCAAGATGTAGCCTGAAGAGATGGGTCTTCTATCTACGGCGGAAGATAGGTAGTGACTCTGCAGTCCTGACCGCACTGGGAAGCTCGTTCCACCACCGGGGTGCCAAGACAGTGAAAAGCCGTGACCAACTAGCGCAACCACTCCATCCTCTTAGAGGCGGCCAGCCGAGGTGGAAGAACGGAGTGGTCAGGCTGGGGTTTGACATACAGTATGTATTCACCATCAAATGTTGTTCACTTTCCCAAACCCCTGCCTGTGTAAGTAATGGGACAACAAAACATTTTTTGTTCTTTCGGCTCTATACTCCAAACGTTTAGATTTGAAATTAAACAATTATTACAAGTAGAGATTCTCAGCTTTTATTTGACGGTATATGTGTACACATTGGTTTCACCATTCAAAAATTACCCCACTTTTTATGCATAGTCCCCCTATTTCAGTGTACCCAAAAGTAATGGGACAGACTTATCAAATGTCCATATGAAGCAGTCATGTTTAGTATTTAGTGGACAATCCACTAGTATTTAGTGGACAATAACTGCCTGAAGTCTGCAACCCACTAACCCTACCAGACGCTGGGCATCTTCTTTGGTGATGCTCTGCTAGGCCTGTACTGCAGCCATCTTCAGTTGTTGTTTGTTTTGAGGTCTTTTTGCCTAAATTCTTATCATTAGGGAAATGTAATGCATGTTCAATTGAATTTTAATCTGAAGATTGACTTGGCCAATCAAGATCTTTCCACTAGTTGCTATGGCAGTGTTTTGGCTATGGCATTGTTTTATTGTATGGTGTGGCACCATCCAATGCATTTGGACGCATTTGCTTGCACTCAAGCAGACAAGATGTTTCTGTGCACTTCAGAATACATTCTGCTGCTGCCGTCAGCAGGTACAATCATCAATTAAGACAAGTTAACAAGTTCTAATGGCAACTATACATGCCCAAACCTAACACCCCCTGCACCATGTTTCACAGATGAGGTGGTATGCTGTAAATCTTGGGCAGATCCTTTTTTCTCCAAACTTTCATTTTTACGAGACCTCTGCAGGCTTTTTAGGTACTTTTTTTTAGCAAACTGTGACCATCATTTTTGATGATAACTAGTGGTTTTTGATGATAACCGTGTCTTCCTCTTAGTTATAAACAAACCAGAATTAAATGCATAGGTCTATGGATGGATGTTCTCATTGGAACAGCTGGAAGACTTTCTATGCATCCCCGAAAAAACACATGTATGCAAACACACACACACACACACACACACACACACACACACAAACACACAGACACAGGCATGTTTAAGATATGCGTAGCCCATGTTTATTAGTTGACTTAGTTGTGATAGACAGTGTAGTTGTAGATAGTGTAGTTGACTAGTTTAGATACAGCGCACGAAGCAACAAGCAGGTACAATATCAGCACACCTCAGCATTACTACACCCACGTGCTACCACAGGGAACTGGTACCCGCATAGTTAGATATGGCACTGGTCTCACACTAGAGAGAACTGGCATATTCTAGATCATTATACGAGGTAACTAACTAGGAATTATGTCAAACTAGAAAGTGCTCAGTAGTCCCAGGGCTACAAACACAAGCTGGCCAACCCTCCTGCAAACAGGGTGCTAATATTTCTCAATATTAGCTTGTCAAAGCTAGCCAAGGTTCTCAGCTGTCCGGAAACAACAAGTAACTTAGTTAGCCGACCGTCCCAAGTGCTAGCTGTAGCCTACACATATGACCTAGCAAGTTATAATAATAACCTGAGGAATTATTGTTGAGCTAGGGTTCAACAATAACAAAGAATTGAGAGCTCACAGGTTAGCCTGCTAGCTCAGAGAGTTAACAGGTGCTCAGAAGGTGAAAATCGTCGTTGAATGTCGAGCTGAACCGTAGGATTCTATCAGAGACAATCTAACGCCCCGTGAGAATCATAGGCTGAGGTGTAGCCAGCTACAACAACACAACTACAGTACACTTCAGACAGTCAGAGAGTGAAGAGTGGAAAGGATGAAATGGTGCGCTTGGAGCATCTCTTTATTGGGACAGGTGATGGGCGTTGCTATCACTTGCAAGTGTGTACAAGGCGTGATTCTGTGAATCAAGATGTAAATACAGTGCTCTCGGAAAGTATTCAGACCCTTTAACTTTTTCCACATTTTGTGATGTTACAGCCTTATTCTAAAATGGATTCAACATTTTTTTTTCCTCATCAATCGACACACAATACCCCATGATGACAAAGTGAAAACAGGTTTTTAGAAATTGTTGCTAATTTATTCAAAATAAAAAACTGAAATATCACCTTTACATAAGTATTCAGACCCTTTACTCAGTTCTTTGTTGAAGCACCTTTGTCATTATTGCGTATTGTGTGTAGATTAATGATTAGATTAATAATTTAATCTATTTTAAAATAAGGCTGTAACATAACATAATGCGGAAAAAGTGAAGGGGTCTGAATACTTTCAGAATGCACTGTATGTGTCTGTTATAGTCCCATTGTGTGATTGGTGTGTGTACTGATTTCTGGCACAGGCCTTAACTGATCCAACAAGTTCACCAATCATCAATGGTTTGATATGAAGTTGATGGATTTTAATGTTACATGCTACACCAGTGCGTGTGTAAAGTGTTGACATTGCGCGGCTGCTGTAGCAGCAACGCAAAATGATTCTTGGAGTGCTTGGAAATGGTATCAATGCTTTTTGGACGCTTAAAAACATATTCAATTAGTTTCATAGTATGGTAAAGTAATAGAAACCTTGATAATAGAAATACATACAATAGTGGTACCTGTATGAAAAACAAAGTGATTGTCCTCGTTTATATTTGGAGGTAGAGGACAAACCCCAACTCTAACATATTCAGACTTGACAAGACTCTCAACATATGTAGAGAATCCATAAATTAGAAGATCCTTGCAGAAACAGACTGGGAGGGCTATTTATTCTGCATCCACACGTGCAACTGGTCACGTTTCTGGTGTAAGAGTAAATACTGCCATCTAGGGTTTAGAGATGGTTAAAAGGAAATGGATACATTATTTTACGGATGTACTTTAGGCCTACGTTTGAGTAATTTAGCAGAAGCTCTTATCCAGAGCGACTTAAAATAAATAGCTACATTCATCTTCAGCTACATACATCACGGTCATCACAAGTAAGACTTTCTATAATAATAAATGCCACAAGCAGTCACAGTGGTAGAGAAAGGAAGTCAATTTAATTTAATGTTCAACTTAATTTATTGAACTTAAGACAACTATATAAATTGATTTGCTATGTATCCCTAAATAGCGGCCAATTGTGTTGAGGGTTCCAGGCTAACGGTGTCGGCATGTGCAGTCCCCTGTCTTATCTCTGCACCCCCACACGCTCTCAGCCAGGGCCACATCAACAAGGCTTTTGACAGAAAGGCTCGTCCCCTGGTTTGCCTGATTGTGTACCAGCTGAGCCATCAGAGAACATGAGGGTTGGGGCATATCTGCATATCTGGAGCCATCGTTCATCTGAAATTAAAAAAGTAACATCAGAGGGGAGTGCAAGGTGAGACAAGAATTGGACAAATTCAACTGAGAGTTGAAGGTCATGGACTAAATGCTATAGTAAAACTAGCAACAATCACCTTCATCTACTTAGTCTATAGGTTCTCTACCATCTCTCTAATCGTCACCATGCTCACCTTCTTCAATGTCTCCCTCTCCTGTTCTAGCTTCTCTTTTTCCAGACTCTGTTTCGCTCTTTCTTCAGCCACCATCACCAGGGCCTCTCTCCTCTTGACTGCCTCCATTTCTTTTTCCATCTGTTTCTTGGCCTTGAGAAATGTCTCCTTCTCCTTCCACATCCCAAGCATTTCTTGCTCCACCTTCTGCCCGTCTCTTGTGATTTTCATCCACTACTTCTTTATCATTTGCAACTCTCCTCCGACCTTCTCTGTCTTTCTAAGCATCTCCTTTGAGGTCTCCTTCTCCTGCTCTTCCTTCTCTTTTTCCTTGCTCAGTTTAAGTCTTTCTTCGGCCTCCATCACCAGGGCCTCTCTCCTCTTGACTGCCACCATATTTTTCTCCATCTCTTTCTCCATCTGTTTCTTGGCCTTGAGAAATGTCTCCTTCTCCTTCCACATCCTGAGCATTTCTTGCTCCACCTTCTGTCCGTCTCTTTGGATTTTCACGCTCTCCTTCCTCATCATATTTAACTCTGCCTCTGCCTTCTCAGCCTTTCTAAGTATCTCCTTTGAGGACTCCTTCTCTTTCTCAATCTCCATCATGAGGATCTTGATCCCACTGTCCATCTCCTCCCTCTCCCTATTGAACTCATTCCTGTCCTCCTGCAGTCTTTCTGCCTTTCTGGCCAGGATCTCCTCCTCCCTCTGCCTAACTTTTTGGTCCCTTCTCTTTTGTTTCTCATATTCCTCTATCTTTTTCTCAAACTCTGCCTTCTCTGTCTTAATCCTCAATACTCATATATATTTTCACCTCCATTGTTTTTATGCACCTACAGTAGATAGAACACAAACAAAAATGATTGAAATAATCTCCACACACCCATACTATAATGCAACAGGAATGTCAGAAAGATTCCCCAAATGAGAAAGGGATAACAATCTTTGAGTTTGCCCTACTGAATCAGTCAACAAATACCAGTACACCGATTGGCAGCAAAGAAATGTTATTATCTATAATGTGCGTTCGGCTGGCGTCATAATGGGTTTGGAATGACTATCATGGTAATTCACTGCCTAACAACTCTTATCAGCGTTCGATGCAATGGTTCGAAGTGACTTGGTCCTGTCAGAGGCCTATGTTAGAGTCAGCAAAAGCTTCCAGTATGGGTTGGCTGGCTATGTTTGTTGACACGCCTTGAAATATAGCCTACAATTGTGGCCAACAGGTCAAATATCAGTGGCCATATAATGGGCACATTTTATTAACTGGAATCGGCCTGGTACAGGTAGGAGCATATAGGCTAATAAGCAGAAGACCTCGGCAAAATTAAAATAGCCCTAATACAATTCATGCATTTAGGTCTCTCATAATAATAATAAAAAATATATTTTATTTGGAATGTGTTTTTCATTTGTAGCCGACAATTTCAAATCCTGTGCAGTTGAGTGCAAAAGACACACAAACAAAAACACAAAGAAAACACTAACAACAACAAGAGGACAGGACCTAAAGGAAGGCCTTTCTAAAGATGTGAGTTTTTAGGCATATAGAAATATCCAACGCTGAATTCGACTTAATGGGAATATCATCTCCTAGTGACAGATATCTCTCAGTGACATTTTTACGCGTCCCTTGTCCAAATGCTGTAAAGGTAGTCGGCCTATGCCGTCTCAAGTATTTACAAATACAAGTGTTATAAATCTATACTATATGTCAACTATACTACATCTCTGGCCTACATTAGCCTACCTCAGTCAGTAGGCTGTGTTAAGCGCCGAATCTTCCGGTTATAATCTCTTTATATCTCACTCTGGTAATACTGATTGCACAGGTTCAGGTTGCGTCTTAGCTCGTTATGCCACTAAACTAAAAGTTCAAGAACTTTGTGTATTATTGCAGAACATTCTCAATTCTGTGTACATATCAACGTCATAATGATACCAATAGCAACGCATTTTGGGTGGAATCCTAACTCCAAATCCGCGCGCGTAAATCTTGCATTCATGTCAATGGGAAATTGATTCGATTTACACGCGGATCTCGAGTTAGGATTCCACTGCAATACACATTTAAGTTTAAGTTCATTTGAATTTATAGTGCATTTTACCCACAATATACGGCTTACACAAAAGTAGCCTACAAGACAAATACAACATTTGAAAAAACATATTGCATAGAATCAAATTTGGGGATATACAGGGTTTTTTTCTTTATAAAGTACATTACAAACATAAAGTCTCATAAAGTACATTACAAATACGAAACAATTATTAGTCCTATTTTTTATTAGTAATAATAATAAGTCTTTTATATTTAATACACAATAGATTAAATGGTGAAATTGGTGTGTATAAATATAATAAACTTGACTCATAATTCGTATAGTGCTGTTTTTGGAGTAATTACTAATTACTAGTAATTACTAGTGTGTGCGGACTGCGCTCTCTGTCCCGTCTTTCTGCTGTGGGGCAGCGGAGCACTCTTGCCCCATCGTTGCGAGGGGAACAACGTGAGCGTGATTGGCGTAAGCAGGGAAAACCTCACGCAAATTATATTGGGTATGAATTCTGCCTAGCAACAGGTGGCGAAAAACTATTAAACGCTAATGTCGTTAACGTGGTCTGACATGACAGGAAATAATCACAAAGCAATTCAGTTCATCTACTGTACGTCTATCGCTAATGCTAGCTAGCTAAAGTTTTCACATTGAATCGTGTAGATTATTTGTTGACCATGCGGTTTAGTACATTGCCTTTGGAAGAGAAGTTGGAGATAAAACGTTTAGGGCCAACAGGAATGGTTTGACAAAAAGAGATGGCTAACCGCTACCACCTCGAAACATGCGCTGTTCTGTTTCCCATGTATGATTTTTGGTGGAGACTATTTGGGCATCGGCTGGATTCAAAGACATTATACATCTGTCAGAACAGAACAGACACCAGCGACTGAACGGCCTTGACATGATTTCCATTGAAAATGCATTGATCCAGGGACAGATGGATTTCAACAGTAAAGTCATCGAGAGGTTTGCTGAAGCAACGAACCGCCGCGCTACTTTCCTATTCAAGTGAGCAGGTCTGTTTGGACATGTATGACAAATGGACAATGCGCCGTTCACTGTAGACTATATTGCTTTTGTTTTGTAGTCATTTTAAACGTTATACTGGCTGTGATATAAAGTGGAGGACTAAATGTTACGTATAGGCCTAATATCTAGACAGTTGATGGGCACACTTGTTACTTGTCGCTTTCAGAACCCTGGACTGGGCTCCGGCTGTATATTCATATAGTTCCGTTAATTAGCCTAGCCTACTTTCCGTGATTTAATGTGACTTTTGTAGTGTGTTATAGCCTCTGCACTGATGCTATTTATTTCACATTTAAAATAATACAATTGATAAAACCTGATTAAACTTTCCTACAAGTTAACGATGTGCCGAATGCTTGTATTTTGATTAAACATGCAAGTTATTGAAGACACGTGTCTGTCTCATCTTTTTACTTTGTTGCAGTATAGGCGTTCTGTGTCGCGCTGAAGCGTATGAAGTGTATTCAGTTATGGGGTTTACTGTACATACTTTTTCTCTGCACTGTTCCTGCTGCAGAGGATGCGTAAACGATTTTCCCATGTTGTTTTTTGGTTGTGGTCTGTGTTTATACATTTAGGCTATTAGTTGTATCCTACTTTTCAGTTTTACAAGTCAAATCTTATGACAGATGAGATGGCACTTCAACCGATAAAATGCAGGTACATTTTGACTACTGCTGCACTACGATACCCATAGATAGACCCAATACATTGGTAACTGCACTACTTATACAGCTCATATACTGCTTATACTGTTCATACTGCATTCTATATTTATTCTGCTTATAATGTTACTGTTAATACATATATTGCTTATACTGCACTACTTATACTGCTCATATACTGCTTATACTGCTCATATACTGCTTATACTGCACTACTTATACTGCTCATATATTGCTTATACTGCTCTACCTGTATATATTGTTCACATTGCACTTTTCTGCTTTTTTGCACTTCTGGTTAGACGCTAACTGCATTTCGTTGTCTCTGTACTTGTACTCTGCACAATGACAATAAAGTTGAATCTAATCTAACACCTATTTATTGTACAACTGTCTCTGTACAACGAGTCCTGGACCTCCACTAATAGACAGATACAAAGAGAGCAGCATACAGTAGCAGCAGAGCCCAGAGGCGAGGCAAGGCAAGGCAAGTTTATTTATATAGCACTTTTCATACACAGAGGCAATTCAAAGTGCTTTACGTAAAATAGATAAAAAGGAAAGAGCATGAAAGAAAAATTTGAATAAAAACGCATAAAAGACATAAAAAAAAGAATAAAAGTCACAGTGCATTTTAGGGTCACAGTGCAATTATTAGCGCCAATTTAGTTTCAATTTAAGGCAAAAGCGAAGCCCTTTTTTTTTATTTTTTCCCATTTTTGAAAGTAGCCAGTGTTGGGGCTGATCCTAGATCTATGTGTAACATAATAACTGAGAGACCTGCAGCAGGGCAGATCCTCATCACTGGCTGTCTGCTTTGAGCTGGTTGTCGTTGGACTCCTGGCAGCGGAACAGGTCCATCTCAATGGGGATCTGGTGAGAGTTGACACACAGTTAAAGTATGAAGGAACGAGTAAAACAGATGTCAGCGTTACACTATGAATGTTACCTAACACAGTGTCACTGTTACGTTCGGGTAGCATTGCACTATAAATTCAAATAAACTCAAACTCCTGGACAACCTCTCTTGGGTCGACATACATTAAAATGGCCCTATGAAGTCTCGAGGGAGTTTTGCAGAAATACAAATAGCTTTTTTTTAAATCTCACACTTCCATCATTTAGTAGGTAGCCTATACTGAGGATGATTGGCGCCTAGTACTGAAAAATGCAATCTGGGAAATTAAATGGGGAGTACATACTCATGCAGTACGCAAGTACAGAATTGTAGTATGGGGGTTCAAACCCGGGTCTCCCATGTGGAAGACACAAACGCTACTATTAAGCCAAGAGGACATCCTCAAGGTCTGAGGGCGACACTTCAGTTTACATGTCTCAGGCAGGGCTACCTCATCACGCGAGTGTGATTCCAAAATCACCTCTGCTACATATAGAAACGCAACAAAGTCATAGGTACAAAATTATATTTACAATCATTGTATCATTATTTTGTCTCACCTCTGTCTCTTTGCAGACGGTGAAGTTGAACCTCTGTAGAATCTCCACCATCGCCAGTTTCATCAATACCAGAGTGAATCGCATCCCGATACAGTTCCGTGGGCCCAACCCGAACGGCATGTAGGTGTATGGGTCGATGCTCTCCTTGTTCTCCTTACTGAACCTACACACGGTGTAGGGGTTAAAGAACATATCAATTAAATCACAGTAATATGATGGTTATACATGGTTGAAGAAACCTGTTTGTGTTTGGTCGTCGCATTTAGGTTTGTTTTATGGTTGTTTGTGGAACACTGCTCTTATCGTTGCTGTTGTGATTGATATTGTGGTTGTGGTTAAGATGTGGCCCATTACCTCTCTGGTTTGAACTCCTCTGGGTCTTCCTACACATCGGGGTCACGGTGCAAGGTCCAGATGGGTATCATGACGACCATACCCTTGGGGATGGTGATGCCGCTGATCTCAACAGATTTCTTGGCGACTCTTTCAAGTCGATGGGGTACAACCTGAGAGACTCGTTGATCACGCTGTCTAGATAGTCCATCTGCATCAGAGCCTCGTACTGGATAGGAGCCTGCACAGGGATATTACACTCACATGAGCACTAGTGATTGGTCGTTCACGTAGCCGTAGCCCAGAACTAACTCTTTTTCGTCGCAAATCTGAAGAGCTGTTAGTTTTTTGTGTTTTTTGGGGGGGAAATGAACACAGTACTATACTTATTCTAATCTGCATAGCCTAATTTCATGACACCCGCATACAGAACGCCATTACTTTCAATGTACGTGTGTAATAGTGTCTTGCTTTTTTGTTATACATGAATAAACAAAAAAATCGCTAAATAATGTTATCTTGATAGTTAGAAGAAAATACATTTAGATTCCACTGAACAATGTAAATGATAGATGTACACAAGGATCAATCAGAAGTCAAAATGCCACTAAACTGGGCTGCTTTTAGTGGATTGACTGCTTGGAATACTGAATGTGCTATAGTCTATTATTTCCTATCACAGTCGACAGACTACAAGAAAACTGTCAGGTGGTTCAAATGTGAATAACTTGGTATCCATTCCATTAACTGTGGCCGGGCAGCACCGAACAGCCCAGAGAACATTACCATGGTGCTTTTGAATATTAGGTCCCTATCTGGCAAAACCTTTATTGATCTTATCTCAGAGCGAAAGTTGCACTGTAATGTTTTTATCTGAAACCTGGCTAAACATGAATGCATGTCAGTCTATTAGAAGTGGGGAAAAATATATTTTCACTCTATTATTTATCTAGCCATGTCGCTGAGCAGATGAGAATTTCATGATGAATATGAATATGAATAGTACACCATCAACAGCTTCCTCCTGTGATAATGATTTAGCAACCAGCTTCAACACCAAACTAAGGGCAACTATCGACTCTGTAGCACCAGTCAAACTAAAAAAGGCTGTGGCCAAATTTAAAAGAATTTGCAGAAAGTCTGAGCGGACAAAAACTGCAGGTCCACCTTGATATTCTTCGAGAGCATCTTTCTGCTTTTAATAAGGCAATAAAAAAACGCCGAGACAGACGGGATCATTTCTCAAAATTGATAATGAATCATAACAACTCAAACAGTGCTCTTTTCAACGATTGACAGCCTTATAAATCCCGCCCACAAGACACCTGGTGATCTGCTCTCCACCTACAAATGTGAGGAATTTGCAACATACTTCTGAGATAAGAGAACCAATATTAGGTGAGGAGGATCACTCAGGCAAGACCTGAAGATGTGTTTGATGACTTGTTACCCCACCTTCCACCACATGGAAGCACTATGAACTCTTTTGCAGTGGTCATACAGAAATGCTCAGCAAAGTGGGGGTCTGTTCATCTGCACCTAAAACTACCATGGTGAAACCCCTCCTGAAGAAAAGTAACTTAGACTCTTCAGTCCTTTGTGATTTTAGGCCAATCTCCAACCTTCCCTTTTTAAGCAAAAAAATAATAATTCTTGAAGAAAAGGTGTTCAAACTGTTAAATAATCTCCTTCTTCCCAACTGTACCTTTGACATGTTCCAATCTGGCTTTTGTGCCGATCATAGCACTGAGATAGCACTATGTTGTTAAGTTATTAACTAGGTTCTTAATGACCTTAGAATTAATTAATTAATGCTGATGCCAAAATGCTCTTTGTCCTTGTCCTGGTCAAACTGTCTGCACACTTAAAGACACTACTTACAGTAACACTAAGCACCAGGCAAAAAAACAAGGTGTTACCATTGACTCAGATCTTAATTTTGAAACCCATATCAAGAATGTGACTAAAACATATTTGTATCACTTAAAGAAGAGTAAGTAAGTTTGCCGGAAATCTGCCATCGTGGAGAAATTCTGTCTGAAGTTGTCCAAACAACAACATCCTCCCTAATAATAATATATCCCCCCGAAATGAACTTGCAGTGTTGGACATTAGCTGTTGTGTTTCTACATGCGCACACGATTGGGAGAGGCAGCCACCAGAGAAAGGTCAGTCTACTCCCCTAGAACACCCCTGGCACTCACAACATGTTTATATGCAAACCGAATGTCAGGTAGGACACTGCATTTTAAAAAGCGTGTTTTCCGAACCAAAACAGCGTTCGTAAATGAAATATTTATTCATAAGGGATTTATTATAAGGGATCTTGTTCCCTGATCGCTACCGATTAAAGATAGTCATTACAACCGTTAGGAAGCTTTTAGAACGCTTGAATATTACATGGACCTTTACAGAACACAGCTGTAAAGGTGCAACCTTTCCTCTCCCAGGCTGACACTGAGAGACGAATGCATGCTTGTATTACTAGCAACCTTGATTACTGTAACACTCTCCTGTCTGGTCGACCAAAGAAAGCTCTTGGCAAATGATACAAAATGCAGCAGCACGAGTCAGATGGAGAGCACATATCACACAAGTCTCTGCACTGATTACCTGTTAGTTTTATAATTTATTTTAAGATAATTGTATTAGTTTAGAAATCACTCTATGGTCATGCACACCACTGCATGTCAGACATGCTTTTAAGGTATATACCCTGTAGATCCCTCAGGTCCTCAGGTACTGGCCTTTTAACTATTCTGAAGATTCCAACAACACCTATCTACTTCCTGTTTCAAATGAATAATACTGGGCAGAAGTCTGCACAGGGATGCTACAGACACATTAGCACACTGCAAAATACTGTCACCTATCTAACCATCTGTAGGAGTCTGCAGTGCACAGGGGTTACACACTCATCAGTACCCTCTAAAACACTGTCACTATCATGTCACTATCACACTGTCACTGTCACTATCACCTGTTCCACATGAATAGTACTATATAGGAGTCTGCAGAGGGGTTACCTTGTTGGGAAACACAGTGTCTATCTCCTCCTGCAGCTTGGTCATGATGTGAGGGTTGGTTGCCAGATTGTAGGCCAGGAAGGACAGAGAGCTACTGGTGGTCTCATAGCCAGCAAAGATGAACATCATTGCCTGGGACAAGATCTCATGGTCACTCAATCCTATGATGATGGGAGAAATGGGGTGGTAGGTGTGTTTGTAGGTATAGGTGTTTGAGGCAGGTACTGTATGTGTGTGTGTTAGATGCTAGTATACAGTGTGTGTGTGTGTGTGTGTGTGTGTGTGTGTGTGTGTGTGTGTGTGTGTGTGTGTGTGTGGATGTGTGTGTGTGTGTGTGTGTGTGTGTGTGTGTGTGTGTGTGTGTGTGTGTGTTTAAGGCAGGCACCTTTACTCTGCTCCTCTCCCTTTGAGTTGCTGTCTTTCTGCGAGTCTATCATCAGCTGCAGGAAATCTACCCGACTCTGGAAGCAGGCTTACGTCAGATCAAAATCACATGAGAACTACCAGATGCTACCAAATCTCTACAATTGTATTACACAATACTGGCTGAAGATCGTATATTTGATCAGATATATTTACATACCTTCCTGGTGCTAGCAACGCGATTGGACTTGATCTTCTGAAAGACAGCGTAGAAGAAATCTGTGACCGAGGCAGGGAATAGGGATACCTCCTTGTTTGCCATAACAGGACCCATGAAGGGGAAGAATGCTGGACGGACAGGAAATGCCACGGTTACAAACAGGAACAGGAAATACCATGATACGTGACTCCAATCCTATTCAATGCACAGCCCTGTCCAGAAACAACTCCTAGGCTCTATCCCTAGACACTTCTGTATCCAATCCACTCAGATCTCCAAGTGTCCAGCATTTAGGAACTAGAGGTTGGTTCTGGACAGGGCCCATGTGTTTGTCAAATGAGTAGAGCGCAAACCATTGGCAGTGTGGTTCATGTCAGTCTAATCAATGAAATCAATAGCTTCATTTATTAAGCACAAAATGACTGAAAGTTATATGGGGGCAGTTGTACCGACTGTGAGGAACAGTGGGCTGAAGATGTCAAACTTGAGCATTTTCTTGATGTTGGTCACAAAGGGGTCGGAGGGGTTGTGGAGGGAGTCGATGTCGACACTGAATGAAGTACTGACGACCACATCCATACTGTATGGTCCAAAGAACCTGGAACACAACCACACAATCTCTGACTACCAGAACCACAACTACAAAATAAAACGGGGAGTTCACTGAAATTACAAATTCACCTTATCGTCTCGGAGATAAATACTCACTCCTTTAGTTCAATGGGCTCATCGTTATCAGCCGTCTTCTTCAGATTGCTGACCAAGTTACCAGAGTGCTGCTTCATGATCCTGAGCATCTGAGTTGGGAAGGATACATGGAAAAATATCATGATTGATACGTGGATTAATATGTGCAAAACATATATTAATATCATGTTTGAAACAGGAATTATTTTAATGTTTATATAGCCTGAGAATATACATCCATACAGGATACATTATGTCAAAGAATAAGTGACTCCAAAGATGAACTATTATTCTATACTCTGTCATCTGACCACTGAACTTATCGAAGATAAGATCAAATATACTTTATTGTCCCGGATGAAAATTTGTCTTGGATTAATTCATTAAAGTTGCTGCTTCACACAACAACAAACAACAATGAATACACACTATACACATAGCACAAATCACACACACACTCTCACACACACACACACACACACACACACACACACACACACACACACACACACACACACACACACACGCGCGCGCGCATCAGAGTTGTTAGTCATTCATTTATTTGTGTTGTATAAAGGAATGAATGAAAGAAGGAGAGGAGAGATGGGACTGTACCTCTTTGATCCGCCCACTGGTGAAGGAGGGAGACAGGACACTGCGGATCCGTCTCCATGCATCATCCTCAGCGATAAACACGGCGTCATACAGAGGCCCTTTGAGATAGATATTCTAGAAAAATAATAATAATTATATACTGGAAGATTAACCTACTATTAATAATGCTATAATAACAATGATATTATCTATTTAAGGAGTCCTTATGTTTTTTTCCCCATACAACAACTTCAATTCAGCGTATTACCCTCCTGTTAGTGAAAAGGGAGTTGCATTCCTTGATGAGGATGGTTTTGATCATGGCTGTGTCCATGATACACAGGATGGGCTGACGGCCATCATAGATCCTACACACCAGCAAAAACAAAGATAGCCTCAATTCTTCGTTGCATTGATTCCACAAGATGTTGGAAACATTCCTTTGAGATTCTGGTCCATGATGACATGATTGCATCACTCAATTCCTGCAGATTTTTCAGGTTCACTTTCAAGATGTGAATCTCCCGTTCTATCACATCCCAAAGGTGTTCTATTGGATTCAGATCCTGGGAAGGCCACTGAAGAACACTGAACTCATTGTCATGTTCATGAAACCAGTTTAAGACAACTTTTGCTTTGTGACATGGTGCATTATCATGCTGGAAGTAGCCATTAGAAGATGGGTCAATTGTGGCCATGAAGGGATGCACATGGTCAGCAACAATACTCAAATAGGCTGTGGCATTCAAGCGAATATACCGTAGATAGAGACAGACAGACCCATCACAGATCCTGCACTCTTAGAAAAAAAGTGCTACCTAGAACCAAAAAGGGTTCTTCTTCCACTCTCCCTTTGAAGAAACCTTTTGGGTTCCATGTAGAACCCTTTTCCACAGAAGGTTATACAGTACCGTGCGAAAGTAATGGGACAGTGAAGCATTTTTTCTTCTTTTTGGAGTTGAAATGAGAACGTAGAGATTCTCATCTTTTATTTGATGTTATTTGTGTATATATTGGTTTATCATTCAGAAATTACAACATTTTTATGCATAATCCCCCTATTTCAGGCTACACTAAAGTGATGGGACAATTGGCTTGACAGGTGTGTTCGTCAGGTGTGTTCCATCACATAATTTGTGCAGTCTGCTATTGGTGTCTTGTCAACATGAGGACCAAAGAGATGTTATTGAAAGTCAGGGAAGCCATTATGATGCTGAAATATCAGAAAAAAATGAAACATAGCCAAAACCTTAAACCTACCAAAATCAACAGTTTGGAACTTCATTAAAAGGAAAGAAAGCACTGGTGAGCTAAGAAATCGCAAATGGCAAGGAAGACTTCTCGTGGATAACCAAAGAATGCTCACCATAATAAAAAAATAAAAATAAAAAAAACTGCCCCATAGATTAGGAACACTCTCCAGGAGGTAGGCGTCAATGAGTCAGAGACTACCATCCGCAGAAGACTTCACCAGCGGAACTACAGAGGCTACACTGCAAGGTGCAAACCACTACTTGGCCACAAAAACAGGCTGGCCAGGTTACGGTTTGCTAAAAAGTACCTAAAAGAGCCTGCAGAGTTCTGGAAAAACATGTACCAGAGTGATGGCAAGTGTAAAGTGTGGAGAAAAAAAGGAACTGCCCAATATCCACAGCATCCCACATCATCTGTGAAATATGGGGGAGGGGGTGTTATGGCTTGGGCATGTATGGCTTCCACTGTAACTGGCTCACTTGTCTCCTTTGATGAGGATGAATTCAGAAGTGTTCAGAAACATCTTGTCAGTCCAAGTACAAGTTAATTGCTCCAAACTCATTGGACGGCATTTCACCATACAGCAGGACAATGACCCAAAACATACTGCCATAGCAACTAGGAAATTATTCAGGGCCAAAAAGAGAATCCTATAGAATCCTATAGAACATGCATTTAATTTGCTGAAGAGGAGGGCAAAACATCCTAAAAAAACAAACAACAATCGCTGCAATATAGGTCTGGCAGAGCATTACCAGAGAAGATACCCAGCGTCTGGTTGGGTCAATGGGTCACAGACTTTTGCACTTTTGCATACAAAGGATTGGGGACCAAATACTGAACATGAGTGCTTAATTTGGACATTTGCATAATGCAAAAGAAGAAAAAATGCTTGGACCATTACTTACGCAGGGCACTGCAAATGGAACCCATAAGAGTTATTCAACCAAAGAATCCTTTTAGAACCCTTTTTTTCTTTATTTTTTTAATTACATTTTTGCCCTTTCAATGACATGGAGGGAAGACACAATCACTTCCGATTTGAATTCTGACATGTCGTGGCTCCTCTTTATTCATGCAGTTTGAGACGTGCTCAGAGGCAATATAGGAGCCTCAACCAATGAGAATCCAGGATGTTGTCAAACATTGGCAACGCACAAGTTGTGTTTGGGACCATACTACAGAATACTTAAAAGCTTAAAACTTAAATCGCTCAATAACAGATTCAAATTATTAATGTGGAAGCATGAAATTGTTGCTTGGGCAGTGTACTTGCATCAAGACAGATCATTTGTCTTGGTGTATGAGACCATTTCGTCGGTTGGATCGTCTGTGTTTGTGAAAATCGCACGGTGTCCGCCTGGTTTAAGAGTGTATACTGTAGACACTGAGAGATACATATATCCATCATAGTTAACAATAACCAGGATCAGTTTAGCAGACTCAGCCCCACAGTTTCCCATATTTCTGGAAGCTCTCTGTGTCAAAATTGGTGAAACCACCCTGGGAACAAAAAAATAAAAATAAAAAATAGCCAGTTCATAAATGCTTGTCATAAACCTGAACTGTGGCTTAGTCTATGATGGCCCTTTTCCACTACAGACCGGCTCTCACTCCTCTCTTTTCGTTTTCGTTCAAAAGCTTTATTGCCCATTTTTCTGGGTAAAACAATTCATATTCAGCTCCCATGGCTTTCACCACAACAACACACATCATGGATGAGTCTACAATGTTGTTGTTTATGGGCTTAATCTCTACAAACCTTCTTATATCCCATTATCGTCCCGAGGAAAGGGATGGGTTTAGGACTAGGAATGCCTAGTTTTTTGAATATTCCATATGGCCAGTATCCATACCTGGTCAGAATAAATATAAATCAACAATCTGACTTGAAACAAAAGCAAAACGATCAAGTCATAGGTATCATTGAAACTGTTAGATAACTGTAATTATCAATACTATCATTTGTATGTATTATCACAACTAACTAACTAACAAATAATATTTTTTATTAAAACTTCTTACACTCCGATCAGAGAGATGAGTAAGGCAAGGAGAGTCCATGTCTCGGTGGAGAAGTACGGAAGGTAACCCATCTTTACAGGTTCAATCGCTTCTTCTGAGTAACCCCGGACACGTCTGCTGAAGTGATTATTTTATCCCGTCATGACACCTGTGTTTCAGATCATGAAACACAGGCGAAAGAGTATGTGAGAGGTGAAGTTGAAGCCATGGCTAGTGAATGATTGAAAGGGGATCCCTGCGCAGAGGGCAAAACTCAGTGATGTTATTGTCGGCCTTTATCTTAACATCCTGCTAATAGTTGCTGCCTGTTTGATCCCTATCGGGTTTTAATAGTTTGCAGACCCATTGATTCAAGAAGGACTATGGGGCAAATATTTTTGGGCAAATATTTTCTTTCGAGTAATACTGAATTTTACATATTTGAACTCCTCTAAAAATGTGTTATGTTCTTTACATGTATGCACTTGTTTTATATCATTGGCTCCTAAAAACAGTATTTCAAAATACTAGTTCAAAACACATCACATATTACAGTAATGAAGCAACTGATTAACATGAATACAGTGCTCTTCATAAGTATTGGAAAGAGGAAGCATTTTCTGTTCTTTTAGCTCTACACTTGGATTTGAAATCAAACAATTATTATGGGGTCAAAGTAGAGATTCTCAACTTTAATTCAATGGGTTTTTAAAAAAACATTTGTAAACATACTCCCACTATTTCAGGGCTTCAAAAGTATCATATAATGTCCAAATAAAATACTAATGTTTCGTATTAGGTCAACAATCTGCCTGAAGTCTGCGACCTCACCAGGCACTATCCACTATCCACTATCCACTATCCACTATCCACTCATCTTTAGAAAATCATTGACATTTCCACATGGTATTGTGTCATAGACGAGCCTCCCTACAGCAATATTATCTTGACATTGGGATCCTTTGTCCAAACCATATTTCAGGGTGTATGTTTGGTTGCAGGGGCCCAGGCTGTGCTCTCTGACTGCTCCAACTGAAGTAGACCCTGCAGTGAGGAAGAGGTCAACATGCTGCAGTACCGTCAGCCAATCACACACAAAAACCAACAGATCGCCAAGACCTCCATTGCACCATGCACGTACGCACACACACACACACACACACACACACACACACACACACACACACACACACACACACACACACACACACACACACACACACACACACACACACACACACACAAACACTGTCTCAACAGCCCCTTCCTTCACTCTCACTCTCTCTCTATGTAGGTGGGTCAGGCTGCGTATTCAGCCTCTAAGGGGGGTATTGTTGGGATGACTCTACCCATCGCCCGAGACCTGGCACCCATGGACATCCGTGTGGTCACCATCGCACCCAGTCAGTAAACACACACACATACATACGCACTCTTTCACACACTCCTCCCCCCCCCCCCTTCCTCTCCATATCAGACAACCTCTCTCTCCCTCTCCTTAGGTCTGTTCTCCACTCCTCTCCTGGCGGGTTAACCTGAGAAGGTGCGTTCATTCCTGGCCCGCCAAGTGCTCTTCCCCTCGCGCCTGGGAGACCCTGCAGAGTTTGCCCACCTGGTGACATCACTGGCTGAGAACCCCATGATCAATGGAGAGGTCATCAAACTGGATGGAGCTATCCGCATGCAGCCCTGAGAGAGAGTGAGTGTGTGTGTGTGTGTGTGTGTGTGTGTGTGTGTGTGTGTGTCTGTGTGTGATCCAAGGTATACCACTGTGACAGCTCCGATGTGTGTGTGCATGTGAGGTGTGTGTTCATGTCTGGTACTCCAAGCTCTGCTGTACTGTACGCTCCATGCAGTTTTGTTTTGTTTTGTAAACTGATCCAGTAATAAACTTCTAATGAGTCTGAGTCTCTCCTCCTCTGTGTCTGTGTAAAGTGAGGTCAGTAGGAGCTAATAGGACAAATGAAACAAGAATGAGCCTTATGAGGCAAGTGTACCTTCATTTGTCCTATTAGAAGTGAATAGAACGCCTGGAAACAGGAAATGCTAAATGCTAAAGCTCTCATAACATCACACCTGCACCAGTGTATAGCTTTATGTACATGTCATCCACAACATTTGAGTGAAGGGAAAGGGAAGCACACATAGCACTAAATAGCGGCCAATTGTGTTGAGGTTTCCAGGCTAACGGTGTCGGCATGTGCAGTCCCCTGTCTTATCTCTGCACCCCCACACGCTCTCAGCCAGGGCCACATCAACAAGGCTTTTGACAGAAAGGCTCGTCCCCTGGTTTGCCTGATTGTGTACCAGCTGAGCCATCAGAGGAGTCGCTCTCAACGAGAACATGAGGGTTGGGGAGCCATCGTTCATCTGAAATTAAAAAAGTAACATCAGAGGGGAGTGCAAGGTGAGACAAGAATTGGACAAATTCAACTGAGAGTTGAAGGTCATGGACTAAATGCTATAGTAAAACTAGCAACAATCACCTTCATCTACTTAGTCTATAGGTTCTCTACCATCTCTCTAATCGTCACCATGCTCACCTTCTTCAATGTCTCCCTCTCCTGTTCTAGCTTCTCTTTTTCCAGACTCTGTTTCGCTCTTTCTTCAGCCACCATCACCAGGGCCTCTCTCCTCTTGATGGCCTCTATCTCTTTTTCCATCTGTTTCTTATCCTTTTTAAATGTCTCCTTCTCCTTCCACATCTTGAGCATTTCTCGCTCCACATCCTGCCCGTCTCTTTTGATTTTCATCCACTCCTTCTTTATTATTTGCAACTCTGCTCCGACCTTCTCTGTCTTTCTAAGCATCTCCATTGAGGTCTCCTTTTCCTGCTCTAGCTTCTCCTTTTCCTGGCTCAGTTTAAGTCTTTCTTCGGCCTCCATCACCAGGGCCTCTCTCCTCTTGACTGCCTCCATTTCTTTTTCCATCTGTTTCTTGGCCTTGAGAAATGTCTCCTTCTCCTTCCACATCCCAAGCATTTCTTGCTCCACCTTCTGCCCGTCTCTTTTGATTTTCATCCACTCCTTCTTTATCATTTGCAACTCTGCTCCGACCTTCTCTGTCTTTCTAAGCATCTCCTTTGAGGTCTCCTTCTCCTGCTCTTCCTTCTCTTTTTCCTTGCTCAGTTTAAGTCTTTCTTCGGCCTCCATCACCAGGGTCTCTCTCCTCTTGACTGCCACCATATTTTTCTCCATCTCTTTCTCCATCTGTTTCTTGGCCTTGAGAAATGTCTCCTTCTCCTTCCACATCCTGAGCATTTCTTGCTCCACCTTCTGTCCGTCTCTTTGGATTTTCACGCTCTCCTTCCTCATCATATTTAACTCTGCCTCTGCCTTCTCAGCCTTTCTAAGTATCTCCTTTGAGGACTCCTTCTCTTTCTCAATCTCCATCATGAGGATCTTGATCCCACTGTCCATCTCCTCCCTCTCCCTATTGAACTCATTCCTGTCCTCCTGCAGTCTTTCTGCCTTTCTGGCCAGGATCTCCTCCTCCCTCTGCCTAACTTTTTGGTCCCTTCTCTTTTGTTTCTCATATTCCTCTATCTTTTTCTCAAACTCTGCCTTCTCTGTCTTAATCCTCTCATGCTCCTTCCTGATATCCTCAATACTCATATATGTTTTCACCTCCATTGTTTTTATGCACCTTCAGTAGATAGAACACAAACAAAAATGATTGAAATAATCTCCACACACCCATACTATAATGCAACAGGAATGTCAGAAAGATTCCCCAAATGAGAATGGTATAACAATCTTTGAGTTTGCCCTTCTGAATCAGTCAACAAATACCAGTACAACGATTGGCAGCAAAGAAATGTTATTATCTATAATGTGCGTTCGGCTGGCGTCATAATGGGTTTGGAATGACTATCATGGTAATTCACTGCCTAACAACTCTTATCAGCGTTCGATGCAATGGTTCGAAGTGACTTGGTCCTGTCAGAGGCCTATGTTAGAGTCAGCAAAAGCTTCCAGTGTGGGTTGGCTGGCTATGTTTGTTGACACGCCTTGAAATATAGCCTACAATTGTGGCCAACAGGTCAAATATCAGTGGCCATATAATGGGCACATTTTATTAACTGGAATCGGCCTGGTACAGGTAGGAGCCTATAGGCTAATAAGCAGAAGACCTCGGCAAAATTAAAAAAGCCCTAATTCAATTCATGCATTTAGGTCTCTCATAATAATAATAAAAAATATATTTTATTTGGAATGTGTTTTTCATTTGTAGCCGACAATTTCAAAGCCTGTGCAGTTGAGTGCAATAGACACACAAACAAAAACACAAACAAAACACTAACAACAACAAGAGGACAGGACCTAAAGGAAGGCCTTTCTAAAGATGTGAGTTTTTAGCCATATAGAAATATCCAACGCTGAATTCGACTTAATGGGAATATCATCTCCTAGTGACAGATATCTCTCAGTGACATTTTTACGCGTCCCTTGTCCAAATGCTGTAAAGGTAGTCGGCCTATGCCGTCTCAAGTATTTACAAATACAAGTGTTATAAAACTATACTATATGTCAACTATACTACATCTCTGGCCTACATTAGCCTACCTCAGTCAGTAGGCTGTGTATAAGCGCCGAATCTTCCGGTTATAATCTCTTTATATCTCACTCTGGTAATACTGATTGCACAGGTTCAGGTTGCGTCTTAGTTCGTTATGCCACTAAACTAAAAGTTCAAGAACTTTGTGTATTATTGCAGAACATTCTCAATTCTGTGTACATATCAACGTCATAATGATACCAATAGCAACGCATTTTGGGTGGAATCCTAACTCCAAATCCGCGCGCGTAAATCTTGCATTCATGTCAATGGGAAATTGATTCGATTTACACGCGGATCTCGAGTTAGGATTCCACTGCAATACACATTTAAGTTTAAGTTCATTTGAATTTATAGTGCATTTTACCCACAATATACGGCTGACACAAAAGTAGCCTACAAGACAAATACAACATTTGAAAAAACATATTGCATAGAATCAAATTTGGGGATATACAGGGTTTTTTTCTATATAAAGTACATTACAAACATAAAGTCTCATAAAGTACATTACAAATACGAAACAATTATTAGTCCTATTTTTTATTAGTAATAATAATAAGTCTTTTATATTTAATACAAAATAGATTAAATGGTGAAATTGGTGTGTATAAATATAATAAACTTGACTCATAATTCGTATAGTGCTGTTTTTGGAGTAATTACTAATTACTAGTAATTACTAGTGTGTGCGGACTGCGCTCCCTGTCCCGTCTTTCTGCTGTGGGGCAGCGGAGCACTCTTGCCCCATCGTTGCGAGGGGAACAACGTGAGCGTGTTTGGCGTAAGCAGGGAAAACCTCACGCAAATTATATTGGGTATGAATTCTGCCTAGCAACAGGTGGCGAAAAACTATTAAACGCTAATGTCGTTAACGTGGTCTGACATGACAGGAAATAATCACAAAGCAATTCAGTTCATCTACTGTACGTCTATCGCTAATGCTAGCTAGCTAAAGTTTTCACATTGAATCGTGTAGATTATTTGTTGACCATGCGGTTTAGTACATTGCCTTTGGAAGAGAAGTTGGAGATAAAACGTTTAGGGCCAACAGGAATGGTTTGACAAAAAGAGATGGCTAACCGCTACCACCTCGAAACATGCGCTGTTCTGTTTCCCATGTATGATTTTTGGTGGAGACTATTTGGGCATCGGCTGGATTCAAAGACATTATACATCTGTCAGAACAGAACAGACACCAGCGACTGAACGGCCTTGACATGCTTTCCATTGAAAATGCATTGATCCAGGGACAGATGGATTTCAACAGTAAAGTCATCGAGAGGTTTGCTGAAGCAACGAACCGCCGCGCTACTTTCCTATTCAAGTGAGCGGGTCTGTTTGGACATGTATGACAAATGGACAATGCGCCGTTCACTGTAGACTATATTGCTTTTGTTTTGTAGTCATTTTAAACGTTATACTGGCTGTGATATAAAGTGGAGGACTAAATGTTACGTATAGGCCTAATATCTAGACAGTTGATGGGCACACTTGTTACTTGTCGCTTTCAGAACCCTGGACTGGGCTCCGGCTGTATATTCATATAGTTCCGTTAATTAGCCTAGCCTACTTTCCGTGATTTAATGTGACTTTTGTAGTGTGTTATAGCCTCTGCACTGATGCTATTTATTTCACATTTAAAATAATACAATTGATAAAACCTGATTAAACTTTCCTACAAGTTAACGATGTGCCGAATGCTTGTATTTTGATTAAACATGCAAGTTATTGAAGACACGTGTCTGTCTCATCTTTTTACTTTGTTGCAGTATAGGCGTTGTGTGTCTTGCTGAAGCGTATGAAGTGTATTCAGTTATGGGGTTTACTGTACATACTTTTTCTCTGCACTGTTCCTGCTGCAGAGGATGCGTAAACGATTTTCCCATGTTGTTTTTTGGTTGTGTTCTGTGTTTATACATTTAGGCTATTAGTTGTATCCTACTTTTCAGTTTTACAAGTCAAATCTTATGACAGATGAGATGGCACTTCAACCGACAAAATGCAGGTACATTTTGACTACTGCTGCACTACGATACCCATAGATAGAACCAATACATTGGTAACTGCACTACTTATACAGCTCATATACTGCTTATACTGTTCATACTGCATTCTATATTTATTCTGCTTATAATGTTACTGTTAATACATATATTGCTTATACTGCACTACTTATACTGCTCATTTACTGCTTATACTGCTCATATACTGCTTATACTGCACTACTTATACTGCTCATATATTGCTTATACTGCTCTACCTGTATATATTGTTCACATTGCACTTTTCTGCTTTTTTGCACTTCTGGTTAGACGCTAACTGCATTTCGTTGTCTCTGTACTTGTACTCTGCACAATGACAATAAAGTTGAATCTAATCTAACACCTATTTATTGTCATGTTTTGATGGCATGTTGTTCATTCTCATGTTATGATTTAGTTTGTGATTATACACACGTTTTTAGCGTGATGATAGAGACCCACTACCAGACGAGTACAAAACATACACAAGTCACATGCAAATCCCTGCACTGCAGACGACAGACAACAACTGTCTCTGTACAACTAGTCCTGGACCTCCACTAATAGACAGATACAAAGAGAGCAGCATACAGTAGCAGCAAAGCCCAGAGGCGAGGCGAGGCAAGGCAAGGCAAGTTTATTTATATAGCACATTTCATACACAGAGGCAATTCAATTCTAAAATAGATAAAAAGGAAAGAGCATGATTTTTTTTTTTAATAAAAACGCATAAAAGACATAAAAAAAGAATAAAAGTCACAGTGCATTTTAGGGTCACAGTGCAATTATTAGCGCCAATTTAGTTTCAATTTAAGGCAAAAGCGAAGCCCTTTTTTTTTTTAAGCCCATTTTTGAAAGTAGCCAGTGTTGGGGCTTATCCTAGATCTATGTGTAACATAATAACTGAGAGACCTGCAGCAGGGCAGGTCCTCATCACTGGCTGTCTGCTTTGAGCTGGTTGTCGTTGGACTCCTGGCAGCGGAACAGCAGCTTGAGTTTGATGGGCCGTATGGGCATCAGAGTGTTCTGTAGGTCCATCTCAATGGGGATCTGGTGAGAGTTGACACACAGTTAAAGTATGAAGGAACGAGTAAAACAGATGTCAGCGTTACACTATGAATGTTACCTAATACAGTGTCACTGTTACGTTCGGGTAGCATTGCACTATAAATTCAAATAAACTCAAACTCCTGGACAACCTCTCTTGGGTCGACATACATTAAAATGGCCCTATGAAGTCTCGAGGGAGTTTTGCAGAAATACAAATAGCTTTTTTTTAAATCTCACACTTCCATCATTTTTTGCGATTTCAAGGTCGAAAAACACAAAGGCCCCAAAATGAAAGAAACGGCTGCCGCGCCAAACTTGATGAAAACAGTCTCTCCCACAATAACTCACGGGCTGCTTGTGTTTTTTAGGCCTTCGCAAACTATCGGAAGTGTGTGCGCGGCAGGACACACAAATCCATGTTTTCGCGCCTTTTTTGCCATTTCCAGGTCGAAAAACACATAGGCCCCAAAAATAAAGAAACGGCTGTCCAGCCAAAACTGAGGCTTCAAACTTGATGAAAACAGTCTCTCCCACAATAACTCAAGGGCCGCTTGTGTTTTTTAGGCCTTCGCAAGCTATCGGAAGTGTGTGCGCGGCAGGAGAGACAAATCCATGTTTTCGCGCCTTTTTTGCGATTTCAAGGTCGAAAAACACATAGGCCCCAAAATGAAAGAAACGGCTGCCGCGCCAAAACTATGGCTTCAAACTTGATGAAAACAGTCTCTCCCATAATAACTCACGGGCTGCTTGTGTTTTTTAGGCCTTCGCAAGCTATCGGAAGTGTGTGCGCGGTAGGAGAGACAAATCTATGTTTTCGCGCCTATTTTGCCATTTCCAGGTCGAAAAACACACAGACCCCAAAAATAAAGAAACGGCTGTCCAGCTAAAACTGAGGCTTCAAACTTGATGAAAACAGTCTCTGCCACAATAACTCACGGCCCGCTTGTGTTTTTTAGGCCTTCGCAAGCTATCGGAAGTGTGTGCGCGGCAGGAGAGACAAATCCATGTTTTCGCGCCTTTTTTGCAATTTCCAGGTCGAAAAATACAAAGGCCCCAAAAATAAAGAAACGGCTGTCCAGCCAAAACTGAGGCTTCAAACGTGATGAAAACAGTCTCTCCCACAATAACTCACGGCCCGCTTGTGTTTTTTAGGCCTTCGCAAGCTATCAGAAGTGTGTGCGCGGCAGGAGAGACAAATCCATGTTTTCGCGCCTTTTTTGCCATTTCCAGGTCGAAAAACTCATAGGCCCCAAAATGAAAGAAACGGCTGGCGCGCCAAAACTATGGCTTCAAACTTGATGAAAACAGTCTCTCCCACAATAACTCACGGCCCGCTTGTGTTTTTTAGGCCTTCGCAAGCTATCGGAAGTGTGTGCGCGGCAGGAGAGACAAATCAATGTTTTCGCGACTTTTTTGCGATTTCAAGGTCGAAAAACACATAGGCCCCAAAATGAAAGAAACGGCTGCCGCGCCAAAACTATGGCTTCAAACTTGATGAAAACAGTCTCTCCCATAATAACTCACGGGCTGCTTGTGTTTTTTAGGCCTTTGCAAGCTATCGGAAGTGTGTTAGCGGCAGGAGAGACAAATCCATGTTTTCGCGCATTTTTTGCGATTTCAAGGTCGAAAAACACATAGGCCCCAAAATGAAAGAAACGGCTGCCGCGCCAAAACTATGGCTTCAAACTTGATGAAAACAGTCTCTCCCATAATAACTCACGGGCTGCTTGTGTTTTTTAGGCCTTTGCAAGCTATCGGAAGTGTGTTAGCGGCAGGAGAGACAAATCCATGTTTTCGCGCATTTTTTGCGATTTCAAGGTCGAAAAACACATAGGCCCCAAAATGAAAGAAACGGCTGCCGCGCCAAAACTATGGCTTCAAACTTGATGAAAACAGTCTCTCCCATAATAACTCACGGGCTGCTTGTGTTTTTTAGGCCTTCGCAAGCTATCGGAAGTGTGTGCGCAGCAGGAGAGACAAATCTATGTTTTCGCGCCTATTTTACCATTTCCAGGTCGAAAAACACACAGACCCCAAAAATAAAGAAACGGCTGTCCAGCTAAAACTGAGGCTTCAAACTTGATGAAAACAGTCTCTCCCACAATAACTCAAGGGCGGCTTGTGTTTTTTAGGCCTTTGCAAGCTATCGGAAGTGTGTTAGCGGCAGGAGAGACAAATCCATGTTTTCGCGCCTTTTTTGCGATTTCAAGGTCGAAAAACACATAGGCCCCAAAATGAAAGAAACGGCTGCCGCGCCAAAACTATGGCTTCAAACTTGATGAAAACAGTCTCTCCCATAATAACTCATGGGCTGCTTGTGTTTTTTAGGCCTTCGCAAGCTATCGGAAGTGTGTGCGCGGCAGGAGAGACAAATCTATGTTTTCGCGCCTATTTTGCCATTTCCAGGTCGAAAAACACACAGACCCCAAAAATAAAGAAACGGCTGTCCAGCTAAAACTGAGGCTTCAAACTTGATGAAAACAGTCTCTCCCACAATAACTCAAGGGCGGCTTGTGTTTTTTAGGCCTTCGCAAGCTATCGGAAGTGTGTTAGCGGCAGGAGAGACAAATCCATGTTTTCGCGCCTTTTTTGCGATTTCAAGGTCGAAAAACACATAGGCCCCAAAATGAAAGAAACGGCTGCCGCGCCAAAACTATGGCTTCAAACTTGATGAAAACAGTCTCTCCCATAATAACTCATGGGCTGCTTGTGTTTTTTAGGCCTTCGCAAGCTATCGGAAGTGTGTGCGCGGCAGGAGAGACAAATCTATGTTTTCGCGCCTATTTTGCCATTTCCAGGTCGAAAAACACACAGACCCCAAAAATAAAGAAACGGCTGTCCAGCTAAAACTGAGGCTTCAAACTTGATGAAAACAGTCTCTCCCACAATAACTCAAGGGCGGCTTGTGTTTTTTAGGCCTTTGCAAGCTATCGGAAGTGTGTGCGCGGCAGGAGAGACAAATCCATGTTTTCGCGCCTTTTTTGCGATTTCACGGTCGAAAAACACATAGGCCCCAAAATGAAAGAAACGGCTGCCGCGCCAAAACTATGGCTTCAAACTTGATGAAAACAGTCTTTCCCACAATAACTCACTAACCCTAACCCTAACCCTAAATCTAGCTATAAACTTCCCTAACCCTAACCCTAACCCCAACCCCAACCCCAACCCCAACCCCAACCCCAACCCCAACCCCAACCCCAACCCCCTCTGAGGAAGTAGAACTTACTACGAAACGTCAGGGATATTTCAATGCAGTGAATTTTTTTCTTTCTAAGGATTGATAGTTTTGGCCTCCTTTGGCGCCAACCAGTTTTTAAACTAATTCAAATAAAAGTGAGGTTTTAATCTTATAGGGGGGTTCAGGTAAGAACACCTCCAGAACATCTCCTCCATTTTCAATACTTTTGGAGTCTTAGCTCCTGGGAAGGATTACTCGAAGGAACTCAGGCCTCATAGACTTACTACAATAACACAAAGACCCAACAAGGATTACTCACCCTTCTGACCTGAGTCCACAGAGACCACGCCTGTCCCTGGAGTTGGAGACCCGGAGGAGCTGTAGACGCTGCACGCAGATACAAGGCGGTAAGAACCCTATCTGGGCAACAGACGGGTATCTATCTTATACTGAGTGTGTGCCTGTTTGTTGCCCAGATACCCTTGGATTGAACCTACACTATGCTTCCTGTTAGAGGTGGATCCGCTGCATTGAATACATTGGGGGAGATCACTCATGATAGGAATAGAATTAGACCAGCATTACTACCTACCCCTAGAATGCAGCCCTTATTGAGTTTAAACTATACACACATTAGACCACCACACCACGGTAGGACAAGACACATACACCACTCTGCGATTGCACCATCACACCAATTCTCTAGTAGACCAGGGAAAACACCATCCAGACATACACTCAAAGGACAAACATTCGCTACACTAGGACAGAACAGACCATTAGCCAACAGACACACATATGGACACACACCCAGCAGGCAAACACATAGCACACAATCAGCTAGAACTGAAACTCCAGATGAGGCCACGAGACAGGATGCCAAAACATATTTCAAACTCATTCAGGCCATACATCATAAGGAGATCACTGATGAGACTATAAAAACACACACTTACCCTGCTGGCATGATGAGACAGATAAGGAGACTGACAGACTTTATCAAACCTTCCTCACCTACAGAACAAACGAAAACACATGTAACAACATGCACAACAGAATGGATGGCAAAGATCATGGTAATACTCCAGACACATTATCAAAACACTATAGATTCACTCCTACAGCCCCCCCACACAGTTAACAAGATGGCACTCGAGATTGCCATGAGATGGGCAGACAAGAGATACAGACATAGACTGACTTCAACAACAAGATCACGGGTGGACACAATTATAAACACTCCCACACACACTCACCAGTCATCACATGTACAGTCGACGTCCCCTACTAACCTCCCTCCTCCTGTAGTACATGACACCAGCATAGAGCTCACTCATATCCCCCCTGACTCACCCACTCCCACACACACTCACCAGTCATCACATGTACAGTCAACGTCCCCTACTAACCTCCCTCCTCATGTAGTACATGACACCAGCATAGAGCTCACTCACATCCTCCCTGACTCACCTACTCCCATCTTTTCTACGGAGGACTTTCCACCCTTACCTAGAAGGGAACCCTCATACAAAAAAATCATTAAACCTAGGCCCTCGTCAGATTTTAGCATCACGTGGGCCTACGCACACACACATACATACTCAGAAAGGGACACATCCTACACCTACACACACAGACATACACATATCGCCCACACGTACACACGCACCTACACCACCCATACCTGCACCCACACATACACAATTGACACTTAGGCCTACACAGACACCCACACCCATACAGACAACACACATACACACACAAGGGACATCTACCCACACATCCACTCCAACCTCACCTTGTCACCAGGGGAGGGATGGAGCCTTCGGATTACCGGGCGCCAAGGATCACTCATCACTTATCTGCACACCGATTCGAACTACACCTGTCTCGTCAGAGAGCCACTTTTCCCCTACTTTTTCCCTCCAATTTTCACCATCCCCCCCACCATCCCCCCCTCCACAAGAACCCACCTCCTATCACACAGGTAAAGAAATCAGAGCACAGTTCCACCACAAGATCAGTAGTCAACCCACAACAAACATGACTCACGTTCCGGTCACTGACTTGACCACCACACAACACAGACAGACAAACACTTCAGTTCTAATAACGGATAACATAACATTTGACTCTCTCACACTCACACCCACAGGTGGCGCCATTAGGAGGAGGTCGGAAGCTATGCAATCCAATACGAGGGCAAAACCAACCATGATGAAAGGGCCACATAAAGGGGAACTTCCCATACAGGCCCAATCTGAGCCCTCAATATCTAAGAGATTGCCTAGCAAAGACCTCCCTCGAACTGATGACAGAACACATGCCCAGACACATACGCATACGCATACATCCACACGCACGCTCAACCAACCCAATTTACCTCCAACACACACACACATCACCACTGTATACACTCCAACATACCACCGGGCCACACCAGGGCGTAAGATTCAGGAGTGGAACTTCAATAGTAACAAACCATTCATCATGTTGGGGGATTCCAACCTCAGCCGGATCCCCCCATTCACTAATCACCGTATACAGGTAGACAGCTATGCAGGGCCTGTATCTATCATTTTTATAGGATCCTGGAGAAGGCCACCGTCCAACCCCAAGTGGAACTGGTGGTTCTCTCAGTGGGCCTCAACAACAAGGATCACGATGCACGCCAGACATCACTAAAACAACTACCAAGGATGATCAGGGAAGCCAAGAGAGTCTACACCAACGCAACAGTTTACATGCCAGTCATTCAGTTTTCACGTCACCTCACCACAGAACAGCAGACAAATCTGAAATACATCAATGAACACATTACAAGACACCTCCCACACTTATCAGAAATAGCCCAGGACACATTCTACACCACACCAGATAATATACATTGGACAACTAAAACAGCACAGACCATTTTTAATCACTGGTGCAAGCAGCTAAATTTATAATAAACAGTAACCACAATCTGGACTCACACATCTCTACCGCCACTTCCACACATACATTGCCAAACACCTTTCTTCCCCAGCCCGTAGCTCCCCCTACTGGAGCAGTAGGAGAAGAAACCCCAACCCCACCTCTTCTTCCCCCCCTCTACCCCTAACAACAACCTCCCCCCTTCCCCCTTCTCTTTATTCTTTTCCTCCCTCAAATATCTTAAATCTTTCTAAATCTTTTCACCCCACAGCACCCCAGATCAAGCTACTGGAGAGAGGGTTGACGTTCATCCCTCGACCCAACAAACATGACCAGGAGGAACTCCAAAGGGACATTCACCACTTTCACAGACGATGCAAACTATTGGACTATTTTGACTACCAACCCAATCACAAATACACACCACTCACCTACCCCTCCACCTGGGAGCCTAAACTCAGCCAAGTAGACAGACACATTCAGAAACTGATTAGAACAAACCTACATACATTATCTAACTATCACATACTACCAGACATGCCAGACAATATCACAGCAACAGAAAGGAACGCCATACACACATTGAAAAGTAACCCACACATCATTATAAAACCAGCAGACAAAGGCTCCAAAATTGTCATAATGGATAAACACCAATACCTATTAGAAGCGAACAGACAATTATCAAACACTAGATATTACAAACACATAGACAACAATATACAAAAACAGACACAAACACAACTACGACAAGTCATACAGACCATATACGAAAAGAAATACATTACACGAAAACAAAGAGACTTTTTATTCGGACCGGACGACCCCAGACCCAGACAATTTTACTTACTTCCGAAAATTCATAAGGAACCTGAGACTTGGACTATTCCCTTTGAAGTTCCTCCTGGTGGACCGATAGTTTCAGACTGCAACAGCGAATCATACCACATTGCACAATACATAGACCATCATCTTAACCCTCTCTCCACCAAGCACCCCAGCTACCTGAAAGACACCTACGACTTCTTACACAAAATCCAACCCATGGTTGTTCCCTCCCAGGCTTACATATTCACTATAGATATCGATAGTTTATACACCAACATAAATACACACACAGGAATAAATGCAGTTAGGAATATCTTTCATAAACACCCAGATAAGAATAGACCCGACACTGAACTCTTACAACTATTGGAGATTAGTCTTACAGGCAATAATTTCACTTTTGACGATAAACAATATTTACAGGTAGAGGGAACAGCCATGGGCCAACGATATGCACCCTCATACGCCAACTTATACATGTCCGAATGGGAGAGAGAGGCACTAGCCAAATGCCCCCACCAACCCAGTTTCTATTACAGATTTCTAGATGACATTATAGGAGCATGGCCACACCATATAGATTTATTCACAGAATTCATAAACATTTTAAACTCGCACCATTCGTCTATAAAACTCAAACACAGCATACACCCACAAGAAATTAATTTCCTGGACACCACAGTTTATTTTAATCAGATCAATTCAACACAGATAACATTATTGACTAAGGTCTACTTCAAACCGACAGACACACATGCACTATTACATAAACACAGCTACCACCCAAAACATACATTCAAAGGCATAGTAAAATCACAAATCATACGCTACTATAGAATATCCTCCACCCAGACACATTTGCACGAAGCCATTCAAACCTTATTTAAAGCACTTAGACAGAGAGGATATTCCAAACGCTTCCTCCGTACAATCAAGACCAGCACATTGGCTGCCCTCTCTCCCATCCGGACAGACCACCATGCACAAACACACACACACATTAACCGACTTCATTCATACACAACACACACCGACCTTGACACCAACCCTGACCTTAACCCTAACTCTAACCATGCCCCCAACCCTAACTTTAACCCTATCCCTAACCCTGACCCTAACCTTGACCCTAACATCAACCCTGACCCTAACCCTATCCCTATCCCTAACCGCAACCCTAACCCTAACCACAACCCTAACCATAACCATAACCTTAACCCTAACTTTAACCCTAACCCTAACCCTATCCCTAACCCTATTCTCAACCCTGACCCTAACCTTAACCCTAACCCTAACCCTAACCTTAACCTTAACCCTAACCCTAACCCTAACCTTAACCCTAACCCTAACCCTAACCTTAACCCTAACCCTAACCTTAACCCTATACTTAACCCTAACCCTAACCCTAACCCTAACCCTAACCTTACCCCTAACCCTAACCCTAACCTTAACTCTAACCTTAACCCTAACCCTAACCTTAACCCTAACCCTAACCTTAACCCTAACCCTAACCCTAACCTTAACCCTAACCCTAACCTTAATTTTAACCCTAACCCTAACCCTATTCCTAATCCCAACTCTAACCCTAACCTTAACCCCAACCCCAACCTAGGCCCTGATTCTAATCCTAACCCTTCTGATCCTAACCCCAACCCTTACCTTAACCCTATCCTTAACCCTAACCCTAACCTTAACCCTAACAATAACCCTGACCCTAACCCCAACTCTAACCCCAACCCTAACCACAACCCTAACCCTAACCCCTACCCCAACCCATGCCCTGATCCTAATCTTAACACTGGCCTCAACCCAGCCTACACTTCTATTCCCCACTCTCTTCCTCCCTCCAACCTTAACTCTACTTCTATTCCCCACTCTCTTTCCCCCCCTAACCTTAACCCTACTCCTATTCCCCACTCTCTTTCCCCCCCTTTGGTTCCCCCGACCCAACCTAGCATCTTGATTCCCTTAGTAACCACATTTTCACATAGAACAAAAATCTTACATCAGACTCTCAAACACAACTTTGTCACCAGCCAACAAACCTTTGCACCTCTACAATCATACAAGATCATTTCAGCTTACCGTAAAAATAAAAATCTACTAGACATTTTGGTTCACTCAAGATTCAGCAGGACATTGACACAACCCCTTCACCCTCATACCACTCACTTTAGACAGAGAAAATACATTAGTAATCCCCACAGTCGCACCTCATCCCCTATTTTAGACTCATTCACTTTAACATCCACCAACGTCATTTATATTATCACATGCACACTTTGTCACAAACACTACATAGGGGAAACAGCACACACCATAGAAACACGATTAAAACAGCACCTGTACAACATTAAAAAAGGTCAACTACAAACACACATAGTCACACACTTCCAAGAGCACTCCATCACTCACCTCAGCATATCAGGACTCCAATCAAACAGTTTATGGACCGTTGAGCAGCGGAGAGCAAATGAAAGGAGATGGATACATTTATTACGAACCATTGAACCCACAGGGCTAAATAAAAGATGTTAACAGATCACGTGTCAGTGTGAGTGATTGTGGGTTTCAATTGTTGTATATGTATATGTAAATGTATATATGTGTTAATTTATAGAGGTGATACACCTTATTTATTTATACTCCCTTTACATCAGCACTTTTTATATCAGAATGTATGTGATGATTTATTATTTTATTATACAATATAGAGAAAGAGATTACTCTTTCTCCTTTTCATTATCACGTGTGTGATTGGTGTATTTTAGCACTTTGAAAATTAGCACTTATAAGAGATTTTGTGTGTTTTACAGTGTGTCTTTAGGATGAATTTAAGCACTTTTTCCTTTTACATCAGCACTTTTGGTATGAAATATTATGTCATTATTTATTATAGTAAGTTTATATATATATATATATGTGTGTGTGTGTGTGTGTGTGTGTGTGTGTGTGTGTGTGTGTGTGTGTGGATGTTCAGACACAAAGAAAAGGACAAACACAATGTATACATTCTCCTTGATTTATTGAAATAGAAGGGAGGGTATACTATAGGCCAGTGCAATACAGACTAAGCAGTCATTGTAAATCTAGATATAAACTTCCCTAACCCTAACCCTAACCCTAACCCTAACTATGGCTTCAAACTTGATGAAAACAGTCTCTCCCATAATAACTCACAGGCTGCTTGTGTATTTTAGGCCTTCGCAAGCTAACCCTAACCCTAACCCTAACCCTAAACCCTAACCTTAACCCTAACCCTAACCCTGACCCTAACCCTAACCCTAAACCCTAACCCTAACCCTAACTATGGCTTCAAACTTGATTAAAACAGTGTCTCCCATAATAACTCACGGGCTGCTTGTGTTTTTTAGGCCTTCGCAAGCTAACCCTAAACCCTAACCCTAACCCTAACCCTAACCCTAAACCCTAACCCTAACCCTAACTCTAGCTATAAACTTCCCTAACCCTAACCCTAACCCTAACCCTAACTCTAGCTATAAACTTCCCTAACCCTAACCCTAACCCTAACCCTAATCCTAACCCTAATCCTAACCCTAAACCCTAACCCTAACCCTAACCCTAACCCTAAATCTAGCTATAAACATCCCTAACCCTAACCCTAACCCTAACCCTAACCCTAACCCTAACTATGGCTTCAAACTTGATGAAAACAGTCTCTCCCATAATAACTCACGGGCTGCTTGTGTATTTTAGGCCTTCGCAAGCTAACCCTAACCCTAACCCTAACCCTAAACACTAACCCTAACCCTAACCCTAACCCTAACCCTAACTCTAGCTATAAACTTCCCTAACCCTAACCCTAATCCTAACCCTAATCCTAACCCTAACCCTAAACCCTAACCCTAAATATTATGTCATTATTTATTATAGTAAGTTTATATATATATATATATGTGTGTGTGTGTGTGTGTGTGTGTGTGTGTGTGTGTGTGTGTGTGTGTGTGTGTGTGTGTGGATGTTCAGACACAAAGAAAAGGACAAACACAATGTATACATTCTCCTTGATTTATTGAAATAGAAGGGAGGGTATACTATAGGCCAGTGCAATACAGACTAAGCAGTCATTGTAAATCTAGATATAAACTTCCCTAACCCTAACCCTAACCCTAACCCTAACCCTAACTATGGCTTCAAACTTGATTAAAACAGTGTCTCCCATAATAACTCACGGGCTGCTTGTGTTTTTTAGGCCTTCGCAAGCTAACCCTAACCCTAACCCTAACCCTAACCTTAAACCCTAACCCTAACCCTAAACCCTAACCCTAACCCTAACCCTAACCCTAACCCTAACTCTAGCTATAAACTTCCCTAACCCTAACCCTAAACCCTAACCCTAACCCTAACCCTAACCCTAACTCTAGCTATAAACTTTCCTAACCCTAACCCTAACCCTAACCCTAACTCTAGCTATAAACTTCCCTAACCCTAAACCCTAACCCTAACCCTAACACTAACTCTAGCTATAAACTTCCCTAACCCTAATCCTAACCCTAAGCCCTAACCCTAACCCTAACCCTAACCCTAAATCTAGCTATAAACATCCCTAACCCTAACCCTAACCCTAACCATAACCCTAACCCTAACCCTAACTATGGCTTCAAACTTGATGAAAACAGTCTCTCCCATAATAACTCACGGGCTGCTTGTGTATTTTAGGCCTTCGCAAGCTAACCCTAACCCTAACCCTAACCCTAAACACTAACCCTAACCCTAACCCTAACCCTAACCCTAACCCTAAATCTAGCTATAAACTTCCCTAACCCTAACCCTAACCCTAACCCTAACTATGGCTTCAAACTTGATGAAAACAGTCTCTCCCATAATAACTCACGGGCTGCTTGTGTTTTTTAGGCCTTCGCAAGCTAACACTAACCCTAACCCTAACCCTAACCCTGAACCCTAACCCTAACCCTAACCCTAACCCTAACCCTAAACCCTAATCCTAACCCTAACCCTAACTCTAGCTATAAACTTCCCTAACCCTAACCCTAACCCTAATCCTAACCCTTACCCTAACTCTAGCTATAAACTTCCCTAACCCTAACCCTAAACCCTAACCCTAACCCTAACTCTAGCTATAAACTTCCCTAACCCTAACCCTAAACCCTAACCCTAACCTTAACCCTAACCCTATCCCTAACCTTAATTTTAACCCTAACCCTATTCCTAATCCCAACTCTAACCCTAACCTTAACCCCAACCCCAACCTAGGCCCTGATTCTAATCCTAACCCTTCTGATCCTAACCCCAACCCTTACCTTAACCCTATCCTTAACCCTAACCCTAACCTTAACCCTAACAATAACCCTGACCCTAACCCCAACTCTAACCCCAACCCTAACCACAACCCTAACCCTAACCCCTACCCCAACCCATGCCCTGATCCTAATCTTAACACTGGCCTCAACCCAGCCTACACTTCTATTCCCCACTCTCTTCCTCCCTCCAACCTTAACTCTACTTCTATTCCCCACTCTCTTTCCCCCCCTAACCTTAACCCTACTCCTATTCCCCACTCTCTTTCCCCCCCTTTGGTTCCCCCGACCCAACCTAGCATCTTGATTCCCTTAGTAACCACATTTTCACATAGAACAAAAATCTTACATCAGACTCTCAAACACAACTTTGTCACCAGCCAACAAACCTTTGCACCTCTACAATCATACAAGATCATTTCAGCTTACCGTAAAAATAAAAATCTACTAGACATTTTGGTTCACTCAAGATTCAGCAGGACATTGACACAACCCCTTCACCCTCATACCACTCACTTTAGACAGAGAAAATACATTAGTAATCCCCACAGTCGCACCTCATCCCCTATTTTAGACTCATTCACTTTAACATCCACCAACGTCATTTATATTATCACATGCACACTTTGTCACAAACACTACATAGGGGAAACAGCACACACCATAGAAACACGATTGAAACAGCACCTGTACAACATTAAAAAAGGTCAACTACAAACACACATAGTCACACACTTCCAAGAGCACTCCATCACTCACCTCAGCATATCAGGACTGCAATCAAACAGTTTATGGACCGTTGAGCAGCGGAGAGCAAATGAAAGGAGATGGATACATTTATTACGAACCATCGAACCCACAGGGCTAAATAAAAGATTTTAACAGATCACGTGTCAGTGTGAGTGATTGTGGGTTTCAATTGTTGTGTATGTATATGTAAATGTATATATGTGTTAATTTATAGAGGTGATACACCTTATTTATTTATACTCCCTTTACATCAGCACTTTTTATATCAGAATGTATGTGATGATTTATTATTTTATTATACTATATAGAGAAAGAGATTACTCTTTCTCCTTTTCATTATCACGTGTGTAATTGGTGTATTTTAGCACTTTGAAAATTAGCACTTATAAGAGATTTTGTGTGTTTTACAGTGTGTCTTTAGGATGGATTTAAGCACTTTTTCCTTTTACATCAGCACTTTTGGTATGAAATATTATGTCATTATTTATTATAGTAAGTTTATATATATATATATGTGTGTGTGTGTGTGTGTGTGTGTGTGTGTGTGTGTGTGTGTGTGTGTGTGTGGATGTTCAGACACAAAGAAAAGGACAAACACAATGTATACATTCTCCTTGATTTATTTAAATAGAAGGGAGGGTATACTATAGGCCAGTGCAATACAGACTAAGCAGTCATTGTAAATCTAGCTATAAACTTCCCTAACCCTAACCCTAAACCCTAACCCTAACCCTAACCCTAACTCTAGCTATAAACTTCCCTAACCCTAACCCTAACCCTAAACCCTAACCCTAACTCTAGCTATAAACTTCCCTAACCCTAAATCTAGCTATAAACTTCCCTAACCCTAACTATGGTTTCAAACTTGGAGTGGAGTGGAGAATGCAGTTTTCTCCCGGGATACCGGCGAGAGTGGAATCTGCCAGTATCCCTTCGTGAAATCCAACGTCGTGAAATACTTGGCCGTGCCAAGCCGGTCCAAGAGCTCGTCAACCCGGGGCATCGGGTAGGCATCGAACTTGGAGACCGCATTAACCCGTCTATAATCCACACAGAACCGTATAGCCCCATCCGGCTTGTTGACAAGCACGATGGGGCTACACCAGTCACTGCGGGACTCCTCGACCACACCCAGCTCCAGCATGGCTTCCAATTCCCTGCACACAATGTCTCGTTTGTGTACCGGCAACCTATAGGGACGCGTGCGCACCGTTAAACCCGGCTGCGTTTCTATGTGGTGGTCGATAAGCGTAGTCCGACCGGGTAAGGGAGAGAACACGTCCGCGAACTTAGCTTGCAAATCTGCAACGTCCGTGGCCTGGCTAGCAGAGAGATGGTTATCAATACCGACCGGAGTGCTAACTTTTGATTTTGGGACTTCCGGACCGAACTCATCTCTCTCTGGAATTATTGTAGCCAGAGCAACAGTGACCACGTCGTTCCATTTTTTTAGGAGATTTACGTGATACACCTGCAAGCTATCCCCCCGGTCCGAGCGTACTACCTCGTAATCCACGTCCCCCATGCGACGTGTGACCACACCTGTAAATTCTCGCAGGTTAGTTCCCCTGTCGTACAGTCACTTTTGACGCTCCTGGGCTTGCAGCAAATGCTCGCGTGAGATAACCCCTAGGGCGTGGAGCTTTGTGCGCAAGTCCAGGACGTATTGAATCTCATTTTTACTGTCGCTAGACCCTTCCTCCCAATTTTCTTTAAGAAGGTCTAGGACACCCCGAGGCTTACGCCCGTAGAGTAATTCAAACGGGGAAAACCCGGTGGAAGCTTGGGGGACTTCCCGTACCGCAAACAACAGGGGATCTAGCCATTTATGCCAATTCCGACTATCTTCGTGTTCGAACTTCCGGATCATTGACTTCAAGGTCCGATTGAACGGCTCACAAAGGCCATCAGTGGCCGGGTGGTAAACACTGGTTCGAATCGCCTTGATGTTCAACAAGCCATACAGTTCCTTGAGGGTGCGTGACATAAAATTAGTGCCCTGATCGGTGAGAATCTCTTTCGGGATTCCCACGTGGGAGATTACTTGAAACAATGCCTGCGCTACACTCCTGGCAGAGATATTGCGCAGCGGTATTGCCTCGGGGTATTGGGTTGTGTAATCTATCAAGACCAACACAAATCGATATCCCTGTGTACACCGATCAAATGGCCCGATAATATCCATCGCAATGCGGTCGAATGGGTTCTCGACCAATGGTAAGGGCCGCAAGGGGGCTTTACCAACTGACATTCGCGCACCACCTACGCACCTCTGCCCGAATTCCCGGCCAATAAAATCGAGCCATTATACGGTTTAGTGTCTTATCATAACCTAAATGGCCCGCCATGGGGTTGAAATGAGCCGCCTGGAAGACCATTTCCCGGCGGCTACGGGGAACCAACAACTGGGTTACTTCCTCCTGGCTATGTGAGTCACGACTTACTCGGTACAACCTGTCGCTGATAATCGCGAAATAGGGGTGGGCGCGTACTGCGTCTGGCCGTACCAAAGTACCATCAATCGCTATCACTTGGTCATAGGCCGATCGTAGGGTCTCGTCACGAGACTGCTCGAGGGGGAAGTCACCTAGCAACGGATAGTTCGGCGGGGGAATCTCGGGTTGAGACCCCCCCGCCGGCTCCGGCTCCTCGGCAGTGTCGCGAGGCGCCGCCTCAGCACAGAACACATTACCCGCCTCACACCTCCCTCTCTGTCATGCACGCACCCCGGTAGCCCTGCTTACCGCTTGAGGAAACCCCTCCCAATCTACACCCAGAATAAGGGGATGCGTGAGGCGCGGGCTAACCGCCGCCTGTACACTATGCTTTTTCCCTTCAAAATTAATCTTGATCGTGACCACAGGATATTCGTGAATGTCCCCATGCACACACTTCACCAACACCCTCGATGCCTTTAACAATGCCCCCGGTCGAACCAGGCGCTCCTGGATCATGGACTGCATGCAGCCCGAATCCAAGAAGGCCTGGTGCATATCATGTTGTATCCTTACCGGAACACGATACGCCGCTCCCGGTATGTCGCCGATGCGGACGACCTGCCCCACCTCCCTCACTGGGCACTCCGCCTGTACATGGCCCGGCCGTCCGCATCGCCAACACACCCCCCCTGTCGCTCGGGGTGCTTCCTGTGGGGCCAGGGCTGGTTCTCGACATGCCTGCCCCTGCCATCTCGTCCTCGGGGCGGGCGCCGGTCTCTCCTCCTCCGTCACCATGGCTCCTTCCGGGCGCCGGACCGGGCGTTGGTCATCGGGGCTCCTGCGGCGGGAAGGAGAGATGGTCCTCCACCAAGGTAACGGCGGCCGCGAGATCCTGGGGCCGGTGGTACTGGACCCAGGCGGCGGTCCGGGCCGGGAGCCCCGTGGGGAATTGCTCCAACACCACCCGGTCCCCGACCTCCTCCGACGAGCTGTTCCCTGGGTCCAGCCACCGCCGCGCGCTGTCCCGCAGCTGCTGGGCGTAGGCAAAGGGCCGGCTCCCCTCCTCCATCATCAGGGCCCTGACGAGCTCCAGGAGGAGGGTACGGTCCTCAGCCCTTGCCGTCACCATCTCCCTCACCGCGGTCTGGTGCTCCTGCTGGAGGTGGGCCTGCTGCTCCAGTATAAGGGCCATCCTTCCGATAGCCGCGCTTAACGCCTCCATTCCCTTTTTTTCTCCGCCTTCGCTGTGCCCCACGTTGGGCGCCACTGTAACAAGTCTGTGACACAGAGGCGGAGTCGAGGTACTGTTTTCTGGGAGTATCCCGTTTATTTTCATAAAATGTTAGTAATAATTCCAATGTTCGTAATAATTTCAATGTTCGTAACACGCCACTCGGCGACTTTCCAGTCGCCCTCCTTCTCCCTCGAACGCCGAGGCACACACATCTTAAACCATCTAGTCAACGAGGCTTCATTTGCAACAGGTGTGCAACGGAGCCTCGCCGACGTCACCCTGGCCACGGTCCTGTAGCTCCCTCTACAGGCCGAACGCTGCATGTCCCCCCACAGGGACCATACTACAGAATACTTAAAAGCTTAAAACTTAAATCGCTCAATAACAGATTCAAATTATTAATGTGGAAGCATGAAATTGTTGCTTGGGCAGTGTACATTGCATCAAGACAGATCATTTGTCTTGGTGTACGAGACCATTTCGTCGGTTGGATCGTCTGTGTTTGTGAAAATCGCACGGTGTCCGCCTGGTTTAAGAGTGTATACTGTAGACACTGAGAGATACATATATCCATCATAGTTAACAATAACCAGGATCAGTTTAGCAGACTCAGCCCCACAGTTTCCCATATTTCTGGAAGCTCTCTGTGTCAAAATTGGTGAAACCACCCTGGGAACAAAAAACAAAACAAAGAAATAGCCAGTACATAAATGCTTGTCATAAACCTGAATTGTGGCTTAGTTTATGATGGCCCTTTTCCACTACAGACCGGCTCCCACTCCTCTCTTTTCGTTTTCGTTCAAAAGCTTTATTGCCCATTTTTCTGGGTAAAACAATTCATATTCAGCTCCCATGGCTTTCACCACAACAACACACATCATGGATGAGTCTACAATGTTGTTGTTTATGGGCTTAATCTCTACAAACCTTCTTATATCCCATCATCGTCCCGAGGAAAGGGATGGGTTTGAGACAAGGAATGCCTAGTTTTTTTAATATTCCATATGGCCAGTATCCATACCTGGTCAGAACAAATATAAATCAACAATCTGACTTGAAACAAAAGCAAAACGATCAAGTCATAGGTATCATTGAAACTGTTAGATAACTGTAATTATCAATACTATCATTTGTATGTATTATTACAACTAACTAACTAACAAATAATATTTTTTATTAAAACTTCTTACACTACGATCAGAGTGATGAGTAAGGCAAGGAGAGTCCATGTCTCGGTGGAGAAGTACGGAAGGTAACCCATCTTTACAGGTTCAATCGCTTCTTCTGAGTAACCCCGGACACGTCTGCTGAAGTGATTATTTTATCCCATCATGACACCTGTGTTTCAGATCATGAAACACAGGCGAAAGAGTATGTGAGAGGTGAAGTTGAAGCCATGGCTAGTGAATGATTGAAAGGATCCCTGCGCAGAGGGCAACACTCAGTGATGTTATTGTCGGCCTTTATCTTAACATCCTGCTAATAGTTGCTGCCTGTTTGATCCCTATCGGGTTTTAATAGTTTGCAGACCCATTGAATCAAGAAGGACTATGGGGCAAATATTTTTGGGCAAATATTTTCTTTCGAGTAATACTGAATTTTACATATTTGAACTCCTCTAAAAATGTGTTATGTTCTTTACATGTATGCACTTGTTTTATATCATTGGCTCCTAAAAACAGTATTTCAAAATACTAGTTCAAAACACATCACATATTACAGTAATGAAGCAACTGATTAACATGAATACAGTGCTCTTCATAAGTATTGGAAAGAGGAAGCATTTTCTGTTCTTTTAGCTCTACACTTGGATTTGAAATCAAACAAATATTATGGGGTCAAAGTAGAGATTCTCAACTTTAATTCAATGGGTTTTTAAAAAAACATTTGTAAACATACTCCCACTATTTCAGGGCTTCAAAAGTATCATATAATGTCCAAATAAAGTACTAATGTTTCGTATTAGGTCAACAATCTGCCTGAAGTCTGCGACCCCACCAGGCACTATCCACTATCCACTATCCACTATCCACTATCCACTATCCACTCATCTTTAGAAAATCATTGACATTTCCACATGGTATTGTGTCATAGAGTAGCTTCCCTACAGCAATATTATCTTGACATTGGGATCCTTTGTCCAAACCATATTTCAGGGTGTATGTTTGGTTGCAGGGGCCCAGGCTGTGCTCTCTGACTGCTCCAACTGTAGTAGACCCTGCAGTGAGGAAGAGGTCAACATGCTGCAGTACCGTCAGCCAATCACACACAAGAACCAACAGATCGCCAAGACCTCCATTGAACCATGCACGCACGCACACACACACACACACACACACACACACACACACATAAACACTGTCTCAACAGCCCCTTCCTTCACTCTCACTCTCTCTCTCTGTAGGTGGGTCAGGCTGCGTATTCAGCCTCTAAGGGGGGTATTGTTGGGATGACTCTACCCATCGCCCGAGACCTGGCACCCATGGACATCTGTGTGGTCACCATCGCACCCAGTCAGTAAACACACACACATACATACGCACTCTTTCACACACTCCCCCCCCACCCCCTTCCTCTCCATATCAGACAACCTCTCTCTCCCTCTCCTTAGGTTCTGTTCTCCACACCTCTCCTGGCGGGTTAACCTGAGAAGGTGCGTTCATTCCTGGCCCGCCAAGTGCTCTTCCCCTCGCGCCTGGGAGACCCTGCAGAGTTTGCCCACCTGGTGACATCACTGGCTGAGAACCCCATGATCAATGGAGAGGTCATCAAACTAGATGGAGCTATCCGCATGCAGCCCTGAGAGAGAGTGAGTGTGTGTGTGTGTGTGTGTGTGTGTGTGTGTGTGTGTGTGTGTGTGTGTGTGTGTGTGTGTGTGTGTGTGTGTGTGTGTGTGTCTGTGTGTGATCCAAGGTATACCACTGTGACAGCTCCGATGTGTGTGTGCATGTGAGGTGTGTGTTCATGTCTGGTACTCCAAGCTCTGCTGTACTGTACGCTCCATGCAGTTTTGTTTTGTTTTGTAAACTGATCCAGTAATAAACTTCTAATGAGTCTGAGTCTCTCCTCCTCTGTGTCTGTGTAAAGTGAGGTCAGTAGGAGCTAATAGGACAAATGAAACAAGAATGAGCCCCTATGAGGCAAGTGTACCTTCATTTGTCCTATTAGAAGTGAATAGAACGCCTGGACACAGGAAATGCTAAATGCTAAAGCTCTCATAACATCACACCTGCACCAGTGTATAGCTTTATGTACATGTCATCCACAACATTTGAGTGAAGGGAAAGGGAAGCACACATTTCTTTTGGAATGGAAAGGAGTCGAGGTACAGTATCTTGGTATACACACGTTTGCTCCAGTTTTGTACCCATTGACTCTGACCCTGTTTGTGTAAGAGGCTAGGGCTGACCCATTCTGATTCAAGATGTTTGTGTAAAAAAGGTATTTATTGCATATATTGTCCACTAAAAAGCAGATGATGGTACAAGTGTAAGGGACCAAGTGCTCCAACCTCAGTCTAGCCTGAAGATCATTCCATATCTAAGGAGCACAGCAGCTAAAAAGTTCTTCTCAATTCTGTAATCACTTGAAGGACATTAAATAGTAACAAGCTGCAAGTTTGATCGCCACTAAGTCGCCATAAAAGCAATGATGTGAGGTAAAATGGGAGTTTTAAAAGAACTGCTTTATATACAGATGAAATCCAATGATAAGCCCTTCTCAACGTCAAAGAATCCCAACCCACAGACTGATACAAAAGACAATGGTGGGTACAGAAAACATGCCTACAAATGAACTGATAAATGAAGTGATAAATCGGGTCTAGTGGTTTAAGAATTGAGGCTGTCGTGTGATTTTAAATTGTGTCACCATAATCACGGACAGGGAGGAGCGTTGCCAAGACAATCTTCCTCCTATTATCAAAGGTGAAGCAAGACATTTCTTTACAAAACAAGTACAAGTCTAACTCGCAAACTCTTGATCACTTTTTCAACATGTATTTTAAAAGTGTATCATCTATCTAAATGCCCAGGTACTTATAATGGGGAACTTGTTCAGTTTGGGTTCTTTTCAGGGTACAAATATGTTGATCATTGTAATCAATATTATGGGATATAGAGAAAAACATAACAGACCTCATGCATACCTCTTCAAATTAAGGTTTACCCAGATTGTTTCTAATCTAACCCATGTGCATACATGTGCCATGTTTTTTCTTCCTCAACTTGTAAATGTAAAAAACACAAACACCACCACTTTGTCTTTTTGTGGTGTTAGGAATACAGACCTCACAGATAAAAATGTTTTGATAAAGGTCATAAACCGAAACGTCGACACAATAAATAAGCAGAGGTAACAATCGTGTGTGCAGGAGTATTCATTTTTTTACATTCCTTTTCTTCCTAAACTCATCATCACTCAACATAGTTTACAGCTATGCAACTTGTAAAATACAGCATTTCAAACATGACACACAGTTTGCCTTTGAATATGACTTTAATGAAAGAGAATTGAAACGGCAAGTGTAGTTATAGTGGTAGTATGCAGGGTAGTTATTGTGGTAGTAAGTTCGGGATAGTTGTGGATTTCCAGAATTGTCTCTGTGTTGAAATATCTGAAAGAGAAAAATTGTCTTATCATTTGTATAGATAAAATCTAAATTATTTTGAGGTGATTTGAGAAGCCAAAAGGATCATAATTAGAATGCTCTGTAAGCAGATAATGGAGGGCATACCTGTATTTTGTTTCCCTTTATGGAAAGCCCTCTCCATGCTCTCTCTGGCAAACTCCAGGTTCGCCGCCATTACTCTTTTCTTTTCAGTCTTCTCCTTCTCTCTCTCCATTTCTGTCTTCATCCTCTTCACGACATCTTCTGTAATCTTTGTCATCAACTCTTTCACTTCCCTCTCCCTCCTTTCCACCATATTATTTATCATCCCATCCATCTCTTCTCTCATGCGTTTAACGTCATCTTCTTTCTCCTTCAGGATTTTCTCCATCTCTTTCTCGACCACTTCTACTCTCTTCATTGCCTCCAACTCCTTTTTCATCCATTCAATATCCTTTTCTTTCTCCTGTTCATTCCTGTTTCTCTGTCTGTCCTCCTCTGCCCATTTCATCACCTCCATCCTCTCTTTCACTTGTTTCACCTCCATTTCTTTCTCCTCCAGGATTCTCTCCATCTCTTTCTCGGCCTCCTCTACTCTCTTCATCGCCTCCAACTCCTTTCTCATCCATTCAAAATCCTTTTCTTTCTCCTTCTCACTCCTGTCTCTCTCTCTCTCCTCCTCTGCCCATTTCATCACCTCCATCCTCTCTTTCACTTGTTTCACCTCCATTTCTTTCTCCTCAGGATTCTCTCCATCTCTTCTACTGTCTTCATACCCGCCTCCATCTCCTTTCTCATCCATTCAATATCGTTTTCTTTCTCCTTCTCAATCTTCTCCTTCTCCCTCTCCATCTCTGTCTTCATCCACTTCACGACATCTTCTGTAATCTTTCTCATCTCCTCTTCCACTTCACTCTCCCTCCTTTCCAACATATTCTTTATCACATCCATCTCTTCTCTCACATGTTTAACGTCACGTTCTTTCTCCTCCAATATTCTCTCCATCTCTCTCTCCACCTCCTCTACTCTCTTCATCGCCTCCAACTCCTTTCTCATCCATTCAATATCCTTTTCTTTCTTCTTCTCATTCCTGTCTTTTTCTCTCTCCTCCTCTGCCCATTTCATCACCTCCATCCTCTCTTTCACTTGTTTCACCTCCATTTCTTTCTCCTCTAGGATTCTCTCCATCTCTCTGTCGACCTCTTCTACCCTTCTCTTCATCACCTCCATTGTTTCGGTCTCCTTCTCACTCATCTTTAATCTCTCTTCGCTCTTCTTTACCTCCTTCTCTCTCTCCTGCACCACCCTCTCTCTCTCCTCCACCTCCTTCTCTCTCCTCTTCATCTCATTTCTTGTTTTTTCCATCTCCCTCTGGAAAGTCTCCTCCATCTCCTTTGTCACTTTCTCCACCTCCTCCACCTCTTTCGCCTTTATTTCCAACTGGACAATCCTCTCCTCCAAATCCTTTTTGTTATTTTCCTGCGTCTTTTGAATGCAACTGAGTATTGCATTGCATTCATTCACTTTCTCAGTGTCTCTATCCAACACTTTCCTCTTCCTCTCCATATTATCTTTAAGATGGTTGACTATCTTCCTCTTCCTCTCCACCATTTCTCTGTCCTTGTCCACCATTTCTCTGTCCTTGTCCACCCTCTCTCTCTCCTCCATCAGCCTCTCCTTCTCTGCATCGGTGTGCTCCTTCACCTTATGCAGAAGGTTTTGGGCTCCCTCCACCTCTTCCGCTCTCACCTCTTCCTTTCTTTCTTTAGCCACTCTGGCCCTCTCTCTCGTGTGCCTGGCCCGTCTTGATGTCCTCTGTGGGAGTGGGGTGTAGGCTGCGAAAGCTGCCGGTCCTGCTGCCTCCATCATCAGGGCAGCCTGATCCTCTTTACACTCCTGTGGACATACAGTGAACACACTACAGGTGCAGTCTCGAGAATGTCTCTATGAATGTATTTGTCTTTTCTGAGTATAAAACCATTCAGTTGTCTCCAGTGATCTTTACATATTGTCTATGTTTAGCCATCCTGAATGGGGTGAGTGGGTAGTTATCAAATACAGTAGCATAGGGCTTTGAAACTTCCTGATGGAGATGACAGACACAATGACAGGGAAACGTCAAGAAATATGATTGTGTTAGATAACAGGCTTCCCTCGCAAAGAGATTGCGGTACCTCACAATGTTCTCAAGAATAGGCTGTTGCGTTCCCAATTTCCCAAAAGGGGCTCTCTAGTTTTGCCTTTAAAAAAGGCCTACATCTACCTTTTATTCAACATATCCGACACAATTTATATTGCAAATTATGTAGGCCTGTACAGTAAGTAATTGTAGGCCCTTTGCAAAGTCAACTTACGACTTACTTAAGGAAAGGTCCTGTCGATTAAGACCTATTAGTGCCAACTATGTTTGGTTATATTTTAGATAGGGCCTACCTGAAAACATCAAATTAACCATTTTGATATTGTTCTGTCAATCATCGTTCTTCGATAGTCCCTCCTCTCTTGGTTATTTGCGTTTGTCAAGCTAAAAAGAGAATCTGTCTCGTTTTAATGTTGATCTTTAAAATGGTTGATTTTGCAGCCACATTTCTCTCTGTAACAACGATTGAGCTCGTCCCGTTTCACTTTTTAGGCTGTTACGCTGCTCTTTCACTGACAAACAGCTGTTTTTGGAATTGCGCCCTCACCGAAATTACCGCGATTTGACTTGATGTTGGGATCAAACTGTCTGCCGAGTCGGATGAATTACTTCACAGCGATCTAACAACAAAGTGTAGCCAATTAAGAGTATTTCTTTGCAGTAGGTCTAGGTCCTGATTGTGGGGGAAATGTTGCTTTGAATTGTAGGCTACTTTGACTGGACGATAACATACGAATACAAACAAGTGTACAGTAACATGTTGTCACCACGGATGATAGAGCTTGATTTGATTAAATTTGATTAATTTTCAGCCCTGCTTCTTACACCTTTGCGTTTACTTGAAGGCAGTTCACGGACTTGAGGTAGGCTGAAAATATACAGGAGCTTGTAGGCCTAGTGCTTATTCGATGAAGGTAGGGTGGATCTGCGCGAAGCCCACACATCGTGTCGCTCACCGGCCCCGCAGCCCACAGATCGACCGGCCCACCAGCAGCCATGGCACAGCCCTTTACACAACATTTAGGCAGCACCCCCTCTCGAAAGATACATCCTACGTCCTTGGACATTTGGCCCAAGTATTGGGGCAATTTAATATAAAGTATTCCCGTTTATTTAAACTAAAATAGAGCAAGGCAAACTTACCTGCGGCGGGTCCCACCAGTTTTTCTCCATTGTGTTGAAATGTAATTGAATCTATTTCCACTAATGAGCGTAACACATTAAAAATGACAACCAGCAAAGGCTATTTGACAACAACTGGAGGTTCAAGTGACCAAAGTGACTTTTACATAAATTTACGTCATTGCTAGCAGCGTCATCAAGACAACAGCATTATGACGCAGGAGATATTTATTTGATTACAGATATGCTCATGTTGTTTCTTGGAAAATATACGTCGTTGGGATTAATCATCATCATATTATTAATTAATAGACAAAACACAGACATAGATATAGGTATATAGATCAGTGGTAGGGGCTCGGGGTCGTTTCTGGACATGGCCCTCCATTGTAATTTACATTTACATTCATGGCATTTAGCAGACGCCTTTATCCAAAGCGACTTACAACAATACATTTGTTTAAGTAATTGAATCATCTATCCAACAGTCATCATAAGACAAAGTAATCAATGCTCACACCAGGGGCCATAGGCAGTCGGCTATTTCATTTTATTTGTATTAGCAGGAGAGAACTTGTACAAGGGGGGTAGCGGGGATGAAGAGGTCTCTGGGTGGGGTTGGGGTTAGGGTTAGTATAGGGGGGGGGATAAATGGAAAACATACTCGTGGTTCAGGTATTAACTGCCAATGAACTTAGTTGGAACAATACAAATTACAATGTAAAACAATAACAATATAATATCAACATTTCAGTATTATATCAAAATAATGATTTAGAAATATGGTACAACCTGTGAGCTGCCTGGTTGCCTTGGCAACGGTAAACTACAGCGCTGTTCATCAGCGGTTCGGGCTCTGGCTCTAACCGTCTACCTTCTCTTAACCGTTAGGAGAAAACGAAGAAAAACAAAGAAAATGTAAACTACAAAACACTCTAACATTAAATCCTACACATACATCTGTATCAGTGGAGTCAGGCAAACGTTACACCAGACTCCCTTCGACATGTTTTGTCAGGTGTCATTTGACAACAACCACTCATCGTAAACGGCAAGCTAGTGCTAACTCGTCCTCGTTTAGGATACCAAGCTAGCGCAATTACCGCTAACAGACTACAAACTTCATATGCTACTATGCATAACGGTACACTAAATAGAAAGCCTACATTAATGACAAACTGTATTAATGCTTATGCTTAAGAATAAATGGAAAACACACTAGTGAGTCGTCTGGTCCTCAGTCTTTACAGGTATTAACTGCCAACTGAAGAACGCAGCGCAAGCCACAGCTTATATACCCGCAGGTGATCTAGTGCCTTTTATACTCCAAATAGAAATGCGTGAAATTGAATGGGGGGAGTCTGTAAACATGCAAGATAAAGTGCATACATATAAAATAACACATTTACGTAAGTGGCCAATTACATATAAATATATTATGTGCCACATAAACAGTGGAAAAAGCAGTGAAGCCCTTAGCAGACATAGGGGAAAATGTACAGTATATACAAACATGTACAGGAGCAGGACGTATTGTGTCTCTGTTAACACAGTTGTGTCATGTGTAATTGTGTTAAATGATCCATAATAAGTGCTGTCCAGTTTCCTCTATATTATATATAACATGGTGAATAACTCCCCGATATTTCTTTAAGGCCAATATCAGATATGTCTGTCAAGCTCTAATTACAATGAGCTGTCCTCCCATTTCTACCTCCATCAGCCTCCTGTTGCACAGTAATGAGTGATAAAGACACCTGATGACAAGGATGAGAAATGTAAAGATCACGGTTTCATCCAAGGCCCATCTACCTTTCATTCAAATTATGCTAAGATTATTATCATTGGTGATTTTAACCTACATGTGGACAATGAGACTGACTCGACAGCCATGGATTTGATGAATCTCTTGAATTCTACGGACTTTATTCAGTGAGTTACTGGGCTCACCCATAACCACTGCCACACCCTGGACCTAGTGATTACAAAGGGTCTTACTCCTGTTGCATCCTCTATTATTTATCTAGCCATGTCGCTGAGCAGATGAGATTCATGATGATGAATATGAATAGTACACCATCAACAGCTTCCTCCTGTGATAATGATTTATTAACCAGCTTCAACACCAAACTAAGGGCAACTATCGACTCTGTAGCACCAGTCAAACAGTTTGATTGATTTCCTGGTGAAATGCATTGCGGACATATGGATGTCACAGAACTAGTCATTCGAGCAAAAACCAGGTAGGACACTCCATTTTAAAAAGCGTGTTTTCCGAACCAAAACAGCGTTTGTAAATGACATATTTATTTCAAGGGATCTCGTTCCCTGATCGCTACCGATTAAAGATAGTCATTACAACCTTTAGGAAGCTTTTAAAAAGGTTGAATATTACATGGACCTTTACAGAACACAGCTGTAAAGGTGCAACCTTTCCTCTCCCAGGCTGACACTGAATGACAAATGCATGCTTGTATTACTAGCAGCCTTGATTACTGTAACACTCTCCTGTCTGGTTGACCAAAGAAAGCTATTGGCAAATGATACAGATTGCAGCAGCACGAGTCAGATGGAGAGCACATATCATACAAGTCTCTGCACTGATAACCTGTTCGTTTTATAATTTATTTTAAGATAATTGTATTAGTTTAGAAATCACTCTATGGTCACGCACACCACTGCATGTCAGACATGCTTTTAAGGTATATACCCTGTAGATCCCTCAGGTCCTCAGGTACTGGCCTTTTAACTATTCTGAAGATTCCAACAACACCTATCTACTTCCTGTTTCAAATGAATAATACTGGGCAGAAGTCTGCACAGGGATGCTACAGACACATTAGCACACTGCAAAATACTGTCACCTATCTAACCATCTGTTCCAAAGCAATAGTAATAGATACTGTAGGAGTCTGCAGTGCACAGGGGTTACACACTCATCAGTACCCTCTAAAATACTGTCACTATCATATTTCCTGTTCCACATGAATAGTACTATATAGGAGTCTGCAGAGGGGTTACCTTGTTGGGAAACAGTGTCTATCTCCTCCTGCAGCTTGGTCATAATGTGAGGGCTGGTTGCCAGATTGTAGGCCAGGAAGGACAGAGAGCTACTGGTGGTCTCATAGAGTGTTTCCACAGTGTAATGAAATCGATAGCTTCATTTATTAAGCACAAAATGATTGAGACTGAAAGCTATATGGAGGCAGTTGTACCGACTGTGAGGAACAGTGAGCTGAAGATGTCAAACTTGAGCATTTTCTTGATGTTGGTCACAAAGGGGTCAGAGGGGTTGTGGAGGGAGTCGATGTCGACACTGAATGAAGTGCTGACGACCACATCCATACTGTATGGTCCAAAGAACCTGGAACACAACCACAAAATCTTTGACCACCAGAACCACAACCACAAAATTAAAGGGGGAGTTCACTGAAATTACAAATTCACCTTATCTTCTCGGAGAGAAATACTCACTCTTTTAGTTCAATGGGCTCTTCGTTATCGGCCGTCTTCTTCAGATTGCTGACCAAATTACCAGAGTGCTGCTTCATGATCCCGAACATCTGAGTTGGGAAGGATACATGGAAAAATATGATGATTGATACATGGATTAATACATGGGTTAATATCATGTTTGAAACAGGAATTATTTTAATGTTTATATAGCCTGAGAATATACATTCATACAGGATACATTATGTATATAGTCAAGGAATAAGTGACTCCAAAGATGAACTATTATTCTAAACTCTGTCATCTGACCACTGAACTTATCTAAGATAAGATTAAATATACTTTGTTGTCCCGGATGGAAATTTGTCTTAGACAATTAAAGTTGCTGCTTCACACAACAACAAACAACAATGAATACACACTATACACATAGTACAAATCACATAAACACACACACACACGTCAGAGTTGTTAGTCATTCATTTATTTGTGTTGTTGGAATGAATAAAAGAAGGAGAGGAGAGATGGGACTGTACCTCTTTGATCCGCCCACTGGTGAAGGAGGGAGACAGGACACTGCGGATCCGTCTCCATGCATCATCCTCAGCGATAAACACGGCGTCATACAGAGGCCCGTTGAGATAGAAATTCTAGAAAAATAACAATGATTATATACTGCAAAATTAACCGAATATTAATAATGCTATAATAACAATGATATTATCTATTTAATGAGCCCTTATGTTTTTTTCCCCATACAACAACTTCAATTTAGCGTATTACCCTCCTGTTAGTGAAAAGGGAGTAGCATTCCTTGATGAGGATGGTTTTGATCATGGCTGTGTCCATGATACACAGGACGGGCTGACGGCCATCATAGATCCTACAGACCAGCAAAAACAAAGATAGTTAGATATACACTCACCCAACACTTTATTAGGAACACTATACTAATACTAGGTAGAGCCTCCCTTTGCTCTCAAAACAGCCTCAATTCTTCGTGACATTGATTCCTTTGAGATTCTGGTCAATGATGACATGATTGCATCACGCAATTCCTGCACATTTTTCAGGTGCACTTTCAAGATGTGAATCTCCCGTTGTGCCACATCCCAAAGATGTTCTATTGGATTCAGATCCGGTGACAAGGAAGGCCACTGAAGAACACTGAACTCATTGTCATGTTCATGAAACCAGTTTAAGACGACTTTTGCTTTGTGACATGGTGCATTATCATGCTGGAAGTAGCCATTAGAAGGTGGGTAAATTGTGGCCATGAAGGGATGCACATGGTCAGCAACAATACTTAAATAGGCTGTGGCATTCAAGCAAATATACCGTAGATAGAGACAGACAGACCCATCACAGATCCTGCACTCTTTGAAAAAGTGCTACCTAGAACCAAAAAGGGTTCTTCTTCCACTGTCCCTTTGAAGAAACCTTTTGGGTTCCATGTAAAACCCTTTCCACAGAAGGTTATACAGTACCGTGCGTAAGTAATGGGACAGTGAAGCATTTTTTCTTCTGTTTGGATTTGAAATAAAAACGTAGAGATTTTTATGTTTTATATAATGTACATATTGGTTTATCATTCAGAAATTCCAACACTTTTATGCATAATCCCCCTATTTCAGGCTACACAAAAGTGATAGGACAATTGGCTTGACAAGTGTGTTCGTCAGGTGTGTTCCGTCACATAATTTGTGCAGTCTGCTATTGGTGTCTTGTCAACATGAGGACCAAAGAGATGTTATTGAAAGTCAGGGAAGCCATTATGATGCTGAAATATCAGAAAAAAAATAAACATAGCCAAAACCTTAAACCTACCAAAATCAACAGTTTGGAACTTCATTTAACTTCATTAAAAGGAAAGAAAGCACTGGTGAGCTCAGAAATCGCAAATTACCTAGTAGGCCAAGGAAGACTTCCAGTGGATAACCAAAGAATGCTCACCATAATTGAGAATCATTTATTTACATCTTGTCAGTCCAAGTACAAGTAAATGGCTCCAAACTCATTGGACAGCATTTCATCATACAGCAGGACAATGACCCAAAACATACTGCCATAGGAACTAGGGAATTTTTCAGGGCCAAAAAGTGGAAAGTTGTTGACTGGCCAAGTCAGTCTCCAGATTTAAATCCTATAGAACATGCATTTCATTTGCTCAAGAGGAGACTTAGGGCAAAACATCCTAAAAAAACAACAACAGTCGCTGCAACATAGCATTACCAGAGAAGATACCCAGCGTCTGGTTGGGTCAATGGGTCACAGACTTTTGCACTTTTGCATACAAAGGATTGGGGACCAAATACTAAACATGAGTGCTTAATTTAGACATTTGATAATGCAAAAGAAGGAAAAATGCTTGGGCACCAAAATGGCTAGAGCCAGCCCTGATTAACAGAACCTTTATCGAGCGCACAACATCACATTAATGCCCATAGGAAGAATGAGAATAGAGTATCAACAAAATAACCAATTTAACACAATTTAAAACAACATACGTCTGTAAGTTTTAACCATACGTTAACGTGCGTCAAGGACAACGCGGGAGAATGATGCCCGTGATGGGCCTAACCCAAAACTCAAAGAATATCTCGCTGTCCCTCTCCTTAAATATCATTCCCAACAAAGGACAAGGTGTTAGATACATTACAATAGCAAAGGAATTGACAAATGGTGAAAGCTGAAAAATCTGAAACATAGTCAAAACCTTAGACTTGCCAAAATCAAGCACTGATGAGCTCAGCAATCGCAAATGGCTGAGGATTCACTGCAAGATGCAAACCACTAGTTATTCTTAAAAAGGATAGTCGGGTTACAGTTTGCTAAGAAGTACCTAAAAAGCCTGCAGAGGTGTGGAAAAAAGTCTTGTGGACAGATAAGATGAATATTATCAGAGTGATTGCAAGAGGAAAGTTTGGAGAAAAAAGGATCTGCCCAAGGTTTACAGCATACCATCTCATCTGTGAAACATGGTGGAGGGGATGCTATGGTTTGGGCATGTATAGCTGCCACTAGAACTTGCTAACTTATCATAATTGATGATGTTACTGCTGACAGTAGCAGCAGAATGTATTCTGAAGTGTACAGAAATATCTTGTCTGGTCGAGTAAAAGCAATGCTTCCAAATTCATTGGATGGCGCTTCATCATACAGTAAGACAATGACCCAAAACATACTGCCATTGGAGCTCGGGAGATTTTCAGGGCGAAAAAGTGGAAAGTCCTTGACTGGCCATGTCAATGTTTGGATTTAAATCCTACTGAACATGCATTTCATTTTCTGATGGTAAGATTTTGGGCAAAAAGACCTGGCAAAAAGATGGCTGGCCTGGCAGAATATCACCAGAGAAGATACCCAGCACCTGGTGGGGTCAATGGGTCCCAGACGGTTATTGCATACAAAGTATTGTCAACCAAATACTAAACATGAGTGCATCATTTCGACCATGTATACCAATACTAGACAAAAGAAAAGAAAAGAATCTAGCAAAAGCAAACTATGTTCTGACAGGGTTTGACTCATCTAATACGACATCAGATCTGGATAGGTTCCTTGATTTCCTCTGAAAGGTGACATAGGCATGAAAACATGTACACAACATCAAGAAGAAACCATTGATTAAAGCCAAATCAATTGACAGAGGCATGGCAGAAAATGTGTGTTGTCTCTTTAAAAGAAATGTTAAAAATCTCTTTGTTTTCCCTGAATGAAACAAAGCACAGGTGTTTAAAAGGCCAGCCCCACCCCTGATTACAATGATCCACACATGGAGACAGCCAAAGCAACATAGATCAATAAGACATCGCACATGTCACACCAGAATGTGTGTTGGCAAGAGTGTGCCCTTATAGCCAGGATCCACTCAACCACCTCTCTGGTCACATCTCCCTGATGTTGGTTATGAAGAACTTTATGAATGTATTTAAATGTATTTAATATTAATTATTGCCTTGGTTTATACTCGCTTCGGAATTGTAGGACTTTTGTACGAGCAAACTGCTGAATATCTTCTCATAGATACACTGTGCTTAGCATGTACTGCTGAAGATTATGTTAATATTATGTTAAGATTTAAGTAGTCTCGTTCCCAGACACTTCCGCCCAAATGCCCGAAAGGTCTGTTGGACCAATGCGTTAAACTTCATTGGCTTTCATTAAGCCAAGAGCAAGAGCGTCAAAAACAGGGACGGGGCATAGCCATTGGCTTTACCTCGGATCAATCATCTTCCACAGCACATTCCACACATTTCTGATAAGAAGCTACACCTTGCAGCCGTGTGATTAGCTGAAATCAAATAATAACAAGTACTTTAATCAGTAATCACCCTACGGCCAGGTTTGAGTCGTCGTTATTCCAGACTTATATGCGCTGTGAGCGATAGCCTGAGGACGAGGTTAACATTTAGGTAACCTGCGAATAACCTCATGCACGAGAAAATAAAATAAGCTTAATTGCTACATGGCCTGTTAATTTCCATGCTCATCTTTGATGTCAAGAACCTATGTGGTACTTTTTAGGGGGGGGGGGGGGGGGGTTATCAGAGAGAGACCCTACCACTCCAAAAAGGTGGCTTATTTGGCTAATTTCAAGTGCCCTAATTGCCAATTAAAAATGGGTAGCCTTTTAAAAGGGGCAATCCTTCATATATCCCACAATTCAACACCAATCTGTTCTCTGGAAAAATGAATAAAACATGAAAATATTGGGTTTATGCCCTAACCATTTTTTGTAAATTTGGGGCTAGACACTTCACCCATTTTCACCACATTTACATTTAAATTTTTGACATTTAGCAGATGGGCCATTGGTAGTCACAATGCTTTTTAAAAATGCTTTACATTAGAGGTACTGTACAGGTGGGTAGTGGAAGGTGAAGAGGTATTTAGGAGGGACAGTCAAGATGTAGCCTGAAGAGATGGGTCTTCTATCTACGGCGGAAGATAGGTAGTGACTCTGCAGTCCTGACCGCACTGGGAAGCTCGTTCCACCACCGGGGTGCCAAGACAGTGAAAAGCCGTGACCAACTAGCGCAACCACTCCATCCTCTTAGAGGCGGCCAGCCGAGGTGGAAGAACGGAGTGGTCAGGCTGGGGTTTGACATACAGTATGTATTCACCATCAAATGTTGTTCACTTTCCCAAACCCCTGCCTGTGTAAGTAATGGGACAACAAAACATTTTTTGTTCTTTCGGCTCTATACTCCAAACGTTTAGATTTGAAATTAAACAATTATTACAAGTAGAGATTCTCAGCTTTTATTTGACGGTATTTGTGTACACATTGGTTTCACCATTCAAAAATTACCCCACTTTTTATGCATAGTCCCCCTATTTCAGTGTACCCAAAAGTAATGGGACAGACTTATCAAATGTCCATATGAAGCAGTCATGTTTAGTATTTAGTGGACAATCCACTAGTATTTAGTGGACAATAACTGCCTGAAGTCTGCAACCCACTAACCCTACCAGACGCTGGGCATCTTCTTTGGTGATGCTCTGCTAGGCCTGTACTGCAGCCATCTTCAGTTGTTGTTTGTTTTGAGGTCTTTTTGCCTAAATTCTTATCATTAGGGAAATGTAATGCATGTTCAATTGAATTTTAATCTGAAGATTGACTTGGCCAATCAAGATCTTTCCACTAGTTGCTATGGCAGTGTTTTGGCTATGGCATTGTTTTATTGTATGGTGTGGCACCATCCAATGCATTTGGACGCATTTGCTTGCACTCAAGCAGACAAGATGTTTCTGTGCACTTCAGAATACATTCTGCTGCTGCCGTCAGCAGGTACAATCATCAATTAAGACAAGTTAACAAGTTCTAATGGCAACTATACATGCCCAAACCTAACACCCCCTGCACCATGTTTCACAGATGAGGTGGTATGCTGTAAATCTTGGGCAGATCCTTTTTTCTCCAAACTTTCATTTTTACGAGACCTCTGCAGGCTTTTTAGGTACTTTTTTTTAGCAAACTGTGACCATCATTTTTGATGATAACTAGTGGTTTTTGATGATAACCGTGTCTTCCTCTTAGTTATAAACAAACCAGAATTAAATGCATAGGTCTATGGATGGATGTTCTCATTGGAACAGCTGGAAGACTTTCTATGCATCCCCGAAAAAACACATGTATGCAAACACACACACACACACACACACACACACACACACACACACACACACACAAACACACAGACACAGGCATGTTTAAGATATGCGTAGCCCATGTTTATTAGTTGACTTAGTTGTGATAGACAGTGTAGTTGTAGATAGTGTAGTTGACTAGTTTAGATACAGCGCACGAAGCAACAAGCAGGTACAATATCAGCACACCTCAGCATTACTACACCCACGTGCTACCACAGGGAACTGGTACCCGCATAGTTAGATATGGCACTGGTCTCACACTAGAGAGAACTGGCATATTCTAGATCATTATACGAGGTAACTAACTAGGAATTATGTCAAACTAGAAAGTGCTCAGTAGTCCCAGGGCTACAAACACAAGCTGGCCAACCCTCCTGCAAACAGGGTGCTAATATTTCTCAATATTAGCTTGTCAAAGCTAGCCAAGGTTCTCAGCTGTCCGGAAACAACAAGTAACTTAGTTAGCCGACCGTCCCAAGTGCTAGCTGTAGCCTACACATATGACCTAGCAAGTTATAATAATAACCTGAGGAATTATTGTTGAGCTAGGGTTCAACAATAACAAAGAATTGAGAGCTCACAGGTTAGCCTGCTAGCTCAGAGAGTTAACAGGTGCTCAGAAGGTGAAAATCGTCGTTGAATGTCGAGCTGAACCGTAGGATTCTATCAGAGACAATCTAACGCCCCGTGAGAATCATAGGCTGAGGTGTAGCCAGCTACAACAACACAACTACAGTACACTTCAGACAGTCAGAGAGTGAAGAGTGGAAAGGATGAAATGGTGCGCTTGGAGCATCTCTTTATTGGGACAGGTGATGGGCGTTGCTATCACTTGCAAGTGTGTACAAGGCGTGATTCTGTGAATCAAGATGTAAATACAGTGCTCTCGGAAAGTATTCAGACCCTTTAACTTTTTCCACATTTTGTGATGTTACAGCCTTATTCTAAAATGGATTCAACATTTTTTTTTCCTCATCAATCGACACACAATACCCCATGATGACAAAGTGAAAACAGGTTTTTAGAAATTGTTGCTAATTTATTCAAAATAAAAAACTGAAATATCACCTTTACATAAGTATTCAGACCCTTTACTCAGTTCTTTGTTGAAGCACCTTTGTCATTATTGCGTATTGTGTGTAGATTAATGATTAGATTAATAATTTAATCTATTTTAAAATAAGGCTGTAACATAACATAATGCGGAAAAAGTGAAGGGGTCTGAATACTTTCAGAATGCACTGTATGTGTCTGTTATAGTCCCATTGTGTGATTGGTGTGTGTACTGATTTCTGGCACAGGCCTTAACTGATCCAACAAGTTCACCAATCATCAATGGTTTGATATGAAGTTGATGGATTTTAATGTTACATGCTACACCAGTGCGTGTGTAAAGTGTTGACATTGCGCGGCTGCTGTAGCAGCAACGCAAAATGATTCTTGGAGTGCTTGGAAATGGTATCAATGCTTTTTGGACGCTTAAAAACATATTCAATTAGTTTCATAGTATGGTAAAGTAATAGAAACCTTGATAATAGAAATACATACAATAGTGGTACCTGTATGAAAAACAAAGTGATTGTCCTCGTTTATATTTGGAGGTAGAGGACAAACCCCAACTCTAACATATTCAGACTTGACAAGACTCTCAACATATGTAGAGAATCCATAAATTAGAAGATCCTTGCAGAAACAGACTGGGAGGGCTATTTATTCTGCATCCACACGTGCAACTGGTCACGTTTCTGGTGTAAGAGTAAATACTGCCATCTAGGGTTTAGAGATGGTTAAAAGGAAATGGATACATTATTTTACGGATGTACTTTAGGCCTACGTTTGAGTAATTTAGCAGAAGCTCTTATCCAGAGCGACTTAAAATAAATAGCTACATTCATCTTCAGCTACATACATCACGGTCATCACAAGTAAGACTTTCTATAATAATAAATGCCACAAGCAGTCACAGTGGTAGAGAAAGGAAGTCAATTTAATTTAATGTTCAACTTAATTTATTGAACTTAAGACAACTATATAAATTGATTTGCTATGTATCCCTAAATAGCGGCCAATTGTGTTGAGGGTTCCAGGCTAACGGTGTCGGCATGTGCAGTCCCCTGTCTTATCTCTGCACCCCCACACGCTCTCAGCCAGGGCCACATCAACAAGGCTTTTGACAGAAAGGCTCGTCCCCTGGTTTGCCTGATTGTGTACCAGCTGAGCCATCAGAGAACATGAGGGTTGGGGCATATCTGCATATCTGGAGCCATCGTTCATCTGAAATTAAAAAAGTAACATCAGAGGGGAGTGCAAGGTGAGACAAGAATTGGACAAATTCAACTGAGAGTTGAAGGTCATGGACTAAATGCTATAGTAAAACTAGCAACAATCACCTTCATCTACTTCTATAGGTCTATAGGTTCTCTACCATCTCTCTAATCGTCACCATGCTCACCTTCTTCAATGTCTCCCTCTCCTGTTCTAGCTTCTCTTTTTCCAGACTCTGTTTCGCTCTTTCTTCAGCCACCATCACCAGGGCCTCTCTCCTCTTGACTGCCTCCATTTCTTTTTCCATCTGTTTCTTGGCCTTGAGAAATGTCTCCTTCTCCTTCCACATCCCAAGCATTTCTTGCTCCACCTTCTGCCCGTCTCTTGTGATTTTCATCCACTACTTCTTTATCATTTGCAACTCTGCTCCGACCTTCTCTGTCTTTCTAAGCATCTCCTTTGAGGTCTCCTTCTCCTGCTCTTCCTTCTCTTTTTCCTTGCTCAGTTTAAGTCTTTCTTCGGCCTCCATCACCAGGGCCTCTCTCCTCTTGACTGCCACCATATTTTTCTCCATCTCTTTCTCCATCTGTTTCTTGGCCTTGAGAAATGTCTCCTTCTCCTTCCACATCCTGAGCATTTCTTGCTCCACCTTCTGTCCGTCTCTTTGGATTTTCACGCTCTCCTTCCTCATCATATTTAACTCTGCCTCTGCCTTCTCAGCCTTTCTAAGTATCTCCTTTGAGGACTCCTTCTCTTTCTCAATCTCCATCATGAGGATCTTGATCCCACTGTCCATCTCCTCCCTCTCCCTATTGAACTCATTCCTGTCCTCCTGCAGTCTTTCTGCCTTTCTGGCCAGGATCTCCTCCTCCCTCTGCCTAACGTTTTGGTCCCTTCTCTTTTGTTTCTCATATTCCTCTATCTTTTTCTCAAACTCTGCCTTCTCTGTCTTAATCCTCAATACTCATATATATTTTCACCTCCATTGTTTTTATGCACCTACAGTAGATAGAACACAAACAAAAATGATTGAAATAATCTCCACACACCCATACTATAATGCAACAGGAATGTCAGAAAGATTCCCCAAATGAGAAAGGGATAACAATCTTTGAGTTTGCCCTACTGAATCAGTCAACAAATACCAGTACACCGATTGGCAGCAAAGAAATGTTATTATCTATAATGTGCGTTCGGCTGGCGTCATAATGGGTTTGGAATGACTATCATGGTAATTCACTGCCTAACAACTCTTATCAGCGTTCGATGCAATGGTTCGAAGTGACTTGGTCCTGTCAGAGGCCTATGTTAGAGTCAGCAAAAGCTTCCAGTATGGGTTGGCTGGCTATGTTTGTTGACACGCCTTGAAATATAGCCTACAATTGTGGCCAACAGGTCAAATATCAGTGGCCATATAATGGGCACATTTTATTAACTGGAATCGGCCTGGTACAGGTAGGAGCATATAGGCTAATAAGCAGAAGACCTCGGCAAAATTAAAATAGCCCTAATTCAATTCATGCATTTAGGTCTCTCATAATAATAATAAAAAATATATTTTATTTGGAATGTGTTTTTCATTTGTAGCCGACAATTTCAAATCCTGTGCAGTTGAGTGCAAAAGACACACAAACAAAAACACAAAGAAAACACTAACAACAACAAGAGGACAGGACCTAAAGGAAGGCCTTTCTAAAGATGTGAGTTTTTAGGCATATAGAAATATCCAACGCTGAATTCGACTTAATGGGAATATCATCTCCTAGTGACAGATATCTCTCAGTGACATTTTTACGCGTCCCTTGTCCAAATGCTGTAAAGGTAGTCGGCCTATGCCGTCTCAAGTATTTACAAATACAAGTGTTATAAATCTATACTATATGTCAACTATACTACATCTCTGGCCTACATTAGCCTACCTCAGTCAGTAGGCTGTGTTAAGCGCCGAATCTTCCGGTTATAATCTCTTTATATCTCACTCTGGTAATACTGATTGCACAGGTTCAGGTTGCGTCTTAGCTCGTTATGCCACTAAACTAAAAGTTCAAGAACTTTGTGTATTATTGCAGAACATTCTCAATTCTGTGTACATATCAACGTCATAATGATACCAATAGCAACGCATTTTGGGTGGAATCCTAACTCCAAATCCGCGCGCGTAAATCTTGCATTCATGTCAATGGGAAATTGATTCGATTTACACGCGGATCTCGAGTTAGGATTCCACTGCAATACACATTTAAGTTTAAGTTCATTTGAATTTATAGTGCATTTTACCCACAATATACGGCTTACACAAAAGTAGCCTACAAGACAAATACAACATTTGAAAAAACATATTGCATAGAATCAAATTTGGGGATATACAGGGTTTTTTTCTTTATAAAGTACATTACAAACATAAAGTCTCATAAAGTACATTACAAATACGAAACAATTATTAGTCCTATTTTTTATTAGTAATAATAATAAGTCTTTTATATTTAATACACAATAGATTAAATGGTGAAATTGGTGTGTATAAATATAATAAACTTGACTCATAATTCGTATAGTGCTGTTTTTGGAGTAATTACTAATTACTAGTAATTACTAGTGTGTGCGGACTGCGCTCTCTGTCCCGTCTTTCTGCTGTGGGGCAGCGGAGCACTCTTGCCCCATCGTTGCGAGGGGAACAACGTGAGCGTGATTGGCGTAAGCAGGGAAAACCTCACGCAAATTATATTGGGTATGAATTCTGCCTAGCAACAGGTGGCGAAAAACTATTAAACGCTAATGTCGTTAACGTGGTCTGACATGACAGGAAATAATCACAAAGCAATTCAGTTCATCTACTGTACGTCTATCGCTAATGCTAGCTAGCTAAAGTTTTCACAATGAATCGTGTAGATTATTTGTTGACCATGCGGTTCAGTACATTGCCTTTGGAAGAGAAGTTGGAGATAAAACGTTTAGGGCCAACAGGAATGGTTTGACAAAAAGTGATGGCTAACCGCTACCACCTCGAAACATGCGCTGTTCTGTTTCCCATGTATGATTTTTGGTGGAGACTATTTGGGCATCGGCTGGATTCAAAGACATTATACATCTGTCAGAACAGAACAGACACCAGCGACTGAACGGCCTTGACATGATTTCCATTGAAAATGCATTGATCCAGGGACAGATGGATTTCAACAGTAAAGTCATCGAGAGGTTTGCTGAAGCAACGAACCGCCGCGCTACTTTCCTATTCAAGTGAGCGGGTCTGTTTGGACATGTATGACAAATGGACAATGCGCCGTTCACTGTAGACTATATTGCTTTTGTTTTGTAGTCATTTTAAACGTTATACTGGCTGTGATATAAAGTGGAGGACTAAATGTTACGTATAGGCCTAATATCTAGACAGTTGATGGGCACACTTGTTACTTGTCGCTTTCAGAACCCTGGACTGGGCTCCGGCTGTATATTCATATAGTTCCGTTAATTAGCCTAGCCTACTTTCCGTGATTTAATGTGACTTTTGTAGTGTGTTATAGCCTCTGCACTGATGCTATTTATTTCACATTTAAAATAATACAATTGATAAAACCTGATTAAACTTTCCTACAAGTTAACGATGTGCCGAATGCTTGTATTTTGATTAAACATGCAAGTTATTGAAGACACGTGTCTGTCTCATCTTTTTACTTTGTTGCAGTATAGGCGTTGTGTGTCTTGCTGAAGCGTATGAAGTGTATTCAGTTATGGGGTTTACTGTACATACTTTTTCTCTGCACTGTTCCTGCTGCAGAGGATGCGTAAACGATTTTCCCATGTTGTTTTTTGGTTGTGGTCTGTGTTTATACATTTAGGCTATTAGTTGTATCCTACTTTTCAGTTTTACAAGTCAAATCTTATGACAGATGAGATGGCACTTCAACCGATAAAATGCAGGTACATTTTGACTACTGCTGCACTACGATACCCATAGATAGACCCAATACATTGGTAACTGCACTACTTATACAGCTCATATACTGCTTATACTGTTCATACTGCATTCTATATTTATTCTGCTTATAATGTTACTGTTAATACATATATTGCTTATACTGCACTACTTATACTGCTCATATACTGCTTATACTGCTCATATACTGCTTATACTGCACTACTTATACTGCTCATATATTGCTTATACTGCTCATATACTGCTTATACTGCACTACTTATACTGCTCATATACTGCTTATACTGCACTACTTATACTGCTCATATATTGCTTATACTGCTCTACCTGTATATATTGTTCACATTGCACTTTTCTGCTTTTTTGCACTTCTGGTTAGACGCTAACTGCATTTCGTTATCTTTGTACTTGTACTCTGCACAATGACAATAAAGTTGAATCTAATCTAACACCTATTTATTGTCATGTTTTGATGGCATGTTGTTCATTCTCATGTTATGATTTAGTTTGTGATTATACACACGTTTTTAGCGTGATGATAGAGACCCACTACCAGACAAGTACAAAACATACACAAGTCACATGCAAATCCCTGCACTGCAGACGACAGACAACAACTGTCTCTGTACAACTAGTCCTGGACCTCCACTAATAGACAGATACAAAGAGAGCAGCATACAGTAGCAGCAGAGCCCAGAGGCGAGGCAAGGCAAGGCAAGGCAAGGCAAGTTTATTTATATAGCACATTTCATACACAGAGGCAATTCAAAGTGCTTTACGTAAAATAGATAAAAAGGAAAGAGCATGAAAGAAAAATTAGAATAAAAACGCATAAAAGACATAAAAAAAAGAATAAAAGTCACAGTGCAATTATTAGCGCCAATTTAGTTTCAATTTAAGGCAAAAGCGAAGCCCTTTTTTTTATTTTTTCCCATTTTTGAAAGTAGCCAGTGTTGGGGCTGATCCTAGATCTATGTGTAACATAATAACTGAGAGACCTGCAGCAGGGCAGATCCTCATCACTGGCTGTCTGCTTTGAGCTGGTTGTCGTTGGACTCCTGGCAGCGGAACAGGTCCATCTCAATGGGGATCTGGTGAGAGTTGACACACAGTTAAAGTATGAAGGAACGAGTAAAACAGATGTCAGCGTTACACTATGAATGTTACCTAACACAGTGTCACTGTTACGTTCGGGTAGCATTGCACTATAAATTCAAATAAACTCAAACTCCTGGACAACCTCTCTTGGGTCGACATACATTAAAATGGCCCTATGAAGTCTCGAGGGAGTTTTGCAGAAATACAAATAGCTTTTTTTTAAATCTCACACTTCCATCATTTAGTAGGTAGCCTATACTGAGGATGATTGGCGCCTAGTACTGAAAAATGCAATCTGGGAAATTAAATGGGGAGTACATACTCATGCAGTACGCAAGTACAGAATTGTAGTATGGGGGTTCAAACCCGGGTCTCCCATGTGGAAGACACAAACGCTACTATTAAGCCAAGAGGACATCCTCAAGGTCTGAGGGCGACACTTCAGTTTACATGTCTCAGGCAGGGCTACCTCATCACGCGAGTGTGATTCCAAAATCACCTCTGCTACATATAGAAACGCAACAAAGTCATAGGTACAAAATTATATTTACAATCATTGTATCATTATTTTGTCTCACCTCTGTCTCTTTGCAGACGGTGAAGTTGAACCTCTGTAGAATCTCCACCATCGCCAGTTTCATCAATACCAGAGTGAATCGCATCCCGATACAGTTCCGTGGGCCCAACCCGAACGGCATGTAGGTGTATGGGTCGATGCTCTCCTTGTTCTCCTTACTGAACCTACACACGGTGTAGGGGTTAAAGAACATATCAATTAAATCACAGTAATATGATGGTTATACATGGTTGAAGAAACCTGTTTGTGTTTGGTCGTCGCATTTAGGTTTGTTTTATGGTTGTTTGTGGAACACTGCTCTTATCGTTGCTGTTGTGATTGATATTGTGGTTGTGGTTAAGATGTGGCCCATTACCTCTCTGGTTTGAACTCCTCTGGGTCTTCCCACACATCGGGGTCACGGTGCAAGGTCCAGATGGGTATCATGACGACCATACCCTTGGGGATGGTGATGCCGCTGATCTCAACAGATTTCTTGGCGACTCTTTCAAGTCGATGGGGTACAACCTGAGAGACTCGTTGATCACGCTGTCTAGATAGTCCATCTGCATCAGAGCCTCGTACTGGATAGGAGCCTGCACAGGGATATTACACTCACATGAGCACTAGTGATTGGTCGTTCACGTAGCCGTAGCCCAGAACTAACTCTTTTTCGTCGCAAATCTGAAGAGCTGTTAGTTTTTTGTGTTTTTTGGGGGGGAAATGAACACAGTACTATACTTATTCTAATCTGCATAGCCTAATTTCATGACACCCGCATACAGAACGCCATTACTTTCAATGTACGTGTGTAATAGTGTCTTGCTTTTTTGTTATACATGAATAAACAAAAAAATCGCTAAATAATGTTATCTTGATAGTTAGAAGAAAATACATTTAGATTCCACTGAACAATGTAAATGATAGATGTACACAAGGATCAATCAGAAGTCAAAATGCCACTAAACTGGGCTGCTTTTAGTGGATTGACTGCTTGGAATACTGAATGTGCTATAGTCTATTATTTCCTATCACAGTCGACAGACTACAAGAAAACTGTCAGGTGGTTCAAATGTGAATAACTTGGTATCCATTCCATTAACTGTGGCCGGGCAGCACCGAACAGCCCAGAGAACATTACCATGGTGCTTTTGAATATTAGGTCCCTATCTGGCAAAACCTTTATTGATCTTATCTCAGAGCGAAAGCTGCACTGTAATGTTTTTATCTGAAACCTGGCTAAACATGAATGCATGTCAGTCTATTAGAAGTGGGGAAAAATATATTTTCACTCTATTATTTATCTAGCCATGTCGCTGAGCAGATGAGAATTTCATGATGAATATGAATATGAATAGTACACCATCAACAGCTTCCTCCTGTGATAATGATTTAGCAACCAGCTTCAACACCAAACTAAGGGCAACTATCGACTCTGTAGCACCAGTCAAACTAAAAAAGGCTGTGGCCAAATTTAAAAGAATTTGCAGAAAGTCTGAGCGGACAAAAACTGCAGGTCCACCTTGATATTCTTCGAGAGCATCTTTCTGCTTTTAATAAGGCAATAAAAAAACGCCGAGACAGACGGGATCATTTCTCAAAATTGATAATGAATCATAACAACTCAAACAGTGCTCTTTTCAACGATTGACAGCCTTATAAATCCCGCCCACAAGACACCTGGTGATCTGCTCTCCACCTACAAATGTGAGGAATTTGCAACATACTTCTGAGATAAGAGAACCAATATTAGGTGAGGAGGATCACTCAGGCAAGACCTGAAGATGTGTTTGATGACTTGTTACCCCACCTTCCACCACATGGAAGCACTATGAACTCTTTTGCAGTGGTCATACAGAAATGCTCAGCAAAGTGGGGGTCTGTTCATCTGCACCTAAAACTACCGTGGTGAAACCCCTCCTGAAGAAAAGTAACTTAGACTCTTCAGTCCTTTGTGATTTTAGGCCAATCTCCAACCTTCCCTTTTTAAGCAAAAAAATAATAATTCTTGAAGAAAAGGTGTTCAAACTGTTAAATAATCTCCTTCTTCCCAACTGTACCTTTGACATGTTCCAATCTGGCTTTTGTGCCGATCATAGCACTGAGATAGCACTATGTTGTTAAGTTATTAACTAGGTTCTTAATGACCTTAGAATTAATTAATTAATGCTGATGCCAAAATGCTCTTTGTCCTTGTCCTGGTCAAACTGTCTGCACACTTAAAGACACTACTTACAGTAACACTAAGCACCAGGCAAAAAAACAAGGTGTTACCATTGACTCAGATCTTAATTTTGAAACCCATATCAAGAATGTGACTAAAACATATTTGTATCACTTAAAGAAGAGTAAGTAAGTTTGCCGGAAATCTGCCATCGTGGAGAAATTCTGTCTGAAGTTGTCCAAACAACAACATCCTCCCTAATAATAATATATCCCCCCGAAATGAACTTGCAGTGTTGGACATTAGCTGTTGTGTTTCTACATGCGCACACGATTGGGAGAGGCAGCCACCAGAGAAAGGTCAGTCTACTCCCCTAGAACACCCCTGGCACTCACAACATGTTTATATGCAAACCGAATGTCAGGTAGGACACTGCATTTTAAAAAGCGTGTTTTCCGAACCAAAACAGCGTTCGTAAATGAAATATTTATTCATAAGGGATTTATTATAAAGGATCTTGTTCCCTGATCGCTACCGATTAAAGATAGTCATTACAACCGTTAGGAAGCTTTTAGAACGCTTGAATATTACATGGACCTTTACAGAACACAGCTGTAAAGGTGCAACCTTTCCTCTCCCAGGCTGACACTGAGAGACAAATGCATGCTTGTATTACTAGCAACCTTGATTACTGTAACACTCTCCTGTCTGGTCGACCAAAGAAAGCTCTTGGCAAATGATACAAAATGCAGCAGCACGAGTCAGATGGAGAGCACATATCACACAAGTCTCTGCACTGATTACCTGTTAGTTTTATAATTTATTTTAAGATAATTGTATTAGTTTAGAAATCACTCTATGGTCATGCACACCACTGCATGTCAGACATGCTTTTAAGGTATATACCCTGTAGATCCCTCAGGTCCTCAGGTACTGGCCTTTTAACTATTCTGAAGATTCCAACAACACCTATCTACTTCCTGTTTCAAATGAATAATACTGGGCAGAAGTCTGCACAGGGATGCTACAGACACATTAGCACACTGCAAAATACTGTCACCTATCTAACCATCTGTAGGAGTCTGCAGTGCACAGGGGTTACACACTCATCAGTACCCTCTAAAACACTGTCACTATCATGTCACTATCACACTGTCACTGTCACTATCACCTGTTCCACATGAATAGTACTATATAGGAGTCTGCAGAGGGGTTACCTTGTTGGGAAACACAGTGTCTATCTCCTCCTGCAGCTTGGTCATGATGTGAGGGTTGGTTGCCAGATTGTAGGCCAGGAAGGACAGAGAGCTACTGGTGGTCTCATAGCCAGCAAAGATGAACATCATTGCCTGGGACAAGATCTCATGGTCACTCAATCCTATGATGATGGGAGAAATGGGGTGGTAGGTGTGTTTGTAGGTATAGGTGTTTGAGGCAGGTACTGTATGTGTGTGTGTTAGATGCTAGTATACAGTGTGTGTGTGTGTGTGTGTGTGTGTGTGTGTGTGTGTGTGTGTGTGTGTGTGTGTGTGTGTGTGTGTGTGGATGTGTGTGTGTGTGTGTGTGTGTGTGTGTGTGTGTGTGTGTGTGTGTGTGTGTGTGTGTGTGTGTTTAAGGCAGGCACCTTTACTCTGCTCCTCTCCCTTTGAGTTGCTGTCTTTCTGCGAGTCTATCATCAGCTGCAGGAAATCTACCCGACTCTGGAAGCAGGCTTACGTCAGATCAAAATCACATGAGAACTACCAGATGCTACCAAATCTCTACAATTGTATTACACAATACTGGCTGAAGATCGTATATTTGATCAGATATATTTACATACCTTCCTGGTGCTAGCAACGCGATTGGACTTGATCTTCTGAAAGACAGCGTAGAAGAAATCTGTGACCGAGGCAGGGAATAGGGATACCTCCTTGTTTGCCATAACAGGACCCATGAAGGGGAAGAATGCTGGACGGACAGGAAATGCCACGGTTACAAACAGGAACAGGAAATACCATGATACGTGACTCCAATCCTATTCAATGCACAGCCCTGTCCAGAAACAACTCCTAGGCTCTATCCCTAGACACTTCTGTATCCAATCCACTCAGATCTCCAAGTGTCCAGCATTTAGGAACTAGAGGTTGGTTCTGGACAGGGCCCATGTGTTTGTCAAATGAGTAGAGCGCAAACCATTGGCAGTGTGGTTCATGTCAGTCTAATCAATGAAATCAATAGCTTCATTTATTAAGCACAAAATGACTGAAAGTTATATGGGGGCAGTTGTACCGACTGTGAGGAACAGTGGGCTGAAGATGTCAAACTTGAGCATTTTCTTGATGTTGGTCACAAAGGGGTCGGAGGGGTTGTGGAGGGAGTCGATGTCGACACTGAATGAAGTACTGACGACCACATCCATACTGTATGGTCCAAAGAACCTGGAACACAACCACACAATCTCTGACTACCAGAACCACAACTACAAAATAAAACGGGGAGTTCACTGAAATTACAAATTCACCTTATCGTCTCGGAGATAAATACTCACTCCTTTAGTTCAATGGGCTCATCGTTATCAGCCGTCTTCTTCAGATTGCTGACCAAGTTACCAGAGTGCTGCTTCATGATCCTGAGCATCTGAGTTGGGAAGGATACATGGAAAAATATCATGATTGATACGTGGATTAATATGTGCAAAACATATATTAATATCATGTTTGAAACAGGAATTATTTTAATGTTTATATAGCCTGAGAATATACATCCATACAGGATACATTATGTCAAAGAATAAGTGACTCCAAAGATGAACTATTATTCTATACTCTGTCATCTGACCACTGAACTTATCGAAGATAAGATCAAATATACTTTATTGTCCCGGATGAAAATTTGTCTTGGATTAATTCATTAAAGTTGCTGCTTCACACAACAACAAACAACAATGAATACACACTATACACATAGCACAAATCACACACACACTCTCACACACACACACACACACACACACACACACACACACACACACACACACACACACACACACACGCGCGCGCGCATCAGAGTTGTTAGTCATTCATTTATTTGTGTTGTATAAAGGAATGAATGAAAGAAGGAGAGGAGAGATGGGACTGTACCTCTTTGATCCGCCCACTGGTGAAGGAGGGAGACAGGACACTGCGGATCCGTCTCCATGCATCATCCTCAGCGATAAACACGGCGTCATACAGAGGCCCTTTGAGATAGATATTCTAGAAAAATAATAATAATTATATACTGGAAGATTAACCTACTATTAATAATGCTATAATAACAATGATATTATCTATTTAAGGAGTCCTTATGTTTTTTTCCCCATACAACAACTTCAATTCAGCGTATTACCCTCCTGTTAGTGAAAAGGGAGTTGCATTCCTTGATGAGGATGGTTTTGATCATGGCTGTGTCCATGATACACAGGATGGGCTGACGGCCATCATAGATCCTACACACCAGCAAAAACAAAGATAGCCTCAATTCTTCGTTGCATTGATTCCACAAGATGTTGGAAACATTCCTTTGAGATTCTGGTCCATGATGACATGATTGCATCACTCAATTCCTGCAGATTTTTCAGGTTCACTTTCAAGATGTGAATCTCCCGTTCTATCACATCCCAAAGGTGTTCTATTGGATTCAGATCCTGGGAAGGCCACTGAAGAACACTGAACTCATTGTCATGTTCATGAAACCAGTTTAAGACAACTTTTGCTTTGTGACATGGTGCATTATCATGCTGGAAGTAGCCATTAGAAGATGGGTCAATTGTGGCCATGAAGGGATGCACATGGTCAGCAACAATACTCAAATAGGCTGTGGCATTCAAGCGAATATACCGTAGATAGAGACAGACAGACCCATCACAGATCCTGCACTCTTAGAAAAAAAGTGCTACCTAGAACCAAAAAGGGTTCTTCTTCCACTCTCCCTTTGAAGAAACCTTTTGGGTTCCATGTAGAACCCTTTTCCACAGAAGGTTATACAGTACCGTGCGAAAGTAATGGGACAGTGAAGCATTTTTTCTTCTTTTTGGAGTTGAAATGAGAACGTAGAGATTCTCATCTTTTATTTGATGTTATTTGTGTATATATTGGTTTATCATTCAGAAATTACAACATTTTTATGCATAATCCCCCTATTTCAGGCTACACTAAAGTGATGGGACAATTGGCTTGACAGGTGTGTTCGTCAGGTGTGTTCCATCACATAATTTGTGCAGTCTGCTATTGGTGTCTTGTCAACATGAGGACCAAAGAGATGTTATTGAAAGTCAGGGAAGCCATTATGATGCTGAAATATCAGAAAAAAATGAAACATAGCCAAAACCTTAAACCTACCAAAATCAACAGTTTGGAACTTCATTAAAAGGAAAGAAAGCACTGGTGAGCTAAGAAATCGCAAATGGCAAGGAAGACTTCTCGTGGATAACCAAAGAATGCTCACCATAATAAAAAAATAAAAATAAAAAAAACTGCCCCATAGATTAGGAACACTCTCCAGGAGGTAGGCGTCAATGAGTCAGAGACTACCATCCGCAGAAGACTTCACCAGCGGAACTACAGAGGCTACACTGCAAGGTGCAAACCACTACTTGGCCACAAAAACAGGCTGGCCAGGTTACGGTTTGCTAAAAAGTACCTAAAAGAGCCTGCAGAGTTCTGGAAAAACATGTACCAGAGTGATGGCAAGTGTAAAGTGTGGAGAAAAAAAGGAACTGCCCAATATCCACAGCATCCCACATCATCTGTGAAATATGGGGGAGGGGGTGTTATGGCTTGGGCATGTATGGCTTCCACTGTAACTGGCTCACTTGTCTCCTTTGATGAGGATGAATTCAGAAGTGTTCAGAAACATCTTGTCAGTCCAAGTACAAGTTAATTGCTCCAAACTCATTGGACGGCATTTCACCATACAGCAGGACAATGACCCAAAACATACTGCCATAGCAACTAGGAAATTATTCAGGGCCAAAAAGAGAATCCTATAGAATCCTATAGAACATGCATTTAATTTGCTGAAGAGGAGGGCAAAACATCCTAAAAAAACAAACAACAATCGCTGCAATATAGGTCTGGCAGAGCATTACCAGAGAAGATACCCAGCGTCTGGTTGGGTCAATGGGTCACAGACTTTTGCACTTTTGCATACAAAGGATTGGGGACCAAATACTGAACATGAGTGCTTAATTTGGACATTTGCATAATGCAAAAGAAGAAAAAATGCTTGGCCCATTACTTACGCAGGGCACTGCAAATGGAACCCATAAGAGTTATTCAACCAAAGAATCCTTTTAGAACCCTTTTTTTCTTTATTTTTTTAATTACATTTTTGCCCTTTCAATGACATGGAGGGAAGACACAATCACTTCCGATTTGAATTCTGACATGTCGTGGCTCCTCTTTATTCATGCAGTTTGAGACGTGCTCAGAGGCAATATAGGAGCCTCAACCAATAAGAATCCAGGATGTTGTCAAACATTGGCAACGCACAAGTTGTGTTTGGGACCATACTACAGAATACTTAAAAGCTTAAAACTTAAATCGCTCAATAACAGATTCAAATTATTAATGTGGAAGCATGAAATTGTTGCTTGGGCAGTGTACTTGCATCAAGACAGATAATTTGTCTTGGTGTATGAGACCATTTCGTCGGTTGGATCGTCTGTGTTTGTGAAAATCGCACGGTGTCCGCCTGGTTTAAGAGTGTATACTGTAGACACTGAGAGATACATATATCCATCATAGTTAACAATAACCAGGATCAGTTTAGCAGACTCAGCCCCACAGTTTCCCATATTTCTGGAAGCTCTCTGTGTCAAAATTGGTGAAACCACCCTGGGAACAAAAAAAAAAAAAAAAAAAATAGCCAGTTCATAAATGCTTGTCATAAACCTGAACTGTGGCTTAGTCTATGATGGCCCTTTTCCACTACAGACCGGCTCTCACTCCTCTCTTTTCGTTTTCGTTCAAAAGCTTTATTGCCCATTTTTCTGGGTAAAACAATTCATATTCAGCTCCCATGGCTTTCACCACAACAACACACATCATGGATGAGTCTACAATGTTGTTGTTTATGGGCTTAATCTCTACAAACCTTCTTATATCCCATTATCGTCCCGAGGAAAGGGATGGGTTTAGGACTAGGAATGCCTAGTTTTTTGAATATTCCATATGGCCAGTATCCATACCTGGTCAGAATAAATATAAATCAACAATCTGACTTGAAACAAAAGCAAAACGATCAAGTCATAGGTATCATTGAAACTGTTAGATAACTGTAATTATCAATACTATCATTTGTATGTATTATCACAACTAACTAACTAACAAATAATATTTTTTATTAAAACTTCTTACACTCCGATCAGAGAGATGAGTAAGGCAAGGAGAGTCCATGTCTCGGTGGAGAAGTACGGAAGGTAACCCATCTTTACAGGTTCAATCGCTTCTTCTGAGTAACCCCGGACACGTCTGCTGAAGTGATTATTTTATCCCGTCATGACACCTGTGTTTCAGATCATGAAACACAGGCGAAAGAGTATGTGAGAGGTGAAGTTGAAGCCATGGCTAGTGAATGATTGAAAGGGGATCCCTGCGCAGAGGGCAAAACTCAGTGATGTTATTGTCGGCCTTTATCTTAACATCCTGCTAATAGTTGCTGCCTGTTTGATCCCTATCGGGTTTTAATAGTTTGCAGACCCATTGATTCAAGAAGGACTATGGGGCAAATATTTTTGGGCAAATATTTTCTTTCGAGTAATACTGAATTTTACATATTTGAACTCCTCTAAAAATGTGTTATGTTCTTTACATGTATGCACTTGTTTTATATCATTGGCTCCTAAAAACAGTATTTCAAAATACTAGTTCAAAACACATCACATATTACAGTAATGAAGCAACTGATTAACATGAATACAGTGCTCTTCATAAGTATTAGAAAGAGGAAGCATTTTCTGTTCTTTTAGCTCTACACTTGGATTTGAAATCAAACAATTATTATGGGGTCAAAGTAGAGATTCTCAACTTTAATTCAATGGGTTTTTAAAAAAACATTTGTAAACATACTCCCACTATTTCAGGGCTTCAAAAGTATCATATAATGTCCAAATAAAATACTAACGTTTCGTATTAGGTCAACAATCTGCCTGAAGTCTGCGACCTCACCAGGCACTATCCACTATCCACTATCCACTATCCACTCATCTTTAGAAAATCATTGACATTTCCACATGGTATTGTGTCATAGACGAGCCTCCCTACAGCAATATTATCTTGACATTGGGATCCTTTGTCCAAACCATATTTCAGGGTGTATGTTTGGTTGCAGGGGCCCAGGCTGTGCTCTCTGACTGCTCCAACTGAAGTAGACCCTGCAGTGAGGAAGAGGTCAACATGCTGCAGTACCGTCAGCCAATCACACACAAAAACCAACAGATCGCCAAGACCTCCATTGCACCATGCACGCACGCACACACACACACACACACACACACACACACACATACACACACACACACACACACACACACAAACACTGTCTCAACAGCCCCTTCCTTCACTCTCACTCTCTCTCTATGTAGGTGGGTCAGGCTGCGTATTCAGCCTCTAAGGGGGGTATTGTTGGGATGACTCTACCCATCGCCCGAGACCTGGCACCCATGGACATCCGTGTGGTCACCATCGCACCCAGTCAGTAAACACACACACATACATACGCACTCTTTCACACACTCCTCCCCCCCCCCCCCCCTTCCTCTCCATATCAGACAACCTCTCTCTCCCTCTCCTTAGGTCTGTTCTCCACTCCTCTCCTGGCGGGTTAACCTGAGAAGGTGCGTTCATTCCTGGCCCGCCAAGTGCTCTTCCCCTCGCGCCTGGGAGACCCTGCAGAGTTTGCCCACCTGGTGACATCACTGGTCGAGAACCCCATGATCAATGGAGAGGTCAACAAACTGGATGGAGCTATCCGCATGCAGCCCTGAGAGAGAGTGAGTGTGTGTGTGTGTGTGTGTGTGTGTGTGTGTGTGTGTGTGTGTGTGTCTGTGTGTGATCCAAGGTATACCACTGTGACAGCTCCGATGTGTGTGTGCATGTGAGGTGTGTGTTCATGTCTGGTACTCCAAGCTCTGCTGTACTGTACGCTCCATGCAGTTTTGTTTTGTTTTGTAAACTGATCCAGTAATAAACTTCTAATGAGTCTGAGTCTCTCCTCCTCTGTGTCTGTGTAAAGTGAGGTCAGTAGGAGCTAATAGGACAAATGAAACAAGAATGAGCCTTATGAGGCAAGTGTACCTTCATTTGTCCTATTAGAAGTGAATAGAACGCCTGGACACAGGAAATGCTAAATGCTAAAGCTCTCATAACATCACACCTGCACCAGTGTATAGCTTTATGTACATGTCATCCACAACATTTGAGTGAAGGGAAAGGGAAGCACACATAGCACTAAATAGCGGCCAATTGTGTTGAGGTTTCCAGGCTAACGGTGTCGGCATGTGCAGTCCCCTGTCTTATCTCTGCACCCCCACACGCTCTCAGCCAGGGCCACATCAACAAGGCTTTTGACAGAAAGGCTCGTCCCCTGGTTTGCCTGATTGTGTACCAGCTGAGCCATCAGAGGAGTCGCTCTCAACGAGAACATGAGGGTTGGGGCATATCTGGAGCCATCGTTCATCTGAAATTAAAAAAGTAACATCAGAGGGGAGTGCAAGGTGAGACAAGAATTGGACAAATTCAACTGAGAGTTGAAGGTCATGGACTAAATGCTATAGTAAAACTAGCAACAATCACCTTCATCTACTTAGTCTATAGGTTCTCTACCATCTCTCTAATCGTCACCATGCTCACCTTCTTCAATGTCTCCCTCTCCTGTTCTAGCTTCTCTTTTTCCAGACTCTGTTTCGCTCTTTCTTCAGCCACCATCACCAGGGCCTCTCTCCTCTTGATGGCCTCTATCTCTTTCTCCATCTGTTTCTTATCCTTTTTAAATGTCTCCTTCTCCTTCCACATCTTGAGCATTTCTCGCTCCACATCTTGCCCGTCTCTTTTGATTTTCATCCACTCCTTCTTTATCATTTGCAACTCTGCTCCGACCTTCTCTGTCTTTCTAAGCATCTCCATTGAGGTCGACTTTTCCTGCTCTAGCTTCTCCTTTTCCTGGCTCAGTTTAAGTCTTTCTTCGGCCTCCATCACCAGGGCCTCTCTCCTCTTGACTGCCTCCATTTCTTTTTCCATCTGTTTCTTGGCCTTGAGAAATGTCTCCTTCTCCTTCCACATCCCAAGCATTTCTTGCTCCACCTTCTGCCCGTCTCTTTTGATTTTCATCCACTCCTTCTTTATCATTTGCAACTCTGCTCCGACCTTCTCTGTCTTTCTAAGCATCTCTTTTGAGGTCTCCTCCTCCTGCTCTTCCTTCTCTTTTTCCTTGCTCAGTTTAAGTCTTTCTTCGGCCTCCATCACCAGGGCCTCTCTCCTCTTGACTGCCACCATATTTTTCTCCATCTCTTTCTCCATCTGTTTCTTGGCCTTGAGAAATGTCTCCTTCTCCTTCCACATCCTGAGCATTTCTTGCTCCACCTTCTGTCCGTCTCTTTGGATTTTCACGCTCTCCTTCCTCATCATATTTAACTCTGCCTCTGCCTTCTCAGCCTTTCTAAGTATCTCCTTTGAGGACTCCTTCTCTTTCTCAATCTCCATCATGAGGATCTTGATCCCACTGTCCATCTCCTCCCTCTCCCTATTGAACTCATTCCTGTCCTCCTGCAGTCTTTCTGCCTTTCTGGCCAGGATCTCCTCCTCCCTCTGCCTAACTTTTTGGTCCCTTCTCTTTTGTTTCTCATATTCCTCTATCTTTTTCTCAAACTCTGCCTTCTCTGTCTTAATCCTCTCATGCTCCTTCCTGATATCCTCAATACTCATATATATTTTCACCTCCATTGTTTTTATGCACCTACAGTAGATAGAACACAAACAAAAATGATTGAAATAATCTCCACACACCCATACTATAATGCAACAGGAATGTCAGAAAGATTCCCCAAATGAGAAAGGGATAACAATCTTTGAGTTTGCCCTTCTGAATCAGTCAACAAATACCAGTACACCGATTGGCAGCAAAGAAATGTTATTATCTATAATGTGCGTTCGGCTGGCGTCATAATGGGTTTGGAATGACTATCATGGTAATTCACTGCCTAACAACTCTTATCAGCGTTCGATGCAATGGTTCGAAGTGACTTGGTCCTGTCAGAGGCCTATGTTAGAGTCAGCAAAAGCTTCCAGTGTGGGTTGGCTGGCTATGTTTGTTGACACGCCTTGAAATATAGCCTACAATTGTGGCCAACAGGTCAAATATCAGTGGCCATATAATGGGCACATTTTATTAACTGGAATCGGCCTGGTACAGGTAGGAGCCTATAGGCTAATAAGCAGAAGACCTCTGCAAAATTAAAATAGCCCTAATTCAATTCATGCATTTAGGTCTCTCATAATAATAATAAAAAATATATTTTATTTGGAATGTGTTTTTCATTTGTAGCCGACAATTTCAAAGCCTGTGCAGTTGAGTGCAATAGACACACAAACAAAAACACAAACAAAACACTAACAACAACAAGAGGACAGGACCTAAAGGAAGGCCTTTCTAAAGATGTGAGTTTTTAGGCATATAGAAATATCCAACGCTGAATTCGACTTAATGGGAATATCATCTCCTAGTGACAGATATCTCTCAGTGACATTTTTACGCGTCCCTTGTCCAAATGCTGTAAAGGTAGTCGGCCTATGCCGTCTCAAGTATTTACAAATACAAGTGTTATAAAACTATACTATATGTCAACTATACTACATCTCTGGCCTACATTAGCCTACCTCAGTCAGTAGGCTGTGTATAAGCGCCGAATCTTCCGGTTATAATCTCTTTATATCTCACTCTGGTAATACTGATTGCACAGGTTCAGGTTGCGTCTTAGCTCGTTATGCCACTAAACTAAAAGTTCAAGAACTTTGTGTATTATTGCAGAACATTCTCAATTCTGTGTACATATCAACGTCATAATGATACCAATAGCAACGCATTTTGGGTGGAATCCTAACTCCAAATCCGCGCGCGTAAATCTTGCATTCATGTCAATGGGAATTTGATTCGATTTACACGCGGATCTCGAGTTAGGATTCCACTGCAATACACATTTAAGTTTAAGTTCATTTGAATTTATAGTGCATTTTACCCACAATATACGGCTTACACAAAAGTAGCCTACAAGACAAATACAACATTTGAAAAAACATATTGCATAGAATCAAATTTGGGGATATACAGGGTTTTTTTCTTTATAAAGTACATTACAAACATAAAGTCTCATAAAGTACATTACAAATACGAAACAATTATTAGTCCTATTTTTTATTAGTAATAATAATAAGTCTTTTATATTTAATACAAAATAGATTAAATGGTGAAATTGGTGTGTATAAATATAATAAACTTGACTCATAATTCGTATAGTGCTGTTTTTGGAGTAATTACTAATTACTAGTAATTACTAGTGTGTGCGGACTGCGCTCTCTGTCCCGTCATTCTGCTGTGGGGCAGCGGAGCACTCTGCCCCATCGTTGCGAGGGGAACAACGTGAGCGTGATTGGCGTAAGCAGGGAAAACCTCACGCAAATTATATTGGGTATGAATTCTGCCTAGCAACAGGTGGCGAAAAACTATTAAACGCTAATGTCGTTAACGTGGTCTGACATGACAGGAAATAATCACAAAGCAATTCAGTTCATCTACTGTACGTCTATCGCTAATGCTAGCTAGCTAAAGTTTTCACAATGAATCGTGTAGATTATTTGTTGACCATGCGGTTCAGTACATTGCCTTTGGAAGAGAAGTTGGAGATAAAACGTTTAGGGCCAACAGGAATGGTTTGACAAAAAGAGATGGCTAACCGCTACCACCTCGAAACATGCGCTGTTCTGTTTCCCATGTATGATTTTTGGTGGAGACTATTTGGGCATCGGCTGGATTCAAAGACATTATACATCTGTCAGAACAGAACAGACACCAGCGACTGAACGGCCTTGACATGATTTCCATTGAAAATGCATTGATCCAGGGACAGATGGATTTCAACAGTAAAGTCATCGAGAGGTTTGCTGAAGCAACGAACCGCCGCGCTACTTTCCTATTCAAGTGAGCAGGTCTGTTTGGACATGTATGACAAATGGACAATGCGCCGTTCACTGTAGACTATATTGCTTTTGTTTTGTAGTCATTTTAAACGTTATACTGGCTGTGATATAAAGTGGAGGACTAAATGTTACGTATAGGCCTAATATCTAGACAGTTGATGGGCACACTTGTTACTTGTCGCTTTCAGAACCCTGGACTGGGCTCCGGCTGTATATTCATATAGTTCCGTTAATTAGCCTAGCCTACTTTCCGTGATTTAATGTGACTTTTGTAGTGTGTTATAGCCTCTGCACTGATGCTATTTATTTCACATTTAAAATAATACAATTGATAAAACCTGATTAAACTTTCCTACAAGTTAACGATGTGCCGAATGCTTGTATTTTGATTAAACATGCAAGTTATTGAAGACACGTGTCTGTCTCATCTTTTTACTTTGTTGCAGTATAGGCGTTCTGTGTCGCGCTGAAGCGTATGAAGTGTATTCAGTTATGGGGTTTACTGTACATACTTTTTCTCTGCACTGTTCCTGCTGCAGAGGATGCGTAAACGATTTTCCCATGTTGTTTTTTGGTTGTGGTCTGTGTTTATACATTTAGGCTATTAGTTGTATCCTACTTTTCAGTTTTACAAGTCAAATCTTATGACAGATGAGATGGCACTTCAACCGATAAAATGCAGGTACATTTTGACTACTGCTGCACTACGATACCCATAGATAGACCCAATACATTGGTAACTGCACTACTTATACAGCTCATATACTGCTTATACTGTTCATACTGCATTCTGTATTTATTCTGCTTATAATGTTACTGTTAATACATATATTGCTTATACTGCACTACTTATACTGCTCATATACTGCTTATACTGCTCATATACTGCTTATACTGCACTACTTATACTGCTCATATATTGCTTATACTGCTCTACCTGTATATATTGTTCACATTGCACTTTTCTGCTTTTTTGCACTTCTGGTTAGACGCTAACTGCATTTCGTTATCTCTGTACTTGTACTCTGCACAATGACAATAAAGTTGAATCTAATCTAACACCTATTTATTGTCATGTTTTGATGGCATGTTGTTCATTCTCATGTTATGATTTAGTTTGTGATTATACACACGTTTTTAGCGTGATGATAGAGACCCACTACCAGACAAGTACAAAACATACACAAGTCACATGCAAATCCCTGCACTGCAGACGACAGACAACAACTGTCTCTGTACAACGAGTCCTGGACCTCCACTAATAGACAGATACAAAGAGAGCAGCATACAGTAGCAGCAGAGCCCAGAGGCGAGGCAAGGCAAGGCAAGGCAAGGCAAGTTTATTTATATAGCACATTTCATACACAGAGGCAATTCAAAGTGCTTTTGGGGCTAGTGTTGGGGCTGATCCTAGATCTATGTGTAACATAATAACTGAGAGACCTGCAGCAGGGCAGATCCTCATCACTGGCTGTCTGCTTTGAGCTGGTTGTCGTTGGACTCCTGGCAGCGGAACAGGTCCATCTCAATGGGGATCTGGTGAGAGTTGACACACAGTTAAAGTATGAAGGAACGAGTAAAACAGATGTCAGCGTTACACTATGAATGTTACCTAACACAGTGTCACTGTTACGTTCGGGTAGCATTGCACTATAAATTCAAATAAACTCAAACTCCTGGACAACCTCTCTTGGGTCGACATACATTAAAATGGCCCTATGAAGTCTCGAGGGAGTTTTGCAGAAATACAAATAGCTTTTTTTTAAATCTCACACTTCCATCATTTAGTAGGTAGCCTATACTGAGGATGATTGGCGCCTAGTACTGAAAAATGCAATCTGGGAAATTAAATGGGGAGTACATACTCATGCAGTACGCAAGTACAGAATTGTAGTATGGGGGTTCAAACCCGGGTCTCCCATGTGGAAGACACAAACGCTACTATTAAGCCAAGAGGACATCCTCAAGGTCTGAGGGCGACACTTCAGTTTACATGTCTCAGGCAGGGCTACCTCATCACGCGAGTGTGATTCCAAAATCACCTCTGCTACATATAGAAACGCAACAAAGTCATAGGTACAAAATTATATTTACAATCATTGTATCATTATTTTGTCTCACCTCTGTCTCTTTGCAGACGGTGAAGTTGAACCTCTGTAGAATCTCCACCATCGCCAGTTTCATCAATACCAGAGTGAATCGCATCCCGATACAGTTCCGTGGGCCCAACCCGAACGGCATGTAGGTGTATGGGTCGATGCTCTCCTTGTTCTCCTTACTGAACCTACACACGGTGTAGGGGTTAAAGAACATATCAATTAAATCACAGTAATATGATGGTTATACATGGTTGAAGAAACCTGTTTGTGTTTGGTCGTCGCATTTAGGTTTGTTTTATGGTTGTTTGTGGAACACTGCTCTTATCGTTGCTGTTGTGATTGATATTGTGGTTGTGGTTAAGATGTGGCCCATTACCTCTCTGGTTTGAACTCCTCTGGGTCTTCCCACACATCGGGGTCACGGTGCAAGGTCCAGATGGGTATCATGACGACCATACCCTTGGGGATGGTGATGCCGCTGATCTCAACAGATTTCTTGGCGACTCTTTCAAGTCGATGGGGTACAACCTGAGAGACTCGTTGATCACGCTGTCTAGATAGTCCATCTGCATCAGAGCCTCGTACTGGATAGGAGCCTGCACAGGGATATTACACTCACATGAGCACTAGTGATTGGTCGTTCACGTAGCCGTAGCCCAGAACTAACTCTTTTTCGTCGCAAATCTGAAGAGCTGTTAGTTTTTTGTGTTTTTTGGGGGGGAAATGAACACAGTACTATACTTATTCTAATCTGCATAGCCTAATTTCATGACACCCGCATACAGAACGCCATTACTTTCAATGTACGTGTGTAATAGTGTCTTGCTTTTTTGTTATACATGAATAAACAAAAAAATCGCTAAATAATGTTATCTTGATAGTTAGAAGAAAATACATTTAGATTCCACTGAACAATGTAAATGATAGATGTACACAAGGATCAATCAGAAGTCAAAATGCCACTAAACTGGGCTGCTTTTAGTGGATTGACTGCTTGGAATACTGAATGTGCTATAGTCTATTATTTCCTATCACAGTCGACAGACTACAAGAAAACTGTCAGGTGGTTCAAATGTGAATAACTTGGTATCCATTCCATTAACTGTGGCCGGGCAGCACCGAACAGCCCAGAGAACATTACCATGGTGCTTTTGAATATTAGGTCCCTATCTGGCAAAACCTTTATTGATCTTATCTCAGAGCGAAAGCTGCACTGTAATGTTTTTATCTGAAACCTGGCTAAACATGAATGCATGTCAGTCTATTAGAAGTGGGGAAAAATATATTTTCACTCTATTATTTATCTAGCCATGTCGCTGAGCAGATGAGAATTTCATGATGAATATGAATATGAATAGTACACCATCAACAGCTTCCTCCTGTGATAATGATTTAGCAACCAGCTTCAACACCAAACTAAGGGCAACTATCGACTCTGTAGCACCAGTCAAACTGAAAAAGGCTGTGGCCAAATTTAAAAGAATTTGCAGAAAGTCTGAGCGGACAAAAACTGCAGGTCCACCTTGATATTCTTCGAGAGCATCTTTCTGCTTTTAATAAGGCAATAAAAAAACGCCAAGACAGACGGGATCATTTCTCAAAATTGATAATGAATCATAACAACTCAAACAGTGCTCTTTTCAACGATTGACAGCCTTATAAATCCCGCCCACAAGACACCTGGTGATCTGCTCTCCACCTACAAATGTGAGGAATTTGCAACATACTTCTGAGATAAGAGAACCAATATTAGGTGAGGAGGATCACTCAGGCAAGACCTGAAGATGTGTTTGATGACTTGTTACCCCACCTTCCACCACATGGAAGCACTATGAACTCTTTTGCAGTGGTCATACAGAAATGCTCAGCAAAGTGGGGGTCTGTTCATCTGCACCTAAAACTACCATGGTGAAACCCCTCCTGAAGAAAAGTAACTTAGACTCTTCAGTCCTTTGCGATTTTAGGCCAATCTCCAACCTTCCCTTTTTAAGCAAAAAAATAATAATTCTTGAAAAAAAGGTGTTCAAACTGTTAAATAATCTCCTTCTTCCCAACTGTACCTTTGACATGTTCCAATCTGGCTTTTGTGCCGATCATAGCACTGAGATAGCACTATGTTGTTAAGTTATTAACTAGGTTCTTAATGACCTTAGAATTAATTAATTAATGCTGATGCCAAAATGCTCTTTGTCCTTGTCCTGGTCAAACTGTCTGCACACTTAAAGACACTACTTACAGTAACACTAAGCACCAGGCAAAAAAACAAGGTGTTACCATTGACTCAGATCTTAATTTTGAAACCCATATCAAGAATGTGACTAAAACATATTTGTATCACTTAAAGAAGAGTAAGTAAGTTTGCCGGAAATCTGCCATCGTGGAGAAATTCTGTCTGAAGTTGTCCAAACAACAACATCCTCCCTAATAATAATATATCCCCCCGAAATGAACTTGCAGTGTTGGACATTAGCTGTTGTGTTTCTACATGCGCACACGATTGGGAGAGGCAGCCACCAGAGAAAGGTCAGTCTACTCCCCTAGAACACCCCTGGCACTCACAACATGTTTATATGCAAACCGAATGTCAGGTAGGACACTGCATTTTAAAAAGCGTGTTTTCCGAACCAAAACAGCGTCCGTAAATGAAATATTTATTCATAAGGGATTTATTATAAGGGATCTTGTTCCCTGATCGCTACCGATTAAAGATAGTCATTACAACCGTTAGGAAGCTTTTAGAACGCTTGAATATTACATGGACCTTTACAGAACACAGCTGTAAAGGTGCAACCTTTCCTCTCCCAGGCTGACACTGAGAGACGAATGCATGCTTGTATTACTAGCAACCTTGATTACTGTAACACTCTCCTGTCTGGTCGACCAAAGAAAGCTCTTGGCAAATGATACAAAATGCAGCAGCACGAGTCAGATGGAGAGCACATATCACACAAGTCTCTGCACTGATTACCTGTTAGTTTTATAATTTATTTTAAGATAATTGTATTAGTTTAGAAATCACTCTATGGTCATGCACACCACTGCATGTCAGACATGCTTTTAAGGTATATACCCTGTAGATCCCTCAGGTCCTCAGGTACTGGCCTTTTAACTATTCTGAAGATTCCAACAACACCTATCTACTTCCTGTTTCAAATGAATAATACTGGGCAGAAGTCTGCACAGGGATGCTACAGACACATTAGCACACTGCAAAATACTGTCACCTATCTAACCATCTGTAGGAGTCTGCAGTGCACAGGGGTTACACACTCATCAGTACCCTCTAAAACACTGTCACTATCATGTCACTATCACACTGTCACTGTCACTATCACCTGTTCCACATGAATAGTACTATATAGGAGTCTGCAGAGGGGTTACCTTGTTGGGAAACACAGTGTCTATCTCCTCCTGCAGCTTGGTCATGATGTGAGGGTTGGTTGCCAGATTGTAGGCCAGGAAGGACAGAGAGCTACTGGTGGTCTCATAGCCAGCAAAGATGAACATCATTGCCTGGGACAAGATCTCATGGTCACTCAATCCTATGATGATGGGAGAAATGGGGTGGTAGGTGTGTTTGTAGGTATAGGTGTTTGAGGCAGGTACTGTATGTGTGTGTGTTAGATGCTAGTATACAGTGTGTGTGTGTGTGTGTGTGTGTGTGTGTGTGTGTGTGTGTGTTTAAGGCAGGCACCTTTACTCTGCTCCTCTCCCTTTGAGTTGCTGTCTTTCTGCGAGTCTATCATCAGCTGCAGGAAATCTACCCGACTCTGGAAGCAGGCTTACGTCAGATCAAAATCACATGAGAACTACCAGATGCTACCAAATCTCTACAATTGTATTACACAATACTGGCTGAAGATCGTATATTTGATCAGTTACATACCTTCCTGGTGCTAGCCACGCGATTGGACTTGATCTTCTGAAAGACAGCGTAGAAGAAATCTGTGACCGAGGCAGGGAATAGGGATACCTCCTTGTTTGCCATAACAGGACCCATGAAGGGGAAGAATGCTGGACGGACAGGAAATGCCACGGTTACAAACAGGAACAGGAAATACCATGATACGTGACTCCAATCCTATTCAATACACAGCCCTGTCCAGAAACAACTCCTAGGCTCTATCCCTAGACACTTCTGTATCCAATCCACTCAGATCTCCAAGTGTCCAGCATTTAGGAACTAGAGGTTGGTTCTGGACAGGGCCCATGTGTTTGTCAAATGAGTAGAGCGCAAACCATTGGCAGTGTGGTTTATGTCAGTCTAATCAATGAAATCAATAGCTTCATTTATTAAGCACAAAATGACTGAAAGTTATATGGGGGCAGTTGTACCGACTGTGAGGAACAGTGGGCTGAAGATGTCAAACTTGAGCATTTTCTTGATGTTGGTCACAAAGGGGTCGGAGGGGTTGTGGAGGGAGTCGATGTCGACACTGAATGAAGTACTGACGACCACATCCATACTGTATGGTCCAAAGAACCTGGAACACAACCACACAATCTCTGACTACCAGAACCACAACTACAAAATTAAACGGGGAGTTCACTGAAATTACAAATTCACCTTATCGTCTCGGAGATAAATACTCACTCCTTTAGTTCAATGGGCTCATCGTTATCAGCCGTCTTCTTCAGATTGCTGACCAAGTTACCAGAGTGCTGCTTCATGATCCTGAGCATCTGAGTTGGGAAGGATACATGGAAAAATATCATGATTGATACGTGGATTAATATGTGCAAAACATATATTAATATCATGTTTGAAACAGGAATTATTTTAATGTTTATATAGCCTGAGAATATACATCCATACAGGATACATTATGTCAAAGAATAAGTGACTCCAAAGATGAACTATTATTCTATACTCATCTGACCACTGAACTTATCGAAGATAAGATCAAATATACTTTATTGTCCCGGATGAAAATTTGTCTTGGATTAATTAATTAAAGTTGCTGCTTCACACAACAACAAACAACAATGAATACACACTATACACATAGTACAAATCACACACACACTCTCACACACACACACACACACACACACACACACACACACACACACACACACACACACGCGCGCGCATCAGAGTTGTTAGTCATTCATTTATTTGTGTTGTATAAAGGAATGAATGAAAGAAGGAGAGGAGAGATGGGACTGTACCTCTTTGATCCGCCCACTGGTGAAGGAGGGAGACAGGACACTGCGGATCCGTCTCCATGCATCATCCTCAGCGATAAACACGGCGTCATACAGAGGCCCTTTGAGATAGATATTCTAGAAAAATAATAATAATTATATACTGGAAGATTAACCTACTATTAATAATGCTATAATAACAATGATATTATCTATTTAAGGAGTCCTTATGTTTTTTTCCCCATACAACAACTTCAATTCAGCGTATTACCCTCCTGTTAGTGAAAAGGGAGTTGCATTCCTTGATGAGGATGGTTTTGATCATGGCTGTGTCCATGATACACAGGATGGGCTGACGGCCATCATAGATCCTACACACCAGCAAAAACAAAGATAGCCTCAATTCTTCGTTGCATTGATTCCACAAGATGTTGGAAACATTCCTTTGAGATTCTGGTCCATGATGACATGATTGCATCACTCAATTCCTGCAGATTTTTCAGGTTCACTTTCAAGATGTGAATCTCCCGTTCTATCACATCCCAAAGGTGTTCTATTGGATTCAGATCCTGGGAAGGCCACTGAAGAACACTGAACTCATTGTCATGTTCATGAAACCAGTTTAAGACAACTTTTGCTTTGTGACATGGTGCATTATCATGCTGGAAGTAGCCATTAGAAGATGGGTCAATTGTGGCCATGAAGGGATGCACATGGTCAGCAACAATACTCAAATAGGCTGTGGCATTCAAGCGAATATACCGTAGATAGAGACAGACAGACCCATCACAGATCCTGCACTCTTAGAAAAAAAGTGCTACCTAGAACCAAAAAGGGTTCTTCTTCCACTCTCCCTTTGAAGAAACCTTTTGGGTTCCATGTAGAACCCTTTTCCACAGAAGGTTATACAGTACCGTGCGAAAGTAATGGGACAGTGAAGCATTTTTTCTTCTTTTTGGAGTTGAAATGAGAACGTAGAGATTCTCATCTTTTATTTGATGTTATTTGTGTATATATTGGTTTATCATTCAGAAATTACAACATTTTTATGCATAATCCCCCTATTTCAGGCTACACTAAAGTGATGGGACAATTGGCTTGACAGGTGTGTTCGTCAGGTGTGTTCCATCACATAATTTGTGCAGTCTGCTATTGGTGTCTTGTCAACATGAGGACCAAAGAGATGTTATTGAAAGTCAGGGAAGCCATTATGATGCTGAAATATCAGAAAAAAATGAAACATAGCCAAAACCTTAAACCTACCAAAATCAACAGTTTGGAACTTCATTAAAAGGAAAGAAAGCACTGGTGAGCTAAGAAATCGCAAATGGCAAGGAAGACTTCTCGTGGATAACCAAAGAATGCTCACCATAATAAAAAAATAAAAATAAAAAAAACTGCCCCATAGATTAGGAACACTCTCCAGGAGGTAGGCGTCAATGAGTCAGAGACTACCATCCGCAGAAGACTTCACCAGCGGAACTACAGAGGCTACACTGCAAGGTGCAAACCACTACTTGGCCACAAAAACAGGCTGGCCAGGTTACGGTTTGCTAAAAAGTACCTAAAAGAGCCTGCAGAGTTCTGGAAAAACATGTACCAGAGTGATGGCAAGTGTAAAGTGTGGAGAAAAAAAGGAACTGCCCAATATCCACAGCATCCCACATCATCTGTGAAATATGGGGGAGGGGGTGTTATGGCTTGGGCATGTATGGCTTCCACTGTAACTGGCTCACTTGTCTCCTTTGATGAGGATGAATTCAGAAGTGTTCAGAAACATCTTGTCAGTCCAAGTACAAGTTAATTGCTCCAAACTCATTGGACGGCATTTCACCATACAGCAGGACAATGACCCAAAACATACTGCCATAGCAACTAGGAAATTATTCAGGGCCAAAAAGAGAATCCTATAGAATCCTATAGAACATGCATTTAATTTGCTGAAGAGGAGGGCAAAACATCCTAAAAAAACAAACAACAATCGCTGCAATATAGGTCTGGCAGAGCATTACCAGAGAAGATACCCAGCGTCTGGTTGGGTCAATGGGTCACAGACTTTTGCACTTTTGCATACAAAGGATTGGGGACCAAATACTGAACATGAGTGCTTAATTTGGACATTTGCATAATGCAAAAGAAGAAAAAATGCTTGGCCCATTACTTACGCAGGGCACTGCAAATGGAACCCATAAGAGTTATTCAACCAAAGAATCCTTTTAGAACCCTTTTTTTCTTTATTTTTTTAATTACATTTTTGCCCTTTCAATGACATGGAGGGAAGACACAATCACTTCCGATTTGAATTCTGACATGTCGTGGCTCCTCTTTATTCATGCAGTTTGAGACGTGCTCAGAGGCAATATAGGAGCCTCAACCAATAAGAATCCAGGATGTTGTCAAACATTGGCAACGCACAAGTTGTGTTTGGGACCATACTACAGAATACTTAAAAGCTTAAAACTTAAATCGCTCAATAACAGATTCAAATTATTAATGTGGAAGCATGAAATTGTTGCTTGGGCAGTGTACTTGCATCAAGACAGATAATTTGTCTTGGTGTATGAGACCATTTCGTCGGTTGGATCGTCTGTGTTTGTGAAAATCGCACGGTGTCCGCCTGGTTTAAGAGTGTATACTGTAGACACTGAGAGATACATATATCCATCATAGTTAACAATAACCAGGATCAGTTTAGCAGACTCAGCCCCACAGTTTCCCATATTTCTGGAAGCTCTCTGTGTCAAAATTGGTGAAACCACCCTGGGAACAAAAAAAAAAAAAAAAAAAATAGCCAGTTCATAAATGCTTGTCATAAACCTGAACTGTGGCTTAGTCTATGATGGCCCTTTTCCACTACAGACCGGCTCTCACTCCTCTCTTTTCGTTTTCGTTCAAAAGCTTTATTGCCCATTTTTCTGGGTAAAACAATTCATATTCAGCTCCCATGGCTTTCACCACAACAACACACATCATGGATGAGTCTACAATGTTGTTGTTTATGGGCTTAATCTCTACAAACCTTCTTATATCCCATTATCGTCCCGAGGAAAGGGATGGGTTTAGGACTAGGAATGCCTAGTTTTTTGAATATTCCATATGGCCAGTATCCATACCTGGTCAGAATAAATATAAATCAACAATCTGACTTGAAACAAAAGCAAAACGATCAAGTCATAGGTATCATTGAAACTGTTAGATAACTGTAATTATCAATACTATCATTTGTATGTATTATCACAACTAACTAACTAACAAATAATATTTTTTATTAAAACTTCTTACACTCCGATCAGAGAGATGAGTAAGGCAAGGAGAGTCCATGTCTCGGTGGAGAAGTACGGAAGGTAACCCATCTTTACAGGTTCAATCGCTTCTTCTGAGTAACCCCGGACACGTCTGCTGAAGTGATTATTTTATCCCGTCATGACACCTGTGTTTCAGATCATGAAACACAGGCGAAAGAGTATGTGAGAGGTGAAGTTGAAGCCATGGCTAGTGAATGATTGAAAGGGGATCCCTGCGCAGAGGGCAAAACTCAGTGATGTTATTGTCGGCCTTTATCTTAACATCCTGCTAATAGTTGCTGCCTGTTTGATCCCTATCGGGTTTTAATAGTTTGCAGACCCATTGATTCAAGAAGGACTATGGGGCAAATATTTTTGGGCAAATATTTTCTTTCGAGTAATACTGAATTTTACATATTTGAACTCCTCTAAAAATGTGTTATGTTCTTTACATGTATGCACTTGTTTTATATCATTGGCTCCTAAAAACAGTATTTCAAAATACTAGTTCAAAACACATCACATATTACAGTAATGAAGCAACTGATTAACATGAATACAGTGCTCTTCATAAGTATTGGAAAGAGGAAGCATTTTCTGTTCTTTTAGCTCTACACTTGGATTTGAAATCAAACAATTATTATGGGGTCAAAGTAGAGATTCTCAACTTTAATTCAATGGGTTTTTAAAAAAACATTTGTAAACATACTCCCACTATTTCAGGGCTTCAAAAGTATCATATAATGTCCAAATAAAATACTAATGTTTCGTATTAGGTCAACAATCTGCCTGAAGTCTGCGACCTCACCAGGCACTATCCACTATCCACTATCCACTATCCACTATCCACTCATCTTTAGAAAATCATTGACATTTCCACATGGTATTGTGTCATAGACGAGCCTCCCTACAGCAATATTATCTTGACATTGGGATCCTTTGTCCAAACCATATTTCAGGGTGTATGTTTGGTTGCAGGGGCCCAGGCTGTGCTCTCTGACTGCTCCAACTGAAGTAGACCCTGCAGTGAGGAAGAGGTCAACATGCTGCAGTACCGTCAGCCAATCACACACAAAAACCAACAGATCGCCAAGACCTCCATTGCACCATGCACGTACGCACACACACACACACACACACACACACACACACACACACACACACACACACACACACATACACACACACACACACACACACACACACACACACACAAACACTGTCTCAACAGCCCCTTCCTTCACTCTCACTCTCTCTCTATGTAGGTGGGTCAGGCTGCGTATTCAGCCTCTAAGGGGGGTATTGTTGGGATGACTCTACCCATCGCCCGAGACCTGGCACCCATGGACATCCGTGTGGTCACCATCGCACCCAGTCAGTAAACACACACACATACATACGCACTCTTTCACACACTCCTCCCCCCCCCCCCCTTCCTCTCCATATCAGACAACCTCTCTCTCCCTCTCCTTAGGTCTGTTCTCCACTCCTCTCCTGGCGGGTTAACCTGAGAAGGTGCGTTCATTCCTGGCCCGCCAAGTGCTCTTCCCCTCGCGCCTGGGAGACCCTGCAGAGTTTGCCCACCTGGTGACATCACTGGTCGAGAACCCCATGATCAATGGAGAGGTCAACAAACTGGATGGAGCTATCCGCATGCAGCCCTGAGAGAGAGTGAGTGTGTGTGTGTGTGTGTGTGTGTGTGTGTGTGTGTGTGTGTGTCTGTGTGTGATCCAAGGTATACCACTGTGACAGCTCCGATGTGTGTGTGCATGTGAGGTGTGTGTTCAAGTCTGGTACTCCAAGCTCTGCTGTACTGTACGCTCCATGCAGTTTTGTTTTGTTTTGTAAACTGATCCAGTAATAAACTTCTAATGAGTCTGAGTCTCTCCTCCTCTGTGTCTGTGTAAAGTGAGGTCAGTAGGAGCTAATAGGACAAATGAAACAAGAATGAGCCTTATGAGGCAAGTGTACCTTCATTTGTCCTATTAGAAGTGAATAGAACGCCTGGAAACAGGAAATGCTAAATGCTAAAGCTCTCATAACATCACACCTGCACCAGTGTATAGCTTTATGTACATGTCATCCACAACATTTGAGTGAAGGGAAAGGGAAGCACACATAGCACTAAATAGCGGCCAATTGTGTTGAGGTTTCCAGGCTAACGGTGTCGGCATGTGCAGTCCCCTGTCTTATCTCTGCACCCCCACACGCTCTCAGCCAGGGCCACATCAACAAGGCTTTTGACAGAAAGGCTCGTCCCCTGGTTTGCCTGATTGTGTACCAGCTGAGCCATCAGAGGAGTCGCTCTCAACGAGAACATGAGGGTTGGGGAGCCATCGTTCATCTGAAATTAAAAAAGTAACATCAGAGGGGAGTGCAAGGTGAGACAAGAATTGGAAAAATTCAACTGAGAGTTGAAGGTCATGGACTAAATGCTATAGTAAAACTAGCAACAATCACCTTCATCTACTTAGTCTATAGGTTCTCTACCATCTCTCTAATCGTCACCATGCTCACCTTTTTCAATGTCTCCCTCTCCTGTTCTAGCTTCTCTTTTTCCAGACTCTGTTTCGCTCTTTCTTCAGCCACCATCACCAGGGCCTCTCTCCTCTTGATGGCCTCTATCTCTTTTTCCATCTGTTTCTTATCCTTTTTAAATGTCTCCTTCTCCTTCCACATCTTGAGCATTTCTCGCTCCACATCCTGCCCGTCTCTTTTGATTTTCATCCACTCCTTCTTTATTATTTGCAACTCTGCTCCGACCTTCTCTGTCTTTCTAAGCATCTCCATTGAGGTCTCCTTTTCCTGCTCTAGCTTCTCCTTTTCCTGGCTCAGTTTAAGTCTTTCTTCGGCCTCCATCACCAGGGCCTCTCTCCTCTTGACTGCCTCCATTTCTTTTTCCATCTGTTTCTTGGCCTTGAGAAATGTCTCCTTCTCCTTCCACATCCCAAGCATTTCTTGCTCCACCTTCTGCCCGTCTCTTTTGATTTTCATCCACTCCTTCTTTATCATTTGCAACTCTGCTCCGACCTTCTCTGTCTTTCTAAGCATCTCCTTTGAGGTCTCCTTCTCCTGCTCTTCCTTCTCTTTTTCCTTGCTCAGTTTAAGTCTTTCTTCGGCCTCCATCACCAGGGTCTCTCTCCTCTTGACTGCCACCATATTTTTCTCCATCTCTTTCTCCATCTGTTTCTTGGCCTTGAGAAATGTCTCCTTCTCCTTCCACATCCTGAGCATTTCTTGCTCCACCTTCTGTCCGTCTCTTTGGATTTTCACGCTCTCCTTCCTCATCATATTTAACTCTGCCTCTGCCTTCTCAGCCTTTCTAAGTATCTCCTTTGAGGACTCCTTCTCTTTCTCAATCTCCATCATGAGGATCTTGATCCCACTGTCCATCTCCTCCCTCTCCCTATTGAACTCATTCCTGTCCTCCTGCAGTCTTTCTGCCTTTCTGGCCAGGATCTCCTCCTCCCTCTGCCTAACTTTTTGGTCCCTTCTCTTTTGTTTCTCATATTCCTCTATCTTTTTCTCAAACTCTGCCTTCTCTGTCTTAATCCTCTCATGCTCCTTCCTGATATCCTCAATACTCATATATATTTTCACCTCCATTGTTTTTATGCACCTTCAGTAGATAGAACACAAACAAAAATGATTGAAATAATCTCCACACACCCATACTATAATGCAACAGGAATGTCAGAAAGATTCCCCAAATGAGAATGGTATAACAATCTTTGAGTTTGCCCTTCTGAATCAGTCAACAAATACCAGTACACCGATTGGCAGCAAAGAAATGTTATTATCTATAATGTGCGTTCGGCTGGCGTCATAATGGGTTTGGAATGACTATCATGGTAATTCACTGCCTAACAACTCTTATCAGCGTTCGATGCAATGGTTCGAAGTGACTTGGTCCTGTCAGAGGCCTATGTTAGAGTCAGCAAAAGCTTCCAGTGTGGGTTGGCTGGCTATGTTTGTTGACACGCCTTGAAATATAGCCTACAATTGTGGCCAACAGGTCAAATATCAGTGGCCATATAATGGGCACATTTTATTAACTGGAATCGGCCTGGTACAGGTAGGAGCCTATAGGCTAATAAGCAGAAGACCTCGGCAAAATTAAAAAAGCCCTAATTCAATTCATGCATTTAAGTCTCTCATAATAATAATAAAAAATATATTTTATTTGGAATGTGTTTTTCATTTGTAGCCGACAATTTCAAAGCCTGTGCAGTTGAGTGCAATAGACACACAAACAAAAACACAAACAAAACACTAACAACAACAAGAGGACAGGACCTAAAGGAAGGCCTTTCTAAAGATGTGAGTTTTTAGCCATATAGAAATATCCAACGCTGAATTCGACTTAATGGGAATATCATCTCCTAGTGACAGATATCTCTCAGTGACATTTTTACGCGTCCCTTGTCCAAATGCTGTAAAGGTAGTCGGCCTATGCCGTCTCAAGTATTTACAAATACAAGTGTTATAAAACTATACTATATGTCAACTATACTACATCTCTGGCTACATTAGCCTACCTCAGTCAGTAGGCTGTGTATAAGCGCCGAATCTTCCGGTTATAATCTCTTTATATCTCACTCTGGTAATACTGATTGCACAGGTTCAGGTTGCGTCTTAGTTCGTTATGCCACTAAACTAAAAGTTCAAGAACTTTGTGTATTATTGCAGAACATTCTCAATTCTGTGTACATATCAACGTCATAATGATACCAATAGCAACGCATTTTGGGTGGAATCCTAACTCCAAATCCGCGCGCGTAAATCTTGCATTCATGTCAATGGGAAATTGATTCGATTTACACGCGGATCTCGAGTTAGGATTCCACTGCAATACACATTTAAGTTTAAGTTCATTTGAATTTATAGTGCATTTTACCCACAATATACGGCTGACACAAAAGTAGCCTACAAGACAAATACAACATTTGAAAAAACATATTGCATAGAATCAAATTTGGGGATATACAGGGTTTTTTTCTATATAAAGTACATTACAAACATAAAGTCTCATAAAGTACATTACAAATACGAAACAATTATTAGTCCTATTTTTTATTAGTAATAATAATAAGTCTTTTATATTTAATACAAAATAGATTAAATGGTGAAATTGGTGTGTATAAATATAATAAACTTGACTCATAATTCGTATAGTGCTGTTTTTGGAGTAATTACTAATTACTAGTAATTACTAGTGTGTGCGGACTGCGCTCTCTGTCCCGTCTTTCTGCTGTGGGGCAGCGGAGCACTCTTGCCCCATCGTTGCGAGGGGAACAACGTGAGCGTGTTTGGCGTAAGCAGGGAAAACCTCACGCAAATTATATTGGGTATGAATTCTGCCTAGCAACAGGTGGCGAAAAACTATTAAACGCTAATGTCGTTAACGTGGTCTGACATGACAGGAAATAATCACAAAGCAATTCAGTTCATCTACTGTACGTCTATCGCTAATGCTAGCTAGCTAAAGTTTTCACAATGAATCGTGTAGATTATTTGTTGACCATGCGGTTTAGTACATTGCCTTTGGAAGAGAAGTTGGAGATAAAACGTTTAGGGCCAACAGGAATGGTTTGACAAAAAGAGATGGCTAACCGCTACCGCCTCGAAACATGCGCTGTTCTGTTTCCCATGTATGATTTTTGGTGGAGACTATTTGGGCATCGGCTGGATTCAAAGACATTATACATCTGTCAGAACAGAACAGACACCAGCGACTGAACGGCCTTGACATGATTTCCATTGAAAATGCATTGATCCAGGGACAGATGGATTTCAACAGTAAAGTCATCGAGAGGTTTGCTGAAGCAACGAACCGCCGCGCTACTTTCCTATTCAAGTGAGCGGGTCTGTTTGGACATGTATGACAAATGGACAATGCGCCGTTCACTGTAGACTATATTGCTTTTGTTTTGTAGTCATTTTAAACGTTATACTACCTGTGATATAAAGTGGAGGACTAAATGTTACGTATAGGCCTAATATCTAGACAGTTGATGGGCACACTTGTTACTTGTCGCTTTCAGAACCCTGGACTGGGCTCCGGCTGTATATTCATATAGTTCCGTTAATTAGCCTAGCCTACTTTCCGTGATTTAATGTGACTTTTGTAGTTTGTTATAGCCTCTGCACTGATGCTATTTATTTCACATTTAAAATAATACAATTGATAAAACCTGATTAAACTTTCCTACAAGTTAACGATGTGCCGAATGCTTGTATTTTGATTAAACATGCAAGTTATTGAAGACACGTGTCTGTCTCATCTTTTTACTTTGTTGCAGTATAGGCGTTCTGTGTCGCGCTGAAGCGTATGAAGTGTATTCAGTTATGGGGTTTACTGTACATACTTTTTCTCTGCACTGTTCCTGCTGCAGAGGATGCGTAAACGATTTTCCCATGTTGTTTTTTGGTTGTGGTCTGTGTTTATACATTTAGGCTATTAGTTGTATCCTACTTTTCAGTTTTACAAGTCAAATCTTATGACAGATGAGATGGCACTTCAACCGATAAAATGCAGGTACATTTTGACTACTGCTGCACTACGATACCCATAGATAGACCCAATACATTGGTAACTGCACTACTTATACAGCTCATATACTGCTTATACTGTTCATACTGCATTCTATATTTATTCTGCTTATAATGTTACTGTTAATACATATATTGCTTATACTGCACTACTTATACTGCTCATATACTGCTTATACTGCTCATATACTGCTTATACTGCACTACTTATACTGCTCATATATTGCTTATACTGCTCATATACTGCTTATACTGCACTACTTATACTGCTCATATACTGCTTATACTGCACTACTTATACTGCTCATATATTGCTTATACTGCTCTACCTGTATATATTGTTCACATTGCACTTTTCTGCTTTTTTGCACTTCTGGTTAGACGCTAACTGCATTTCGTTATCTTTGTACTTGTACTCTGCACAATGACAATAAAGTTGAATCTAATCTAACACCTATTTATTGTCATGTTTTGATGGCATGTTGTTCATTCTCATGTTATGATTTAGTTTGTGATTATACACACGTTTTTAGCGTGATGATAGAGACCCACTACCAGACAAGTACAAAACATACACAAGTCACATGCAAATCCCTGCACTGCAGACGACAGACAACAACTGTCTCTGTACAACTAGTCCTGGACCTCCACTAATAGACAGATACAAAGAGAGCAGCATACAGTAGCAGCAGAGCCCAGAGGCGAGGCGAGGCAAGGCAAGGCAAGGCAAGTTTATTTATATAGCACATTTCATACACAGAGGCAATTCAAAGTGCTTTACGTAAAATAGATAAAAAGGAAAGAGCATGAAAAATTTTTTTGAATAAAAACGCATAAATGACAGAAAAAAAGAAAAAAAGTCACAGTGCATTTTAGGGTCACAGTGCAATTATTAGCGCCAATTTAGTTTCAATTTAAGGCAAAAGCGAAGCCCTTTTTTTTTTAAGCCCATTTTTGAAAGTAGCCAGTGTTGGGGCTGATCCTAGATCTATGTGTAACATAATAACTGAGAGACCTGCAGCAGGGCAGGTCCTCATCACTGGCTGTCTGCTTTGAGCTGGTTGTCGTTGGACTCCTGGCAGCGGAACAGGTCCATCTCAATGGGTATCTGGTGAGAGTTGACACACAGTTAAAGTATGAAGGAACGAGTAAAACAGATGTCAGCGTTACACTATGAATGTTACCTAATACAGTGTCACTGTTACGTTCGGGTAGCATTGCACTATAAATTCAAATAAACTCAAACTCCTGGACAACCTCTCTTGGGTCGACATACATTAAAATGGCCCTATGAAGTCTCGAGGGAGTTTTGCAGAAATACAAATAGCTTTTTTTTTTAAATCTCACACTTCCATCATTTAGTAGGTAGCCTATACTGAGGATGATTGGCGCCTAGTACTGAAAAATGCAATCTGGGAAATTAAATGGGGAGTACATACTCATGCAGTACGCAAGTACAGAATTGTAGTATGGGGGTTCAAACCCGGGTCTCCCATGTGGAAGACACAAACGCTACTATTAAGCCAAGAGGACATCCTCAAGGTCTGAGGGCGACACTTCAGTTTACATGTCTCAGGCAGGGCTACCTCATCACGCGAGTGTGATTCCAAAATCACCTCTGCTACATATAGAAACGCAACAAAGTCATAGGTACAAAATTATATTTACAATCATTGTATCATTATTTTGTCTCACCTCTGTCTCTTTGCAGACGGTGAAGTTGAACCTCTGTAGAATCTCCACCATCGCCAGTTTCATCAATACCAGAGTGAATCGCATCCCGATACAGTTCCGTGGGCCCAACCCGAACGGCATGTAGGTGTATGGGTCGATGCTCTCCTTGTTCTCCTTACTGAACCTACACACGGTGTAGGGGTTAAAGAACATATCAATTAAATCACAGTAATATGATGGTTATACATGGTTGAAGAAACCTGTTTGTGTTTGGTCGTCGCATTTAGGTTTGTTTTATGGTTGTTTGTGGAACACTGCTCTTATCGTTGCTGTTGTGATTGATATTGTGGTTGTGGTTAAGATGTGGCCCATTACCTCTCTGGTTTGAACTCCTCTGGGTCTTCCCACACATCGGGGTCACGGTGCAAGGTCCAGATGGGTATCATGACAACCATACCCTTGGGGATGGTGATGCCGCTGATCTCAACAGATTTCTTGGCGACTCTTTCAAGTCGATGGGGTACAACCTGAGAGACTCGTTGATCACGCTGTCTAGATAGTCCATCTGCATCAGAGCCTCGTACTGGATAGGAGCCTGCACAGGGATATTACACTCACATGAGCACTAGTGATTGGTCGTTCACGTAGCCGAAACCCAGAACTAACTATTTTTCGTTGCAAATCTGAAGAGCTGTTAGTTTTTTGTGTTCTTTTTTTGGGAAATGAACACAGTACTGTACTTATTCTAATCTGCATAGCCTAATTTCATGACACCCGCATACAGAACGCCATTACTTTCAATGTACGTGTGTAATAGTGTCTTGCTTTTTTGTTATACATGAATAAACAAAAAAATCGCTAAATAATGTTATCTTGATAGTTAGAAGAAAATACATTTAGATTCCACTGAACAATGTAAATGATAGATGTACACAAGGATCAATCAGAAGTCAAAATGCCACTAAACTGGGCTGCTTTTAGTGGATTGACTGCTTGGAATACTGAATGTGCTACAGTCTATTATTTCCTATCACAGTCGACAGACTACAAGAAAACTGTCAGGTGGTTCAAATGTGAATAACTTGGTATCCATTCCATTAACTGTGGCCGGGCAGCACCGAACAGCCCAGAGAACATTACCATGGTGCTTTTGAATATTAGGTCCCTATCTGGCAAAACCTTTATTGATCTTATCTCAGAGCGAAAGCTGCACTGTAATGTTTTTATCTGAAACCTGGCTAAACATGAATGCATGTCAGTCTATTAGAAGTGGGGAAAAATATATTTTCACTCTATTATTTATCTAGCCATGTCGCTGAGCAGATGAGAATTTCATGATGAATATGAATATGAATAGTACACCATCAACAGCTTCCTCCTGTGATAATGATTTAGCAACCAGCTTCAACACCAAACTAAGGGCAACTATCGACTCTGTAGCACCAGTCAAACTGAAAAAGGCTGTGGCCAAATTTAAAAGAATTTGCAGAAAGTCTGAGCGGACAAAAACTGCAGGTCCACCTTGATATTCTTCGAGAGCATCTTTCTGCTTTTAATAAGGCAATAAAAAAACGCCGAGACAGACGGGATCATTTCTCAAAATTGATAATGAATCATAACAACTCAAACAGTGCTCTTTTCAACGATTGACAGCCTTATAAATCCCGCCCACAAGACACCTGGTGATCTGCTCTCCACCTACAAATGTGAGGAATTTGCAACATACTTCTGAGATAAGAGAACCAATATTAGGTGAGTATTTTTTCTTGAAAAAAAGGTGTTCAAACTGTTAAATAATCTCCTTCTTCCCAACTGTACCTTTGACATGTTCCAATCTGGCTTTTGTGCCGATCATAGCACTGAGATAGCACTATGTTGTTAAGTTATTAACTAGGTTCTTAATGACCTTAGAATTAATTAATTAATGCTGATGCCAAAATGCTCTTTGTCCTTGTCCTGGTCAAACTGTCTGCACACTTAAAGACACTACTTACAGTAACACTAAGCACCAGGCAAAAAAACAAGGTGTTACCATTGACTCAGATCTTAATTTTGAAACCCATATCAAGAATGTGACTAAAACATATTTGTATCACTTAAAGAAGAGTAAGTAAGTTTGCCGGAAATCTGCCATCGTGGAGAAATTCTGTCTGAAGTTGTCCAAACAACAACATCCTCCCTAATAATAATATATCCCCCCGAAATGAACTTGCAGTGTTGGACATTAGCTGTTGTGTTTCTACATGCGCACACGATTGGGAGAGGCAGCCACCAGAGAAAGGTCAGTCTACTCCCCTAGAACACCCCTGGCACTCACAACATGTTTATATGCAAACCGAATGTCAGGTAGGACACTGCATTTTAAAAAGCGTGTTTTCCGAACCAAAACAGCGTTCGTAAATGAAATATTTATTCATAAGGGATTTATTATAAGGGATCTTGTTCCCTGATCGCTACCGATTAAAGATAGTCATTACAACCGTTAGGAAGCTTTTAGAAAGCTTGAATATTACATGGACCTTTACAGAACACAGCTGTAAAGGTGCAACCTTTCCTCTCGCAGGCTGACACTGAGAGACGAATGCATGCTTGTATTACTAGCAGCCTTGATTACTGTAACACTCTCCTGTCTGGTCGACCAAAGAAAGCTATTGGCAAATGATACAGAATGCAGCAGCACGAGTCAGATGGAGAGCACATATCACACAAGTCTCTGCACTGATTACCTGTTAGTTTTATAATTTATTTTAAGATAATTGTATTAGTTTAGAAATCACTCTATGGTCATGCACACCACTGCATGTCAGACATGCTTTTAAGGTATATACCCTGTAGATCCCTCAGGTTCTCAGGTACTAGCCTTTTAACTATTCTGAAGATTCCAACAACACCTATCTACTTCCTGTTTCAAATGAATAATACTGGGCAGAAGTCTGCACAGGGATGCTACAGACACATTAGGACACTGTAAAATACTGTCACCTATCTAACCATCTGTTCCAAAGCAATAGTAATAGATACTGTAGGAGTCTGCAGTGCACAGGGGTTACACACTCATCAGTACCCTCTAAAATACTGTCACTATCATATTTCCTGTTCCACATGAATAGTACTATATAGGAGTCTGCAGAGGGGTTACGTTGTTGGGAAACACAGTGTGTATCTCCTCCTGCAGCTTGGTCATGATGTGAGGGTTGGTTGCCAGATTGTAGGCCAGGAAGGACAGAGAGCTACTGGTGGTCTCATAGCCAGCAAAGATGAACATCATTGCCTGGGACAAGATCTCATGGTCACTCAATCCTATGATGATGGGAGAAATGGGGTGGTAGGTGTGAGAAAGGGACGAAGTAGAGTATTTCCACGGTGTGTTTGTAGGTATAGGTGTTTGAGGCAGGTACTGTATGTGTGTGTGTTAGATGCTAGTATACAGTGTGTGTGTGTGTGTGTGTGTGTGTGGATGTGTGTGTGTGTGTGTGTGTGTGTGTGTGTGTGTGTGTGTGTGTGTGTGTGTGTGTTTAAGGCAGGCACCTTTACTCTGCTCCTCTCCCTTTGAGTTGCTGTCTTTCTGCGAGTCTATCATCAGCTGCAGGAAATCTACCCGACTCTGGAAGCAGGCTTACGTCAGATCAAAATCACATGAGAACTACCAGATGCTACCAAATCTCTACAATTGTATTACACAATACTGGCTGAAGATCGTATATTTGATCAGTTATATTTACATACCTTCCTGGTGCTAGCCACGCGATTGGACTTGATCTTCTGAAAGACAGCGTAGAAGAAATCTGTGACCGAGGCAGGGAATAGGGATACCTCCATGTTTGCCATAACAGGTCCCATGAAGGGGAAGAATGCTGGACGGACAGGAAATGCCACGGTTACAAACAGGAACAGGAAATACCATGATACGTGACTCCAATCCTATTCAATGCACAGCCCTGTCCAGAAACAACTCCTAGGCTCTATCCCTAGACACTTCTGTATCCAATCCACTCAGATCTCCAAGTGTCCAGCATTTAGGAACTAGAGGTTGGTTCTGGACAGGGCCCATGTGTTTGTCAAATGAGTAGAGCGCAAACCATTGGCAGTGTGGTTTATGTCAGTCTAATCAATGAAATCAATAGCTTCATTTATTAAGCACAAAATGACTGAAAGTTATATGGGGGCAGTTGTACCGACTGTGAGGAACAGTGGGCTGAAGATGTCAAACTTGAGCATTTTCTTGATGTTGGTCACAAAGGGGTCGGAGGGGTTGTGGAGGGAGTCGATGTCGACACTGAATGAAGTACTGACGACCACATCCATACTGTATGGTCCAAAGAACCTGGAACACAACCACACAATCTCTGACTACCAGAACCACAACTACAAAATTAAACGGGGAGTTCACTGAAATTACAAATTCACCTTATCGTCTCGGAGATAAATACTCACTCCTTTAGTTCAATGGGCTCATCGTTATCAGCCGTCTTCTTCAGATTGCTGACCAAGTTACCAGAGTGCTGCTTCATGATCCTGAGCATCTGAGTTGGGAAGGATACATGGAAAAATATCATGATTGATACGTGGATTAATATGTGCAAAACATATATTAATATCATGTTTGAAACAGGAATTATTTTAATGTTTATATAGCCTGAGAATATACATCCATACAGGATACATTATGTCAAAGAATAAGTGACTCCAAAGATGAACTATTATTCTATACTCTGTCATCTGACCACTGAACTTATCGAAGATAAGATCAAATATACTTTATTGTCCCGGATGAAAATTTGTCTTGTATTAATTCATTAAAGTTGCTGCTTCACACAACAACAAACAACAATGAATACACACTATACACATAGTACAAATCACACACACACTCTCACACACACACACACACACACACACACACACACACACACACACACACACACACACACACACACGCGCGCGCATCAGAGTTGTTAGTCATTCATTTATTTGTGTTGTATAAAGGAATGAATGAAAGAAGGAGAGGAGAGATGGGACTGTACCTCTTTGATCCGCCCACTGGTGAAGGAGGGAGACAGGACACTGCGGATCCGTCTCCATGCATCATCCTCAGCGATAAACACGGCGTCATACAGAGGCCCTTTGAGATAGATATTCTAGAAAAATAATAATAATTATATACTGGAAGATTAACCTACTATTAATAATGCTATAATAACAATGATATTATCTATTTAAGGAGTCCTTATGTTTTTTTCCCCATACAACAACTTCAATTCAGCGTATTACCCTCCTGTTAGTGAAAAGGGAGTTGCATTCCTTGATGAGGATGGTTTTGATCATGGCTGTGTCCATGATACACAGGATGGGCTGACGGCCATCATAGATCCTACACACCAGCAAAAACAAAGATAGCCTCAATTCTTCGTTGCATTGATTCCACAAGATGTTGGAAACATTCCTTTGAGATTCTGGTCCATGATGACATGATTGCATCACTCAATTCCTGCAGATTTTTCAGGTTCACTTTCAAGATGTGAATCTCCCGTTCTATCACATCCCAAAGGTGTTCTATTGGATTCAGATCCTGGGAAGGCCACTGAAGAACACTGAACTCATTGTCATGTTCATGAAACCAGTTTAAGACAACTTTTGCTTTGTGACATGGTGCATTATCATGCTGGAAGTAGCCATTAGAAGATGGGTCAATTGTGGCCATGAAGGGATGCACATGGTCAGCAACAATACTCAAATAGGCTGTGGCATTCAAGCGAATATACCGTAGATAGAGACAGACAGACCCATCACAGATCCTGCACTCTTAGAAAAAAAGTGCTACCTAGAACCAAAAAGGGTTCTTCTTCCACTCTCCCTTTGAAGAAACCTTTTGGGTTCCATGTAGAACCCTTTTCCACAGAAGGTTATACAGTACCGTGCGAAAGTAATGGGACAGTGAAGCATTTTTTCTTCTTTTTGGAGTTGAAATGAGAACGTAGAGATTCTCATCTTTTATTTGATGTTATTTGTGTATATATTGGTTTATCATTCAGAAATTACAACATTTTTATGCATAATCCCCCTATTTCAGGCTACACTAAAGTGATGGGACAATTGGCTTGACAGGTGTGTTCGTCAGGTGTGTTCCATCACATAATTTGTGCAGTCTGCTATTGGTGTCTTGTCAACATGAGGACCAAAGAGATGTTATTGAAAGTCAGGGAAGCCATTATGATGCTGAAATATCAGAAAAAAATGAAACATAGCCAAAACCTTAAACCTACCAAAATCAACAGTTTGGAACTTCATTAAAAGGAAAGAAAGCACTGGTGAGCTAAGAAATCGCAAATGGCAAGGAAGACTTCTCGTGGATAACCAAAGAATGCTCACCATAATAAAAAAATAAAAATAAAAAAAACTGCCCCATAGATTAGGAACACTCTCCAGGAGGTAGGCGTCAATGAGTCAGAGACTACCATCCGCAGAAGACTTCACCAGCGGAACTACAGAGGCTACACTGCAAGGTGCAAACCACTACTTGGCCACAAAAACAGGCTGGCCAGGTTACGGTTTGCTAAAAAGTACCTAAAAGAGCCTGCAGAGTTCTGGAAAAACATGTACCAGAGTGATGGCAAGTGTAAAGTGTGGAGAAAAAAAGGAACTGCCCAATATCCACAGCATCCCACATCATCTGTGAAATATGGGGGAGGGGGTGTTATGGCTTGGGCATGTATGGCTTCCACTGTAACTGGCTCACTTGTCTCCTTTGATGAGGATGAATTCAGAAGTGTTCAGAAACATCTTGTCAGTCCAAGTACAAGTTAATTGCTCCAAACTCATTGGACGGCATTTCACCATACAGCAGGACAATGACCCAAAACATACTGCCATAGCAACTAGGAAATTATTCAGGGCCAAAAAGAGAATCCTATAGAATCCTATAGAACATGCATTTAATTTGCTGAAGAGGAGGGCAAAACATCCTAAAAAAACAAACAACAATCGCTGCAATATAGGTCTGGCAGAGCATTACCAGAGAAGATACCCAGCGTCTGGTTGGGTCAATGGGTCACAGACTTTTGCACTTTTGCATACAAAGGATTGGGGACCAAATACTGAACATGAGTGCTTAATTTGGACATTTGCATAATGCAAAAGAAGAAAAAATGCTTGGACCATTACTTACGCAGGGCACTGCAAATGGAACCCATAAGAGTTATTCAACCAAAGAATCCTTTTAGAACCCTTTTTTTCTTTATTTTTTTAATTACATTTTTGCCCTTTCAATGACATGGAGGGAAGACACAATCACTTCCGATTTGAATTCTGACATGTCGTGGCTCCTCTTTATTCATGCAGTTTGAGACGTGCTCAGAGGCAATATAGGAGCCTCAACCAATGAGAATCCAGGATGTTGTCAAACATTGGCAACGCACAAGTTGTGTTTGGGACCATACTACAGAATACTTAAAAGCTTAAAACTTAAATCGCTCAATAACAGATTCAAATTATTAATGTGGAAGCATGAAATTGTTGCTTGGGCAGTGTACTTGCATCAAGACAGATCATTTGTCTTGGTGTATGAGACCATTTCGTCGGTTGGATCGTCTGTGTTTGTGAAAATCGCACGGTGTCCGCCTGGTTTAAGAGTGTATACTGTAGACACTGAGAGATATATATATCCATCATAGTTAACAATAACCAGGATCAGTTTAGCAGACTCACCCCCACAGTTTCCCATATTTCTGGAAGCTCTCTGTGTCAAAATTGGTGAAACCACCCTGGGAACAAAAAAAAAAAAAAAAAAAATAGCCAGTTCATAAATGCTTGTCATAAACCTGAACTGTGGCTTAGTCTATGATGGCCCTTTTCCACTACAGACCGGCTCTCACTCCTCTCTTTTCGTTTTCGTTCAAAAGCTTTATTGCCCATTTTTCTGGGTAAAACAATTCATATTCAGCTCCCATGGCTTTCACCACAACAACACACATCATGGATGAGTCTACAATGTTGTTGTTTATGGGCTTAATCTCTACAAACCTTCTTATATCCCATTATCGTCCCGAGGAAAGGGATGGGTTTAGGACTAGGAATGCCTAGTTTTTTGAATATTCCATATGGCCAGTATCCATACCTGGTCAGAATAAATATAAATCAACAATCTGACTTGAAACAAAAGCAAAACGATCAAGTCATAGGTATCATTGAAACTGTTAGATAACTGTAATTATCAATACTATCATTTGTATGTATTATCACAACTAACTAACTAACAAATAATATTTTTTATTAAAACTTCTTACACTCCGATCAGAGAGATGAGTAAGGCAAGGAGAGTCCATGTCTCGGTGGAGAAGTACGGAAGGTAACCCATCTTTACAGGTTCAATCGCTTCTTCTGAGTAACCCCGGACACGTCTGCTGAAGTGATTATTTTATCCCGTCATGACACCTGTGTTTCAGATCATTAAACACAGGCGAAAGAGTATGTGAGAGGTGAAGTTGAAGCCATGGCTAGTGAATGATTGAAAGGGGATCCCTGCGCAGAGGGCAAAACTCAGTGTTATTGTCGGCCTTTATCTTAACATCCTGCTAATAGTTGCTGCCTGTTTGATCTCTATCGGGTTTTAATAGTTTGCAGACCCATTGATTCAAGAAGGAGTATGGGGCAAATATTTTTGGGCAAATATTTTCTTTCGAGTAATACTGAATTTTACATATTTGAACTCCTCTAAAAATGTGTTATGTTCTTTACATGTATGCACTTGTTTTATATCATTGGCTCCTAAAAACAGTATTTCAAAATACTAGTTCAAAACACATCACATATTACAGTAATGAAGCAACTGATTAACATGAATACAGTGCTCTTCATAAGTATTGGAAAGAGGAAGCATTTTCTGTTCTTTTAGCTCTACACTTGGATTTGAAATCAAACAATTATTATGGGGTCAAAGTAGAGATTCTCAACTTTAATTCAATGGGTTTTTAAAAAAACATTTGTAAACATACTCCCACTATTTCAGGGCTTCAAAAGTATCATATAATGTCCAAATAAAATACTAATGTTTCGTATTAGGTCAACAATCTGCCTGAAGTCTGCGACCTCACCAGGCACTATCCACTATCCACTATCCACTATCCACTCATCTTTAGAAAATCATTGACATTTCCACATGGTATTGTGTCATAGACGAGCCTCCCTACAGCAATATTATCTTGACATTGGGATCCTTTGTCCAAACCATATTTCAGGGTGTATGTTTGGTTGCAGGGGCCCAGGCTGTGCTCTCTGACTGCTCCAACTGAAGTAGACCCTGCAGTGAGGAAGAGGTCAACATGCTGCAGTACCGTCAGCCAATCACACACAAAAACCAACAGATCGCCAAGACCTCCATTGCACCATGCACGCACGCACACACACACACACACACACACACACACACACACACACATACACACACACACACACACACACACACACACACACACACAAACACTGTCTCAACAGCCCCTTCCTTCACTCTCACTCTCTCTCTATGTAGGTGGGTCAGGCTGCGTATTCAGCCTCTAAGGGGGGTATTGTTGGGATGACTCTACCCATCGCCCGAGACCTGGCACCCATGGACATCCGTGTGGTCACCATCGCACCCAGTCAGTAAACACACACACATACATACGCACTCTTTCACACACTCCTCCCCCCCCCCCCTTCCTCTCCATATAAGACAACCTCTCTCTCCCTCTCCTTAGGTCTGTTCTCCACTCCTCTCCTGGCGGGTTAACCTGAGAAGGTGCGTTCATTCCTGGCCCGCCAAGTGCTCTTCCCCTCGCGCCTGGGAGACCCTGCAGAGTTTGCCCACCTGGTGACATCACTGGTCGAGAACCCCATGATCAATGGAGAGGTCAACAAACTGGATGGAGCTATCCGCATGCAGCCCTGAGAGAGAGTGAGTGTGTGTGTGTGTGTGTGTGTGTGTGTGTGTGTGTGTGTGTGTCTGTGTGTGATCCAAGGTATACCACTGTGACAGCTCCGATGTGTGTGTGCATGTGAGGTGTGTGTTCATGTCTGGTACTCCAAGCTCTGCTGTACTGTACGCTCCATGCAGTTTTGTTTTGTTTTGTAAACTGATCCAGTAATAAACTTCTAATGAGTCTGAGTCTCTCCTCCTCTGTGTCTGTGTAAAGTGAGGTCAGTAGGAGCTAATAGGACAAATGAAACAAGAATGAGCCTTATGAGGCAAGTGTACCTTCATTTGTCCTATTAGAAGTGAATAGAACGCCTGGACACAGGAAATGCTAAATGCTAAAGCTCTCATAACATCACACCTGCACCAGTGTATAGCTTTATGTACATGTCATCCACAACATTTGAGTGAAGGGAAAGGGAAGCACACATAGCACTAAATAGCGGCCAATTGTGTTGAGGTTTCCAGGCTAACGGTGTCGGCATGTGCAGTCCCCTGTCTTATCTCTGCACCCCCACACGCTCTCAGCCAGGGCCACATCAACAAGGCTTTTGACAGAAAGGCTCGTCCCCTGGTTTGCCTGATTGTGTACCAGCTGAGCCATCAGAGGAGTCGCTCTCAACGAGAACATGAGGGTTGGGGCATATCTGGAGCCATCGTTCATCTGAAATTAAAAAAGTAACATCAGAGGGGAGTGCAAGGTGAGACAAGAATTGGACAAATTCAACTGAGAGTTGAAGGTCATGGACTAAATGCTATAGTAAAACTAGCAACAATCACCTTCATCTACTTAGTCTATAGGTTCTCTACCATCTCTCTAATCGTCACCATGCTCACCTTCTTCAATGTCTCCCTCTCCTGTTCTAGCTTCTCTTTTTCCAGACTCTGTTTCGCTCTTTCTTCAGCCACCATCACCAGGGCCTCTCTCCTCTTGATGGCCTCTATCTCTTTCTCCATCTGTTTCTTATCCTTTTTAAATGTCTCCTTCTCCTTCCACATCTTGAGCATTTCTCGCTCCACATCTTGCCCGTCTCTTTTGATTTTCATCCACTCCTTCTTTATCATTTGCAACTCTGCTCCGACCTTCTCTGTCTTTCTAAGCATCTCCATTGAGGTCTACTTTTCCTGCTCTAGCTTCTCCTTTTCCTGGCTCAGTTTAAGTCTTTCTTCGGCCTCCATCACCAGGGCCTCTCTCCTCTTGACTGCCTCCATTTCTTTTTCCATCTGTTTCTTGGCCTTGAGAAATGTCTCCTTCTCCTTCCACATCCCAAGCATTTCTTGCTCCACCTTCTGCCCGTCTCTTTTGATTTTCATCCACTCCTTGCTCAGTTTAAGTCTTTCTTCGGCCTCCATCACCAGGGCCTCTCTCCTCTTGACTGCCACCATATTTTTCTCCATCTCTTTCTCCATCTGTTTCTTGGCCTTGAGAAATGTCTCCTTCTCCTTCCACATCCTGAGCATTTCTTGCTCCACCTTCTGTCCGTCTCTTTGGATTTTCACGCTCTCCTTCCTCATCATATTTAACTCTGCCTCTGCCTTCTCAGCCTTTCTAAGTATCTCCTTTGAGGACTCCTTCTCTTTCTCAATCTCCATCATGAGGATCTTGATCCCACTGTCCATCTCCTCCCTCTCGCTATTGAACTCATTCCTGTCCTCCTGCAGTCTTTCTGCCTTTCTGGCCAGGATCTCCTCCTCCCTCTGCCTAACTTTTTGGTCCCTTCTCTTTTGTTTCTCATATTCCTCTATCTTTTTCTCAAACTCTGCCATCTCTGTCTTAATCCTCTCATGCTCCTTCCTGATATCCTCAATACTCATATATATTTTCACCTCCATTGTTTTTATGCACCTACAGTAGATAGAACACAAACAAAAATGATTGAAATAATCTCCACACACCCATACTATAATGCAACAGGAATGTCAGAAAGATTCCCCAAATGAGAATGGTATAACAATCTTTGAGTTTGCCTTTCTGAATCAGTCAACAAATACCAGTACACCGATTGGCAGCAAAGAAATGTTATTATCTATAATGTGCGTTCGGCTGGCGTCATAATGGGTTTGGAATGACTATCGTGGTAATTCACTGCCTAACAACTCTTATCAGCGTTCGATGCAATGGTTCGAAGTGACTTGGTCCTGTCAGAGGCCTATGTTAGAGTCAGCAAAAGCTTCCAGTGTGGGTTGGCTGGCTATGTTTGTTGACACGCCTTGAAATATAGCCTACAATTGTGGTCAACAGGTCAAATATCAGTGGCCATATAATGGGCACATTTCATTAACTGGAATCGGCCTGGTACAGGTAGGAGCCTATAGGCTAACAAGCAGAAGACCTCCGCAAAATTAAAATAGCCCTAATTCAATTCATGCATTTAGGTCTCTAATAATAATAAAAAATATATTTGATTTGGAATGTGTTTTTCATTTGTAGCCAACAATTTCAAAGCCTGTGCAGTTGAGTGCAATAGACACACAAACAAAAACACAAACAAAACACTAACAACAACAAGAGGACAGGACCTAAAGGAAGGCCTTTCTAAAGATGTGAGTTTTTAGGCATATAGAAATATCCAACGCTGAATTCGACTTAATGGGAATATCATCTCCTAGTGACAGATATCTCTCAGTGACATTTTTACGCGTCCCTTGTCCAAATGCTGTAAAGGTAGTCGGCCTATGCCGTCTCAAGTATTTACAAATACAAGTGTTATAAAACTATACTATATGTCAACTATACTACATCTCTGGCCTACATTAGCCTACCTCAGTCAGTAGGCTGTGTATAAGCGCCGAATCTTCCGGTTATAATCTCTTTATATCTCACTCTGGTAATACTGATTGCACAGGTTCAGGTTGCGTCTTAGCTCGTTATGCCACTGAACTAAAAGTTCAAGAACTTTGTGTATTATTGCAGAACATTCTCAATTCTGTGTACATATCAACGTCATAATGATACCAATAGCAACGCATTTTGGGTGGAATCCTAACTCCAAATCCGCGTGCGTAAATCTTGCGTTCATGTCAATGGGAAATTGATTCGATTTACACGCGGATCTCGAGTTAGGATTCCACTGCAATACACATTTAAGTTTCATTTGAATTCCACTGCAATACACATTTAAAGTTCATTTGAATTTATAGTGCATTTTACCCACAATATACGGCTTACACAAAAGTAGCCTACAAGACAAATACAACATTTGAAAAAACATATTGCATAGAATCAAATTTGGGGATATACAGGTTTTTTTTCTTTATAAAGTACATTACAAACATAAAGTCTCATAAAGTACATTACAAATACGAAACAATTATTAGTCATATTTTTTATTAGTAATAATAATAAGTATTTTATATTTAATACAAAATAGATTAAATGGTGAAATTGGTGTGTATAAATATATAAAACTTGACTCATAATCCGTATAGTGCTGTTTTTGGAGTAATTACTAATTATTAGTAATTACTAGTGTGTGCGGACTGCGCTCTCTGTCCCGTCTTTCTGCTGTGGGGCAGCGGAGCACTCTGCCCCATCGTTGCGAGGGGAACAACGTGAGCGTGTTTGGCGTAAGCAGGGAAAACCTCACGCAAATTATATTGGGTATGAATTCTGCCTAGCAACAGGTGGCGAAAAACTATTAAACGCTAATGTCGTTAACGTGGTCTGACATGACAGGAAATAATCACAAAGCAATTCAGTTCATCTACTGTACGTCTATCGCTAATGCTAGCTAGCTAAAGTTTTCACAATGAATCGTGTAGATTATTTGTTGACCATGCGGTTTAGTACATTGCCTTTGGAAGAGAAGTTGGAGATAAAACGTTTAGGGCCAACAGGAATGGTTTGACAAAAAGAGATGGCTAACCGCTACCACCTCGACACATGCGCTGTTCTGTTTCCCATGTATGATTTTTGGTGGAGACTATTTGGGCATCGGCTGGATTCAAAGACATTATACATCTGTCAGAACAGAACAGACACCAGCGACTGAACGGCCTTGACATGATTTCCATTGAAAATGCATTGATCCAGGGACAGATGGATTTCAACAGTAAAGTCATCGAGAGGTTTGCTGAAGCAACGAACCGCCGCGCTACTTTCCTATTCAAGTGAGCGGGTCTGTTTGGACATGTATGACAAATGGACAATGCGCCGTTCACTGTAGACTATATTGCTTTTGTTTTGTAGTCATTTTAAACGTTATACTACCTGTGATATAAAGTGGAGGACTAAATGTTACGTATAGGCCTAATATCTAGACAGTTGATGGGCACACTTGTTACTTGTCGCTTTCAGAACCCTGGACTGGGCTCCGGCTGTATATTCATATAGTTCCGTTAATTAGCCTAGCCTACTTTCCGTGATTTAATGTGACTTTTGTAGTGTGTTATAGCCTCTGCACTGATGCTATTTATTTCACATTTAAAATAATACAATTGATAAAACCTGATTAAACTTTCCTACAAGTTAACGATGTGCCGAATGCTTGTATTTTGATTAAACATGCAAGTTATTGAAGACACGTGTCTGTCTCATCTTTTTACTTTGTTGCAGTATAGGCGTTCTGTGTCGCGCTGAAGCGTATGAAGTGTATTCAGTTATGGGGTTTACTGTACATACTTTTTCTCTGCACTGTTCCTGCTGCAGAGGATGCGTAAACGATTTTCCCATGTTGTTTTTTGGTTGTGGTCTGTGTTTATACATTTAGGCTATTAGTTGTATCCTACTTTTCAGTTTTACAAGTCAAATCTTATGACAGATGAGATGGCACTTCAACCGATAAAATGCAGGTACATTTTGACTACTGCTGCACTACGATACCCATAGATAGACCCAATACATTGGTAACTGCACTACTTATACAGCTCATATACTGCTTATACTGTTCATACTGCATTCTATATTTATTCTGCTTATAATGTTACTGTTAATACATATATTGCTTATACTGCACTACTTATACTGCTCATATACTGCTTATACTGCTCATATACTGCTTATACTGCACTACTTATACTGCTCATATATTGCTTATACTGCTCATATACTGCTTATACTGCACTACTTATACTGCTCATATACTGCTTATACTGCACTACTTATACTGCTCATATACTGCTTATACTGCACTACTTATACTGCTCATATATTGCTTATACTGCTCTACCTGTATATATTGTTCACATTGCACTTTTCTGCTTTTTTGCACTTCTGGTTAGACGCTAACTGCATTTCGTTATCTCTGTACTTGTACTCTGCACAATGACAATAAAGTTGAATCTAATCTAACACCTATTTATTGTCATGTTTTGATGGCATGTTGTTCATTCTCATGTTATGATTTAGTTTGTGATTATACACACGTTTTTAGCGTGATGATAGAGACCCACTACCAGACAAGTACAAAACATACACAAGTCACATGCAAATCCCTGCACTGCAGACGACAGACAACAACTGTCTCTGTACAACTAGTCCTGGACCTCCACTAATAGACAGATACAAAGAGAGCAGCATACAGTAGCAGCAGAGCCCAGAGGCGAGGCGAGGCAAGGCAAGGCAAGGCAAGTTTATTTATATAGCACATTTCATACACAGAGGCAATTCAAAGTGCTTTACGTAAAATAGATAAAAAGGAAAGAGCATGAAAACAAAATTAGAATAAAAACGCATAAAAGACAGAAACAAAGAAAAAAAGTCACAGTGCATTTTAGGGTCACAGTGCAATTATTAGCGCCAATTTAGTTTCAATTTAAGGCAAAAGCGAAGCCCTTTTTTTTTTAAGCCCATTTTTGAAAGTAGCCAGTGTTGGGGCTGATCCTAGATCTATGTGTAACATAATAACTGAGAGACCTGCAGCAGGGCAGGTCCTCATCACTGGCTGTCTGCTTTGAGCTGGTTGTCGTTGGACTCCTGGCAGCGGAACAGGTCCATCTCAATGGGTATCTGGTGAGAGTTGACACACAGTTAAAGTATGAAGGAACGAGTAAAACAGATGTCAGCGTTACACTATGAATGTTACCTAATACAGTGTCACTGTTACGTTCGGGTAGCATTGCACTATAAATTCAAATAAACTCAAACTCCTGGACAACCTCTCTTGGGTCGACATACATTAAAATGGCCCTATGAAGTCTCGAGGGAGTTTTGCAGAAATACAAATAGCTTTTTTTTTTTAAATCTCACACTTCCATCATTTAGTAGGTAGCCTATACTGAGGATGATTGGCGCCTAGTACTGAAAAATGCAATCTGGGAAATTAAATGGGGAGTACATACTCATGCAGTACGCAAGTACAGAATTGTAGTATGGGGGTTCAAACCCGGGTCTCCCATGTGGAAGACACAAACGCTACTATTAAGCCAAGAGGACATCCTCAAGGTCTGAGGGCGACACTTCAGTTTACATGTCTCAGGCAGGGCTACCTCATCACGCGAGTGTGATTCCAAAATCACCTCTGCTACATATAGAAACGCAACAAAGTCATAGGTACAAAATTATATTTACAATCATTGTATCATTATTTTGTCTCACCTCTGTCTCTTTGCAGACGGTGAAGTTGAACCTCTGTAGAATCTCCACCATCGCCAGTTTCATCAATACCAGAGTGAATCGCATCCCGATACAGTTCCGTGGGCCCAACCCGAACGGCATGTAGGTGTATGGGTCGATGCTCTCCTTGTTCTCCTTACTGAACCTACACACGGTGTAGGGGTTAAAGAACATATCAATTAAATCACAGTAATATGATGGTTATACATGGTTGAAGAAACCTGTTTGTGTTTGGTCGTCGCATTTAGGTTTGTTTTATGGTTGTTTGTGGAACACTGCTCTTATCGTTGCTGTTGTGATTGATATTGTGGTTGTGGTTAAGATGTGGCCCATTACCTCTCTGGTTTGAACTCCTCTGGGTCTTCCCACACATCGGGGTCACGGTGCAAGGTCCAGATGGGTATCATGACGACCATACCCTTGGGGATGGTGATGCCGCTGATCTCAACAGATTTCTTGGCGACTCTTTCAAGTCGATGGGGTACAACCTGAGAGACTCGTTGATCACGCTGTCTAGATAGTCCATCTGCATCAGAGCCTCGTACTGGATAGGAGCCTGCACAGGGATATTACACTCACATGAGCACTAGTGATTGGTCGTTCACGTAGCCGAAACCCAGAACTAACTATTTTTCGTTGCAAATCTGAAGAGCTGTTAGTTTTTTGTGTTCTTTTTTTGGGAAATGAACACAGTACTGTACTTATTCTAATCTGCATAGCCTAATTTCATGACACCCGCATACAGAACGCCATTACTTTCAATGTACGTGTGTAATAGTGTCTTGCTTTTTTGTTATACATGAATAAACAAAAAAATCGCTAAATAATGTTATCTTGATAGTTAGAAGAAAATACATTTAGATTCCACTGAACAATGTAAATGATAGATGTACACAAGGATCAATCAGAAGTCAAAATGCCACTAAACTGGGCTGCTTTTAGTGGATTGACTGCTTGGAATACTGAATGTGCTACAGTCTATTATTTCCTATCACAGTCGACAGACTACAAGAAAACTGTCAGGTGGTTCAAATGTGAATAACTTGGTATCCATTCCATTAACTGTGGCCGGGCAGCACCGAACAGCCCAGAGAACATTACCATGGTGCTTTTGAATATTAGGTCCCTATCTGGCAAAACCTTTATTGATCTTATCTCAGAGCGAAAGCTGCACTGTAATGTTTTTATCTGAAACCTGGCTAAACATGAATGCATGTCAGTCTATTAGAAGTGGGGAAAAATATATTTTCACTCTATTATTTATCTAGCCATGTCGCTGAGCAGATGAGAATTTCATGATGAATATGAATATGAATAGTACACCATCAACAGCTTCCTCCTGTGATAATGATTTAGCAACCAGCTTCAACACCAAACTAAGGGCAACTATCGACTCTGTAGCACCAGTCAAACTGAAAAAGGCTGTGGCCAAATTTAAAAGAATTTGCAGAAAGTCTGAGCGGACAAAAACTGCAGGTCCACCTTGATATTCTTCGAGAGCATCTTTCTGCTTTTAATAAGGCAATAAAAAAACGCCGAGACAGACGGGATCATTTCTCAAAATTGATAATGAATCATAACAACTCAAACAGTGCTCTTTTCAACGATTGACAGCCTTATAAATCCCGCCCACAAGACACCTGGTGATCTGCTCTCCACCTACAAATGTGAGGAATTTGCAACATACTTCTGAGATAAGAGAACCAATATTAGGTGAGGAGGATCACTCAGGCAAGACCTGAAGATGTGTTTGATGACTTGTTACCCCACCTTCCACCACATGGAAGCACTATGAACTCTTTTGCAGTGGTCATACAGAAATGCTCAGCAAAGTGGGGGTCTGTTCATCTGCACCTAAAACTACCGTGGTGAAACCCCTCCTGAAGAAAAGTAACTTAGACTCTTCAGTCCTTTGCGATTTTAGGCCAATCTCCAACCTTCCCTTTTTAAGCAAAAAAATAATAATTCTTGAAAAAAAGGTGTTCAAACTGTTAAATAATCTCCTTCTTCCCAACTGTACCTTTGACATGTTCCAATCTGGCTTTTGTGCCGATCATAGCACTGAGATAGCACTATGTTGTTAAGTTATTAACTAGGTTCTTAATGACCTTAGAATTGATTAATTAATGCTGATGCCAAAATGCTCTTTGTCCTTGTCCTGGTCAAACTGTCTGCACACTTAAAGACACTACTTACAGTAACACTAAGCACCAGGCAAAAAAACAAGGTGTTACCATTGACTCAGATCTTAATTTTGAAACCCATATCAAGAATGTGACTAAAACATATTTGTATCACTTAAAGAAGAGTAAGTAAGTTTGCCGGAAATCTGCCATCGTGGAGAAATTCTGTCTGAAGTTGTCCAAACAACAACATCCTCCCTAATAATAATATATCCCCCCGAAATGAACTTGCAGTGTTGGACATTAGCTGTTGTGTTTCTACATGCGCACACGATTGGGAGAGGCAGCCACCAGAGAAAGGTCAGTCTACTCCCCTAGAACACCCCTGGCACTCACAACATGTTTATATGCAAACCGAATGTCAGGTAGGACACTGCATTTTAAAAAGCGTGTTTTCCGAACCAAAACAGCATTCGTAAATGAAATATTTATTCATAAGGGATTTATTATAAGGGATCTTGTTCCCTGATCGCTACCGATTAAAGATAGTCATTACAACCGTTAGGAAGCTTTTAGAAAGCTTGAATATTACATGGACCTTTACAGAACACAGCTGTAAAGGTGCAACCTTTCCTCTCGCAGGCTGACACTGAGAGACGAATGCATGCTTGTATTACTAGCAGCCTTGATTACTGTAACACTCTCCTGTCTGGTCGACCAAAGAAAGCTATTGGCAAATGATACAGAATGCAGCAGCACGAGTCAGATGGAGAGCACATATCACACAAGTCTCTGCACTGATTACCTGTTAGTTTTATAATTTATTTTATTATAATTGTATTAGTTTAGAAATCACTCTATGGTCATGCACACCACTGCATGTCAGACATGCTTTTAAGGTATATACCCTGTAGATCCCTCAGGTTCTCAGGTACTAGCCTTTTAACTATTCTGAAGATTCCAACAACACCTATCTACTTCCTGTTTCAAATGAATAATACTGGGCAGAAGTCTGCACAGGGATGCTACAGACACATTAGCACACTGTAAAATACTGTCACCTATCTAACCATCTGTTCCAAAGCAATAGTAATAGATACTGTAGGAGTCTGCAGTGCACAGGGGTTACACACTCATCAGTACCCTCTAAAATACTGTCACTATCATATTTCCTGTTCCACATGAATAGTACTATATAGGAGTCTGCAGAGGGGTTACCTTGTTGGGAAACAGTGTCTATCTCCTCCTGCAGCTTGGTCATAATGTGAGGGCTGGTTGCCAGATTGTAGGCCAGGAAGGACAGAGAGCTACTGGTGGTCTCATAGAGTGTTTCCACAGTGTAATGAAATCGATAGCTTCATTTATTAAGCACAAAATGATTGAGACTGAAAGCTATATGGAGGCAGTTGTACCGACTGTGAGGAACAGTGAGCTGAAGATGTCAAACTTGAGCATTTTCTTGATGTTGGTCACAAAGGGGTCAGAGGGGTTGTGGAGGGAGTCGATGTCGACACTGAATGAAGTGCTGACGACCACATCCATACTGTATGGTCCAAAGAACCTGGAACACAACCACAAAATCTTTGACCACCAGAACCACAACCACAAACTTAAAGGGGGAGTTCACTGAAATTACAAATTCACCTTATCTTCTCGGAGAGAAATACTCACTCTTTTAGTTCAATGGGCTCTTCGTTATCGGCCGTCTTCTTCAGATTGCTGACCAAATTACCAGAGTGCTGCTTCATGATCCCGAACATCTGAGTTGGGAAGGATACATGGAAAAATATGATGATTGATACATGGATTAATATGTGCAAAACATGGGTTAATATCATGTTTGAAACAGGAATTATTTTAATGTTTATATAGCCTGAGAATATACATTCATACAGGATACATTATGTATATAGTCAAGGAATAACTGACTCCAAAGATGAACTATTATTCTAAACTCTGTCATCTGACCACTGAACTTATCTAAGATAAGATTAAATATACTTTGTTGTCCCGGATGGAAATTTGTCTTAGACAATTAAAGTTGCTGCTTCACACAACAACAAACAACAATGAATACACACTATACACATAGTACAAATCACATAAACACACACACACACGTCAGAGTTGTTAGTCATTCATTTATTTGTGTTGTTGGAATGAATAAAAGAAGGAGAGGAGAGATGGGACTGTACCTCTTTGATCCGCCCACTGGTGAAGGAGGGAGACAGGACACTGCGGATCCGTCTCCATGCATCATCCTCAGCGATAAACACGGCGTCATACAGAGGCCCGTTGAGATAGAAATTCTAGAAAAATAACAATGATTATATACTGCAAAATTAACCGAATATTAATAATGCTATAATAACAATGATATTATCTATTTAATGAGCCCTTATGTTTTTTTCCCCATACAACAACTTCAATTTAGCGTATTACCCTCCTGTTAGTGAAAAGGGAGTAGCATTCCTTGATGAGGATGGTTTTGATCATGGCTGTGTCCATGATACACAGGACGGGCTGACGGCCATCATAGATCCTACAGACCAGCAAAAACAAAGATAGTTAGATATACACTCACCCAACACTTTATTAGGAACACTATACTAATACTAGGTAGAGCCTCCCTTTGCTTTCAAAACAGCCTCAATTCTTCGTGACATTGATTCCTTTGAGATTCTGGTCAATGATGACATGATTGCATCACGCAATTCCTGCACATTTTTCAGGTGCACTTTCAAGATGTGAATCTCCCGTTGTGCCACATCCCAAAGATGTTCTATTGGATTCAGATCCGGTGACAAGGAAGGCCACTGAAGAACACTGAACTCATTGTCATGTTCATGAAACCAGTTTAAGACGACTTTTGCTTTGTGACATGGTGCATTATCATGCTGGAAGTAGCCATTAGAAGGTGGGTAAATTGTGGCCATGAAGGGATGCACATGGTCAGCAACAATACTTAAATAGGCTGTGGCATTCAAGCAAATATACCGTAGATAGAGACAGACAGACCCATCACAGATCCTGCACTCTTTGAAAAAGTGCTACCTAGAACCAAAAAGGGTTCTTCTTCCACTGTCCCTTTGAAGAAACCTTTTGGGTTCCATGTAAAACCCTTTCCACAGAAGGTTATACAGTACCGTGCGTAAGTAATGGGACAGTGAAGCATTTTTTCTTCTGTTTGGATTTGAAATAAAAACGTAGAGATTTTAATTTTTTATATAATGTACATATTGGTTTATCATTCAGAAATTCCAACACTTTTATGCATAATCCCCCTATTTCAGGCTACACAAAAGTGATAGGACAATTGGCTTGACAAGTGTGTTCGTCAGGTGTGTTCCGTCACATAATTTGTGCAGTCTGCTATTGGTGTCTTGTCAACATGAGGACCAAAGAGATGTTATTGAAAGTCAGGGAAGCCATTATGATGCTGAAATATCAGAAAAAAAATAAACATAGCCAAAACCTTAAACCTACCAAAATCAACAGTTTGGAACTTCATTTAACTTCATTAAAAGGAAAGAAAGCACTGGTGAGCTCAGAAATCGCAAATTACCTAGTAGGCCAAGGAAGACTTCCAGTGGATAACCAAAGAATGCTCACCATAATTGAGAATCATTTATTTACATCTTGTCAGTCCAAGTACAAGTAAATGGCTCCAAACTCATTGGACAGCATTTCATCATACAGCAGGACAATGACCCAAAACATACTGCCATAGGAACTAGGGAATTTTTCAGGGCCAAAAAGTGGAAAGTTGTTGACTGGCCAAGTCAGTCTCCAGATTTAAATCCTATAGAACATGCATTTCATTTGCTCAAGAGGAGACTTAGGGCAAAACATCCTAAAAAAACAACAACAGTCGCTGCAACATAGCATTACCAGAGAAGATACCCAGCGTCTGGTTGGGTCAATGGGTCACAGACTTTTGCACTTTTGCATACAAAGGATTGGGGACCAAATACTAAACATGAGTGCTTAATTTAGACATTTGATAATGCAAAAGAAGGAAAAATGCTTGGGCACCAAAATGGCTAGAGCCAGCCCTGATTAACAGAACCTTTATCGAGCGCACAACATCACATTAATGCCCATAGGAAGAATGAGAATAGAGTATCAACAAAATAACCAATTTAACACAATTTAAAACAACATACGTCTGTAAGTTTTAACCATACGTTAACGTGCGTCAAGGACAACGCGGGAGAATGATGCCCGTGATGGGCCTAACCCAAAACTCAAAGAATATCTCGCTGTCCCTCTCCTTAAATATCATTCCCAACAAAGGACAAGGTGTTAGATACATTACAATAGCAAAGGAATTGACAAATGGTGAAAGCTGAAAAATCTGAAACATAGTCAAAACCTTAGACTTGCCAAAATCAAGCACTGATGAGCTCAGCAATCGCAAATGGCTGAGGATTCACTGCAAGATGCAAACCACTAGTTATTCTTAAAAAGGATAGTCGGGTTACAGTTTGCTAAGAAGTACCTAAAAAGCCTGCAGAGGTGTGGAAAAAAGTCTTGTGGACAGATAAGATGAATATTATCAGAGTGATTGCAAGAGGAAAGTTTGGAGAAAAAAGGATCTGCCCAAGGTTTACAGCATACCATCTCATCTGTGAAACATGGTGGAGGGGATGCTATGGTTTGGGCATGTATAGCTGCCACTAGAACTTGCTAACTTATCATAATTGATGATGTTACTGCTGACAGTAGCAGCAGAATGTATTCTGAAGTGTACAGAAATATCTTGTCTGGTCGAGTAAAAGCAATGCTTCCAAATTCATTGGATGGCGCTTCATCATACAGTAAGACAATGACCCAAAACATACTGCCATTGGAGCTCGGGAGATTTTCAGGGCGAAAAAGTGGAAAGTCCTTGACTGGCCATGTCAATGTTTGGATTTAAATCCTACTGAACATGCATTTCATTTTCTGATGGTAAGATTTTGGGCAAAAAGACCTGGCAAAAAGATGGCTGGCCTGGCAGAATATCACCAGAGAAGATACCCAGCACCTGGTGGGGTCAATGGGTCCCAGACGGTTATTGCATACAAAGTATTGTCAACCAAATACTAAACATGAGTGCATCATTTCGACCATGTATACCAATACTAGACAAAAGAAAAGAAAAGAATCTAGCAAAAGCAAACTATGTTCTGACAGGGTTTGACTCATCTAATACGACATCAGATCTGGATAGGTTCCTTGATTTCCTCTGAAAGGTGACATAGGCATGAAAACATGTACACAACATCAAGAAGAAACCATTGATTAAAGCCAAATCAATTGACAGAGGCATGGCAGAAAATGTGTGTTGTCTCTTTAAAAGAAATGTTAAAAATCTCTTTGTTTTCCCTGAATGAAACAAAGCACAGGTGTTTAAAAGGCCAGCCCCACCCCTGATTACAATGATCCACACATGGAGACAGCCAAAGCAACATAGATCAATAAGACATCGCACATGTCACACCAGAATGTGTGTTGGCAAGAGTGTGCCCTTATAGCCAGGATCCACTCAACCACCTCTCTGGTCACATCTCCCTGATGTTGGTTATGAAGAACTTTATGAATGTATTTAAATGTATTTAATATTAATTATTGCCTTGGTTTATACTCGCTTCGGAATTGTAGGACTTTTGTACGAGCAAACTGCTGAATATCTTCTCATAGATACACTGTGCTTAGCATGTACTGCTGAAGATTATGTTAATATTATGTTAAGATTTAAGTAGTCTCGTTCCCAGACACTTCCGCCCAAATGCCCGAAAGGTCTGTTGGACCAATGCGTTAAACTTCATTGGCTTTCATTAAGCCAAGAGCAAGAGCGTCAAAAACAGGGACGGGGCATAGCCATTGGCTTTACCTCGGATCAATCATCTTCCACAGCACATTCCACACATTTCTGATAAGAAGCTACACCTTGCAGCCGTGTGATTAGCTGAAATCAAATAATAACAAGTACTTTAATCAGTAATCACCCTACGGCCAGGTTTGAGTCGTCGTTATTCCAGACTTATATGCGCTGTGAGCGATAGCCTGAGGACGAGGTTAACATTTAGGTAACCTGCGAATAACCTCATGCACGAGAAAATAAAATAAGCTTAATTGCTACATGGCCTGTTAATTTCCATGCTCATCTTTGATGTCAAGAACCTATGTGGTACTTTTTAGGGGGGGGGGGGGGGTTATCAGAGAGAGACCCTACCACTCCAAAAAGGTGGCTTATTTGGCTAATTTCAAGTGCCCTAATTGCCAATTAAAAATGGGTAGCCTTTTAAAAGGGGCAATCCTTCATATATCCCACAATTCAACACCAATCTGTTCTCTGGAAAAATGAATAAAACATGAAAATATTGGGTTTATGCCCTAACCATTTTTTGTAAATTTGGGGCTAGACACTTCACCCATTTTCACCACATTTACATTTAAATTTTTGACATTTAGCAGATGGGCCATTGGTAGTCACAATGCTTTTTAAAAATGCTTTACATTAGAGGTACTGTACAGGTGGGTAGTGGAAGGTGAAGAGGTATTTAGGAGGGACAGTCAAGATGTAGCCTGAAGAGATGGGTCTTCTATCTACGGCGGAAGATAGGTAGTGACTCTGCAGTCCTGACCGCACTGGGAAGCTCGTTCCACCACCGGGGTGCCAAGACAGTGAAAAGCCGTGACCAACTAGCGCAACCACTCCATCCTCTTAGAGGCGGCCAGCCGAGGTGGAAGAACGGAGTGGTCAGGCTGGGGTTTGACATACAGTATGTATTCACCATCAAATGTTGTTCACTTTCCCAAACCCCTGCCTGTGTAAGTAATGGGACAACAAAACATTTTTTGTTCTTTCGGCTCTATACTCCAAACGTTTAGATTTGAAATTAAACAATTATTACAAGTAGAGATTCTCAGCTTTTATTTGACGGTATATGTGTACACATTGGTTTCACCATTCAAAAATTACCCCACTTTTTATGCATAGTCCCCCTATTTCAGTGTACCCAAAAGTAATGGGACAGACTTATCAAATGTCCATATGAAGCAGTCATGTTTAGTATTTAGTGGACAATCCACTAGTATTTAGTGGACAATAACTGCCTGAAGTCTGCAACCCACTAACCCTACCAGACGCTGGGCATCTTCTTTGGTGATGCTCTGCTAGGCCTGTACTGCAGCCATCTTCAGTTGTTGTTTGTTTTGAGGTCTTTTTGCCTAAATTCTTATCATTAGGGAAATGTAATGCATGTTCAATTGAATTTTAATCTGAAGATTGACTTGGCCAATCAAGATCTTTCCACTAGTTGCTATGGCAGTGTTTTGGCTATGGCATTGTTTTATTGTATGGTGTGGCACCATCCAATGCATTTGGACGCATTTGCTTGCACTCAAGCAGACAAGATGTTTCTGTGCACTTCAGAATACATTCTGCTGCTGCCGTCAGCAGGTACAATCATCAATTAAGACAAGTTAACAAGTTCTAATGGCAACTATACATGCCCAAACCTAACACCCCCTGCACCATGTTTCACAGATGAGGTGGTATGCTGTAAATCTTGGGCAGATCCTTTTTTCTCCAAACTTTCATTTTTACGAGACCTCTGCAGGCTTTTTAGGTACTTTTTTTTAGCAAACTGTGACCATCATTTTTGATGATAACTAGTGGTTTTTGATGATAACCGTGTCTTCCTCTTAGTTATAAACAAACCAGAATTAAATGCATAGGTCTATGGATGGATGTTCTCATTGGAACAGCTGGAAGACTTTCTATGCATCCCCGAAAAAACACATGTATGCAAACACACACACACACACACACACACACACACACACACACACAAACACACAGACACAGGCATGTTTAAGATATGCGTAGCCCATGTTTATTAGTTGACTTAGTTGTGATAGACAGTGTAGTTGTAGATAGTGTAGTTGACTAGTTTAGATACAGCGCACGAAGCAACAAGCAGGTACAATATCAGCACACCTCAGCATTACTACACCCACGTGCTACCACAGGGAACTGGTACCCGCATAGTTAGATATGGCACTGGTCTCACACTAGAGAGAACTGGCATATTCTAGATCATTATACGAGGTAACTAACTAGGAATTATGTCAAACTAGAAAGTGCTCAGTAGTCCCAGGGCTACAAACACAAGCTGGCCAACCCTCCTGCAAACAGGGTGCTAATATTTCTCAATATTAGCTTGTCAAAGCTAGCCAAGGTTCTCAGCTGTCCGGAAACAACAAGTAACTTAGTTAGCCGACCGTCCCAAGTGCTAGCTGTAGCCTACACATATGACCTAGCAAGTTATAATAATAACCTGAGGAATTATTGTTGAGCTAGGGTTCAACAATAACAAAGAATTGAGAGCTCACAGGTTAGCCTGCTAGCTCAGAGAGTTAACAGGTGCTCAGAAGGTGAAAATCGTCGTTGAATGTCGAGCTGAACCGTAGGATTCTATCAGAGACAATCTAACGCCCCGTGAGAATCATAGGCTGAGGTGTAGTCAGCTACAACAACACAACTACAGTACACTTCAGACAGTCAGAGAGTGAAGAGTGGAAAGGATGAAATGGTGCGCTTGGAGCATCTCTTTATTGGGACAGGTGATGGGCGTTGCTATCACTTGCAAGTGTGTACAAGGCGTGATTCTGTGAATCAAGATGTAAATACAGTGCTCTCGGAAAGTATTCAGACCCTTTAACTTTTTCCACATTTTGTGATGTTACAGCCTTATTCTAAAATGGATTCAACATTTTTTTTCCCTCATCAATCGACACACAATACCCCATGATGACAAAGTGAAAACTGGTTTTTAGAAATTGTTGCTAATTTATTCAAAATAAAAAACTGAAATATCACCTTTACATAAGTATTCAGACCCTTTACTCAGTTCTTTGTTGAAGCACCTTTGTCATTATTGTGTATTGTGTGTAGATTAATGATTAGATTAATAATTTCATCTATTTTTGAATAAGGCTGTAACATAACATAATGCGGAAAAAGTGAAGGGGTCTGAATACTTTGAGAATGCACTGTATGTGTCTGTTATAGTCCCATTGTGTGATTGGTGTGTGTACTGATTTCTGGCACAGGCCTTAACTGATCCAACAAGTTCACCAATCATCAATGGTTTGATATGAAGTTGATGGATTTTAATGTTACATGCTACACCAGTGCGTGTGTAAAGTGTTGACATTGCGCGGCTGCTGTAGCAGCAACGCAAAATGATTCTTGGAGTGCTTGGAAATGGTATCAATGCTTTTTGGACGCTTAAAAACATATTCAATTAGTTTCATAGTATGGTAAAGTAATAGAAACCTTGATAATAGAAATACATACAATAGTGGTACCTGTATGAAAAACAAAGTGATTGTCCTCGTTTATATTTGGAGGTAGAGGACAAACCCCAACTCTAACATATTCAGACTTGACAAGACTCTCAACATATGTAGAGAATCCATAAATTAGAAGTTCCTTGCAGAAACAGACTGGGAGGGCTATTTATTCTGCATCCACACGTGCAACTGGTCACGTTTCTGGTGTAAGAGTAAATACTGCCATCTAGGGTTTAGAGATGGTTAAAAGGAAATGGATACATTATTTTACGGATGTACTTTAGGCCTACGTTTGAGTAATTTAGCAGAAGCTCTTATCCAGAGCGACTTAAAATAAATAGCTACATTCATCTTCAGCTACATACATCACGGTCATCACAAGTAAGACTTTCTATAATAATAAATGCCACAAGCAGTCACAGTGGTAGAGAAAGGAAGTCAATTTAATTTAATGTTCAACTTAATTTATTGAACTTAAGACAACTATATAAATTGATTTGCTATGTATCCCTAAATAGCGGCCAATTGTGTTGAGGGTTCCAGGCTAACGGTGTCGGCATGTGCAGTCCCCTGTCTTATCTCTGCACCCCCACATGCTCTCAGCCAGGGCCACATCAACAAGGCTTTTGACAGAAAGGCTCGTCCCCTGGTTTGCCTGATTGTGTACCAGCTGAGCCATCAGAGAACATGAGGGTTGGGGCATATCTGCATATCTGGAGCCATCGTTCATCTGAAATTAAAAAAGTAACATCAGAGGGGAGTGCAAGGTGAGACAAGAATTGGACAAATTCAACTGAGAGTTGAAGGTCATGGACTAAATGCTATAGTAAAACTAGCAACAATCACCTTCATCTACTTAGTCTATAGGTTCTCTACCATCTCTCTAATCGTCACCATGCTCACCTTCTTCAATGTCTCCCTCTCCTGTTCTAGCTTCTCTTTTTCCAGACTCTGTTTCGCTCTTTCTTCAGCCACCATCACCAGGGCCTCTCTCCTCTTGACTGCCTCCATTTCTTTTTCCATCTGTTTCTTGGCCTTGAGAAATGTCTCCTTCTCCTTCCACATCCCAAGCATTTCTTGCTCCACCTTCTGCCCGTCTCTTTTGATTTTCATCCACTCCTTCTTTATCATTTGCAACTCTGCTCCGACCTTCTCTGTCTTTCTAAGCATCTCCTTTGAGGTCTCCTTCTCCTGCTCTTCCTTCTCTTTTTCCTTGCTCAGTTTAAGTCTTTCTTCGGCCTCCATCACCAGGGCCTCTCTCCTCTTGACTGCCACCATATTTTTCTCCATCTCTTTCTCCATCTGTTTCTTGGCCTTGAGAAATGTCTCCTTCTCCTTCCACATCCTGAGCATTTCTTGCTCCACCTTCTGTCCGTCTCTTTGGATTTTCACGCTCTCCTTCCTCATCATATTTAACTCTGCCTCTGCCTTCTCAGCCTTTCTAAGTATCTCCTTTGAGGACTCCTTCTCTTTCTCAATCTCCATCATGAGGATCTTGATCCCACTGTCCATCTCCTCCCTCTCCCTATTGAACTCATTCCTGTCCTCCTGCAGTCTTTCTGCCTTTCTGGCCAGGATCTCCTCCTCCCTCTGCCTAACTTTTTGGTCCCTTCTCTTTTGTTTCTCATATTCCTCTATCTTTTTCTCAAACTCTGCCTTCTCTGTCTTAATCCTCAATACTCATATATATTTTCACCTCCATTGTTTTTATGCACCTACAGTAGATAGAACACAAACAAAAATGATTGAAATAATCTCCACACACCCATACTATAATGCAACAGGAATGTCAGAAAGATTCCCCAAATGAGAAAGGGATAACAATCTTTGAGTTTGCCCTACTGAATCAGTCAACAAATACCAGTACACCGATTGGCAGCAAAGAAATGTTATTATCTATAATGTGCGTTCGGCTGGCGTCATAATGGGTTTGGAATGACTATCATGGTAATTCACTGCCTAACAACTCTTATCAGCGTTCGATGCAATGGTTCAAAGTGACTTGGTCCTGTCAGAGGCCTATGTTAGAGTCAGCAAAAGCTTCCAGTATGGGTTGGCTGGCTATGTTTGTTGACACGCCTTGAAATATAGCCTACAATTGTGGCCAACAGGTCAAATATCAGTGGCCATATAATGGGCACATTTTATTAACTTGAATCGGCCTGGTACAGGTAGGAGCATATAGGCTAATAAGCAGAAGACCTCGGCAAAATTAAAATAGCCCTAATTCAATTCATGCATTTAGGTCTCTCATAATAATAATAAAAAATATATTTTATTTGGAATGTGTTTTTCATTTGTAGCCGACAATTTCAAATCCTGTGCAGTTGAGTGCAATAGACACACAAACAAAAACACAAACAAAACACTAACAACAACAAGAGGACAGGACCTAAAGGAAGGCCTTTCTAAAGATGTGAGTTTTTAGGCATATAGAAATATCCAACGCTGAATTCGACTTAATGGGAATATCATCTCCTAGTGACAGATATCTCTCAGTGACATTTTTACGCGTCCCTTGTCCAAATGCTGTAAAGGTAGTCGGCCTATGCCGTCTCAAGTATTTACAAATACAAGTGTTATAAATCTATACTATATGTCAACTATACTACATCTCTGGCCTACATTAGCCTACCTCAGTCAGTAGGCTGTGTTAAGCGCCGAATCTTCCGGTTATAATCTCTTTATATCTCACTCTGGTAATACTGATTGCACAGGTTCAGGTTGCGTCTTAGCTCGTTATGCCACTAAACTAAAAGTTCAAGAACTTTGTGTATTATTGCAGAACATTCTCAATTCTGTGTACATATCAACGTCATAATGATACCAATAGCAACGCATTTTGGGTGGAATCCTAACTCCAAATCCGCGCGCGTAAATCTTGCATTCATGTCAATGGGAAATTGATTCGATTTACACGCGGATCTCGAGTTAGGATTCCACTGCAATACACATTTAAGTTTAAGTTCATTTGAATTTATAGTGCATTTTACCCACAATATACGGCTTACACAAAAGTAGCCTACAAGACAAATACAACATTTGAAAAAACATATTGCATAGAATCAAATTTGGGGATATACAGGGTTTTTTTCTTTATAAAGTACATTACAAACATAAAGTCTCATAAAGTACATTACAAATACGAAACAATTATTAGTCCTATTTTTTATTAGTAATAATAATAAGTCTTTTATATTTAATACAAAATAGATTAAATGGTGAAATTGGTGTGTATAAATATAATAAACTTGACTCATAATTCGTATAGTGCTGTTTTTGGAGTAATTACTAATTACTAGTAATTACTAGTGTGTGCGGACTGCGCTCTCTGTCCCGTCTTTCTGCTGTGGGGCAGCGGAGCACTCTGCCCCATCGTTGCGAGGGGAACAACGTGAGCGTGATTGGCGTAAGCAGGGAAAACCTCACGCAAATTATATTGGGTATGAATTCTGCCTAGCAACAGGTGGCGAAAAACTATTAAACGCTAATGTCGTTAACGTGGTCTGACATGACAGGAAATAATCACAAAGCAATTCAGTTCATCTACTGTACGTCTATCGCTAATGCTAGCTAGCTAAAGTTTTCACAATGAATCGTGTAGATTATTTGTTGACCATGCGGTTCAGTACATTGCCTTTGGAAGAGAAGTTGGAGATAAAACGTTTAGGGCCAACAGGAATGGTTTGACAAAAAGTGATGGCTAACCGCTACCACCTCGAAACATGCGCTGTTCTGTTTCCCATGTATGATTTTTGGTGGAGACTATTTGGGCATCGGCTGGATTCAAAGACATTATACATCTGTCAGAACAGAACAGACACCAGCGACTGAACGGCCTTGACATGATTTCCATTGAAAATGCATTGATCCAGGGACAGATGGATTTCAACAGTAAAGTCATCGAGAGGTTTGCTGAAGCAACGAACCGCCGCGCTACTTTCCTATTCAAGTGAGCGGGTCTGTTTGGACATGTATGACAAATGGACAATGCGCCGTTCACTGTAGACTATATTGCTTTTGTTTTGTAGTCATTTTAAACGTTATACTACCTGTGATATAAAGTGGAGGACTAAATGTTACGTATAGGCCTAATATCTAGACAGTTGATGGGCACACTTGTTACTTGTCGCTTTCAGAACCCTGGACTGGGCTCCGGCTGTATATTCATATAGTTCCGTTAATTAGCCTAGCCTACTTTCCGTGATTTAATGTGACTTTTGTAGTGTGTTATAGCCTCTGCACTGATGATATTTATTTCACATTTAAAATAATACAATTGATAAAACCTGATTAAACTTTCCTACAAGTTAACGATGTGCCGAATGCTTGTATTTTGATTAAACATTTAAGCAAGTTATTGAAGACACGTGTCTGTCTCATCTTTTTACTTTGTTGCAGTATAGGCGTTGTGTGTCTTGCTGAAGCGTATGAAGTGTATTCAGTTATGGGGTTTACTGTACATACTTTTTCTCTGCACTGTTCCTGCTGCAGAGGATGCGTAAACGATTTTCCCATGTTGTTTTTTGGTTGTGTTCTGTGTTTATACATTTAGGCTATTAGTTGTATCCTACTTTTCAGTTTTACAAGTCAAATCTTATGACAGATGAGATGGCACTTCAACCGATAAAATGCAGGTACATTTTGACTACTGCTGCACTACGATACCCATAGATAGAACCAATACATTGGTAACTGCACTACTTATACAGCTCATATACTGCTTATACTGTTCATACTGCATTCTATATTTATTCTGCTTATAATGTTACTGTTAATACATATATTGCTTGTACTGCACTATTTATACTGCTCATATACTGCTTATACTGCACTACTTATACTGCTCATATATTGCTTATACTGCTCTACCTGTATATATTGTTCACATTGCACTTTTCTGCTTTTTTGCACTTCTGGTTAGACGCTAACTGCATTTCGTTATCTTTGTACTTGTACTCTGCACAATGACAATAAAGTTGAATCTAATCTAACACCTATTTATTGTCATGTTTTGATGGCATGTTGTTCATTCTCATGTTATGATTTAGTTTGTGATTATACACACGTTTTTAGCGTGATGATAGAGACCCACTACCAGACAAGTACAAAACATACACAAGTCACATGCAAATCCCTGCACTGCAGACGACAGACAACAACTGTCTCTGTACAACTAGTCCTGGACCTCCACTAATAGACAGATACAAAGAGAGCAGCATACAGTAGCAGCAGAGCCCAGAGGCGAGGCGAGGCAAGGCAAGGCAAGGCAAGTTTATTTATATAGCACATTTCATACACAGAGGCAATTCAAAGTGCTTTACGTAAAATAGATAAAAAGGAAAGAGCATGAAAACAAAATTAGAATAAAAACGCATAAAAGACAGAAAAAAAGAAAAAAAGTCACAGTGCATTTTAGGGTCACAGTGCAATTATTAGCGCCAATTTAGTTTCAATTTAAGGCAAAAGCGAAGCCCTTTTTTTTTTAAGCCCATTTTTGAAAGTAGCCAGTGTTGGGGCTGATCCTAGATCTATGTGTAACATAATAACTGAGAGACCTGCAGCAGGGCAGGTCCTCATCACTGGCTGTCTGCTTTGAGCTGGTTGTCGTTGGACTCCTGGCAGCGGAACAGGTCCATCTCAATGGGTATCTGGTGAGAGTTGACACACAGTTAAAGTATGAAGGAACGAGTAAAACAGATGTCAGCGTTACACTATGAATGTTACCTAATACAGTGTCACTGTTACGTTCGGGTAGCATTGCACTATAAATTCAAATAAACTCAAACTCCTGGACAACCTCTCTTGGGTCGACATACATTAAAATGGCCCTATGAAGTCTCGAGGGAGTTTTGCAGAAATACAAATAGCTTTTTTTTTTAAATCTCACACTTCCATCATTTAGTAGGTAGCCTATACTGAGGATGATTGGCGCCTAGTACTGAAAAATGCAATCTGGGAAATTAAATGGGGAGTACATACTCATGCAGTACGCAAGTACAGAATTGTAGTATGGGGGTTCAAACCCGGGTCTCCCATGTGGAAGACACAAACGCTACTATTAAGCCAAGAGGACATCCTCAAGGTCTGAGGGCGACACTTCAGTTTACATGTCTCAGGCAGGGCTACCTCATCACGCGAGTGTGATTCCAAAATCACCTCTGCTACATATAGAAACGCAACAAAGTCATAGGTACAAAATTATATTTACAATCATTGTATCATTATTTTGTCTCACATCTGTCTCTTTGCAGACGGTGAAGTTGAACCTCTGTAGAATCTCCACCATCGCCAGTTTCATCAATACCAGAGCGAATCGCACGGATACAGTTCCGTGGGCCCAACCCGAACAGCATGTAGGTGTATGGGTCGATGCTCTCCTTGTTCTCCTTACTGAACCTACACTCGGAGAGTTCAGAGGAGGAGGGGTTAAAGAACATATCAATTAAATCACAGTAATATGATGGTTATACATGGTTGAAGAAACCTGTTTGTGTTTGGTCGTCGCATTTAGGTTTGTTTTATGGTTGTTTGTGGAACACTGCTCTTATCGTTGCTGTTGTGATTGATATTGTGGTTGTGGTTAAGATGTGGCCCATTACCTCTCTGGTTTGAACTCCTCTGGGTCTTCCCACACATCGGGGTCACGGTGCAAGGTCCAGATGGGTATCATGACAACCATACCCTTGGGGATGGTGATGCCGCTGATCTCAACAGATTTCTTGGCGACTCTTTCAAGTCGATGGGGTACAACCTGAGAGACTCGTTGATCACGCTGTCTAGATAGTCCATCTGCATCAGAGCCTCGTACTGGATAGGAGCCTGCACAGGGATATTACACTCACATGAGCACTAGTGATTGGTCGTTCACGTAGCCGAAACCCAGAACTAACTATTTTTCGTTGCAAATCTGAAGAGCTGTTAGTTTTTTGTGTTCTTTTTTTGGGAAATGAACACAGTACAGTACTTATTCTAATCTGCATAGCCTAATTTCATGACACCCGCATACAGAACGCCATTACTTTCAATGTACGTGTGTAATAGTGTCTTGCTTTTTTGTTATACATGAATAAACAAAAAAATCGCTAAATAATGTTATCTTGATAGTTAGAAGAAAATACATTTAGATTCCACTGAACAATGTAAATGATAGATGTACACAAGGATCAATCAGAAGTCAAAATGCCACTAAACTGGGCTGCTTTTAGTGGATTGACTGCTTGGAATACTGAATGTGCTACAGTCTATTATTTCCTATCACAGTCGACAGACTACAAGAAAACTGTCAGGTGGTTCAAATGTGAATAACTTGGTATCCATTCCATTAACTGTGGCCGGGCAGCACCGAACAGCCCAGAGAACATTACCATGGTGCTTTTGAATATTAGGTCCCTATCTGGCAAAACCTTTATTGATCTTATCTCAGAGCGAAAGCTGCACTGTAATGTTTTTATCTGAAACCTGGCTAAACATGAATGCATGTCAGTCTATTAGAAGTGGGGAAAAATATATTTTCACTCTATTATTTATCTAGCCATGTCGCTGAGCAGATGAGAATTTCATGATGAATATGAATATGAATAGTACACCATCAACAGCTTCCTCCTGTGATAATGATTTAGCAACCAGCTTCAACACCAAACTAAGGGCAACTATCGACTCTGTAGCACCAGTCAAACTGAAAAAGGCTGTGGCCAAATTTAAAAGAATTTGCAGAAAGTCTGAGCGGACAAAAACTGCAGGTCCACCTTGATATTCTTCAAGAGCATCTTTCTGCTTTTAATAAGGCAATAAAAAAACGCCAAGACAGACGGGATCATTTCTCAAAATTGATAATGAATCATAACAACTCAAACAGTGCTCTTTTCAACGATTGACAGCCTTATAAATCCCGCCCACAAGACACCTGGTGATCTGCTCTCCACCTACAAATGTGAGGAATTTGCAACATACTTCTGAGATAAGAGAACCAATATTAGGTGAGGAGGATCACTCAGGCAAGACCTGAAGATGTGTTTGATGACTTGTTACCCCACCTTCCACCACATGGAACCACTATGAACTCTTTTGCAGTGGTCATACAGAAATGCTCAGCAAAGTGGGGGTCTGTTCATCTGCACCTAAAACTACCATGGTGAAACCCCTCCTGAAGAAAAGTAACTTAGACTCTTCAGTCCTTAGCGATTTTAGGCCAATCTCCAACCTTCCCTTTTTAAGCAAAAAAATAATAATTCTTGAAAAAAAGGTGTTCAAACTGTTAAATAATCTCCTTCTTCCCAACTGTACCTTTGACATGTTCCAATCTGGCTTTTGTGCCGATCATAGCACTGAGATAGCACTATGTTGTTAAGTTATTAACTAGGTTCTTAATGACCTTAGAATTAATTAATTAATGCTGATGCCAAAATGCTCTTTGTCCTTGTCCTGGTCAAACTGTCTGCACACTTAAGTTAAGTAAGTTTGCCGGAAATCTGCCATCGTGGAGAAATTCTGTCTGAAGTTGTCCAAACAACAACATCCTCCCTAATAATAATATATCCCCCCGAAATGAACTTGCAGTGTTGGACATTAGCTGTTGTGTTTCTACATGCGCACACGATTGGGAGAGGCAGCCACCAGAGAAAGGTCAGTCTACTCCCCTAGAACACCCCTGGCACTCACAACATGTTTATATGCAAACCGAATGTCAGGTAGGACACTGCATTTTAAAAAGCGTGTTTTCCGAACCAAAACAGCGTTCGTAAATGAAATATTTATTCATAAGGGATTTATTATAAGGGATCTTGTTCCCTGATCGCTACCGATTAAAGATAGTCATTACAACCGTTAGGAAGCTTTTAGAAAGCTTGAATATTACATGGACCTTTACAGAACACAGCTGTAAAGGTGCAACCTTTCCTCTCGCAGGCTGACACTGAGAGACGAATGCATGCTTGTATTACTAGCAGCCTTGATTACTGTAACACTCTCCTGTCTGGTCGACCAAAGAAAGCTATTGGCAAATGATACAGAATGCAGCAGCACGAGTCAGATGGAGAGCACATATCACACAAGTCTCTGCACTGATTACCTGTTAGTTTTATAATTTATTTTAAGATAATTGTATTAGTTTAGAAATCACTCTATGGTCATGCACACCACTGCATGTCAGACATGCTTTTAAGGTATATACCCTGTAGATCCCTCAGGTTCTCAGGTACTAGCCTTTTAACTATTCTGAAGATTCCAACAACACCTATCTACTTCCTGTTTCAAATGAATAATACTGGGCAGAAGTCTGCACAGGGATGCTACAGACACATTAGCACACTGTAAAATACTGTCACCTATCTAACCATCTGTTCCAAAGCAATAGTAATAGATACTGTAGGAGTCTGCAGTGCACAGGGGTTACACACTCATCAGTACCCTCTAAAATACTGTCACTATCATATTTCCTGTTCCACATGAATAGTACTATATAGGAGTCTGCAGAGGGGTTACCTTGTTGGGAAACACAGTGTGTATCTCCTCCTGCAGCTTGGTCATGATGTGAGGGTTGGTTGCCAGATTGTAGGCCAGGAAGGACAGAGAGCTACTGGTGGTCTCATAGCCAGCAAAGATGAACATCATTGCCTGGGACAAGATCTCATGGTCACTCAATCCTATGATGATGGGAGAAATGGGGTGGTAGGTGTGAGAAAGGGACGAAGTAGAGTATTTCCACGGTGTGTTTGTAGGTATAGGTGTTTGAGGCAGGTACTGTATGTGTGTGTGTGTGTGTGTGTGTGTGTGTGTGTGTGTGTGTTTAAGGCAGGCACCTTTACTCTGCTCCTCTCCCTTTGAGTTGCTGTCTTTCTGCGAGTCTATCATCAGCTGCAGGAAATCTACCCGACTCTGGAAGCAGGCTTACGTCAGATCAAAATCACATGAGAACTACCAGATGCTACCAAATCTCTACAATTGTATTACACAATACTGGCTGAAGATCGTATATTTGATCAGTTATATTTACATACCTTCCTGGTGCTAGCCACGCGATTGGACTTGATCTTCTGAAAGACAGCGTAGAAGAAATCTGTGACCGAGGCAGGGAATAGGGATACCTCCATGTTTGCCATAACAGGACCCATGAAGGGGAAGAATGCTGGACGGACAGGAAATGCCACGGTTACAAACAGGAACAGGAAATACCATGATACGTGACTCCAATCCTATTCAATGCACAGCCCTGTCCAGAAACAACTCCTAGGCTCTATCCCTAGACACTTCTGTATCCAATCCACTCAGATCTCCAAGTGTCCAGCATTTAGGAACTAGAGGTTGGTTCTTGACAGGGCCCATGTGTTTGTCAAATGAGTAGAGCGCAAACCATTGGCAGTGTGTTAATATGTGCAAAACATATATTAACATCATGTTTGAAACAGGAATTATTTTAATGTTTATATAGCCTGAGAATATACATCCATACAGGATACATTATGTATATAGTCAAAGAATAAGTGACTCCAAAGATGAACTATTATTCTATACTCTGTCATCTGACCACTGAACTTATCGAAGATAAGATCAAATATACTTTATTGTCCTGGATGAAAATTTGTCTTGGATTAATTCATTAAAGTTGCTGCTTCACACAACAACAAACAACAATGAATACACACTATACACATAGTACAAATCACACACACACTCTCACACACACACACACACACACACACACACACACACACACACACACATACACACGTCAGAGTTGTTAGTCATTCATTTATTTGTGTTGTATAAAGGAATGAATGAAAGAAGGAGAGGAGAGATGGGACTGTACCTCTTTGATCCGCCCACTGGTGAAGGAGGGAGACAGGACACTGCGGATCCGTCTCCATGCATCATCCTCAGCGATAAACACGGCGTCATACAGAGGCCCGTTGAGATAGATATTCTAGAAAAATAATAATTATTATATACTGCAAGATTAACCTAATATTAATAATGCTATAATAACAATGATATTATCTATTTAAGGAGCCCTTATGTTTTTTTCCCCATACAACAACCTCAATTTATTACCCTCCTGTTAGTGAAAAGGGAGTAGCATTCCTTGATGAGGATGGTTTTGATCATGGCTGTGTCCATGATACACAGGATGGGCTGACGGCCATCATAGATCCTACAGACCAGCAAAAACAAAGATAGTTAGATATACACTCACAGAGCACTTCATGAGGAACACTATACTAATACTGGGTAGGGCCTCCATTTGCTCTCAAAACAGCCTCAATTCTTCGTGGCATTGATTCCACAAGATGTTGGAAACATTCCTTTGAGATTCTGGTCCATGATGACGTGATTGCATCACTCAATTCCTGCAGATTTTTCAGGTTCACTTTCAAGATGTGAATCTCCTGTTCTACCACATCCCAAAGATGTTCTATTGGATTCAGATCCTGGGAAGGCCACTGAAGAACACTGAACTCATTGTCATGTTCATGAAACCAGTTTAAGACAACTTTTGCTTTGTGACATGGTGCATTATCATGCTGGAAGTAACCATTAGAAGATGGGTCAATTGTGGCCATGAAGGGATGCACATGGTCAGCAACAATACTCAAATAGGCTGTGGCATTCAAGCGAATATACCGTAGATAGAGACAGACAGACCCATCACAGATCCTGCACTCTTAGAAAAAAAGTGCTACCTAGAACCAAAAAGGGTTCTTCTTCCACTCTCCCTTTGAAGAAACCTTTTGGGTTCCATGTAGAACCCTTTTCCACAGAAGGTTATACAGTACCGTGCGAAAGTAATGTGACAGTGAAGCATTTTTTCTTCTTTTTGGAGTTGAAATAGATAGATAGATAGATAGATAGAAACTTTATTTATCCCAGGGGGAAATTCAGGTTCCAAGTAGCATACAGACATAGGGGTATCACACATAACATACACATACAACATACAACATTAGCAGCATTTTGTACAGGCGAGGTGCAGTTGTAAATGTCTTTGCAGTTAGGTGAGGTGCAAAAAGGTAAGGCAGACAGTGCAATTATAGCATTAAATACTAAAAACTAAATACTAAATACGGGCTGCATAAATATGGACTATTTTAAAGTGCATTTAGTCCAGGCTGGTGGAGGGAGGTAGGGGCTGTGTATGAGACCTAGCATAGCTAGTAAACATTGTAGACAATAATGAGGTGAAACAGTGACATGATACATGATAGTGATATGATACAGAGGGTGGAGGTTATGCAGAGAAGTCCATCTCTTTGCCCTTGATTGACCTATTGTGGAGTTGTATGGCTCTGGGGACAAATGATTTAGTCAGTCTGTCAGTTTTGCTTGTCAGTGCTCGTAGCCTCCAGCTGATCAAGCTCTTCTGCTGGATGATGGTGTGGTACAGTGGGTGACCTTCATTGTCCATGATGGTGAGCAGTTTGCTCAGAGTTCTTTTTTCCAATACTGAAGTCATGCTCTCCAGTTCAGCTCCCACAACAGAGCCAGCTTTCCTTACCAGCCTGTCCAGTCGCCCGGCATCCCTCTTCTTAGTGCTTCCTCCCCAGCACACCACTGCATAGAAGAGAGCGCTGGCGACCACAGACTGGTAAAACATCCCTAGGAGTTTGCTGCAGACATTGAAGGACCGCAGCCTCCTCAGGAAGTACAGCCGGCTCTGTCCCTTCTTATAAATCGCATCAGTGTTGGCTGACCAGTCCAGTTTATTGTCCAGGTGGACCCCCAGATACTTGTATGTGCTGACCATCTCCACATTGACTCCCTCAATGGAGACTGGTAGCAGAGCGGGCTTAGACCTACGGAAATCCACCACCATCTCCTTGGTCTTTGTAGTGTTGAGTTGTAGGTGGTTGAGTTTGCACCATTGCACAAAGTCCTCCACCAGGCTCCTGTACTCCCCCTCCTGCCCATCTCTGATACACCCCACAATTGCCGTATCGTCCGAAAACTTCTGCATGTGGCATGACTCTTTGTTGTAGCAGAAGTCAGACGTGTACAGGGTGAACAGGACAGGAGAGAGCACAGTTCCCTGTGGTGCTCCGGTGTTGCATACCACAGTGTCCAAGAGGCAGTCCTTCAGTCTGACAAACTGTGGCCGCCCTGTCAGGTAGTCAGTGATCCAGGATACCAGGTGGGCGTCCACACCCATCTGCAGGAGCTTGTCTCCCAATCTGAGGGGTTGGATGGTGTTGAAAGCACTGGAAAAATCAAAGAACATGATTCTCACAGCGCTTTTCCCTTTGTCCAGGTGAGAGTGCGTCCTGTGCAGTAGATATGTGATGGCATCGTCTACTCCAACCTTCTCCTGGTATGCAAACTGTAGTGGGTCCAGTGCATGGCTAACCTGGGGTCTGAGTGTATGTAGAAGCAGTCTCTCCATTGTTTTCATAATGTGTGAGGTGAGTGCGACAGGCCTGAAGTCATTGAGTTCTTTTGCGTGTGGCTTTTTTGGGACAGGGATAAGACATGATGTCTTCCACAGTGTTGGGGCCCTACCAAGACGTAGACTCAGGTCAAATAAGTACCTCAGCGGCTCTCCCAGTTCGGCAGCGCAGGTCTTGAGCAGTCTGGGACACACTTTGTCTGGACCCGCTGCCTTCCTGGGGTTAAGTCGCTTTAGTCCCGATCTCACCTGGTCTGCCGTGATTGTAGGGGGGAGGGACTGGGAGGGAGGGGGGGTGGGTGGTGGGGTGGCTCTTTGTCCCTGGGCGCTCCAGTAGACAGTGGCTGATGGCTGGTGATTGAGGTCGGTGACGCCTTTGATGATGGGGGGTGTTGGGAGATGGGGGGCTGTGTGAGATGGGGGAGAGGTGTAGAATGGCCGACAGAGACAGCTCCTGGAGAGGGGGTGGGGTAGGCCACCGCAGCTGGGTGGTTGAACCTGTTGTAGAACTGGTTCAGTTCATTGGCCCGGTCTCGACCTCCCTCAACACAGCTACTGCTCTTCCTCATGCCCATCATCATCTTCATCCCATCCCACACCTCTCGCACGTTGTTCTGCTGCAACTTCCTCTCTACCTTCCTTCTGTATAACTCCCTTGCCTCTTTCAGCTTGACTTTGAGTTCCCCTTGTGCGTGCTTCAGCTTAGCTAGGTCCCCCTCTTTGAACGCCCTCTTTTTCTTATTGAGGAGGGCCTTGACATCGCTGGTAATCCAAGGCTTGTTGTTTGGAAAGCAGCGCACAGTTTTTGTGGGAACAACAATGTCTTCACAGAAGTTCAGGTAGTCGGAGTAGCAGTGTGCGAGCCCATCAATGTCATCACCATATGATTGTTGGAAAATATTCCAGTCTGTTATGTCCAAGCAGTCCCTCATGGCCTCATCCGTCTCGGGGGACTTCTTCTTGAAGGTGCGTGTTCTGATTGGTTCTCTCCGAACACATGGAGTGTACAGTGGTTGTAGGGAGACCAGATTGTGATCTGATTTCCCCAGTGGTGGTAGTGATGTGGCGGTGTAGGCATCCTTAATGTTTGCATACAGAAGGTCAATTGTTCTGTTCTGTCGTGTGGGGCAGTTGACATACTGGTGAAAGGCGGGCAGTGTTGAATCCAATGTGACATGATTAAAGTCCCCTGATATGGCGATGTAAGCATCGGGGTACTGAGCTTGGAGTTTCGCGATGGTAGAGTGGATGACGTCACACGCGGTCTCAGCCATAGCTCGGGGTTGTATGTACACAGCGATGACGATGGCGTTCGTAAATTCTCGGGGCAGATAATAGGGACGTAAACTCACCGCTAGTACTTCAACATCAGGGCAGCAGATAATGTCCTTCACCGTAATATGTCCAGGGTTACACCATCTGTTATTGATGTAGAGTACGAGCCCGCCACCTTTGTTTTTGCCACTTAAACTCGGGTCTCTGTCCGCTCTCACATGCGAGAAACCAGGGAGTTCAATGTTAGCATCTGGTGTGTTGTTGTTCAGCCATGTCTCCGTGAGAATCATCACGCTGCATTCCCTGTACAGTTTAACGTTCCTCACCAAAGCTGCCAGCTCGTCCGTTTTATTGGAAAGTGAATTAACGTTACCCATCACACACGAAGGGATCGACGGTTTATACTTCCACCGCTTCGCTAGGGCCCTCTCCTTAACTTTAGCCCCAGCTCTGCAGCCTCGATAAGGCCGTCGAATCTCCTTCGGAATGCTGTTAACGTAAGTACTGTCGGTAGTTCCCTTTGATCTGAGCTCGAGTAGCAGATTCCTCGAGTAAGTCCGCGTTGTGCTGCTGCTTTCTTGCGGAAAAGTATCCGTATCCATAGGATACAACATGTCCACGCGTTGCATGTAAATAAAATATAAAAATTGCAAACGGAAAAGTAGTTAAAAGACTTAACAAAGACAAAACAACGAGAGCTACTGGATGGACAGCCTGCTCACGCCGGCGCCAGGTCGATGAGAACGTAGAGATTCTCATCTTTTATTTGATGTTATTTGTGTACATATTGGTTTATCATTCAGAAATTACAACACTTTTATGCATAATCCCGCTATTTTAGGCTACACAAAAGTGATGGGACAATTGGCTTGACAGGTGTGTTCCGTCACATAATTTGTGCAGTCTGCTATTGGTGTCTTGTCAACATGAGGACCAAAGAGATGTTATTGAAAGTCAGGGAAGCCATTATGATGCTGAAATATCAGAAAAAAATGAAACATTAAAACCTTAAACCTACCAACATCAACAGTTTGGAACTTCATTAAAAGGAAAGAAAGCACTGGTGAGCTAAGAAATCGCAAATGGCAAGGAAGACTTCCAGTGGATAACCAAAGAATGCTCACCATAATAAAAAATAAAATAAAATAAAAACTGCCCCATAGATTAGGAACACTCTCCAGGAGGTAGGCGTCAATGAGTCAGAGACTACCATCCACAGAAGACTTCACCAGCAGAACTACAGAGGCTACACTGCAAGGTACAAACCACTACTCAGCCACAAAAACAGGCTGGCCAGGTTACGGTTTGCTAAACAGTACCTAAAAGAGCCTGCAGAGTTCTGGAAAAACATGTACCGGAGAAAGTGTGGAGAAAAAAAGGAACTGCCCAATATTCACAGCATAACACATCATCTGTGAAATATGGGGGAGGGGGTGTTATGCCTTGGGCATGTATGGCTTCCACTGGAACTGGCTCACGTCTCCTTTGATGAGGATGAATTCGGAAGTGTTCAGAAACATCTTGTCAGTCCAAGTACAAGTTAATTGCTCCAAACTCATTGGACGGCATTTTTCAAAAGAAGAAAAAATGCTTGTCCCATTACTTATGCAGGGCACTGCAAATGGAACCCATAAGAGTTATTCAACCAAAGAATCCTTTTAGAACCCTTTTTTTCTTTATTTTTTTAATTACATTTTTGCCCTTTCAATGACATGGAGGGAAGACACAATCACTTCCGATTTGAATTCTGACGTGTCGTGGCTCCTCTTTATTCATGCAGTTTGAGACGTGCTCAGAGGCAATATAGGAGCCTCAACCAATGAGAATCCAGGATGTTGTCAAACATTGGCAACGCACAAGTTGTGTTTGGGACTGTAACAAGTCCGTGACACAGAGGCGGAGTCGAGGTACTGTTTTCTGGGAGTATCCCGTTTATTTTCATAAAATGTTAGTAATAATTCCAATGTTCGTAATAATTTCAATGTTCGTAACACAACGCCACTCGGCGACTTTCCAGTCGCCCTCCTTCTCCCTCGAACGCCGAGGCACACACATCTTAAACCATCTAGTCAACGAGGCTTCATTTGCAACAGGTGTGCAACGGAGCCTCGCCGACGTCACCCTGGCCACGGTCCTGTAGCTCCCTCTACAGGCCGAACGCTGCATGTCCCCCCACATACCCCCACCACCCGACACAGGCCGGGGACACGACGGCTGACAACCTACTCCCCCCCCCCCCTGCACGGGAGAGGAAGTCTGCCACGACCATCTGCGCCCCCGGTCTGTGCACGACCGAAAAGTTGAAGGGCTGCAACGCGAGATACCACCGGTGGAGCCACTGGAGGGGAGCATGGTCGGAGTAGAGGGTGAAAGCGCGACCCAGCAGATAGTAGTGGAGGGCGCCGACCGCCCACTTGATGGCCAGGCACTCCTTCTCCACCGTGCTGTACCGGCCCTCCCTCTCCGATAGTTTGCGGCTCAGGTACAGCACCGGCCGGTCAGCCCCCTCCACCCGCTGGGTCAGCACTGCTCCCAGGCCTCTATCCGACGCGTCCGTCTGTAGGGAGAAAGGGAGGTTAAAATCAGGCGCATACAGGACCGTTTCTCCACAAAGAGCTCCCTTAAGGGCCTCGAACGACCCCTGGCACTGGCCCGACCATTGGACCGGATCCGGGGCACCCTTCCGGGTGAGGTCCGTCAAGGGACTGGCCAGCTCTGAAAACCCCGGCACGAACTGCCGGTAATAGCCAGCCAGCCCCAGGAAGGCCCTCACCTCCTTCTTTGTCTTGGGCCTCGGAGTAGCTGCGATGGCCGCAGTCTTTTCAATCTGTGGCCGCACCTCCCCCCGACCCAAGTGGTACCCCAGATACCGGATCTCCCTCCGCCCGATCAAGCACTTCTTCGGGTTGGCCGTCAGCCCCGCCTGCCTCAGGGACCTCAGGGTCCATGAGGCGCTGAAAAGTGGCTGGGGCTCCGAACAACCCGAAAGGGAGCACCGTGAACTGGAATAGCCCGAGCGGAGTGGAGAATGCAGTTTTCTCCCGGGATACCGGCGAGAGTGGAATCTGCCAGTATCCCTTCGTGAAATCCAACGTCGTGAAATACTTGGCCGTGCCAAGCCGGTCCAAGAGCTCGTCAACCCGGGGCATCGGGTAGGCATCGAACTTGGAGACCGCATTAACCCGTCTATAATCCACACAGAACCGTATAGCCCCATCCGGCTTGTTGACAAGCACGATGGGGCTACACCAGTCACTGCGGGACTCCTCGACCACACCCAGCTCCAGCATGGCTTCCAATTCCCTGCACACAATGTCTCGTTTGTGTACCGGCAACCTATAGGGACGCGTGCGCACCGTTAAACCCGGCTGCGTTTCTATGTGGTGGTCGATAAGCGTAGTCCGACCGGGCAAGGGAGAGAACACGTCCGCGAACTTAGCTTGCAAATCTGCAACGTCCGTGGCCTGGCTAGCAGAGAGATGGTTATCAATACCGACCGGAGTGCTAACTTTTGATTTTGGGACTTCCGGACCGAACTCATCTCTCTCTGGAATTATTGTAGCCAGAGCAACAGTGACCACGTCGTTCCATTTTTTTAGGAGATTTACGTGATACACCTGCAAGCTATCCCCCCGGTCCGAGCGTACTACCTCGTAATCCACGTCCCCCATGCGATGTGTGACCACACCTGTAAATTCTCGCAGGTTAGTTCCCCTGTCGTACAGTCACTTTTGACGCTCCTGGGCTTGCAGCAAATGCTCGCGTGAGATAACCCCTAGGGCGTGGAGCTTTGTGCGCAAGTCCAGGACGTATTGAATCTCATTTTTACTGTCGCTAGACCCTTCCTCCCAATTTTCTTTAAGAAGGTCTAGGACACCCCGAGGCTTACGCCCGTAGAGTAATTCAAACGGGGAAAACCCGGTGGAAGCTTGGGGGACTTCCCGTACCGCAAACAACAGGGGATCTAGCCATTTATGCCAATTCCGACTATCTTCGTGTACGAACTTCCGGATCATTGACTTCAAGGTCCGATTGAACCGCTCACAAAGGCCATCAGTGGCCGGGTGGTAAACACTGGTTCGAATCGCCTTGATGTTCAACAAGCCATACAGTTCCTTGAGGGTGCGTGACATAAAATTAGTGCCCTGATCGGTGAGAATCTCTTTCGGGATTCCCACGTGGGAGATTACTTGAAACAATGCCTGCGCTACACTCCTGGCAGAGATATTGCGCAGCGGTATTGCCTCGGGGTATTGGGTTGCGTAATCTATCAAGACCAACACAAATCGATATCCCTGTGTACACCGATCAAATGGCCCGATAATATCCATCGCAATGCGGTCGAATGGGTTCTCGACCAATGGTAAGGGCCGCAAGGGGGCTTTACCAACTGACATTCGCGCACCACCTACGCACCTCTGCCCGAATTCCCGGCCAATAAAATCGAGCCATTATACGGTTTAGTGTCTTATCATAACCTAAATGGCCCGCCATGGGGTTGAAATGAGCCGCCTGGAAGACCATTTCCCGGCGGCTACGGGGAACCAACAACTGGGTTACTTCCTCCTGGCTATGTGAGTCACGACTTACTCGGTACAACCTGTCGCTGATAATCGCGAAATAGGGGTGGGCGCGTACTGCGTCTGGCCGTACCAAAGTACCATCAATCGCTATCACTTGGTCATAGGCCGATCGTAGGGTCTCGTCACGAGACTGCTCGAGGGGGAAGTCACCTAGCAACGGATAGTTCGGCGGGGGAATCTCGGGTTGAGACCCCGCCGCCGGCTCCGGCTCCTCGGCAGCGTCGCGAGGCGCCGCCTCAGCACAGAACACATTACCCGTCTCACACCTCCCTCTCTGTCGTGCACGCACCCCGGTAGCCCTGCTTACCGCTTGAGGAAACCCCTCCCAATCTACACCCAGAATAAGGGGATGCGTGAGGCGCGGGCTAACCGCCGCCTGTACACTATGCTTTTTCCCTTCAAAATGAATCTTGATCGTGACCACAGGATATTCGTGAATGTCCCCATGCACACACTTCACCAACACCCTCGATGCCTTTAACAATGCCCCCGGTCGAACCAGGCGCTCCTGGATCATGGACTGCATGCAGCCCGAATCCAAGAAGGCCTGGTGCATATCATGTTGTATCCTTACCGGAACACGATACGCCGCTCCTGGTCCGGGGGGAGGGCCCGGTATGTCGCCGATGCGGACGACCTGCCCCACCTCCCTCACTGGGCACTCCGCCTGTACATGGCCCGGCCGTCCGCATCGCCAACACACCCCCCCTGTCGCTCGGGGTGCTTCCTGTGGGGCCAGGGCTGGTTCTCGACATGCCTGCCCCTGCCATCTCGTCCTCGGGGCGGGCGCCGGTCTCTCCTCCTCCGTCACCATGGCTCCTTCCGGGCGCCGGACCGGGCGTTGGTCATCGGGGCTCCTGCGGCGGGAAGGAGAGATGGTCCTCCACCAAGGTAACGGCGGCCGTGAGATCCTGGGGCCGGTGGTACTGGACCCAGGCGGCGGTCCGGGCCGGGAGCCCCGTGGGGAATTGCTCCAACACCACCCGGTCCCCGACCTCCTCCGACGAGCTGTTCCCTGGGTCCAGCCACCGCCGCGCGCTGTCCCGCAGCTGCTGGGCGTAGGCAAAGGGCCGGCTCCCCTCCTCCATCATCAGGGCCCTGACGAGCTCCAGGAGGAGGGTACGGTCCTCAGCCCTTGCCGTCACCATCTCCCTCACCGCGGTCTGGTGCTCCTGCTGGAGGTGGGCCTGCTGCTCCAGTATAAGGGCCATCCTTCCGATAGCCGCGCTTAACGCCTCCATTCCCTTTTTTTCTCCGCCTTCGCTGTGCCCCACGTTGGGCGCCACTGTAACAAGTCTGTGACACAGAGGCGGAGTCGAGGTACTGTTTTCTGGGAGTATCCCGTTTATTTTCATAAAATGTTAGTAATAATTCCAATGTTCGTAATAATTTCAATGTTCGTAACACGCCACTCGGCGACTTTCCAGTCGCCCTCCTTCTCCCTCGAACGCCGAGGCACACACATCTTAAACCATCTAGTCAACGAGGCTTCATTTGCAACAGGTGTGCAACGGAGCCTCGCCGACGTCACCCTGGCCACGGTCCTGTAGCTCCCTCTACAGGCCGAACGCTGCATGTCCCCCCACAGGGACCATACTACAGAATACTTAAAAGCTTAAAACTTAAATCGCTCAATAACAGATTCAAATTATTAATGTGGAAGCATGAAATTGTTGCTTGGGCAGTGTACATTGCATCAAGACAGATCATTTGTCTTGGTGTACGAGACCATTTCGTCGGTTGGATCGTCTGTGTTTGTGAAAATCGCACGGTGTCCGCCTGGTTTAAGAGTGTATACTGTAGACACTGAGAGATACATATATCCATCATAGTTAACAATAACCAGGATCAGTTTAGCAGACTCAGCCCCACAGTTTCCCATATTTCTGGAAGCTCTCTGTGTCAAAATTGGTGAAACCACCCTGGGAACAAAAAACAAAACAAAGAAATAGCCAGTACATAAATGCTTGTCATAAACCTGAATTGTGGCTTAGTTTATGATGGCCCTTTTCCACTACAGACCGGCTCCCACTCCTCTCTTTTCGTTTTCGTTCAAAAGCTTTATTGCCCATTTTTCTGGGTAAAACAATTCATATTCAGCTCCCATGGCTTTCACCACAACAACACACATCATGGATGAGTCTACAATGTTGTTGTTTATGGGCTTAATCTCTACAAACCTTCTTATATCCCATCATCGTCCCGAGGAAAGGGATGGGTTTGAGACAAGGAATGCCTAGTTTTTTTAATATTACATATGGCCAGTATCCATACCTGGTCAGAACAAATATAAATCAACAATCTGACTTGAAACAAAAGCAAAACGATCAAGTCATAGGTATCATTGAAACTGTTAGATAACTGTAATTATCAATACTATCATTTGTATGTATTATTACAACTAACTAACTAACAAATAATATTTTTTATTAAAACTTCTTACACTACGATCAGAGTGATGAGTAAGGCAAGGAGAGTCCATGTCTCGGTGGAGAAGTACGGAAGGTAACCCATCTTTACAGGTTCAATCGCTTCTTCTGAGTAACCCCGGACACGTCTGCTGAAGTGATTATTTTATCCCATCATGACACCTGTGTTTCAGATCATGAAACACAGGCGAAAGAGTATGTGAGAGGTGAAGTTGAAGCCATGGCTAGTGAATGATTGAAAGGATCCCTGCGCAGAGGGCAACACTCAGTGATGTTATTGTCGGCCTTTATCTTAACATCCTGCTAATAGTTGCTGCCTGTTTGATCCCTATCGGGTTTTAATAGTTTGCAGACCCATTGAATCAAGAAGGACTATGGGGCAAATATTTTTGGGCAAATATTTTCTTTCGAGTAATACTGAATTTTACATATTTGAACTCCTCTAAAAATGTGTTATGTTCTTTACATGTATGCACTTGTTTTATATCATTGGCTCCTAAAAACAGTATTTCAAAATACTAGTTCAAAACACATCACATATTACAGTAATGAAGCAACTGATTAACATGAATACAGTGCTCTTCATAAGTATTGGAAAGAGGAAGCATTTTCTGTTCTTTTAGCTCTACACTTGGATTTGAAATCAAACAAATATTATGGGGTCAAAGTAGAGATTCTCAACTTTAATTCAATGGGTTTTTAAAAAAACATTTGTAAACATACTCCCACTATTTCAGGGCTTCAAAAGTATCATATAATGTCCAAATAAAGTACTAATGTTTCGTATTAGGTCAACAATCTGCCTGAAGTCTGCGACCCCACCAGGCACTATCCACTATCCACTATCCACTATCCACTATCCACTATCCACTCATCTTTAGAAAATCATTGACATTTCCACATGGTATTGTGTCATAGAGTAGCTTCCCTACAGCAATATTATCTTGACATTGGGATCCTTTGTCCAAACCATATTTCAGGGTGTATGTTTGGTTGCAGGGGCCCAGGCTGTGCTCTCTGACTGCTCCAACTGTAGTAGACCCTGCAGTGAGGAAGAGGTCAACATGCTGCAGTACCGTCAGCCAATCACACACAAGAACCAACAGATCGCCAAGACCTCCATTGAACCATGCACGCACGCACACACACACACACACACACACACACACACACACACACACACACATAAACACTGTCTCAACAGCCCCTTCCTTCACTCTCACTCTCTCTCTCTGTAGGTGGGTCAGGCTGCGTATTCAGCCTCTAAGGGGGGTATTGTTGGGATGACTCTACCCATCGCCCGAGACCTGGCACCCATGGACATCTGTGTGGTCACCATCGCACCCAGTCAGTAAACACACACACATACATACGCACTCTTTCACACACTCCCCCCCCACCCCCTTCCTCTCCATATCAGACAACCTCTCTCTCCCTCTCCTTAGGTTCTGTTCTCCACACCTCTCCTGGCGGGTTAACCTGAGAAGGTGCGTTCATTCCTGGCCCGCCAAGTGCTCTTCCCCTCGCGCCTGGGAGACCCTGCAGAGTTTGCCCACCTGGTGACATCACTGGCTGAGAACCCCATGATCAATGGAGAGGTCATCAAACTAGATGGAGCTATCCGCATGCAGCCCTGAGAGAGAGTGAGTGTGTGTGTGTGTGTGTGTGTGTGTGTGTGTGTGTGTGTGTGTGTGTGTGTGTGTGTGTGTGTGTGTGTGTCTGTGTGTGATCCAAGGTATACCACTGTGACAGCTCCGATGTGTGTGTGCATGTGAGGTGTGTGTTCATGTCTGGTACTCCAAGCTCTGCTGTACTGTACGCTCCATGCAGTTTTGTTTTGTTTTGTAAACTGATCCAGTAATAAACTTCTAATGAGTCTGAGTCTCTCCTCCTCTGTGTCTGTGTAAAGTGAGGTCAGTAGGAGCTAATAGGACAAATGAAACAAGAATGAGCCCCTATGAGGCAAGTGTACCTTCATTTGTCCTATTAGAAGTGAATAGAACGCCTGGACACAGGAAATGCTAAATGCTAAAGCTCTCATAACATCACACCTGCACCAGTGTATAGCTTTATGTACATGTCATCCACAACATTTGAGTGAAGGGAAAGGGAAGCACACATTTCTTTTGGAATGGAAAGGAGTCGAGGTACAGTATCTTGGTATACACACGTTTGCTCCAGTTTTGTACCCATTGACTCTGACCCTGTTTGTGTAAGAGGCTAGGGCTGACCCATTCTGATTCAAGATGTTTGTGTAAAAAAGGTATTTATTGCATATATTGTCCACTAAAAAGCAGATGATGGTACAAGTGTAAGGGACCAAGTGCTCCAACCTCAGTCTAGCCTGAAGATCATTCCATATCTAAGGAGCACAGCAGCTAAAAAGTTCTTCTCAATTCTGTAATCACTTGAAGGACATTAAATAGTAACAAGCTGCAAGTTTGATCGCCACTAAGTCGCCATAAAAGCAATGATGTGAGGTAAAATGGGAGTTTTAAAAGAACTGCTTTATATACAGATGAAATCCAATGATAAGCCCTTCTCAACGTCAAAGAATCCCAACCCACAGACTGATACAAAAGACAATGGTGGGTACAGAAAACATGCCTACAAATGAACTGATAAATGAAGTGATAAATCGGGTCTAGTGGTTTAAGAATTGAGGCTGTCGTGTGATTTTAAATTGTGTCACCATAATCACGGACAGGGAGGAGCGTTGCCAAGACAATCTTCCTCCTATTATCAAAGGTGAAGCAAGACATTTCTTTACAAAACAAGTACAAGTCTAACTCGCAAACTCTTGATCACTTTTTCAACATGTATTTTAAAAGTGTATCATCTATCTAAATGCCCAGGTACTTATAATGGGGAACTTGTTCAGTTTGGGTTCTTTTCAGGGTACAAATATGTTGATCATTGTAATCAATATTATGGGATATAGAGAAAAACATAACAGACCTCATGCATACCTCTTCAAATTAAGGTTTACCCAGATTGTTTCTAATCTAACCCATGTGCATACATGTGCCATGTTTTTTCTTCCTCAACTTGTAAATGTAAAAAACACAAACACCACCACTTTGTCTTTTTGTGGTGTTAGGAATACAGACCTCACAGATAAAAATGTTTTGATAAAGGTCATAAACCGAAACGTCGACACAATAAATAAGCAGAGGTAACAATCGTGTGTGCAGGAGTATTCATTTTTTTACATTCCTTTTCTTCCTAAACTCATCATCACTCAACATAGTTTACAGCTATGCAACTTGTAAAATACAGCATTTCAAACATGACACACAGTTTGCCTTTGAATATGACTTTAATGAAAGAGAATTGAAACGGCAAGTGTAGTTATAGTGGTAGTATGCAGGGTAGTTATTGTGGTAGTAAGTTCGGGATAGTTGTGGATTTCCAGAATTGTCTCTGTGTTGAAATATCTGAAAGAGAAAAATTGTCTTATCATTTGTATAGATAAAATCTAAATTATTTTGAGGTGATTTGAGAAGCCAAAAGGATCATAATTAGAATGCTCTGTAAGCAGATAATGGAGGGCATACCTGTATTTTGTTTCCCTTTATGGAAAGCCCTCTCCATGCTCTCTCTGGCAAACTCCAGGTTCGCCGCCATTACTCTTTTCTTTTCAGTCTTCTCCTTCTCTCTCTCCATTTCTGTCTTCATCCTCTTCACGACATCTTCTGTAATCTTTGTCATCAACTCTTTCACTTCCCTCTCCCTCCTTTCCACCATATTATTTATCATCCCATCCATCTCTTCTCTCATGCGTTTAACGTCATCTTCTTTCTCCTTCAGGATTTTCTCCATCTCTTTCTCGACCACTTCTACTCTCTTCATTGCCTCCAACTCCTTTTTCATCCATTCAATATCCTTTTCTTTCTCCTGTTCATTCCTGTTTCTCTGTCTCTCCTCCTCTGCCCATTTCATCACCTCCATCCTCTCTTTCACTTGTTTCACCTCCATTTCTTTCTCCTCCAGGATTCTCTCCATCTCTTTCTCGGCCTCCTCTACTCTCTTCATCGCCTCCAACTCCTTTCTCATCCATTCAAAATCCTTTTCTTTCTCCTTCTCACTCCTGTCTCTCTCTCTCTCCTCCTCTGCCCATTTCATCACCTCCATCCTCTCTTTCACTTGTTTCACCTCCATTTCTTTCTCCTCAGGATTCTCTCCATCTCTTCTACTGTCTTCATACCCGCCTCCATCTCCTTTCTCATCCATTCAATATCGTTTTCTTTCTCCTTCTCAATCTTCTCCTTCTCCCTCTCCATCTCTGTCTTCATCCACTTCACGACATCTTCTGTAATCTTTCTCATCTCCTCTTCCACTTCACTCTCCCTCCTTTCCAACATATTCTTTATCACATCCATCTCTTCTCTCACATGTTTAACGTCACATTCTTTCTCCTCCAATATTCTCTCCATCTCTCTCTCCACCTCCTCTACTCTCTTCATCGCCTCCAACTCCTTTCTCATCCATTCAATATCCTTTTCTTTCTTCTTCTCATTCCTGTCTTTTTCTCTCTCCTCCTCTGCCCATTTCATCACCTCCATCCTCTCTTTCACTTGTTTCACCTCCATTTCTTTCTCCTCTAGGATTCTCTCCATCTCTCTGTCGACCTCTTCTACCCTTCTCTTCATCACCTCCATTGTTTCGGTCTCCTTCTCACTCATCTTTAATCTCTCTTCGCTCTTCTTTACCTCCTTCTCTCTCTCCTGCACCACCCTCTCTCTCTCCTCCACCTCCTTCTCTCTCCTCTTCATCTCATTTCTTGTTTTTTCCATCTCCCTCTGGAAAGTCTCCTCCATCTCCTTTGTCACTTTCTCCACCTCCTCCACCTCTTTCGCCTTTATTTCCAACTGGACAATCCTCTCCTCCAAATCCTTTTTGTTATTTTCCTGCGTCTTTTGAATGCAACTGAGTATTGCATTGCATTCATTCACTTTCTCAGTGTCTCTATCCAACACTTTCCTCTTCCTCTCCATATTATCTTTAAGATGGTTGACTATCTTCCTCTTCCTCTCCACCATTTCTCTGTCCTTGTCCACCATTTCTCTGTCCTTGTCCACCCTCTCTCTCTCCTCCATCAGCCTCTCCTTCTCTGCATCGGTGTGCTCCTTCACCTTATGCAGAAGGTTTTGGGCTCCCTCCACCTCTTCCGCTCTCACCTCTTCCTTTCTTTCTTTAGCCACTCTGGCCCTCTCTCTCGTGTGCCTGGCCCGTCTTGATGTCCTCTGTGGGAGTGGGGTGTAGGCTGCGAAAGCTGCCGGTCCTGCTGCCTCCATCATCAGGGCAGCCTGATCCTCTTTACACTCCTGTGGACATACAGTGAACACACTACAGGTGCAGTCTCGAGAATGTCTCTATGAATGTATTTGTCTTTTCTGAGTATAAAACCATTCAGTTGTCTCCAGTGATCTTTACATATTGTCTATGTTTAGCCATCCTGAATGGGGTGAGTGGGTAGTTATCAAATACAGTAGCATAGGGCTTTGAAACTTCCTGATGGAGATGACAGACACAATGACAGGGAAACGTCAAGAAATATGATTGTGTTAGATAACAGGCTTCCCTCGCAAAGAGATTGCGGTACCTCACAATGTTCTCAAGAATAGGCTGTTGCGTTCCCAATTTCCCAAAAGGGGTTCTCTAGTTTTGCCTTTAAAAAAGGCCTACATCTACCTTTTATTCAACATATCCGACACAATTTATATTGCAAATTATGTAGGCCTGTACAGTAAGTAATTGTAGGCCCTTTGCAAAGTCAACTTACGACTTACTTAAGGAAAGGTCCTGTCGATTAAGACCTATTAGTGCCAACTATGTTTGGTTATATTTTAGATAGGGCCTACCTGAAAACATCAAATTAACCATTTTGATATTGTTCTGTCAATCATCGTTCTTCGATAGTCCCTCCTCTCTTGGTTATTTGCGTTTGTCAAGCTAAAAAGAGAATCTGTCTCGTTTTAATGTTGATCTTTAAAATGGTTGATTTTGCAGCCACATTTCTCTCTGTAACAACGATTGAGCTCGTCCCGTTTCACTTTTTAGGCTGTTACGCTGCTCTTTCACTGACAAACAGCTGTTTTTGGAATTGCGCCCTCACCGAAATTACCGCGATTTGACTTGATGTTGGGATCAAACTGTCTGCCGAGTCGGATGAATTACTTCACAGCGATCTAACAACAAAGTGTAGCCAATTAAGAGTATTTCTTTGCAGTAGGTCTAGGTCCTGATTGTGGGGGAAATGTTGCTTTGAATTGTAGGCTACTTTGACTGGACGATAACATACGAATACAAACAAGTGTACAGTAACATGTTGTCACCACGGATGATAGAGCTTGATTTGATTAAATTTGATTAATTTTCAGCCCTGCTTCTTACACCTTTGCGTTTACTTGAAGGCAGTTCACGGACTTGAGGTAGGCTGAAAATATACAGGAGCTTGTAGGCCTAGTGCTTATTCGATGAAGGTAGGGTGGATCTGCGCGAAGCCCACACATCGTGTCGCTCACCGGCCCCGCAGCCCACAGATCGACCGGCCCACCAGCAGCCATGGCACAGCCCTTTACACAACATTTAGGCAGCACCCCCTCTCGAAAGATACATCCTACGTCCTTGGACATTTGGCCCAAGTATTGGGGCAATTTAATATAAAGTATTCCCGTTTATTTAAACTAAAATAGAGCAAGGCAAACTTACCTGCGGCGGGTCCCACCAGTTTTTCTCCATTGTGTTGAAATGTAATTGAATCTATTTCCACTAATGAGCGTAACACATTACAAATGACAACCAGCAAAGGCTATTTGACAACAACTGGAGGTTCAAGTGACCAAAGTGACTTTTACATAAATTTACGTCATTGCTAGCAGCGTCATCAAGACAACAGCATTATGACGCAGGAGATATTTATTTGATTACAGATATGCTCATGTTGTTTCTTGGAAAATATACGTCGTTGGGATTAATCATCATCATATTATTAATTAATAGACAAAACACAGACATAGATATAGGTATATAGATCAGTGGTAGGGGCTCGGGGTCGTTTCTGGACATGGCCCTCCATTGTAATTTACATTTACATTCATGGCATTTAGCAGACGCCTTTATCCAAAGCGACTTACAACAATACATTTGTTTAAGTAATTGAATCATCTATCCAACAGTCATCATAAGACAAAGTAATCAATGCTCACACCAGGGGCCATAGGCAGTCGGCTATTTCATTTTATTTGTATTAGCAGGAGAGAACTTGTACAAGGGGGGTAGCGGGGATGAAGAGGTCTCTGGGTGGGGTTGGGGTTAGGGTTAGTATAGGGGGGGGGATAAATGGAAAACATACTCGTGGTTCAGGTATTAACTGCCAATGAACTTAGTTGGAACAATACAAATTACAATGTAAAACAATAACAATATAATATCAACATTTCAGTATTATATCAAAATAATGATTTAGAAATATGGTACAACCTGTGAGCTGCCTGGTTGCCTTGGCAACGGTAAACTACAGCGCTGTTCATCAGCGGTTCGGACTCTGGCTCTAACCGTCTACCTTCTCTTAACCGTTAGGAGAAAACGAAGAAAAACAAAGAAAATGTAAACTACAAAACACTCTAACATTAAATCCTACACATACATCTGTATCAGTGGAGTCAGGCAAACGTTACACCAGACTCCCTTCGACATGTTTTGTCAGGTGTCATTTGACAACAACCACTCATCGTAAACGGCAAGCTAGTGCTAACTCGTCCTCGTTTAGGATACCAAGCTAGCGCAATTACCGCTAACAGACTACAAACTTCATATGCTACTATGCATAACGGTACACTAAATAGAAAGCCTACATTAATGACAAACTGTATTAATGCTTATGCTTAAGAATAAATGGAAAACACACTAGTGAGTCGTCTGGTCCTCAGTCTTTACAGGTATTAACTGCCAACTGAAGAACGCAGCGCAAGCCACAGCTTATATACCCGCAGGTGATCTAGTGCCTTTTATACTCCAAATAGAAATGCGTGAAATTGAATGGGGGGAGTCTGTAAACATGCAAGATAAAGTGCATACATATAAAATAACACATTTACGTAAGTGGCCAATTACATATAAATATATTATGTGCCACATAAACAGTGGAAAAAGCAGTGAAGCCCTTAGCAGACATAGGGGAAAATGTACAGTATATACAAACATGTACAGGAGCAGGACGTATTGTGTCTCTGTTAACACAGTTGTGTCATGTGTAATTGTGTTAAATGATCCATAATAAGTGCTGTCCAGTTTCCTCTATATTATATATAACATGGTGAATAACTCCCCGATATTTCTTTAAGGCCAATATCAGATATGTCTGTCAAGCTCTAATTACAATGAGCTGTCCTCCCATTTCTACCTCCATCAGCCTCCTGTTGCACAGTAATGAGTGATAAAGACACCTGATGACAAGGATGAGAAATGTAAAGATCACGGTTTCATCCAAGGCCCATCTACCTTTCATTCAAATTATGCTAAGATTATTATCATTGGTGATTTTAACCTACATGTGGACAATGAGACTGACTCGACAGCCATGGATTTGATGAATCTCTTGAATTCTACGGACTTTATTCAGCGAGTTACTGGGCTCACCCATAACCACTGCCACACCCTGGACCTAGTGATTACAAAGGGTCTTACTCCTGTTGCATCCTCTATTATTTATCTAGCCATGTCGCTGAGCAGATGAGATTCATGATGATGAATATGAATAGTACACCATCAACAGCTTCCTCCTGTGATAATGATTTATTAACCAGCTTCAACACCAAACTAAGGGCAACTATCGACTCTGTAGCACCAGTCAAACAGTTTGATTGATTTCCTGGTGAAATGCATTGCGGACATATGGATGTCACAGAACTAGTCATTCGAGCAAAAACCAGGTAGGACACTCCATTTTAAAAAGCGTGTTTTCCGAACCAAAACAGCGTTTGTAAATGACATATTTATTTCAAGGGATCTCGTTCCCTGATCGCTACCGATTAAAGATAGTCATTACAACCTTTAGGAAGCTTTTAAAAAGGTTGAATATTACATGGACCTTTACAGAACACAGCTGTAAAGGTGCAACCTTTCCTCTCCCAGGCTGACACTGAATGACAAATGCATGCTTGTATTACTAGCAGCCTTGATTACTGTAACACTCTCCTGTCTGGTTGACCAAAGAAAGCTATTGGCAAATGATACAGATTGCAGCAGCACGAGTCAGATGGAGAGCACATATCATACAAGTCTCTGCACTGATAACCTGTTCGTTTTATAATTTATTTTAAGATAATTGTATTAGTTTAGAAATCACTCTATGGTCACGCACACCACTGCATGTCAGACATGCTTTTAAGGTATATACCCTGTAGATCCCTCAGGTCCTCAGGTACTGGCCTTTTAACTATTCTGAAGATTCCAACAACACCTATCTACTTCCTGTTTCAAATGAATAATACTGGGCAGAAGTCTGCACAGGGATGCTACAGACACATTAGCACACTGCAAAATACTGTCACCTATCTAACCATCTGTTCCAAAGCAATAGTAATAGATACTGTAGGAGTCTGCAGTGCACAGGGGTTACACACTCATCAGTACCCTCTAAAATACTGTCACTATCATATTTCCTGTTCCACATGAATAGTACTATATAGGAGTCTGCAGAGGGGTTACCTTGTTGGGAAACAGTGTCTATCTCCTCCTGCAGCTTGGTCATAATGTGAGGGCTGGTTGCCAGATTGTAGGCCAGGAAGGACAGAGAGCTACTGGTGGTCTCATAGAGTGTTTCCACAGTGTAATGAAATCGATAGCTTCATTTATTAAGCACAAAATGATTGAGACTGAAAGCTATATGGAGGCAGTTGTACCGACTGTGAGGAACAGTGAGCTGAAGATGTCAAACTTGAGCATTTTCTTGATGTTGGTCACAAAGGGGTCAGAGGGGTTGTGGAGGGAGTCGATGTCGACACTGAATGAAGTGCTGACGACCACATCCATACTGTATGGTCCAAAGAACCTGGAACACAACCACAAAATCTTTGACCACCAGAACCACAACCACAAAATTAAAGGGGGAGTTCACTGAAATTACAAATTCACCTTATCTTCTCGGAGAGAAATACTCACTCTTTTAGTTCAATGGGCTCTTCGTTATCGGCCGTCTTCTTCAGATTGCTGACCAAATTACCAGAGTGCTGCTTCATGATCCCGAACATCTGAGTTGGGAAGGATACATGGAAAAATATGATGATTGATACATGGATTAATATGTGCAAAACATGGGTTAATATCATGTTTGAAACAGGAATTATTTTAATGTTTATATAGCCTGAGAATATACATTCATACAGGATACATTATGTATATAGTCAAGGAATAAGTGACTCCAAAGATGAACTATTATTCTAAACTCTGTCATCTGACCACTGAACTTATCTAAGATAAGATTAAATATACTTTGTTGTCCCGGATGGAAATTTGTCTTAGACAATTAAAGTTGCTGCTTCACACAACAACAAACAACAATGAATACACACTATACACATAGTACAAATCACATAAACACACACACACACGTTAGAGTTGTTAGTCATTCATTTATTTGTGTTGTTGGAATGAATAAAAGAAGGAGAGGAGAGATGGGACTGTACCTCTTTGATCCGCCCACTGGTGAAGGAGGGAGACAGGACACTGCGGATCCGTCTCCATGCATCATCCTCAGCGATAAACACGGCGTCATACAGAGGCCCGTTGAGATAGAAATTCTAGAAAAATAACAATGATTATATACTGCAAAATTAACCGAATATTAATAATGCTATAATAACAATGATATTATCTATTTAATGAGCCCTTATGTTTTTTTCCCCATACAACAACTTCAATTTAGCGTATTACCCTCCTGTTAGTGAAAAGGGAGTAGCATTCCTTGATGAGGATGGTTTTGATCATGGCTGTGTCCATGATACACAGGACGGGCTGACGGCCATCATAGATCCTACAGACCAGCAAAAACAAAGATAGTTAGATATACACTCACCCAACACTTTATTAGGAACACTATACTAATACTAGGTAGAGCCTCCCTTTGCTCTCAAAACAGCCTCAATTCTTCGTGACATTGATTCCTTTGAGATTCTGGTCAATGATGACATGATTGCATCACGCAATTCCTGCACATTTTTCAGGTGCACTTTCAAGATGTGAATCTCCCGTTGTGCCACATCCCAAAGATGTTCTATTGGATTCAGATCCGGTGACAAGGAAGGCCACTGAAGAACACTGAACTCATTGTCATGTTCATGAAACCAGTTTAAGACGACTTTTGCTTTGTGACATGGTGCATTATCATGCTGGAAGTAGCCATTAGAAGGTGGGTAAATTGTGGCCATGAAGGGATGCACATGGTCAGCAACAATACTTAAATAGGCTGTGGCATTCAAGCAAATATACCGTAGATAGAGACAGACAGACCCATCACAGATCCTGCACTCTTAGAACCAAAAAGGGTTCTTCTTCCACTGTCCCTTTGAAGAAACCTTTTGGGTTCCATGTAAAACCCTTTCCACAGAAGGTTATACAGTACCGTGCGTAAGTAATGGGACAGTGAAGCATTTTTTCTTCTGTTTGGATTTGAAATAAAAACGTAGAGATTTTAATTTTTTATATAATGTACATATTGGTTTATCATTCAGAAATTCCAACACTTTTATGCATAATCCCCCTATTTCAGGCTACACAAAAGTGATAGGACAATTGGCTTGACAAGTGTGTTCGTCAGGTGTGTTCCGTCACATAATTTGTGCAGTCTGCTATTGGTGTCTTGTCAACATGAGGACCAAAGAGATGTTATTGAAAGTCAGGGAAGCCATTATGATGCTGAAATATCAGAAAAAAAATAAACATAGCCAAAACCTTAAACCTACCAAAATCAACAGTTTGGAACTTCATTTAACTTCATTAAAAGGAAAGAAAGCACTGGTGAGCTCAGAAATCGCAAATTACCTAGTAGGCCAAGGAAGACTTCCAGTGGATAACCAAAGAATGCTCACCATAATTGAGAATCATTTATTTACATCTTGTCAGTCCAAGTACAAGTAAATGGCTCCAAACTCATTGGACAGCATTTCATCATACAGCAGGACAATGACCCAAAACATACTGCCATAGGAACTAGGGAATTTTTCAGGGCCAAAAAGTGGAAAGTTGTTGACTGGCCAAGTCAGTCTCCAGATTTAAATCCTATAGAACATGCATTTCATTTGCTCAAGAGGAGACTTAGGGCAAAACATCCTAAAAAAACAACAACAGTCGCTGCAACATAGCATTACCAGAGAAGATACCCAGCGTCTGGTTGGGTCAATGGGTCACAGACTTTTGCACTTTTGCATACAAAGGATTGGGGACCAAATACTAAACATGAGTGCTTAATTTAGACATTTGATAATGCAAAAGAAGGAAAAATGCTTGGGCACCAAAATGGCTAGAGCCAGCCCTGATTAACAGAACCTTTATCGAGCGCACAACATCACATTAATGCCCATAGGAAGAATGAGAATAGAGTATCAACAAAATAACCAATTTAACACAATTTAAAACAACATACGTCTGTAAGTTTTAACCATACGTTAACGTGCGTCAAGGACAACGCGGGAGAATGATGCCCGTGATGGGCCTAACCCAAAACTCAAAGAATATCTCGCTGTCCCTCTCCTTAAATATCATTCCCAACAAAGGACAAGGTGTTAGATACATTACAATAGCAAAGGAATTGACAAATGGTGAAAGCTGAAAAATCTGAAACATAGTCAAAACCTTAGACTTGCCAAAATCAAGCACTGATGAGCTCAGCAATCGCAAATGGCTGAGGATTCACTGCAAGATGCAAACCACTAGTTATTCTTAAAAAGGATAGTCGGGTTACAGTTTGCTAAGAAGTACCTAAAAAGCCTGCAGAGGTGTGGAAAAAAGTCTTGTGGACAGATAAGATGAATATTATCAGAGTGATTGCAAGAGGAAAGTTTGGAGAAAAAAGGATCTGCCCAAGGTTTACAGCATACCATCTCATCTGTGAAACATGGTGGAGGGGATGCTATGGTTTGGGCATGTATAGCTGCCACTAGAACTTGCTAACTTATCATAATTGATGATGTTACTGCTGACAGTAGCAGCAGAATGTATTCTGAAGTGTACAGAAATATCTTGTCTGGTCGAGTAAAAGCAATGCTTCCAAATTCATTGGATGGCGCTTCATCATACAGTAAGACAATGACCCAAAACATACTGCCATTGGAGCTCGGGAGATTTTCAGGGCGAAAAAGTGGAAAGTCCTTGACTGGCCATGTCAATGTTTGGATTTAAATCCTACTGAACATGCATTTCATTTTCTGATGGTAAGATTTTGGGCAAAAAGACCTGGCAAAAAGATGGCTGGCCTGGCAGAATATCACCAGAGAAGATACCCAGCACCTGGTGGGGTCAATGGGTCCCAGACGGTTATTGCATACAAAGTATTGTCAACCAAATACTAAACATGAGTGCATCATTTCGACCATGTATACCAATACTAGACAAAAGAAAAGAAAAGAATCTAGCAAAAGCAAACTATGTTCTGACAGGGTTTGACTCATCTAATACGACATCAGATCTGGATAGGTTCCTTGATTTCCTCTGAAAGGTGACATAGGCATGAAAACATGTACACAACATCAAGAAGAAACCATTGATTAAAGCCAAATCAATTGACAGAGGCATGGCAGAAAATGTGTGTTGTCTCTTTAAAAGAAATGTTAAAAATATCTTTGTTTTCCCTGAATGAAACAAAGCACAGGTGTTTAAAAGGCCAGCCCCACCCCTGATTACAATGATCCACACATGGAGACAGCCAAAGCAACATAGATCAATAAGACATCGCACATGTCACACCAGAATGTGTGTTGGCAAGAGTGTGCCCTTATAGCCAGGATCCACTCAACCACCTCTCTGGTCACATCTCCCTGATGTTGGTTATGAAGAACTTTATGAATGTATTTAAATGTATTTAATATTAATTATTGCCTTGGTTTATACTCGCTTCGGAATTGTAGGACTTTTGTACGAGCAAACTGCTGAATATCTTCTCATAGATACACTGTGCTTAGCATGTACTGCTGAAGATTATGTTAATATTATGTTAAGATTTAAGTAGTCTCGTTCCCAGACACTTCCGCCCAAATGCCCGAAAGGTCTGTTGGACCAATGCGTTAAACTTCATTGGCTTTCATTAAGCCAAGAGCAAGAGCGTCAAAAACAGGGACGGGGCATAGCCATTGGCTTTACCTCGGATCAATCATCTTCCACAGCACATTCCACACATTTCTGATAAGAAGCTACACCTTGCAGCCGTGTGATTAGCTGAAATCAAATAATAACAAGTACTTTAATCAGTAATCACCCTACGGCCAGGTTTGAGTCGTCGTTATTCCAGACTTATATGCGCTGTGAGCGATAGCCTGAGGACGAGGTTAACATTTAGGTAACCTGCGAATAACCTCATGCACGAGAAAATAAAATAAGCTTAATTGCTACATGGCCTGTTAATTTCCATGCTCATCTTTGATGTCAAGAACCTATGTGGTACTTTTTAGGGGGGGGGGGGGGGGGGTTATCAGAGAGAGACCCTACCACTCCAAAAAGGTGGCTTATTTGGCTAATTTCAAGTGCCCTAATTGCCAATTAAAAATGGGTAGCCTTTTAAAAGGGGCAATCCTTCATATATCCCACAATTCAACACCAATCTGTTCTCTGGAAAAATGAATAAAACATGAAAATATTGGGTTTATGCCCTAACCATTTTTTGTAAATTTGGGGCTAGACACTTCACCCATTTTCACCACATTTACATTTAAATTTTTGACATTTAGCAGATGGGCCATTGGTAGTCACAATGCTTTTTAAAAATGCTTTACATTAGAGGTACTGTACAGGTGGGTAGTGGAAGGTGAAGAGGTATTTAGGAGGGACAGTCAAGATGTAGCCTGAAGAGATGGGTCTTCTATCTACGGCGGAAGATAGGTAGTGACTCTGCAGTCCTGACCGCACTGGGAAGCTCGTTCCACCACCGGGGTGCCAAGACAGTGAAAAGCCGTGACCAACTAGCGCAACCACTCCATCCTCTTAGAGGCGGCCAGCCGAGGTGGAAGAACGGAGTGGTCAGGCTGGGGTTTGACATACAGTATGTATTCACCATCAAATGTTGTTCACTTTCCCAAACCCCTGCCTGTGTAAGTAATGGGACAACAAAACATTTTTTGTTCTTTCGGCTCTATACTCCAAACGTTTAGATTTGAAATTAAACAATTATTACAAGTAGAGATTCTCAGCTTTTATTTGACGGTATTTGTGTACACATTGGTTTCACCATTCAAAAATTACCCCACTTTTTATGCATAGTCCCCCTATTTCAGTGTACCCAAAAGTAATGGGACAGACTTATCAAATGTCCATATGAAGCAGTCATGTTTAGTATTTAGTGGACAATCCACTAGTATTTAGTGGACAATAACTGCCTGAAGTCTGCAACCCACTAACCCTACCAGACGCTGGGCATCTTCTTTGGTGATGCTCTGCTAGGCCTGTACTGCAGCCATCTTCAGTTGTTGTTTGTTTTGAGGTCTTTTTGCCTAAATTCTTATCATTAGGGAAATGTAATGCATGTTCAATTGAATTTTAATCTGAAGATTGACTTGGCCAATCAAGATCTTTCCACTAGTTGCTATGGCAGTGTTTTGGCTATGGCATTGTTTTATTGTATGGTGTGGCACCATCCAATGCATTTGGACGCATTTGCTTGCACTCAAGCAGACAAGATGTTTCTGTGCACTTCAGAATACATTCTGCTGCTGCCGTCAGCAGGTACAATCATCAATTAAGACAAGTTAACAAGTTCTAATGGCAACTATACATGCCCAAACCTAACACCCCCTGCACCATGTTTCACAGATGAGGTGGTATGCTGTAAATCTTGGGCAGATCCTTTTTTCTCCAAACTTTCATTTTTACGAGACCTCTGCAGGCTTTTTAGGTACTTTTTTTTAGCAAACTGTGACCATCATTTTTGATGATAACTAGTGGTTTTTGATGATAACCGTGTCTTCCTCTTAGTTATAAACAAACCAGAATTAAATGCATAGGTCTATGGATGGATGTTCTCATTGGAACAGCTGGAAGACTTTCTATGCATCCCCGAAAAAACACATGTATGCAAACACACACACACACACACACACACACACACACACACAAACACACAGACACAGGCATGTTTAAGATATGCGTAGCCCATGTTTATTAGTTGACTTAGTTGTGATAGACAGTGTAGTTGTAGATAGTGTAGTTGACTAGTTTAGATACAGCGCACGAAGCAACAAGCAGGTACAATATCAGCACACCTCAGCATTACTACACCCACGTGCTACCACAGGGAACTGGTACCCGCATAGTTAGATATGGCACTGGTCTCACACTAGAGAGAACTGGCATATTCTAGATCATTATACGAGGTAACTAACTAGGAATTATGTCAAACTAGAAAGTGCTCAGTAGTCCCAGGGCTACAAACACAAGCTGGCCAACCCTCCTGCAAACAGGGTGCTAATATTTCTCAATATTAGCTTGTCAAAGCTAGCCAAGGTTCTCAGCTGTCCGGAAACAACAAGTAACTTAGTTAGCCGACCGTCCCAAGTGCTAGCTGTAGCCTACACATATGACCTAGCAAGTTATAATAATAACCTGAGGAATTATTGTTGAGCTAGGGTTCAACAATAACAAAGAATTGAGAGCTCACAGGTTAGCCTGCTAGCTCAGAGAGTTAACAGGTGCTCAGAAGGTGAAAATCGTCGTTGAATGTCGAGCTGAACCGTAGGATTCTATCAGAGACAATCTAACGCCCCGTGAGAATCATAGGCTGAGGTGTAGCCAGCTACAACAACACAACTACAGTACACTTCAGACAGTCAGAGAGTGAAGAGTGGAAAGGATGAAATGGTGCGCTTGGAGCATCTCTTTATTGGGACAGGTGATGGGCGTTGCTATCACTTGCAAGTGTGTACAAGGCGTGATTCTGTGAATCAAGATGTAAATACAGTGCTCTCGGAAAGTATTCAGACCCTTTAACTTTTTCCACATTTTGTGATGTTACAGCCTTATTCTAAAATGGATTCAACATTTTTTTTTCCTCATCAATCGACACACAATACCCCATGATGACAAAGTGAAAACAGGTTTTTAGAAATTGTTGCTAATTTATTCAAAATAAAAAACTGAAATATCACCTTTACATAAGTATTCAGACCCTTTACTCAGTTCTTTGTTGAAGCACCTTTGTCATTATTGCGTATTGTGTGTAGATTAATGATTAGATTAATAATTTAATCTATTTTAAAATAAGGCTGTAACATAACATAATGCGGAAAAAGTGAAGGGGTCTGAATACTTTCAGAATGCACTGTATGTGTCTGTTATAGTCCCATTGTGTGATTGGTGTGTGTACTGATTTCTGGCACAGGCCTTAACTGATCCAACAAGTTCACCAATCATCAATGGTTTGATATGAAGTTGATGGATTTTAATGTTACATGCTACACCAGTGCGTGTGTAAAGTGTTGACATTGCGCGGCTGCTGTAGCAGCAACGCAAAATGATTCTTGGAGTGCTTGGAAATGGTATCAATGCTTTTTGGACGCTTAAAAACATATTCAATTAGTTTCATAGTATGGTAAAGTAATAGAAACCTTGATAATAGAAATACATACAATAGTGGTACCTGTATGAAAAACAAAGTGATTGTCCTCGTTTATATTTGGAGGTAGAGGACAAACCCCAACTCTAACATATTCAGACTTGACAAGACTCTCAACATATGTAGAGAATCCATAAATTAGAAGATCCTTGCAGAAACAGACTGGGAGGGCTATTTATTCTGCATCCACACGTGCAACTGGTCACGTTTCTGGTGTAAGAGTAAATACTGCCATCTAGGGTTTAGAGATGGTTAAAAGGAAATGGATACATTATTTTACGGATGTACTTTAGGCCTACGTTTGAGTAATTTAGCAGAAGCTCTTATCCAGAGCGACTTAAAATAAATAGCTACATTCATCTTCAGCTACATACATCACGGTCATCACAAGTAAGACTTTCTATAATAATAAATGCCACAAGCAGTCACAGTGGTAGAGAAAGGAAGTCAATTTAATTTAATGTTCAACTTAATTTATTGAACTTAATTATTGACAACTATATAAATTGATTTGCTATGTATCCCTAAATAGCGGCCAATTGTGTTGAGGGTTCCAGGCTAACGGTGTCGGCATGTGCAGTCCCCTGTCTTATCTCTGCACCCCCACACGCTCTCAGCCAGGGCCACATCAACAAGGCTTTTGACAGAAAGGCTCGTCCCCTGGTTTGCCTGATTGTGTACCAGCTGAGCCATCAGAGAACATGAGGGTTGGGGCATATCTGCATATCTGGAGCCATCGTTCATCTGAAATTAAAAAAGTAACATCAGAGGGGAGTGCAAGGTGAGACAAGAATTGGACAAATTCAACTGAGAGTTGAAGGTCATGGACTAAATGCTATAGTAAAACTAGCAACAATCACCTTCATCTACTTAGTCTATAGGTTCTCTACCATCTCTCTAATCGTCACCATGCTCACCTTCTTCAATGTCTCCCTCTCCTGTTCTAGCTTCTCTTTTTCCAGACTCTGTTTCGCTCTTTCTTCAGCCACCATCACCAGGGCCTCTCTCCTCTTGACTGCCTCCATTTCTTTTTCCATCTGTTTCTTGGCCTTGAGAAATGTCTCCTTCTCCTTCCACATCCCAAGCATTTCTTGCTCCACCTTCTGCCCGTCTCTTGTGATTTTCATCCACTACTTCTTTATCATTTGCAACTCTCCTCCGACCTTCTCTGTCTTTCTAAGCATCTCCTTTGAGGTCTCCTTCTCCTGCTCTTCCTTCTCTTTTTCCTTGCTCAGTTTAAGTCTTTCTTCGGCCTCCATCACCAGGGCCTCTCTCCTCTTGACTGCCACCATATTTTTCTCCATCTCTTTCTCCATCTGTTTCTTGGCCTTGAGAAATGTCTCCTTCTCCTTCCACATCCTGAGCATTTCTTGCTCCACCTTCTGTCCGTCTCTTTGGATTTTCACGCTCTCCTTCCTCATCATATTTAACTCTGCCTCTGCCTTCTCAGCCTTTCTAAGTATCTCCTTTGAGGACTCCTTCTCTTTCTCAATCTCCATCATGAGGATCTTGATCCCACTGTCCATCTCCTCCCTCTCCCTATTGAACTCATTCCTGTCCTCCTGCAGTCTTTCTGCCTTTCTGGCCAGGATCTCCTCCTCCCTCTGCCTAACTTTTTGGTCCCTTCTCTTTTGTTTCTCATATTCCTCTATCTTTTTCTCAAACTCTGCCTTCTCTGTCTTAATCCTCAATACTCATATATATTTTCACCTCCATTGTTTTTATGCACCTACAGTAGATAGAACACAAACAAAAATGATTGAAATAATCTCCACACACCCATACTATAATGCAACAGGAATGTCAGAAAGATTCCCCAAATGAGAAAGGGATAACAATCTTTGAGTTTGCCCTACTGAATCAGTCAACAAATACCAGTACACCGATTGGCAGCAAAGAAATGTTATTATCTATAATGTGCGTTCGGCTGGCGTCATAATGGGTTTGGAATGACTATCATGGTAATTCACTGCCTAACAACTCTTATCAGCGTTCGATGCAATGGTTCGAAGTGACTTGGTCCTGTCAGAGGCCTATGTTAGAGTCAGCAAAAGCTTCCAGTATGGGTTGGCTGGCTATGTTTGTTGACACGCCTTGAAATATAGCCTACAATTGTGGCCAACAGGTCAAATATCAGTGGCCATATAATGGGCACATTTTATTAACTGGAATCGGCCTGGTACAGGTAGGAGCATATAGGCTAATAAGCAGAAGACCTCGGCAAAATTAAAATAGCCCTAATACAATTCATGCATTTAGGTCTCTCATAATAATAATAAAAAATATATTTTATTTGGAATGTGTTTTTCATTTGTAGCCGACAATTTCAAATCCTGTGCAGTTGAGTGCAAAAGACACACAAACAAAAACACAAAGAAAACACTAACAACAACAAGAGGACAGGACCTAAAGGAAGGCCTTTCTAAAGATGTGAGTTTTTAGGCATATAGAAATATCCAACGCTGAATTCGACTTAATGGGAATATCATCTCCTAGTGACAGATATCTCTCAGTGACATTTTTACGCGTCCCTTGTCCAAATGCTGTAAAGGTAGTCGGCCTATGCCGTCTCAAGTATTTACAAATACAAGTGTTATAAATCTATACTATATGTCAACTATACTACATCTCTGGCCTACATTAGCCTACCTCAGTCAGTAGGCTGTGTTAAGCGCCGAATCTTCCGGTTATAATCTCTTTATATCTCACTCTGGTAATACTGATTGCACAGGTTCAGGTTGCGTCTTAGCTCGTTATGCCACTAAACTAAAAGTTCAAGAACTTTGTGTATTATTGCAGAACATTCTCAATTCTGTGTACATATCAACGTCATAATGATACCAATAGCAACGCATTTTGGGTGGAATCCTAACTCCAAATCCGCGCGCGTAAATCTTGCATTCATGTCAATGGGAAATTGATTCGATTTACACGCGGATCTCGAGTTAGGATTCCACTGCAATACACATTTAAGTTTAAGTTCATTTGAATTTATAGTGCATTTTACCCACAATATACGGCTTACACAAAAGTAGCCTACAAGACAAATACAACATTTGAAAAAACATATTGCATAGAATCAAATTTGGGGATATACAGGGTTTTTTTCTTTATAAAGTACATTACAAACATAAAGTCTCATAAAGTACATTACAAATACGAAACAATTATTAGTCCTATTTTTTATTAGTAATAATAATAAGTCTTTTATATTTAATACACAATAGATTAAATGGTGAAATTGGTGTGTATAAATATAATAAACTTGACTCATAATTCGTATAGTGCTGTTTTTGGAGTAATTACTAATTACTAGTAATTACTAGTGTGTGCGGACTGCGCTCTCTGTCCCGTCTTTCTGCTGTGGGGCAGCGGAGCACTCTTGCCCCATCGTTGCGAGGGGAACAACGTGAGCGTGATTGGCGTAAGCAGGGAAAACCTCACGCAAATTATATTGGGTATGAATTCTGCCTAGCAACAGGTGGCGAAAAACTATTAAACGCTAATGTCGTTAACGTGGTCTGACATGACAGGAAATAATCACAAAGCAATTCAGTTCATCTACTGTACGTCTATCGCTAATGCTAGCTAGCTAAAGTTTTCACATTGAATCGTGTAGATTATTTGTTGACCATGCGGTTTAGTACATTGCCTTTGGAAGAGAAGTTGGAGATAAAACGTTTAGGGCCAACAGGAATGGTTTGACAAAAAGAGATGGCTAACCGCTACCACCTCGAAACATGCGCTGTTCTGTTTCCCATGTATGATTTTTGGTGGAGACTATTTGGGCATCGGCTGGATTCAAAGACATTATACATCTGTCAGAACAGAACAGACACCAGCGACTGAACGGCCTTGACATGATTTCCATTGAAAATGCATTGATCCAGGGACAGATGGATTTCAACAGTAAAGTCATCGAGAGGTTTGCTGAAGCAACGAACCGCCGCGCTACTTTCCTATTCAAGTGAGCAGGTCTGTTTGGACATGTATGACAAATGGACAATGCGCCGTTCACTGTAGACTATATTGCTTTTGTTTTGTAGTCATTTTAAACGTTATACTGGCTGTGATATAAAGTGGAGGACTAAATGTTACGTATAGGCCTAATATCTAGACAGTTGATGGGCACACTTGTTACTTGTCGCTTTCAGAACCCTGGACTGGGCTCCGGCTGTATATTCATATAGTTCCGTTAATTAGCCTAGCCTACTTTCCGTGATTTAATGTGACTTTTGTAGTGTGTTATAGCCTCTGCACTGATGCTATTTATTTCACATTTAAAATAATACAATTGATAAAACCTGATTAAACTTTCCTACAAGTTAACGATGTGCCGAATGCTTGTATTTTGATTAAACATGCAAGTTATTGAAGACACGTGTCTGTCTCATCTTTTTACTTTGTTGCAGTATAGGCGTTCTGTGTCGCGCTGAAGCGTATGAAGTGTATTCAGTTATGGGGTTTACTGTACATACTTTTTCTCTGCACTGTTCCTGCTGCAGAGGATGCGTAAACGATTTTCCCATGTTGTTTTTTGGTTGTGGTCTGTGTTTATACATTTAGGCTATTAGTTGTATCCTACTTTTCAGTTTTACAAGTCAAATCTTATGACAGATGAGATGGCACTTCAACCGATAAAATGCAGGTACATTTTGACTACTGCTGCACTACGATACCCATAGATAGACCCAATACATTGGTAACTGCACTACTTATACAGCTCATATACTGCTTATACTGTTCATACTGCATTCTATATTTATTCTGCTTATAATGTTACTGTTAATACATATATTGCTTATACTGCACTACTTATACTGCTCATATACTGCTTATACTGCTCATATACTGCTTATACTGCACTACTTATACTGCTCATATATTGCTTATACTGCTCTACCTGTATATATTGTTCACATTGCACTTTTCTGCTTTTTTGCACTTCTGGTTAGACGCTAACTGCATTTCGTTGTCTCTGTACTTGTACTCTGCACAATGACAATAAAGTTGAATCTAATCTAACACCTATTTATTGTACAACTGTCTCTGTACAACGAGTCCTGGACCTCCACTAATAGACAGATACAAAGAGAGCAGCATACAGTAGCAGCAGAGCCCAGAGGCGAGGCAAGGCAAGGCAAGTTTATTTATATAGCACTTTTCATACACAGAGGCAATTCAAAGTGCTTTACGTAAAATAGATAAAAAGGAAAGAGCATGAAAGAAAAATTTGAATAAAAACGCATAAAAGACATAAAAAAAAGAATAAAAGTCACAGTGCATTTTAGGGTCACAGTGCAATTATTAGCGCCAATTTAGTTTCAATTTAAGGCAAAAGCGAAGCCCTTTTTTTTTATTTTTTCCCATTTTTGAAAGTAGCCAGTGTTGGGGCTGATCCTAGATCTATGTGTAACATAATAACTGAGAGACCTGCAGCAGGGCAGATCCTCATCACTGGCTGTCTGCTTTGAGCTGGTTGTCGTTGGACTCCTGGCAGCGGAACAGGTCCATCTCAATGGGGATCTGGTGAGAGTTGACACACAGTTAAAGTATGAAGGAACGAGTAAAACAGATGTCAGCGTTACACTATGAATGTTACCTAACACAGTGTCACTGTTACGTTCGGGTAGCATTGCACTATAAATTCAAATAAACTCAAACTCCTGGACAACCTCTCTTGGGTCGACATACATTAAAATGGCCCTATGAAGTCTCGAGGGAGTTTTGCAGAAATACAAATAGCTTTTTTTTAAATCTCACACTTCCATCATTTAGTAGGTAGCCTATACTGAGGATGATTGGCGCCTAGTACTGAAAAATGCAATCTGGGAAATTAAATGGGGAGTACATACTCATGCAGTACGCAAGTACAGAATTGTAGTATGGGGGTTCAAACCCGGGTCTCCCATGTGGAAGACACAAACGCTACTATTAAGCCAAGAGGACATCCTCAAGGTCTGAGGGCGACACTTCAGTTTACATGTCTCAGGCAGGGCTACCTCATCACGCGAGTGTGATTCCAAAATCACCTCTGCTACATATAGAAACGCAACAAAGTCATAGGTACAAAATTATATTTACAATCATTGTATCATTATTTTGTCTCACCTCTGTCTCTTTGCAGACGGTGAAGTTGAACCTCTGTAGAATCTCCACCATCGCCAGTTTCATCAATACCAGAGTGAATCGCATCCCGATACAGTTCCGTGGGCCCAACCCGAACGGCATGTAGGTGTATGGGTCGATGCTCTCCTTGTTCTCCTTACTGAACCTACACACGGTGTAGGGGTTAAAGAACATATCAATTAAATCACAGTAATATGATGGTTATACATGGTTGAAGAAACCTGTTTGTGTTTGGTCGTCGCATTTAGGTTTGTTTTATGGTTGTTTGTGGAACACTGCTCTTATCGTTGCTGTTGTGATTGATATTGTGGTTGTGGTTAAGATGTGGCCCATTACCTCTCTGGTTTGAACTCCTCTGGGTCTTCCTACACATCGGGGTCACGGTGCAAGGTCCAGATGGGTATCATGACGACCATACCCTTGGGGATGGTGATGCCGCTGATCTCAACAGATTTCTTGGCGACTCTTTCAAGTCGATGGGGTACAACCTGAGAGACTCGTTGATCACGCTGTCTAGATAGTCCATCTGCATCAGAGCCTCGTACTGGATAGGAGCCTGCACAGGGATATTACACTCACATGAGCACTAGTGATTGGTCGTTCACGTAGCCGTAGCCCAGAACTAACTCTTTTTCGTCGCAAATCTGAAGAGCTGTTAGTTTTTTGTGTTTTTTGGGGGGGAAATGAACACAGTACTATACTTATTCTAATCTGCATAGCCTAATTTCATGACACCCGCATACAGAACGCCATTACTTTCAATGTACGTGTGTAATAGTGTCTTGCTTTTTTGTTATACATGAATAAACAAAAAAATCGCTAAATAATGTTATCTTGATAGTTAGAAGAAAATACATTTAGATTCCACTGAACAATGTAAATGATAGATGTACACAAGGATCAATCAGAAGTCAAAATGCCACTAAACTGGGCTGCTTTTAGTGGATTGACTGCTTGGAATACTGAATGTGCTATAGTCTATTATTTCCTATCACAGTCGACAGACTACAAGAAAACTGTCAGGTGGTTCAAATGTGAATAACTTGGTATCCATTCCATTAACTGTGGCCGGGCAGCACCGAACAGCCCAGAGAACATTACCATGGTGCTTTTGAATATTAGGTCCCTATCTGGCAAAACCTTTATTGATCTTATCTCAGAGCGAAAGTTGCACTGTAATGTTTTTATCTGAAACCTGGCTAAACATGAATGCATGTCAGTCTATTAGAAGTGGGGAAAAATATATTTTCACTCTATTATTTATCTAGCCATGTCGCTGAGCAGATGAGAATTTCATGATGAATATGAATATGAATAGTACACCATCAACAGCTTCCTCCTGTGATAATGATTTAGCAACCAGCTTCAACACCAAACTAAGGGCAACTATCGACTCTGTAGCACCAGTCAAACTAAAAAAGGCTGTGGCCAAATTTAAAAGAATTTGCAGAAAGTCTGAGCGGACAAAAACTGCAGGTCCACCTTGATATTCTTCGAGAGCATCTTTCTGCTTTTAATAAGGCAATAAAAAAACGCCGAGACAGACGGGATCATTTCTCAAAATTGATAATGAATCATAACAACTCAAACAGTGCTCTTTTCAACGATTGACAGCCTTATAAATCCCGCCCACAAGACACCTGGTGATCTGCTCTCCACCTACAAATGTGAGGAATTTGCAACATACTTCTGAGATAAGAGAACCAATATTAGGTGAGGAGGATCACTCAGGCAAGACCTGAAGATGTGTTTGATGACTTGTTACCCCACCTTCCACCACATGGAAGCACTATGAACTCTTTTGCAGTGGTCATACAGAAATGCTCAGCAAAGTGGGGGTCTGTTCATCTGCACCTAAAACTACCATGGTGAAACCCCTCCTGAAGAAAAGTAACTTAGACTCTTCAGTCCTTTGTGATTTTAGGCCAATCTCCAACCTTCCCTTTTTAAGCAAAAAAATAATAATTCTTGAAGAAAAGGTGTTCAAACTGTTAAATAATCTCCTTCTTCCCAACTGTACCTTTGACATGTTCCAATCTGGCTTTTGTGCCGATCATAGCACTGAGATAGCACTATGTTGTTAAGTTATTAACTAGGTTCTTAATGACCTTAGAATTAATTAATTAATGCTGATGCCAAAATGCTCTTTGTCCTTGTCCTGGTCAAACTGTCTGCACACTTAAAGACACTACTTACAGTAACACTAAGCACCAGGCAAAAAAACAAGGTGTTACCATTGACTCAGATCTTAATTTTGAAACCCATATCAAGAATGTGACTAAAACATATTTGTATCACTTAAAGAAGAGTAAGTAAGTTTGCCGGAAATCTGCCATCGTGGAGAAATTCTGTCTGAAGTTGTCCAAACAACAACATCCTCCCTAATAATAATATATCCCCCCGAAATGAACTTGCAGTGTTGGACATTAGCTGTTGTGTTTCTACATGCGCACACGATTGGGAGAGGCAGCCACCAGAGAAAGGTCAGTCTACTCCCCTAGAACACCCCTGGCACTCACAACATGTTTATATGCAAACCGAATGTCAGGTAGGACACTGCATTTTAAAAAGCGTGTTTTCCGAACCAAAACAGCGTTCGTAAATGAAATATTTATTCATAAGGGATTTATTATAAGGGATCTTGTTCCCTGATCGCTACCGATTAAAGATAGTCATTACAACCGTTAGGAAGCTTTTAGAACGCTTGAATATTACATGGACCTTTACAGAACACAGCTGTAAAGGTGCAACCTTTCCTCTCCCAGGCTGACACTGAGAGACAAATGCATGCTTGTATTACTAGCAACCTTGATTACTGTAACACTCTCCTGTCTGGTCGACCAAAGAAAGCTCTTGGCAAATGATACAAAATGCAGCAGCACGAGTCAGATGGAGAGCACATATCACACAAGTCTCTGCACTGATTACCTGTTAGTTTTATAATTTATTTTAAGATAATTGTATTAGTTTAGAAATCACTCTATGGTCATGCACACCACTGCATGTCAGACATGCTTTTAAGGTATATACCCTGTAGATCCCTCAGGTCCTCAGGTACTGGCCTTTTAACTATTCTGAAGATTCCAACAACACCTATCTACTTCCTGTTTCAAATGAATAATACTGGGCAGAAGTCTGCACAGGGATGCTACAGACACATTAGCACACTGCAAAATACTGTCACCTATCTAACCATCTGTAGGAGTCTGCAGTGCACAGGGGTTACACACTCATCAGTACCCTCTAAAACACTGTCACTATCATGTCACTATCACACTGTCACTGTCACTATCACCTGTTCCACATGAATAGTACTATATAGGAGTCTGCAGAGGGGTTACCTTGTTGGGAAACACAGTGTCTATCTCCTCCTGCAGCTTGGTCATGATGTGAGGGTTGGTTGCCAGATTGTAGGCCAGGAAGGACAGAGAGCTACTGGTGGTCTCATAGCCAGCAAAGATGAACATCATTGCCTGGGACAAGATCTCATGGTCACTCAATCCTATGATGATGGGAGAAATGGGGTGGTAGGTGTGTTTGTAGGTATAGGTGTTTGAGGCAGGTACTGTATGTGTGTGTGTTAGATGCTAGTATACAGTGTGTGTGTGTGTGTGTGTGTGTGTGTGTGTGTGTGTGTGTGTGTGTGTGTGTGGATGTGTGTGTGTGTGTGTGTGTGTGTGTGTGTGTGTGTGTGTGTGTGTGTGTGTTTAAGGCAGGCACCTTTACTCTGCTCCTCTCCCTTTGAGTTGCTGTCTTTCTGCGAGTCTATCATCAGCTGCAGGAAATCTACCCGACTCTGGAAGCAGGCTTACGTCAGATCAAAATCACATGAGAACTACCAGATGCTACCAAATCTCTACAATTGTATTACACAATACTGGCTGAAGATCGTATATTTGATCAGATATATTTACATACCTTCCTGGTGCTAGCAACGCGATTGGACTTGATCTTCTGAAAGACAGCGTAGAAGAAATCTGTGACCGAGGCAGGGAATAGGGATACCTCCTTGTTTGCCATAACAGGACCCATGAAGGGGAAGAATGCTGGACGGACAGGAAATGCCACGGTTACAAACAGGAACAGGAAATACCATGATACGTGACTCCAATCCTATTCAATGCACAGCCCTGTCCAGAAACAACTCCTAGGCTCTATCCCTAGACACTTCTGTTTCCAATCCACTCAGATCTCCAAGTGTCCAGCATTTAGGAACTAGAGGTTGGTTCTGGACAGGGCCCATGTGTTTGTCAAATGAGTAGAGCGCAAACCATTGGCAGTGTGGTTCATGTCAGTCTAATCAATGAAATCAATAGCTTCATTTATTAAGCACAAAATGACTGAAAGTTATATGGGGGCAGTTGTACCGACTGTGAGGAACAGTGGGCTGAAGATGTCAAACTTGAGCATTTTCTTGATGTTGGTCACAAAGGGGTCGGAGGGGTTGTGGAGGGAGTCGATGTCGACACTGAATGAAGTACTGACGACCACATCCATACTGTATGGTCCAAAGAACCTGGAACACAACCACACAATCTCTGACTACCAGAACCACAACTACAAAATAAAACGGGGAGTTCACTGAAATTACAAATTCACCTTATCGTCTCGGAGATAAATACTCACTCCTTTAGTTCAATGGGCTCATCGTTATCAGCCGTCTTCTTCAGATTGCTGACCAAGTTACCAGAGTGCTGCTTCATGATCCTGAGCATCTGAGTTGGGAAGGATACATGGAAAAATATCATGATTGATACGTGGATTAATATGTGCAAAACATATATTAATATCATGTTTGAAACAGGAATTATTTTAATGTTTATATAGCCTGAGAATATACATCCATACAGGATACATTATGTCAAAGAATAAGTGACTCCAAAGATGAACTATTATTCTATACTCTGTCATCTGACCACTGAACTTATCGAAGATAAGATCAAATATACTTTATTGTCCCGGATGAAAATTTGTCTTGGATTAATTCATTAAAGTTGCTGCTTCACACAACAACAAACAACAATGAATACACACTATACACATAGCACAAATCACACACACACTCTCACACACACACACACACACACACACACACACACACACACACACACACACACACACACACACGCGCGCGCGCATCAGAGTTGTTAGTCATTCATTTATTTGTGTTGTATAAAGGAATGAATGAAAGAAGGAGAGGAGAGATGGGACTGTACCTCTTTGATCCGCCCACTGGTGAAGGAGGGAGACAGGACACTGCGGATCCGTCTCCATGCATCATCCTCAGCGATAAACACGGCGTCATACAGAGGCCCTTTGAGATAGATATTCTAGAAAAATAATAATAATTATATACTGGAAGATTAACCTACTATTAATAATGCTATAATAACAATGATATTATCTATTTAAGGAGTCCTTATGTTTTTTTCCCCATACAACAACTTCAATTCAGCGTATTACCCTCCTGTTAGTGAAAAGGGAGTTGCATTCCTTGATGAGGATGGTTTTGATCATGGCTGTGTCCATGATACACAGGATGGGCTGACGGCCATCATAGATCCTACACACCAGCAAAAACAAAGATAGCCTCAATTCTTCGTTGCATTGATTCCACAAGATGTTGGAAACATTCCTTTGAGATTCTGGTCCATGATGACATGATTGCATCACTCAATTCCTGCAGATTTTTCAGGTTCACTTTCAAGATGTGAATCTCCCGTTCTATCACATCCCAAAGGTGTTCTATTGGATTCAGATCCTGGGAAGGCCACTGAAGAACACTGAACTCATTGTCATGTTCATGAAACCAGTTTAAGACAACTTTTGCTTTGTGACATGGTGCATTATCATGCTGGAAGTAGCCATTAGAAGATGGGTCAATTGTGGCCATGAAGGGATGCACATGGTCAGCAACAATACTCAAATAGGCTGTGGCATTCAAGCGAATATACCGTAGATAGAGACAGACAGACCCATCACAGATCCTGCACTCTTAGAAAAAAAGTGCTACCTAGAACCAAAAAGGGTTCTTCTTCCACTCTCCCTTTGAAGAAACCTTTTGGGTTCCATGTAGAACCCTTTTCCACAGAAGGTTATACAGTACCGTGCGAAAGTAATGGGACAGTGAAGCATTTTTTCTTCTTTTTGGAGTTGAAATGAGAACGTAGAGATTCTCATCTTTTATTTGATGTTATTTGTGTATATATTGGTTTATCATTCAGAAATTACAACATTTTTATGCATAATCCCCCTATTTCAGGCTACACTAAAGTGATGGGACAATTGGCTTGACAGGTGTGTTCGTCAGGTGTGTTCCATCACATAATTTGTGCAGTCTGCTATTGGTGTCTTGTCAACATGAGGACCAAAGAGATGTTATTGAAAGTCAGGGAAGCCATTATGATGCTGAAATATCAGAAAAAAATGAAACATAGCCAAAACCTTAAACCTACCAAAATCAACAGTTTGGAACTTCATTAAAAGGAAAGAAAGCACTGGTGAGCTAAGAAATCGCAAATGGCAAGGAAGACTTCTCGTGGATAACCAAAGAATGCTCACCATAATAAAAAAATAAAAATAAAAAAAACTGCCCCATAGATTAGGAACACTCTCCAGGAGGTAGGCGTCAATGAGTCAGAGACTACCATCCGCAGAAGACTTCACCAGCGGAACTACAGAGGCTACACTGCAAGGTGCAAACCACTACTTGGCCACAAAAACAGGCTGGCCAGGTTACGGTTTGCTAAAAAGTACCTAAAAGAGCCTGCAGAGTTCTGGAAAAACATGTACCAGAGTGATGGCAAGTGTAAAGTGTGGAGAAAAAAAGGAACTGCCCAATATCCACAGCATCCCACATCATCTGTGAAATATGGGGGAGGGGGTGTTATGGCTTGGGCATGTATGGCTTCCACTGTAACTGGCTCACTTGTCTCCTTTGATGAGGATGAATTCAGAAGTGTTCAGAAACATCTTGTCAGTCCAAGTACAAGTTAATTGCTCCAAACTCATTGGACGGCATTTCACCATACAGCAGGACAATGACCCAAAACATACTGCCATAGCAACTAGGAAATTATTCAGGGCCAAAAAGAGAATCCTATAGAATCCTATAGAACATGCATTTAATTTGCTGAAGAGGAGGGCAAAACATCCTAAAAAAACAAACAACAATCGCTGCAATATAGGTCTGGCAGAGCATTACCAGAGAAGATACCCAGCGTCTGGTTGGGTCAATGGGTCACAGACTTTTGCACTTTTGCATACAAAGGATTGGGGACCAAATACTGAACATGAGTGCTTAATTTGGACATTTGCATAATGCAAAAGAAGAAAAAATGCTTGGACCATTACTTACGCAGGGCACTGCAAATGGAACCCATAAGAGTTATTCAACCAAAGAATCCTTTTAGAACCCTTTTTTTCTTTATTTTTTTAATTACATTTTTGCCCTTTCAATGACATGGAGGGAAGACACAATCACTTCCGATTTGAATTCTGACATGTCGTGGCTCCTCTTTATTCATGCAGTTTGAGACGTGCTCAGAGGCAATATAGGAGCCTCAACCAATGAGAATCCAGGATGTTGTCAAACATTGGCAACGCACAAGTTGTGTTTGGGACCATACTACAGAATACTTAAAAGCTTAAAACTTAAATCGCTCAATAACAGATTCAAATTATTAATGTGGAAGCATGAAATTGTTGCTTGGGCAGTGTACTTGCATCAAGACAGATCATTTGTCTTGGTGTATGAGACCATTTCGTCGGTTGGATCGTCTGTGTTTGTGAAAATCGCACGGTGTCCGCCTGGTTTAAGAGTGTATACTGTAGACACTGAGAGATACATATATCCATCATAGTTAACAATAACCAGGATCAGTTTAGCAGACTCAGCCCCACAGTTTCCCATATTTCTGGAAGCTCTCTGTGTCAAAATTGGTGAAACCACCCTGGGAACAAAAAAATAAAAATAAAAAATAGCCAGTTCATAAATGCTTGTCATAAACCTGAACTGTGGCTTAGTCTATGATGGCCCTTTTCCACTACAGACCGGCTCTCACTCCTCTCTTTTCGTTTTCGTTCAAAAGCTTTATTGCCCATTTTTCTGGGTAAAACAATTCATATTCAGCTCCCATGGCTTTCACCACAACAACACACATCATGGATGAGTCTACAATGTTGTTGTTTATGGGCTTAATCTCTACAAACCTTCTTATATCCCATTATCGTCCCGAGGAAAGGGATGGGTTTAGGACTAGGAATGCCTAGTTTTTTGAATATTCCATATGGCCAGTATCCATACCTGGTCAGAATAAATATAAATCAACAATCTGACTTGAAACAAAAGCAAAACGATCAAGTCATAGGTATCATTGAAACTGTTAGATAACTGTAATTATCAATACTATCATTTGTATGTATTATCACAACTAACTAACTAACAAATAATATTTTTTATTAAAACTTCTTACACTCCGATCAGAGAGATGAGTAAGGCAAGGAGAGTCCATGTCTCGGTGGAGAAGTACGGAAGGTAACCCATCTTTACAGGTTCAATCGCTTCTTCTGAGTAACCCCGGACACGTCTGCTGAAGTGATTATTTTATCCCGTCATGACACCTGTGTTTCAGATCATGAAACACAGGCGAAAGAGTATGTGAGAGGTGAAGTTGAAGCCATGGCTAGTGAATGATTGAAAGGGGATCCCTGCGCAGAGGGCAAAACTCAGTGATGTTATTGTCGGCCTTTATCTTAACATCCTGCTAATAGTTGCTGCCTGTTTGATCCCTATCGGGTTTTAATAGTTTGCAGACCCATTGATTCAAGAAGGACTATGGGGCAAATATTTTTGGGCAAATATTTTCTTTCGAGTAATACTGAATTTTACATATTTGAACTCCTCTAAAAATGTGTTATGTTCTTTACATGTATGCACTTGTTTTATATCATTGGCTCCTAAAAACAGTATTTCAAAATACTAGTTCAAAACACATCACATATTACAGTAATGAAGCAACTGATTAACATGAATACAGTGCTCTTCATAAGTATTGGAAAGAGGAAGCATTTTCTGTTCTTTTAGCTCTACACTTGGATTTGAAATCAAACAATTATTATGGGGTCAAAGTAGAGATTCTCAACTTTAATTCAATGGGTTTTTAAAAAAACATTTGTAAACATACTCCCACTATTTCAGGGCTTCAAAAGTATCATATAATGTCCAAATAAAATACTAATGTTTCGTATTAGGTCAACAATCTGCCTGAAGTCTGCGACCTCACCAGGCACTATCCACTATCCACTATCCACTATCCACTATCCACTCATCTTTAGAAAATCATTGACATTTCCACATGGTATTGTGTCATAGACGAGCCTCCCTACAGCAATATTATCTTGACATTGGGATCCTTTGTCCAAACCATATTTCAGGGTGTATGTTTGGTTGCAGGGGCCCAGGCTGTGCTCTCTGACTGCTCCAACTGAAGTAGACCCTGCAGTGAGGAAGAGGTCAACATGCTGCAGTACCGTCAGCCAATCACACACAAAAACCAACAGATCGCCAAGACCTCCATTGCACCATGCACGTACGCACACACACACACACACACACACACACACACACACACACACACACACACACACACACACATACACACACACACACACACACACACACACACACACACACACACAAACACTGTCTCAACAGCCCCTTCCTTCACTCTCACTCTCTCTCTATGTAGGTGGGTCAGGCTGCGTATTCAGCCTCTAAGGGGGGTATTGTTGGGATGACTCTACCCATCGCCCGAGACCTGGCACCCATGGACATCCGTGTGGTCACCATCGCACCCAGTCAGTAAACACACACACATACATACGCACTCTTTCACACACTCCTCCCCCCCCCCCCTTCCTCTCCATATCAGACAACCTCTCTCTCCCTCTCCTTAGGTCTGTTCTCCACTCCTCTCCTGGCGGGTTAACCTGAGAAGGTGCGTTCATTCCTGGCCCGCCAAGTGCTCTTCCCCTCGCGCCTGGGAGACCCTGCAGAGTTTGCCCACCTGGTGACATCACTGGCTGAGAACCCCATGATCAATGGAGAGGTCATCAAACTGGATGGAGCTATCCGCATGCAGCCCTGAGAGAGAGTGAGTGTGTGTGTGTGTGTGTGTGTGTGTGTGTGTGTGTGTGTGTCTGTGTGTGATCCAAGGTATACCACTGTGACAGCTCCGATGTGTGTGTGCATGTGAGGTGTGTGTTCATGTCTGGTACTCCAAGCTCTGCTGTACTGTACGCTCCATGCAGTTTTGTTTTGTTTTGTAAACTGATCCAGTAATAAACTTCTAATGAGTCTGAGTCTCTCCTCCTCTGTGTCTGTGTAAAGTGAGGTCAGTAGGAGCTAATAGGACAAATGAAACAAGAATGAGCCTTATGAGGCAAGTGTACCTTCATTTGTCCTATTAGAAGTGAATAGAACGCCTGGAAACAGGAAATGCTAAATGCTAAAGCTCTCATAACATCACACCTGCACCAGTGTATAGCTTTATGTACATGTCATCCACAACATTTGAGTGAAGGGAAAGGGAAGCACACATAGCACTAAATAGCGGCCAATTGTGTTGAGGTTTCCAGGCTAACGGTGTCGGCATGTGCAGTCCCCTGTCTTATCTCTGCACCCCCACACGCTCTCAGCCAGGGCCACATCAACAAGGCTTTTGACAGAAAGGCTCGTCCCCTGGTTTGCCTGATTGTGTACCAGCTGAGCCATCAGAGGAGTCGCTCTCAACGAGAACATGAGGGTTGGGGAGCCATCGTTCATCTGAAATTAAAAAAGTAACATCAGAGGGGAGTGCAAGGTGAGACAAGAATTGGACAAATTCAACTGAGAGTTGAAGGTCATGGACTAAATGCTATAGTAAAACTAGCAACAATCACCTTCATCTACTTAGTCTATAGGTTCTCTACCATCTCTCTAATCGTCACCATGCTCACCTTCTTCAATGTCTCCCTCTCCTGTTCTAGCTTCTCTTTTTCCAGACTCTGTTTCGCTCTTTCTTCAGCCACCATCACCAGGGCCTCTCTCCTCTTGATGGCCTCTATCTCTTTTTCCATCTGTTTCTTATCCTTTTTAAATGTCTCCTTCTCCTTCCACATCTTGAGCATTTCTCGCTCCACATCCTGCCCGTCTCTTTTGATTTTCATCCACTCCTTCTTTATTATTTGCAACTCTGCTCCGACCTTCTCTGTCTTTCTAAGCATCTCCATTGAGGTCTCCTTTTCCTGCTCTAGCTTCTCCTTTTCCTGGCTCAGTTTAAGTCTTTCTTCGGCCTCCATCACCAGGGCCTCTCTCCTCTTGACTGCCTCCATTTCTTTTTCCATCTGTTTCTTGGCCTTGAGAAATGTCTCCTTCTCCTTCCACATCCCAAGCATTTCTTGCTCCACCTTCTGCCCGTCTCTTTTGATTTTCATCCACTCCTTCTTTATCATTTGCAACTCTGCTCCGACCTTCTCTGTCTTTCTAAGCATCTCCTTTGAGGTCTCCTTCTCCTGCTCTTCCTTCTCTTTTTCCTTGCTCAGTTTAAGTCTTTCTTCGGCCTCCATCACCAGGGTCTCTCTCCTCTTGACTGCCACCATATTTTTCTCCATCTCTTTCTCCATCTGTTTCTTGGCCTTGAGAAATGTCTCCTTCTCCTTCCACATCCTGAGCATTTCTTGCTCCACCTTCTGTCCGTCTCTTTGGATTTTCACGCTCTCCTTCCTCATCATATTTAACTCTGCCTCTGCCTTCTCAGCCTTTCTAAGTATCTCCTTTGAGGACTCCTTCTCTTTCTCAATCTCCATCATGAGGATCTTGATCCCACTGTCCATCTCCTCCCTCTCCCTATTGAACTCATTCCTGTCCTCCTGCAGTCTTTCTGCCTTTCTGGCCAGGATCTCCTCCTCCCTCTGCCTAACTTTTTGGTCCCTTCTCTTTTGTTTCTCATATTCCTCTATCTTTTTCTCAAACTCTGCCTTCTCTGTCTTAATCCTCTCATGCTCCTTCCTGATATCCTCAATACTCATATATGTTTTCACCTCCATTGTTTTTATGCACCTTCAGTAGATAGAACACAAACAAAAATGATTGAAATAATCTCCACACACCCATACTATAATGCAACAGGAATGTCAGAAAGATTCCCCAAATGAGAATGGTATAACAATCTTTGAGTTTGCCCTTCTGAATCAGTCAACAAATACCAGTACAACGATTGGCAGCAAAGAAATGTTATTATCTATAATGTGCGTTCGGCTGGCGTCATAATGGGTTTGGAATGACTATCATGGTAATTCACTGCCTAACAACTCTTATCAGCGTTCGATGCAATGGTTCGAAGTGACTTGGTCCTGTCAGAGGCCTATGTTAGAGTCAGCAAAAGCTTCCAGTGTGGGTTGGCTGGCTATGTTTGTTGACACGCCTTGAAATATAGCCTACAATTGTGGCCAACAGGTCAAATATCAGTGGCCATATAATGGGCACATTTTATTAACTGGAATCGGCCTGGTACAGGTAGGAGCCTATAGGCTAATAAGCAGAAGACCTCGGCAAAATTAAAAAAGCCCTAATTCAATTCATGCATTTAGGTCTCTCATAATAATAATAAAAAATATATTTTATTTGGAATGTGTTTTTCATTTGTAGCCGACAATTTCAAAGCCTGTGCAGTTGAGTGCAATAGACACACAAACAAAAACACAAACAAAACACTAACAACAACAAGAGGACAGGACCTAAAGGAAGGCCTTTCTAAAGATGTGAGTTTTTAGCCATATAGAAATATCCAACGCTGAATTCGACTTAATGGGAATATCATCTCCTAGTGACAGATATCTCTCAGTGACATTTTTACGCGTCCCTTGTCCAAATGCTGTAAAGGTAGTCGGCCTATGCCGTCTCAAGTATTTACAAATACAAGTGTTATAAAACTATACTATATGTCAACTATACTACATCTCTGGCCTACATTAGCCTACCTCAGTCAGTAGGCTGTGTATAAGCGCCGAATCTTCCGGTTATAATCTCTTTATATCTCACTCTGGTAATACTGATTGCACAGGTTCAGGTTGCGTCTTAGTTCGTTATGCCACTAAACTAAAAGTTCAAGAACTTTGTGTATTATTGCAGAACATTCTCAATTCTGTGTACATATCAACGTCATAATGATACCAATAGCAACGCATTTTGGGTGGAATCCTAACTCCAAATCCGCGCGCGTAAATCTTGCATTCATGTCAATGGGAAATTGATTCGATTTACACGCGGATCTCGAGTTAGGATTCCACTGCAATACACATTTAAGTTTAAGTTCATTTGAATTTATAGTGCATTTTACCCACAATATACGGCTGACACAAAAGTAGCCTACAAGACAAATACAACATTTGAAAAAACATATTGCATAGAATCAAATTTGGGGATATACAGGGTTTTTTTCTATATAAAGTACATTACAAACATAAAGTCTCATAAAGTACATTACAAATACGAAACAATTATTAGTCCTATTTTTTATTAGTAATAATAATAAGTCTTTTATATTTAATACAAAATAGATTAAATGGTGAAATTGGTGTGTATAAATATAATAAACTTGACTCATAATTCGTATAGTGCTGTTTTTGGAGTAATTACTAATTACTAGTAATTACTAGTGTGTGCGGACTGCGCTCCCTGTCCCGTCTTTCTGCTGTGGGGCAGCGGAGCACTCTTGCCCCATCGTTGCGAGGGGAACAACGTGAGCGTGTTTGGCGTAAGCAGGGAAAACCTCACGCAAATTATATTGGGTATGAATTCTGCCTAGCAACAGGTGGCGAAAAACTATTAAACGCTAATGTCGTTAACGTGGTCTGACATGACAGGAAATAATCACAAAGCAATTCAGTTCATCTACTGTACGTCTATCGCTAATGCTAGCTAGCTAAAGTTTTCACATTGAATCGTGTAGATTATTTGTTGACCATGCGGTTTAGTACATTGCCTTTGGAAGAGAAGTTGGAGATAAAACGTTTAGGGCCAACAGGAATGGTTTGACAAAAAGAGATGGCTAACCGCTACCACCTCGAAACATGCGCTGTTCTGTTTCCCATGTATGATTTTTGGTGGAGACTATTTGGGCATCGGCTGGATTCAAAGACATTATACATCTGTCAGAACAGAACAGACACCAGCGACTGAACGGCCTTGACATGCTTTCCATTGAAAATGCATTGATCCAGGGACAGATGGATTTCAACAGTAAAGTCATCGAGAGGTTTGCTGAAGCAACGAACCGCCGCGCTACTTTCCTATTCAAGTGAGCGGGTCTGTTTGGACATGTATGACAAATGGACAATGCGCCGTTCACTGTAGACTATATTGCTTTTGTTTTGTAGTCATTTTAAACGTTATACTGGCTGTGATATAAAGTGGAGGACTAAATGTTACGTATAGGCCTAATATCTAGACAGTTGATGGGCACACTTGTTACTTGTCGCTTTCAGAACCCTGGACTGGGCTCCGGCTGTATATTCATATAGTTCCGTTAATTAGCCTAGCCTACTTTCCGTGATTTAATGTGACTTTTGTAGTGTGTTATAGCCTCTGCACTGATGCTATTTATTTCACATTTAAAATAATACAATTGATAAAACCTGATTAAACTTTCCTACAAGTTAACGATGTGCCGAATGCTTGTATTTTGATTAAACATGCAAGTTATTGAAGACACGTGTCTGTCTCATCTTTTTACTTTGTTGCAGTATAGGCGTTGTGTGTCTTGCTGAAGCGTATGAAGTGTATTCAGTTATGGGGTTTACTGTACATACTTTTTCTCTGCACTGTTCCTGCTGCAGAGGATGCGTAAACGATTTTCCCATGTTGTTTTTTGGTTGTGTTCTGTGTTTATACATTTAGGCTATTAGTTGTATCCTACTTTTCAGTTTTACAAGTCAAATCTTATGACAGATGAGATGGCACTTCAACCGACAAAATGCAGGTACATTTTGACTACTGCTGCACTACGATACCCATAGATAGACCCAATACATTGGTAACTGCACTACTTATACAGCTCATATACTGCTTATACTGTTCATACTGCATTCTATATTTATTCTGCTTATAATGTTACTGTTAATACATATATTGCTTATACTGCACTACTTATACTGCTCATTTACTGCTTATACTGCTCATATACTGCTTATACTGCACTACTTATACTGCTCATATATTGCTTATACTGCTCTACCTGTATATATTGTTCACATTGCACTTTTCTGCTTTTTTGCACTTCTGGTTAGACGCTAACTGCATTTCGTTGTCTCTGTACTTGTACTCTGCACAATGACAATAAAGTTGAATCTAATCTAACACCTATTTATTGTCATGTTTTGATGGCATGTTGTTCATTCTCATGTTATGATTTAGTTTGTGATTATACACACGTTTTTAGCGTGATGATAGAGACCCACTACCAGACGAGTACAAAACATACACAAGTCACATGCAAATCCCTGCACTGCAGACGACAGACAACAACTGTCTCTGTACAACTAGTCCTGGACCTCCACTAATAGACAGATACAAAGAGAGCAGCATACAGTAGCAGCAAAGCCCAGAGGCGAGGCGAGGCAAGGCAAGGCAAGTTTATTTATATAGCACATTTCATACACAGAGGCAATTCAATTCTAAAATAGATAAAAAGGAAAGAGCATGATTTTTTTTTTTAATAAAAACGCATAAAAGACATAAAAAAAGAATAAAAGTCACAGTGCATTTTAGGGTCACAGTGCAATTATTAGCGCCAATTTAGTTTCAATTTAAGGCAAAAGCGAAGCCCTTTTTTTTTTTAAGCCCATTTTTGAAAGTAGCCAGTGTTGGGGCTTATCCTAGATCTATGTGTAACATAATAACTGAGAGACCTGCAGCAGGGCAGGTCCTCATCACTGGCTGTCTGCTTTGAGCTGGTTGTCGTTGGACTCCTGGCAGCGGAACAGCAGCTTGAGTTTGATGGGCCGTATGGGCATCAGAGTGTTCTGTAGGTCCATCTCAATGGGGATCTGGTGAGAGTTGACACACAGTTAAAGTATGAAGGAACGAGTAAAACAGATGTCAGCGTTACACTATGAATGTTACCTAATACAGTGTCACTGTTACGTTCGGGTAGCATTGCACTATAAATTCAAATAAACTCAAACTCCTGGACAACCTCTCTTGGGTCGACATACATTAAAATGGCCCTATGAAGTCTCGAGGGAGTTTTGCAGAAATACAAATAGCTTTTTTTTAAATCTCACACTTCCATCATTTTTTGCGATTTCAAGGTCGAAAAACACAAAGGCCCCAAAATGAAAGAAACGGCTGCCGCGCCAAACTTGATGAAAACAGTCTCTCCCACAATAACTCACGGGCTGCTTGTGTTTTTTAGGCCTTCGCAAACTATCGGAAGTGTGTGCGCGGCAGGACACACAAATCCATGTTTTCGCGCCTTTTTTGCCATTTCCAGGTCGAAAAACACATAGGCCCCAAAAATAAAGAAACGGCTGTCCAGCCAAAACTGAGGCTTCAAACTTGATGAAAACAGTCTCTCCCACAATAACTCAAGGGCCGCTTGTGTTTTTTAGGCCTTCGCAAGCTATCGGAAGTGTGTGCGCGGCAGGAGAGACAAATCCATGTTTTCGCGCCTTTTTTGCGATTTCAAGGTCGAAAAACACATAGGCCCCAAAATGAAAGAAACGGCTGCCGCGCCAAAACTATGGCTTCAAACTTGATGAAAACAGTCTCTCCCATAATAACTCACGGGCTGCTTGTGTTTTTTAGGCCTTCGCAAGCTATCGGAAGTGTGTGCGCGGTAGGAGAGACAAATCTATGTTTTCGCGCCTATTTTGCCATTTCCAGGTCGAAAAACACACAGACCCCAAAAATAAAGAAACGGCTGTCCAGCTAAAACTGAGGCTTCAAACTTGATGAAAACAGTCTCTGCCACAATAACTCACGGCCCGCTTGTGTTTTTTAGGCCTTCGCAAGCTATCGGAAGTGTGTGCGCGGCAGGAGAGACAAATCCATGTTTTCGCGCCTTTTTTGCAATTTCCAGGTCGAAAAATACAAAGGCCCCAAAAATAAAGAAACGGCTGTCCAGCCAAAACTGAGGCTTCAAACGTGATGAAAACAGTCTCTCCCACAATAACTCACGGCCCGCTTGTGTTTTTTAGGCCTTCGCAAGCTATCAGAAGTGTGTGCGCGGCAGGAGAGACAAATCCATGTTTTCGCGCCTTTTTTGCCATTTCCAGGTCGAAAAACTCATAGGCCCCAAAATGAAAGAAACGGCTGGCGCGCCAAAACTATGGCTTCAAACTTGATGAAAACAGTCTCTCCCACAATAACTCACGGCCCGCTTGTGTTTTTTAGGCCTTCGCAAGCTATCGGAAGTGTGTGCGCGGCAGGAGAGACAAATCAATGTTTTCGCGACTTTTTTGCGATTTCAAGGTCGAAAAACACATAGGCCCCAAAATGAAAGAAACGGCTGCCGCGCCAAAACTATGGCTTCAAACTTGATGAAAACAGTCTCTCCCATAATAACTCACGGGCTGCTTGTGTTTTTTAGGCCTTTGCAAGCTATCGGAAGTGTGTTAGCGGCAGGAGAGACAAATCCATGTTTTCGCGCATTTTTTGCGATTTCAAGGTCGAAAAACACATAGGCCCCAAAATGAAAGAAACGGCTGCCGCGCCAAAACTATGGCTTCAAACTTGATGAAAACAGTCTCTCCCATAATAACTCACGGGCTGCTTGTGTTTTTTAGGCCTTCGCAAGCTATCGGAAGTGTGTGCGCAGCAGGAGAGACAAATCTATGTTTTCGCGCCTATTTTACCATTTCCAGGTCGAAAAACACACAGACCCCAAAAATAAAGAAACGGCTGTCCAGCTAAAACTGAGGCTTCAAACTTGATGAAAACAGTCTCTCCCACAATAACTCAAGGGCGGCTTGTGTTTTTTAGGCCTTTGCAAGCTATCGGAAGTGTGTTAGCGGCAGGAGAGACAAATCCATGTTTTCGCGCCTTTTTTGCGATTTCAAGGTCGAAAAACACATAGGCCCCAAAATGAAAGAAACGGCTGCCGCGCCAAAACTATGGCTTCAAACTTGATGAAAACAGTCTCTCCCATAATAACTCATGGGCTGCTTGTGTTTTTTAGGCCTTCGCAAGCTATCGGAAGTGTGTGCGCGGCAGGAGAGACAAATCTATGTTTTCGCGCCTATTTTGCCATTTCCAGGTCGAAAAACACACAGACCCCAAAAATAAAGAAACGGCTGTCCAGCTAAAACTGAGGCTTCAAACTTGATGAAAACAGTCTCTCCCACAATAACTCAAGGGCGGCTTGTGTTTTTTAGGCCTTTGCAAGCTATCGGAAGTGTGTGCGCGGCAGGAGAGACAAATCCATGTTTTCGCGCCTTTTTTGCGATTTCAAGGTCGAAAAACACATAGGCCCCAAAATGAAAGAAACGGCTGCCGCGCCAAAACTATGGCTTCAAACTTGATGAAAACAGTCTCTCCCATAATAACTCATGGGCTGCTTGTGTTTTTTAGGCCTTCGCAAGCTATCGGAAGTGTGTGCGCGGCAGGAGAGACAAATCTATGTTTTCGCGCCTATTTTGCCATTTCCAGGTCGAAAAACACACAGACCCCAAAAATAAAGAAACGGCTGTCCAGCTAAAACTGAGGCTTCAAACTTGATGAAAACAGTCTCTCCCACAATAACTCAAGGGCGGCTTGTGTTTTTTAGGCCTTTGCAAGCTATCGGAAGTGTGTGCGCGGCAGGAGAGACAAATCCATGTTTTTGCGCCTTTTTTGCGATTTCACGGTCGAAAAACACATAGGCCCCAAAATGAAAGAAACGGCTGCCGCGCCAAAACTATGGCTTCAAACTTGATGAAAACAGTCTTTCCCACAATAACTCACTAACCCTAACCCTAACCCTAAATCTAGCTATAAACTTCCCTAACCCTAACCCTAACCCCAACCCCAACCCCAACCCCAACCCCAACCCCAACCCCCTCTGAGGAAGTAGAACTTACTACGAAACGTCAGGGATATTTCAATGCAGTGAATTTTTTTCTTTCTAAGGATTGATAGTTTTGGCCTCCTTTGGCGCCAACCAGTTTTTAAACTAATTCAAATAAAAGTGAGGTTTTAATCTTATAGGGGGGTTCAGGTAAGAACACCTCCAGAACATCTCCTCCATTTTCAATACTTTTGGAGTCTTAGCTCCTGGGAAGGATTACTCGAAGGAACTCAGGCCTCATAGACTTACTACAATAACACAAAGACCCAACAAGGATTACTCACCCTTCTGACCTGAGTCCACAGAGACCACGCCTGTCCCTGGAGTTGGAGACCCGGAGGAGCTGTAGACGCTGCACGCAGATACAAGGCGGTAAGAACCCTATCTGGGCAACAGACGGGTATCTATCTTATACTGAGTGTGTGCCTGTTTGTTGCCCAGATACCCTTGGATTGAACCTACACTATGCTTCCTGTTAGAGGTGGATCCGCTGCATTGAATACATTGGGGGAGATCACTCATGATAGGAATAGAATTAGACCAGCATTACTACCTACCCCTAGAATGCAGCCCTTATTGAGTTTAAACTATACACACATTAGACCACCACACCACGGTAGGACAAGACACATACACCACTCTGCGATTGCACCATCACACCAATTCTCTAGTAGACCAGGGAAAACACCATCCAGACATACACTCAAAGGACAAACATTCGCTACACTAGGACAGAACAGACCATTAGCCAACAGACACACATATGGACACACACCCAGCAGGCAAACACATAGCACACAATCAGCTAGAACTGAAACTCCAGATGAGGCCACGAGACAGGATGCCAAAACATATTTCAAACTCATTCAGGCCATACATCATAAGGAGATCACTGATGAGACTATAAAAACACACACTTACCCTGCTGGCATGATGAGACAGATAAGGAGACTGACAGACTTTATCAAACCTTCCTCACCTACAGAACAAACGAAAACACATGTAACAACATGCACAACAGAATGGATGGCAAAGATCATGGTAATACTCCAGACACATTATCAAAACACTATAGATTCACTCCTACAGCCCCCCCACACAGTTAACAAGATGGCACTCGAGATTGCCATGAGATGGGCAGACAAGAGATACAGACATAGACTGACTTCAACAACAAGATCACGGGTGGACACAATTATAAACACTCCCACACACACTCACCAGTCATCACATGTACAGTCGACGTCCCCTACTAACCTCCCTCCTCCTGTAGTACATGACACCAGCATAGAGCTCACTCATATCCCCCCTGACTCACCCACTCCCACACACACTCACCAGTCATCACATGTACAGTCAACGTCCCCTACTAACCTCCCTCCTCATGTAGTACATGACACCAGCATAGAGCTCACTCACATCCTCCCTGACTCACCTACTCCCATCTTTTCTACGGAGGACTTTCCACCCTTACCTAGAAGGGAACCCTCATACAAAAAAATCATTAAACCTAGGCCCTCGTCAGATTTTAGCATCACGTGGGCCTACGCACACACACATACATACTCAGAAAGGGACACATCCTACACCTACACACACAGACATACACATATCGCCCACACGTACACACGCACCTACACCACCCATACCTGCACCCACACATACACAATTGACACTTAGGCCTACACAGACACCCACACCCATACAGACAACACACATACACACACAAGGGACATCTACCCACACATCCACTCCAACCTCACCTTGTCACCAGGGGAGGGATGGAGCCTTCGGATTACCGGGCGCCAAGGATCACTCATCACTTATCTGCACACCGATTCGAACTACACCTGTCTCGTCAGAGAGCCACTTTTCCCCTACTTTTTCCCTCCAATTTTCACCATCCCCCCCACCATCCCCCCCTCCACAAGAACCCACCTCCTATCACACAGGTAAAGAAATCAGAGCACAGTTCCACCACAAGATCAGTAGTCAACCCACAACAAACATGACTCACGTTCCGGTCACTGACTTGACCACCACACAACACAGACAGACAAACACTTCAGTTCTAATAACGGATAACATAACATTTGACTCTCTCACACTCACACCCACAGGTGGCGCCATTAGGAGGAGGTCGGAAGCTATGCAATCCAATACGAGGGCAAAACCAACCATGATGAAAGGGCCACATAAAGGGGAACTTCCCATACAGGCCCAATCTGAGCCCTCAATATCTAAGAGATTGCCTAGCAAAGACCTCCCTCGAACTGATGACAGAACACATGCCCAGACACATACGCATACGCATACATCCACACGCACGCTCAACCAACCCAATTTACCTCCAACACACACACACATCACCACTGTATACACTCCAACATACCACCGGGCCACACCAGGGCGTAAGATTCAGGAGTGGAACTTCAATAGTAACAAACCATTCATCATGTTGGGGGATTCCAACCTCAGCCGGATCCCCCCATTCACTAATCACCGTATACAGGTAGACAGCTATGCAGGGCCTGTATCTATCATTTTTATAGGATCCTGGAGAAGGCCACCGTCCAACCCCAAGTGGAACTGGTGGTTCTCTCAGTGGGCCTCAACAACAAGGATCACGATGCACGCCAGACATCACTAAAACAACTACCAAGGATGATCAGGGAAGCCAAGAGAGTCTACACCAACGCAACAGTTTACATGCCAGTCATTCAGTTTTCACGTCACCTCACCACAGAACAGCAGACAAATCTGAAATACATCAATGAACACATTACAAGACACCTCCCACACTTATCAGAAATAGCCCAGGACACATTCTACACCACACCAGATAATATACATTGGACAACTAAAACAGCACAGACCATTTTTAATCACTGGTGCAAGCAGCTAAATTTATAATAAACAGTAACCACAATCTGGACTCACACATCTCTACCGCCACTTCCACACATACATTGCCAAACACCTTTCTTCCCCAGCCCGTAGCTCCCCCTACTGGAGCAGTAGGAGAAGAAACCCCAACCCCACCTCTTCTTCCCCCCCTCTACCCCTAACAACAACCTCCCCCCTTCCCCCTTCTCTTTATTCTTTTCCTCCCTCAAATATCTTAAATCTTTCTAAATCTTTTCACCCCACAGCACCCCAGATCAAGCTACTGGAGAGAGGGTTGACGTTCATCCCTCGACCCAACAAACATGACCAGGAGGAACTCCAAAGGGACATTCACCACTTTCACAGACGATGCAAACTATTGGACTATTTTGACTACCAACCCAATCACAAATACACACCACTCACCTACCCCTCCACCTGGGAGCCTAAACTCAGCCAAGTAGACAGACACATTCAGAAACTGATTAGAACAAACCTACATACATTATCTAACTATCACATACTACCAGACATGCCAGACAATATCACAGCAACAGAAAGGAACGCCATACACACATTGAAAAGTAACCCACACATCATTATAAAACCAGCAGACAAAGGCTCCAAAATTGTCATAATGGATAAACACCAATACCTATTAGAAGCGAACAGACAATTATCAAACACTAGATATTACAAACACATAGACAACAATATACAAAAACAGACACAAACACAACTACGACAAGTCATACAGACCATATACGAAAAGAAATACATTACACGAAAACAAAGAGACTTTTTATTCGGACCGGACGACCCCAGACCCAGACAATTTTACTTACTTCCGAAAATTCATAAGGAACCTGAGACTTGGACTATTCCCTTTGAAGTTCCTCCTGGTGGACCGATAGTTTCAGACTGCAACAGCGAATCATACCACATTGCACAATACATAGACCATCATCTTAACCCTCTCTCCACCAAGCACCCCAGCTACCTGAAAGACACCTACGACTTCTTACACAAAATCCAACCCATGGTTGTTCCCTCCCAGGCTTACATATTCACTATAGATATCGATAGTTTATACACCAACATAAATACACACACAGGAATAAATGCAGTTAGGAATATCTTTCATAAACACCCAGATAAGAATAGACCCGACACTGAACTCTTACAACTATTGGAGATTAGTCTTACAGGCAATAATTTCACTTTTGACGATAAACAATATTTACAGGTAGAGGGAACAGCCATGGGCCAACGATATGCACCCTCATACGCCAACTTATACATGTCCGAATGGGAGAGAGAGGCACTAGCCAAATGCCCCCACCAACCCAGTTTCTATTACAGATTTCTAGATGACATTATAGGAGCATGGCCACACCATATAGATTTATTCACAGAATTCATAAACATTTTAAACTCGCACCATTCGTCTATAAAACTCAAACACAGCATACACCCACAAGAAATTAATTTCCTGGACACCACAGTTTATTTTAATCAGATCAATTCAACACAGATAACATTATTGACTAAGGTCTACTTCAAACCGACAGACACACATGCACTATTACATAAACACAGCTACCACCCAAAACATACATTCAAAGGCATAGTAAAATCACAAATCATACGCTACTATAGAATATCCTCCACCCAGACACATTTGCACGAAGCCATTCAAACCTTATTTAAAGCACTTAGACAGAGAGGATATTCCAAACGCTTCCTCCGTACAATCAAGACCAGCACATTGGCTGCCCTCTCTCCCATCCGGACAGACCACCATGCACAAACACACACACACATTAACCGACTTCATTCATACACAACACACACCGACATTGACACCAACCCTGACCTTAACCCTAACTCTAACCATGCCCCCAACCCTAACTTTAACCCTATCCCTAACCCTGACCCTAACCTTGACCCTAACATCAACCCTGACCCTAACCCTATCCCTATCCCTAACCGCAACCCTAACCCTAACCACAACCCTAACCATAACCATAACCTTAACCCTAACTTTAACCCTAACCCTAACCCTATCCCTAACCCTATTCTCAACCCTGACCCTAACCTTAACCCTAACCCTAACCCTAACCTTAACCTTAACCCTAACCCTAACCCTAACCTTAACCCTAACCCTAACCCTAACCTTAACCCTAACCCTAACCTTAACCCTATACTTAACCCTAACCCTAACCCTAACCCTAACCCTAACCTTACCCCTAACCCTAACCCTAACCTTAACTCTAACCTTAACCCTAACCCTAACCTTAACCCTAACCCTAACCTTAACCCTAACCCTAACCCTAACCTTAACCCTAACCCTAACCTTAATTTTAACCCTAACCCTAACCCTATTCCTAATCCCAACTCTAACCCTAACCTTAACCCCAACCCCAACCTAGGCCCTGATTCTAATCCTAACCCTTCTGATCCTAACCCCAACCCTTACCTTAACCCTATCCTTAACCCTAACCCTAACCTTAACCCTAACAATAACCCTGACCCTAACCCCAACTCTAACCCCAACCCTAACCACAACCCTAACCCTAACCCCTACCCCAACCCATGCCCTGATCCTAATCTTAACACTGGCCTCAACCCAGCCTACACTTCTATTCCCCACTCTCTTCCTCCCTCCAACCTTAACTCTACTTCTATTCCCCACTCTCTTTCCCCCCCTAACCTTAACCCTACTCCTATTCCCCACTCTCTTTCCCCCCCTTTGGTTCCCCCGACCCAACCTAGCATCTTGATTCCCTTAGTAACCACATTTTCACATAGAACAAAAATCTTACATCAGACTCTCAAACACAACTTTGTCACCAGCCAACAAACCTTTGCACCTCTACAATCATACAAGATCATTTCAGCTTACCGTAAAAATAAAAATCTACTAGACATTTTGGTTCACTCAAGATTCAGCAGGACATTGACACAACCCCTTCACCCTCATACCACTCACTTTAGACAGAGAAAATACATTAGTAATCCCCACAGTCGCACCTCATCCCCTATTTTAGACTCATTCACTTTAACATCCACCAACGTCATTTATATTATCACATGCACACTTTGTCACAAACACTACATAGGGGAAACAGCACACACCATAGAAACACGATTAAAACAGCACCTGTACAACATTAAAAAAGGTCAACTACAAACACACATAGTCACACACTTCCAAGAGCACTCCATCACTCACCTCAGCATATCAGGACTCCAATCAAACAGTTTATGGACCGTTGAGCAGCGGAGAGCAAATGAAAGGAGATGGATACATTTATTACGAACCATTGAACCCACAGGGCTAAATAAAAGATGTTAACAGATCACGTGTCAGTGTGAGTGATTGTGGGTTTCAATTGTTGTATATGTATATGTAAATGTATATATGTGTTAATTTATAGAGGTGATACACCTTATTTATTTATACTCCCTTTACATCAGCACTTTTTATATCAGAATGTATGTGATGATTTATTATTTTATTATACAATATAGAGAAAGAGATTACTCTTTCTCCTTTTCATTATCACGTGTGTGATTGGTGTATTTTAGCACTTTGAAAATTAGCACTTATAAGAGATTTTGTGTGTTTTACAGTGTGTCTTTAGGATGAATTTAAGCACTTTTTCCTTTTACATCAGCACTTTTGGTATGAAATATTATGTCATTATTTATTATAGTAAGTTTATATATATATATATATGTGTGTGTGTGTGTGTGTGTGTGTGTGTGTGTGTGTGTGTGTGTGTGTGGATGTTCAGACACAAAGAAAAGGACAAACACAATGTATACATTCTCCTTGATTTATTGAAATAGAAGGGAGGGTATACTATAGGCCAGTGCAATACAGACTAAGCAGTCATTGTAAATCTAGATATAAACTTCCCTAACCCTAACCCTAACCCTAACCCTAACTATGGCTTCAAACTTGATGAAAACAGTCTCTCCCATAATAACTCACAGGCTGCTTGTGTATTTTAGGCCTTCGCAAGCTAACCCTAACCCTAACCCTAACCCTAAACCCTAACCTTAACCCTAACCCTAACCCTGACCCTAACCCTAACCCTAAACCCTAACCCTAACCCTAACTATGGCTTCAAACTTGATTAAAACAGTGTCTCCCATAATAACTCACGGGCTGCTTGTGTTTTTTAGGCCTTCGCAAGCTAACCCTAAACCCTAACCCTAACCCTAACCCTAACCCTAAACCCTAACCCTAACCCTAACTCTAGCTATAAACTTCCCTAACCCTAACCCTAACCCTAACTCTAGCTATAAACTTCCCTAACCCTAACCCTAACCCTAACCCTAATCCTAACCCTAATCCTAACCCTAAACCCTAACCCTAACCCTAACCCTAACCCTAAATCTAGCTATAAACATCCCTAACCCTAACCCTAACCCTAACCCTAACCCTAACCCTAACCCTAACCCTAACTATGGCTTCAAACTTGATGAAAACAGTCTCTCCCATAATAACTCACGGGCTGCTTGTGTATTTTAGGCCTTCGCAAGCTAACCCTAACCCTAACCCTAACCCTAAACACTAACCCTAACCCTAACCCTAACCCTAACCCTAACTCTAGCTATAAACTTCCCTAACCCTAACCCTAACCCTAATCCTAACCCTAATCCTAACCCTAAACCCTAACCCTAAATATTATGTCATTATTTATTATAGTAAGTTTATATATATATATATATGTGTGTGTGTGTGTGTGTGTGTGTGTGTGTGTGTGTGTGTGTGTGTGTGTGTGTGTGTGTGTGTGGATGTTCAGACACAAAGAAAAGGACAAACACAATGTATACATTCTCCTTGATTTATTGAAATAGAAGGGAGGGTATACTATAGGCCAGTGCAATACAGACTAAGCAGTCATTGTAAATCTAGATATAAACTTCCCTAACCCTAACCCTAACCCTAACCCTAACCCTAACTATGGCTTCAAACTTGATTAAAACAGTGTCTCCCATAATAACTCACGGGCTGCTTGTGTTTTTTAGGCCTTCGCAAGCTAACCCTAACCCTAACCCTAACCCTAACCTTAAACCCTAACCCTAACCCTAAACCCTAACCCTAACCCTAACCCTAACCCTAACCCTAACTCTAGCTATAAACTTCCCTAACCCTAACCCTAAACCCTAACCCTAACCCTAACCCTAACCCTAACTCTAGCTATAAACTTTCCTAACCCTAACCCTAACCCTAACCCTAACTCTAGCTATAAACTTCCCTAACCCTAAACCCTAACCCTAACCCTAACACTAACTCTAGCTATAAACTTCCCTAACCCTAATCCTAACCCTAAGCCCTAACCCTAACCCTAACCCTAACCCTAAATCTAGCTATAAACATCCCTAACCCTAACCCTAACCCTAACCATAACCCTAACCCTAACCCTAACTATGGCTTCAAACTTGATGAAAACAGTCTCTCCCATAATAACTCACGGGCTGCTTGTGTATTTTAGGCCTTCGCAAGCTAACCCTAACCCTAACCCTAACCCTAAACACTAACCCTAACCCTAACCCTAACCCTAACCCTAACCCTAAATCTAGCTATAAACTTCCCTAACCCTAACCCTAACCCTAACCCTAACTATGGCTTCAAACTTGATGAAAACAGTCTCTCCCATAATAACTCACGGGCTGCTTGTGTTTTTTAGGCCTTCGCAAGCTAACACTAACCCTAACCCTAACCCTAACCCTGAACCCTAACCCTAACCCTAACCCTAACCCTAAACCCTAATCCTAACCCTAACCCTAACTCTAGCTATAAACTTCCCTAACCCTAACCCTAACCCTAATCCTAACCCTTACCCTAACTCTAGCTATAAACTTCCCTAACCCTAACCCTAACCCTAAACCCTAACCCTAACCCTAACTCTAGCTATAAACTTCCCTAACCCTAACCCTAAACCCTAACCCTAACCTTAACCCTAACCCTATCCCTAACCTTAATTTTAACCCTAACCCTATTCCTAATCCCAACTCTAACCCTAACCTTAACCCCAACCCCAACCTAGGCCCTGATTCTAATCCTAACCCTTCTGATCCTAACCCCAACCCTTACCTTAACCCTATCCTTAACCCTAACCCTAACCTTAACCCTAACAATAACCCTGACCCTAACCCCAACTCTAACCCCAACCCTAACCACAACCCTAACCCTAACCCCTACCCCAACCCATGCCCTGATCCTAATCTTAACACTGGCCTCAACCCAGCCTACACTTCTATTCCCCACTCTCTTCCTCCCTCCAACCTTAACTCTACTTCTATTCCCCACTCTCTTTCCCCCCCTAACCTTAACCCTACTCCTATTCCCCACTCTCTTTCCCCCCCTTTGGTTCCCCCGACCCAACCTAGCATCTTGATTCCCTTAGTAACCACATTTTCACATAGAACAAAAATCTTACATCAGACTCTCAAACACAACTTTGTCACCAGCCAACAAACCTTTGCACCTCTACAATCATACAAGATCATTTCAGCTTACCGTAAAAATAAAAATCTACTAGACATTTTGGTTCACTCAAGATTCAGCAGGACATTGACACAACCCCTTCACCCTCATACCACTCACTTTAGACAGAGAAAATACATTAGTAATCCCCACAGTCGCACCTCATCCCCTATTTTAGACTCATTCACTTTAACATCCACCAACGTCATTTATATTATCACATGCACACTTTGTCACAAACACTACATAGGGGAAACAGCACACACCATAGAAACACGATTGAAACAGCACCTGTACAACATTAAAAAAGGTCAACTACAAACACACATAGTCACACACTTCCAAGAGCACTCCATCACTCACCTCAGCATATCAGGACTGCAATCAAACAGTTTATGGACCGTTGAGCAGCGGAGAGCAAATGAAAGGAGATGGATACATTTATTACGAACCATCGAACCCACAGGGCTAAATAAAAGATTTTAACAGATCACGTGTCAGTGTGAGTGATTGTGGGTTTCAATTGTTGTGTATGTATATGTAAATGTATATATGTGTTAATTTATAGAGGTGATACACCTTATTTATTTATACTCCCTTTACATCAGCACTTTTTATATCAGAATGTATGTGATGATTTATTATTTTATTATACTATATAGAGAAAGAGATTACTCTTTCTCCTTTTCATTATCACGTGTGTAATTGGTGTATTTTAGCACTTTGAAAATTAGCACTTATAAGAGATTTTGTGTGTTTTACAGTGTGTCTTTAGGATGGATTTAAGCACTTTTTCCTTTTACATCAGCACTTTTGGTATGAAATATTATGTCATTATTTATTATAGTAAGTTTATATATATATATATGTGTGTGTGTGTGTGTGTGTGTGTGTGTGTGTGTGTGTGTGTGTGTGTGTGTGGATGTTCAGACACAAAGAAAAGGACAAACACAATGTATACATTCTCCTTGATTTATTTAAATAGAAGGGAGGGTATACTATAGGCCAGTGCAATACAGACTAAGCAGTCATTGTAAATCTAGCTATAAACTTCCCTAACCCTAACCCTAAACCCTAACCCTAACCCTAACCCTAACTCTAGCTATAAACTTCCCTAACCCTAACCCTAACCCTAAACCCTAACCCTAACTCTAGCTATAAACTTCCCTAACCCTAAATCTAGCTATAAACTTCCCTAACCCTAACTATGGTTTCAAACTTGGAGTGGAGTGGAGAATGCAGTTTTCTCCCGGGATACCGGCGAGAGTGGAATCTGCCAGTATCCCTTCGTGAAATCCAACGTCGTGAAATACTTGGCCGTGCCAAGCCGGTCCAAGAGCTCGTCAACCCGGGGCATCGGGTAGGCATCGAACTTGGAGACCGCATTAACCCGTCTATAATCCACACAGAACCGTATAGCCCCATCCGGCTTGTTGACAAGCACGATGGGGCTACACCAGTCACTGCGGGACTCCTCGACCACACCCAGCTCCAGCATGGCTTCCAATTCCCTGCACACAATGTCTCGTTTGTGTACCGGCAACCTATAGGGACGCGTGCGCACCGTTAAACCCGGCTGCGTTTCTATGTGGTGGTCGATAAGCGTAGTCCGACCGGGTAAGGGAGAGAACACGTCCGCGAACTTAGCTTGCAAATCTGCAACGTCCGTGGCCTGGCTAGCAGAGAGATGGTTATCAATACCGACCGGAGTGCTAACTTTTGATTTTGGGACTTCCGGACCGAACTCATCTCTCTCTGGAATTATTGTAGCCAGAGCAACAGTGACCACGTCGTTCCATTTTTTTAGGAGATTTACGTGATACACCTGCAAGCTATCCCCCCGGTCCGAGCGTACTACCTCGTAATCCACGTCCCCCATGCGACGTGTGACCACACCTGTAAATTCTCGCAGGTTAGTTCCCCTGTCGTACAGTCACTTTTGACGCTCCTGGGCTTGCAGCAAATGCTCGCGTGAGATAACCCCTAGGGCGTGGAGCTTTGTGCGCAAGTCCAGGACGTATTGAATCTCATTTTTACTGTCGCTAGACCCTTCCTCCCAATTTTCTTTAAGAAGGTCTAGGACACCCCGAGGCTTACGCCCGTAGAGTAATTCAAACGGGGAAAACCCGGTGGAAGCTTGGGGGACTTCCCGTACCGCAAACAACAGGGGATCTAGCCATTTATGCCAATTCCGACTATCTTCGTGTTCGAACTTCCGGATCATTGACTTCAAGGTCCGATTGAACGGCTCACAAAGGCCATCAGTGGCCGGGTGGTAAACACTGGTTCGAATCGCCTTGATGTTCAACAAGCCATACAGTTCCTTGAGGGTGCGTGACATAAAATTAGTGCCCTGATCGGTGAGAATCTCTTTCGGGATTCCCACGTGGGAGATTACTTGAAACAATGCCTGCGCTACACTCCTGGCAGAGATATTGCGCAGCGGTATTGCCTCGGGGTATTGGGTTGTGTAATCTATCAAGACCAACACAAATCGATATCCCTGTGTACACCGATCAAATGGCCCGATAATATCCATCGCAATGCGGTCGAATGGGTTCTCGACCAATGGTAAGGGCCGCAAGGGGGCTTTACCAACTGACATTCGCGCACCACCTACGCACCTCTGCCCGAATTCCCGGCCAATAAAATCGAGCCATTATACGGTTTAGTGTCTTATCATAACCTAAATGGCCCGCCATGGGGTTGAAATGAGCCGCCTGGAAGACCATTTCCCGGCGGCTACGGGGAACCAACAACTGGGTTACTTCCTCCTGGCTATGTGAGTCACGACTTACTCGGTACAACCTGTCGCTGATAATCGCGAAATAGGGGTGGGCGCGTACTGCGTCTGGCCGTACCAAAGTACCATCAATCGCTATCACTTGGTCATAGGCCGATCGTAGGGTCTCGTCACGAGACTGCTCGAGGGGGAAGTCACCTAGCAACGGATAGTTCGGCGGGGGAATCTCGGGTTGAGACCCCCCCGCCGGCTCCGGCTCCTCGGCAGTGTCGCGAGGCGCCGCCTCAGCACAGAACACATTACCCGCCTCACACCTCCCTCTCTGTCATGCACGCACCCCGGTAGCCCTGCTTACCGCTTGAGGAAACCCCTCCCAATCTACACCCAGAATAAGGGGATGCGTGAGGCGCGGGCTAACCGCCGCCTGTACACTATGCTTTTTCCCTTCAAAATGAATCTTGATCGTGACCACAGGATATTCGTGAATGTCCCCATGCACACACTTCACCAACACCCTCGATGCCTTTAACAATGCCCCCGGTCGAACCAGGCGCTCCTGGATCATGGACTGCATGCAGCCCGAATCCAAGAAGGCCTGGTGCATATCATGTTGTATCCTTACCGGAACACGATACGCCGCTCCCGGTATGTCGCCGATGCGGACGACCTGCCCCACCTCCCTCACTGGGCACTCCGCCTGTACATGGCCCGGCCGTCCGCATCGCCAACACACCCCCCCTGTCGCTCGGGGTGCTTCCTGTGGGGCCAGGGCTGGTTCTCGACATGCCTGCCCCTGCCATCTCGTCCTCGGGGCGGGCGCCGGTCTCTCCTCCTCCGTCACCATGGCTCCTTCCGGGCGCCGGACCGGGCGTTGGTCATCGGGGCTCCTGCGGCGGGAAGGAGAGATGGTCCTCCACCAAGGTAACGGCGGCCGCGAGATCCTGGGGCCGGTGGTACTGGACCCAGGCGGCGGTCCGGGCCGGGAGCCCCGTGGGGAATTGCTCCAACACCACCCGGTCCCCGACCTCCTCCGACGAGCTGTTCCCTGGGTCCAGCCACCGCCGCGCGCTGTCCCGCAGCTGCTGGGCGTAGGCAAAGGGCCGGCTCCCCTCCTCCATCATCAGGGCCCTGACGAGCTCCAGGAGGAGGGTACGGTCCTCAGCCCTTGCCGTCACCATCTCCCTCACCGCGGTCTGGTGCTCCTGCTGGAGGTGGGCCTGCTGCTCCAGTATAAGGGCCATCCTTCCGATAGCCGCGCTTAACGCCTCCATTCCCTTTTTTTCTCCGCCTTCGCTGTGCCCCACGTTGGGCGCCACTGTAACAAGTCTGTGACACAGAGGCGGAGTCGAGGTACTGTTTTCTGGGAGTATCCCGTTTATTTTCATAAAATGTTAGTAATAATTCCAATGTTCGTAATAATTTCAATGTTCGTAACACGCCACTCGGCGACTTTCCAGTCGCCCTCCTTCTCCCTCGAACGCCGAGGCACACACATCTTAAACCATCTAGTCAACGAGGCTTCATTTGCAACAGGTGTGCAACGGAGCCTCGCCGACGTCACCCTGGCCACGGTCCTGTAGCTCCCTCTACAGGCCGAACGCTGCATGTCCCCCCACAGGGACCATACTACAGAATACTTAAAAGCTTAAAACTTAAATCGCTCAATAACAGATTCAAATTATTAATGTGGAAGCATGAAATTGTTGCTTGGGCAGTGTACATTGCATCAAGACAGATCATTTGTCTTGGTGTACGAGACCATTTCGTCGGTTGGATCGTCTGTGTTTGTGAAAATCGCACGGTGTCCGCCTGGTTTAAGAGTGTATACTGTAGACACTGAGAGATACATATATCCATCATAGTTAACAATAACCAGGATCAGTTTAGCAGACTCAGCCCCACAGTTTCCCATATTTCTGGAAGCTCTCTGTGTCAAAATTGGTGAAACCACCCTGGGAACAAAAAACAAAACAAAGAAATAGCCAGTACATAAATGCTTGTCATAAACCTGAATTGTGGCTTAGTTTATGATGGCCCTTTTCCACTACAGACCGGCTCCCACTCCTCTCTTTTCGTTTTCGTTCAAAAGCTTTATTGCCCATTTTTCTGGGTAAAACAATTCATATTCAGCTCCCATGGCTTTCACCACAACAACACACATCATGGATGAGTCTACAATGTTGTTGTTTATGGGCTTAATCTCTACAAACCTTCTTATATCCCATCATCGTCCCGAGGAAAGGGATGGGTTTGAGACAAGGAATGCCTAGTTTTTTTAATATTACATATGGCCAGTATCCATACCTGGTCAGAACAAATATAAATCAACAATCTGACTTGAAACAAAAGCAAAACGATCAAGTCATAGGTATCATTGAAACTGTTAGATAACTGTAATTATCAATACTATCATTTGTATGTATTATTACAACTAACTAACTAACAAATAATATTTTTTATTAAAACTTCTTACACTACGATCAGAGTGATGAGTAAGGCAAGGAGAGTCCATGTCTCGGTGGAGAAGTACGGAAGGTAACCCATCTTTACAGGTTCAATCGCTTCTTCTGAGTAACCCCGGACACGTCTGCTGAAGTGATTATTTTATCCCATCATGACACCTGTGTTTCAGATCATGAAACACAGGCGAAAGAGTATGTGAGAGGTGAAGTTGAAGCCATGGCTAGTGAATGATTGAAAGGATCCCTGCGCAGAGGGCAACACTCAGTGATGTTATTGTCGGCCTTTATCTTAACATCCTGCTAATAGTTGCTGCCTGTTTGATCCCTATCGGGTTTTAATAGTTTGCAGACCCATTGAATCAAGAAGGACTATGGGGCAAATATTTTTGGGCAAATATTTTCTTTCGAGTAATACTGAATTTTACATATTTGAACTCCTCTAAAAATGTGTTATGTTCTTTACATGTATGCACTTGTTTTATATCATTGGCTCCTAAAAACAGTATTTCAAAATACTAGTTCAAAACACATCACATATTACAGTAATGAAGCAACTGATTAACATGAATACAGTGCTCTTCATAAGTATTGGAAAGAGGAAGCATTTTCTGTTCTTTTAGCTCTACACTTGGATTTGAAATCAAACAAATATTATGGGGTCAAAGTAGAGATTCTCAACTTTAATTCAATGGGTTTTTAAAAAAACATTTGTAAACATACTCCCACTATTTCAGGGCTTCAAAAGTATCATATAATGTCCAAATAAAGTACTAATGTTTCGTATTAGGTCAACAATCTGCCTGAAGTCTGCGACCCCACCAGGCACTATCCACTATCCACTATCCACTATCCACTATCCACTATCCACTCATCTTTAGAAAATCATTGACATTTCCACATGGTATTGTGTCATAGAGTAGCTTCCCTACAGCAATATTATCTTGACATTGGGATCCTTTGTCCAAACCATATTTCAGGGTGTATGTTTGGTTGCAGGGGCCCAGGCTGTGCTCTCTGACTGCTCCAACTGTAGTAGACCCTGCAGTGAGGAAGAGGTCAACATGCTGCAGTACCGTCAGCCAATCACACACAAGAACCAACAGATCGCCAAGACCTCCATTGAACCATGCACGCACGCACACACACACACACACACACACACACACACACACACACACACACAAACACTGTCTCAACAGCCCCTTCCTTCACTCTCACTCTCTCTCTCTGTAGGTGGGTCAGGCTGCGTATTCAGCCTCTAAGGGGGGTATTGTTGGGATGACTCTACCCATCGCCCGAGACCTGGCACCCATGGACATCTGTGTGGTCACCATCGCACCCAGTCAGTAAACACACACACATACATACGCACTCTTTCACACACTCCCCCCCCACCCCCTTCCTCTCCATATCAGACAACCTCTCTCTCACTCTCCTTAGGTTCTGTTCTCCACACCTCTCCTGGCGGGTTAACCTGAGAAGGTGCGTTCATTCCTGGCCCGCCAAGTGCTCTTCCCCTCGCGCCTGGGAGACCCTGCAGAGTTTGCCCACCTGGTGACATCACTGGCTGAGAACCCCATGATCAATGGAGAGGTCATCAAACTAGATGGAGCTATCCGCATGCAGCCCTGAGAGAGAGTGAGTGTGTGTGTGTGTGTGTGTGTGTGTGTGTGTGTGTGTGTGTGTGTGTGTGTGTGTGTGTGTGTGTGTGTGTGTCTGTGTGTGATCCAAGGTATACCACTGTGACAGCTCCGATGTGTGTGTGCATGTGAGGTGTGTGTTCATGTCTGGTACTCCAAGCTCTGCTGTACTGTACGCTCCATGCAGTTTTGTTTTGTTTTGTAAACTGATCCAGTAATAAACTTCTAATGAGTCTGAGTCTCTCCTCCTCTGTGTCTGTGTAAAGTGAGGTCAGTAGGAGCTAATAGGACAAATGAAACAAGAATGAGCCCCTATGAGGCAAGTGTACCTTCATTTGTCCTATTAGAAGTGAATAGAACGCCTGGACACAGGAAATGCTAAATGCTAAAGCTCTCATAACATCACACCTGCACCAGTGTATAGCTTTATGTACATGTCATCCACAACATTTGAGTGAAGGGAAAGGGAAGCACACATTTCTTTTGGAATGGAAAGGAGTCGAGGTACAGTATCTTGGTATACACACGTTTGCTCCAGTTTTGTACCCATTGACTCTGACCCTGTTTGTGTAAGAGGCTAGGGCTGACCCATTCTGATTCAAGATGTTTGTGTAAAAAAGGTATTTATTGCATATATTGTCCACTAAAAAGCAGATGATGGTACAAGTGTAAGGGACCAAGTGCTCCAACCTCAGTCTAGCCTGAAGATCATTCCATATCTAAGGAGCACAGCAGCTAAAAAGTTCTTCTCAATTCTGTAATCACTTGAAGGACATTAAATAGTAACAAGCTGCAAGTTTGATCGCCACTAAGTCGCCATAAAAGCAATGATGTGAGGTAAAATGGGAGTTTTAAAAGAACTGCTTTATATACAGATGAAATCCAATGATAAGCCCTTCTCAACGTCAAAGAATCCCAACCCACAGACTGATACAAAAGACAATGGTGGGTACAGAAAACATGCCTACAAATGAACTGATAAATGAAGTGATAAATCGGGTCTAGTGGTTTAAGAATTGAGGCTGTCGTGTGATTTTAAATTGTGTCACCATAATCACGGACAGGGAGGAGCGTTGCCAAGACAATCTTCCTCCTATTATCAAAGGTGAAGCAAGACATTTCTTTACAAAACAAGTACAAGTCTAACTCGCAAACTCTTGATCACTTTTTCAACATGTATTTTAAAAGTGTATCATCTATCTAAATGCCCAGGTACTTATAATGGGGAACTTGTTCAGTTTGGGTTCTTTTCAGGGTACAAATATGTTGATCATTGTAATCAATATTATGGGATATAGAGAAAAACATAACAGACCTCATGCATACCTCTTCAAATTAAGGTTTACCCAGATTGTTTCTAATCTAACCCATGTGCATACATGTGCCATGTTTTTTCTTCCTCAACTTGTAAATGTAAAAAACACAAACACCACCACTTTGTCTTTTTGTGGTGTTAGGAATACAGACCTCACAGATAAAAATGTTTTGATAAAGGTCATAAACCGAAACGTCGACACAATAAATAAGCAGAGGTAACAATCGTGTGTGCAGGAGTATTCATTTTTTTACATTCCTTTTCTTCCTAAACTCATCATCACTCAACATAGTTTACAGCTATGCAACTTGTAAAATACAGCATTTCAAACATGACACACAGTTTGCCTTTGAATATGACTTTAATGAAAGAGAATTGAAACGGCAAGTGTAGTTATAGTGGTAGTATGCAGGGTAGTTATTGTGGTAGTAAGTTCGGGATAGTTGTGGATTTCCAGAATTGTCTCTGTGTTGAAATATCTGAAAGAGAAAAATTGTCTTATCATTTGTATAGATAAAATCTAAATTATTTTGAGGTGATTTGAGAAGCCAAAAGGATCATAATTAGAATGCTCTGTAAGCAGATAATGGAGGGCATACCTGTATTTTGTTTCCCTTTATGGAAAGCCCTCTCCATGCTCTCTCTGGCAAACTCCAGGTTCGCCGCCATTACTCTTTTCTTTTCAGTCTTCTCCTTCTCTCTCTCCATTTCTGTCTTCATCCTCTTCACGACATCTTCTGTAATCTTTGTCATCAACTCTTTCACTTCCCTCTCCCTCCTTTCCACCATATTATTTATCATCCCATCCATCTCTTCTCTCATGCGTTTAACGTCATCTTCTTTCTCCTTCAGGATTTTCTCCATCTCTTTCTCGACCACTTCTACTCTCTTCATTGCCTCCAACTCCTTTTTCATCCATTCAATATCCTTTTCTTTCTCCTGTTCATTCCTGTTTCTCTGTCTGTCCTCCTCTGCCCATTTCATCACCTCCATCCTCTCTTTCACTTGTTTCACCTCCATTTCTTTCTCCTCCAGGATTCTCTCCATCTCTTTCTCGGCCTCCTCTACTCTCTTCATCGCCTCCAACTCCTTTCTCATCCATTCAAAATCCTTTTCTTTCTCCTTCTCACTCCTGTCTCTCTCTCTCTCCTCCTCTGCCCATTTCATCACCTCCATCCTCTCTTTCACTTGTTTCACCTCCATTTCTTTCTCCTCAGGATTCTCTCCATCTCTTCTACTGTCTTCATACCCGCCTCCATCTCCTTTCTCATCCATTCAATATCGTTTTCTTTCTCCTTCTCAATCTTCTCCTTCTCCCTCTCCATCTCTGTCTTCATCCACTTCACGACATCTTCTGTAATCTTTCTCATCTCCTCTTCCACTTCACTCTCCCTCCTTTCCAACATATTCTTTATCACATCCATCTCTTCTCTCACATGTTTAACGTCACGTTCTTTCTCCTCCAATATTCTCTCCATCTCTCTCTCCACCTCCTCTACTCTCTTCATCGCCTCCAACTCCTTTCTCATCCATTCAATATCCTTTTCTTTCTTCTTCTCATTCCTGTCTTTTTCTCTCTCCTCCTCTGCCCATTTCATCACCTCCATCCTCTCTTTCACTTGTTTCACCTCCATTTCTTTCTCCTCTAGGATTCTCTCCATCTCTCTGTCGACCTCTTCTACCCTTCTCTTCATCACCTCCATTGTTTCGGTCTCCTTCTCACTCATCTTTAATCTCTCTTCGCTCTTCTTTACCTCCTTCTCTCTCTCCTGCACCACCCTCTCTCTCTCCTCCACCTCCTTCTCTCTCCTCTTCATCTCATTTCTTGTTTTTTCCATCTCCCTCTGGAAAGTCTCCTCCATCTCCTTTGTCACTTTCTCCACCTCCTCCACCTCTTTCGCCTTTATTTCCAACTGGACAATCCTCTCCTCCAAATCCTTTTTGTTATTTTCCTGCGTCTTTTGAATGCAACTGAGTATTGCATTGCATTCATTCACTTTCTCAGTGTCTCTATCCAACACTTTCCTCTTCCTCTCCATATTATCTTTAAGATGGTTGACTATCTTCCTCTTCCTCTCCACCATTTCTCTGTCCTTGTCCACCATTTCTCTGTCCTTGTCCACCCTCTCTCTCTCCTCCATCAGCCTCTCCTTCTCTGCATCGGTGTGCTCCTTCACCTTATGCAGAAGGTTTTGGGCTCCCTCCACCTCTTCCGCTCTCACCTCTTCCTTTCTTTCTTTAGCCACTCTGGCCCTCTCTCTCGTGTGCCTGGCCCGTCTTGATGTCCTCTGTGGGAGTGGGGTGTAGGCTGCGAAAGCTGCCGGTCCTGCTGCCTCCATCATCAGGGCAGCCTGATCCTCTTTACACTCCTGTGGACATACAGTGAACACACTACAGGTGCAGTCTCGAGAATGTCTCTATGAATGTATTTGTCTTTTCTGAGTATAAAACCATTCAGTTGTCTCCAGTGATCTTTACATATTGTCTATGTTTAGCCATCCTGAATGGGGTGAGTGGGTAGTTATCAAATACAGTAGCATAGGGCTTTGAAACTTCCTGATGGAGATGACAGACACAATGACAGGGAAACGTCAAGAAATATGATTGTGTTAGATAACAGGCTTCCCTCGCAAAGAGATTGCGGTACCTCACAATGTTCTCAAGAATAGGCTGTTGCGTTCCCAATTTCCCAAAAGGGGCTCTCTAGTTTTGCCTTTAAAAAAGGCCTACATCTACCTTTTATTCAACATATCCGACACAATTTATATTGCAAATTATGTAGGCCTGTACAGTAAGTAATTGTAGGCCCTTTGCAAAGTCAACTTACGACTTACTTAAGGAAAGGTCCTGTCGATTAAGACCTATTAGTGCCAACTATGTTTGGTTATATTTTAGATAGGGCCTACCTGAAAACATCAAATTAACCATTTTGATATTGTTCTGTCAATCATCGTTCTTCGATAGTCCCTCCTCTCTTGGTTATTTGCGTTTGTCAAGCTAAAAAGAGAATCTGTCTCGTTTTAATGTTGATCTTTAAAATGGTTGATTTTGCAGCCACATTTCTCTCTGTAACAACGATTGAGCTCGTCCCGTTTCACTTTTTAGGCTGTTACGCTGCTCTTTCACTGACAAACAGCTGTTTTTGGAATTGCGCCCTCACCGAAATTACCGCGATTTGACTTGATGTTGGGATCAAACTGTCTGCCGAGTCGGATGAATTACTTCACAGCGATCTAACAACAAAGTGTAGCCAATTAAGAGTATTTCTTTGCAGTAGGTCTAGGTCCTGATTGTGGGGGAAATGTTGCTTTGAATTGTAGGCTACTTTGACTGGACGATAACATACGAATACAAACAAGTGTACAGTAACATGTTGTCACCACGGATGATAGAGCTTGATTTGATTAAATTTGATTAATTTTCAGCCCTGCTTCTTACACCTTTGCGTTTACTTGAAGGCAGTTCACGGACTTGAGGTAGGCTGAAAATATACAGGAGCTTGTAGGCCTAGTGCTTATTCGATGAAGGTAGGGTGGATCTGCGCGAAGCCCACACATCGTGTCGCTCACCGGCCCCGCAGCCCACAGATCGACCGGCCCACCAGCAGCCATGGCACAGCCCTTTACACAACATTTAGGCAGCACCCCCTCTCGAAAGATACATCCTACGTCCTTGGACATTTGGCCCAAGTATTGGGGCAATTTAATATAAAGTATTCCCGTTTATTTAAACTAAAATAGAGCAAGGCAAACTTACCTGCGGCGGGTCCCACCAGTTTTTCTCCATTGTGTTGAAATGTAATTGAATCTATTTCCACTAATGAGCGTAACACATTACAAATGACAACCAGCAAAGGCTATTTGACAACAACTGGAGGTTCAAGTGACCAAAGTGACTTTTACATAAATTTACGTCATTGCTAGCAGCGTCATCAAGACAACAGCATTATGACGCAGGAGATATTTATTTGATTACAGATATGCTCATGTTGTTTCTTGGAAAATATACGTCGTTGGGATTAATCATCATCATATTATTAATTAATAGACAAAACACAGACATAGATATAGGTATATAGATCAGTGGTAGGGGCTCGGGGTCGTTTCTGGACATGGCCCTCCATTGTAATTTACATTTACATTCATGGCATTTAGCAGACGCCTTTATCCAAAGCGACTTACAACAATACATTTGTTTAAGTAATTGAATCATCTATCCAACAGTCATCATAAGACAAAGTAATCAATGCTCACACCAGGGGCCATAGGCAGTCGGCTATTTCATTTTATTTGTATTAGCAGGAGAGAACTTGTACAAGGGGGGTAGCGGGGATGAAGAGGTCTCTGGGTGGGGTTGGGGTTAGGGTTAGTATAGGGGGGGGGATAAATGGAAAACATACTCGTGGTTCAGGTATTAACTGCCAATGAACTTAGTTGGAACAATACAAATTACAATGTAAAACAATAACAATATAATATCAACATTTCAGTATTATATCAAAATAATGATTTAGAAATATGGTACAACCTGTGAGCTGCCTGGTTGCCTTGGCAACGGTAAACTACAGCGCTGTTCATCAGCGGTTCGGGCTCTGGCTCTAACCGTCTACCTTCTCTTAACCGTTAGGAGAAAACGAAGAAAAACAAAGAAAATGTAAACTACAAAACACTCTAACATTAAATCCTACACATACATCTGTATCAGTGGAGTCAGGCAAACGTTACACCAGACTCCCTTCGACATGTTTTGTCAGGTGTCATTTGACAACAACCACTCATCGTAAACGGCAAGCTAGTGCTAACTCGTCCTCGTTTAGGATACCAAGCTAGCGCAATTACCGCTAACAGACTACAAACTTCATATGCTACTATGCATAACGGTACACTAAATAGAAAGCCTACATTAATGACAAACTGTATTAATGCTTATGCTTAAGAATAAATGGAAAACACACTAGTGAGTCGTCTGGTCCTCAGTCTTTACAGGTATTAACTGCCAACTGAAGAACGCAGCGCAAGCCACAGCTTATATACCCGCAGGTGATCTAGTGCCTTTTATACTCCAAATAGAAATGCGTGAAATTGAATGGGGGGAGTCTGTAAACATGCAAGATAAAGTGCATACATATAAAATAACACATTTACGTAAGTGGCCAATTACATATAAATATATTATGTGCCACATAAACAGTGGAAAAAGCAGTGAAGCCCTTAGCAGACATAGGGGAAAATGTACAGTATATACAAACATGTACAGGAGCAGGACGTATTGTGTCTCTGTTAACACAGTTGTGTCATGTGTAATTGTGTTAAATGATCCATAATAAGTGCTGTCCAGTTTCCTCTATATTATATATAACATGGTGAATAACTCCCCGATATTTCTTTAAGGCCAATATCAGATATGTCTGTCAAGCTCTAATTACAATGAGCTGTCCTCCCATTTCTACCTCCATCAGCCTCCTGTTGCACAGTAATGAGTGATAAAGACACCTGATGACAAGGATGAGAAATGTAAAGATCACGGTTTCATCCAAGGCCCATCTACCTTTCATTCAAATTATGCTAAGATTATTATCATTGGTGATTTTAACCTACATGTGGACAATGAGACTGACTCGACAGCCATGGATTTGATGAATCTCTTGAATTCTACGGACTTTATTCAGTGAGTTACTGGGCTCACCCATAACCACTGCCACACCCTGGACCTAGTGATTACAAAGGGTCTTACTCCTGTTGCATCCTCTATTATTTATCTAGCCATGTCGCTGAGCAGATGAGATTCATGATGATGAATATGAATAGTACACCATCAACAGCTTCCTCCTGTGATAATGATTTATTAACCAGCTTCAACACCAAACTAAGGGCAACTATCGACTCTGTAGCACCAGTCAAACAGTTTGATTGATTTCCTGGTGAAATGCATTGCGGACATATGGATGTCACAGAACTAGTCATTCGAGCAAAAACCAGGTAGGACACTCCATTTTAAAAAGCGTGTTTTCCGAACCAAAACAGCGTTTGTAAATGACATATTTATTTCAAGGGATCTCGTTCCCTGATCGCTACCGATTAAAGATAGTCATTACAACCTTTAGGAAGCTTTTAAAAAGGTTGAATATTACATGGACCTTTACAGAACACAGCTGTAAAGGTGCAACCTTTCCTCTCCCAGGCTGACACTGAATGACAAATGCATGCTTGTATTACTAGCAGCCTTGATTACTGTAACACTCTCCTGTCTGGTTGACCAAAGAAAGCTATTGGCAAATGATACAGATTGCAGCAGCACGAGTCAGATGGAGAGCACATATCATACAAGTCTCTGCACTGATAACCTGTTCGTTTTATAATTTATTTTAAGATAATTGTATTAGTTTAGAAATCACTCTATGGTCACGCACACCACTGCATGTCAGACATGCTTTTAAGGTATATACCCTGTAGATCCCTCAGGTCCTCAGGTACTGGCCTTTTAACTATTCTGAAGATTCCAACAACACCTATCTACTTCCTGTTTCAAATGAATAATACTGGGCAGAAGTCTGCACAGGGATGCTACAGACACATTAGCACACTGCAAAATACTGTCACCTATCTAACCATCTGTTCCAAAGCAATAGTAATAGATACTGTAGGAGTCTGCAGTGCACAGGGGTTACACACTCATCAGTACCCTCTAAAATACTGTCACTATCATATTTCCTGTTCCACATGAATAGTACTATATAGGAGTCTGCAGAGGGGTTACCTTGTTGGGAAACAGTGTCTATCTCCTCCTGCAGCTTGGTCATAATGTGAGGGCTGGTTGCCAGATTGTAGGCCAGGAAGGACAGAGAGCTACTGGTGGTCTCATAGAGTGTTTCCACAGTGTAATGAAATCGATAGCTTCATTTATTAAGCACAAAATGATTGAGACTGAAAGCTATATGGAGGCAGTTGTACCGACTGTGAGGAACAGTGAGCTGAAGATGTCAAACTTGAGCATTTTCTTGATGTTGGTCACAAAGGGGTCAGAGGGGTTGTGGAGGGAGTCGATGTCGACACTGAATGAAGTGCTGACGACCACATCCATACTGTATGGTCCAAAGAACCTGGAACACAACCACAAAATCTTTGACCACCAGAACCACAACCACAAAATTAAAGGGGGAGTTCACTGAAATTACAAATTCACCTTATCTTCTCGGAGAGAAATACTCACTCTTTTAGTTCAATGGGCTCTTCGTTATCGGCCGTCTTCTTCAGATTGCTGACCAAATTACCAGAGTGCTGCTTCATGATCCCGAACATCTGAGTTGGGAAGGATACATGGAAAAATATGATGATTGATACATGGATTAATACATGGGTTAATATCATGTTTGAAACAGGAATTATTTTAATGTTTATATAGCCTGAGAATATACATTCATACAGGATACATTATGTATATAGTCAAGGAATAAGTGACTCCAAAGATGAACTATTATTCTAAACTCTGTCATCTGACCACTGAACTTATCTAAGATAAGATTAAATATACTTTGTTGTCCCGGATGGAAATTTGTCTTAGACAATTAAAGTTGCTGCTTCACACAACAACAAACATCAATGAATACACACTATACACATAGTACAAATCACATAAACACACACACACACGTCAGAGTTGTTAGTCATTCATTTATTTGTGTTGTTGGAATGAATAAAAGAAGGAGAGGAGAGATGGGACTGTACCTCTTTGATCCGCCCACTGGTGAAGGAGGGAGACAGGACACTGCGGATCCGTCTCCATGCATCATCCTCAGCGATAAACACGGCGTCATACAGAGGCCCGTTGAGATAGAAATTCTAGAAAAATAACAATGATTATATACTGCAAAATTAACCGAATATTAATAATGCTATAATAACAATGATATTATCTATTTAATGAGCCCTTATGTTTTTTTCCCCATACAACAACTTCAATTTAGCGTATTACCCTCCTGTTAGTGAAAAGGGAGTAGCATTCCTTGATGAGGATGGTTTTGATCATGGCTGTGTCCATGATACACAGGACGGGCTGACGGCCATCATAGATCCTACAGACCAGCAAAAACAAAGATAGTTAGATATACACTCACCCAACACTTTATTAGGAACACTATACTAATACTAGGTAGAGCCTCCCTTTGCTCTCAAAACAGCCTCAATTCTTCGTGACATTGATTCCTTTGAGATTCTGGTCAATGATGACATGATTGCATCACGCAATTCCTGCACATTTTTCAGGTGCACTTTCAAGATGTGAATCTCCCGTTGTGCCACATCCCAAAGATGTTCTATTGGATTCAGATCCGGTGACAAGGAAGGCCACTGAAGAACACTGAACTCATTGTCATGTTCATGAAACCAGTTTAAGACGACTTTTGCTTTGTGACATGGTGCATTATCATGCTGGAAGTAGCCATTAGAAGGTGGGTAAATTGTGGCCATGAAGGGATGCACATGGTCAGCAACAATACTTAAATAGGCTGTGGCATTCAAGCAAATATACCGTAGATAGAGACAGACAGACCCATCACAGATCCTGCACTCTTTGAAAAAGTGCTACCTAGAACCAAAAAGGGTTCTTCTTCCACTGTCCCTTTGAAGAAACCTTTTGGGTTCCATGTAAAACCCTTTCCACAGAAGGTTATACAGTACCGTGCGTAAGTAATGGGACAGTGAAGCATTTTTTCTTCTGTTTGGATTTGAAATAAAAACGTAGAGATTTTTATTTTTTATATAATGTACATATTGGTTTATCATTCAGAAATTCCAACACTTTTATGCATAATCCCCCTATTTCAGGCTACACAAAAGTGATAGGACAATTGGCTTGACAAGTGTGTTCGTCAGGTGTGTTCCGTCACATAATTTGTGCAGTCTGCTATTGGTGTCTTGTCAACATGAGGACCAAAGAGATGTTATTGAAAGTCAGGGAAGCCATTATGATGCTGAAATATCAGAAAAAAAATAAACATAGCCAAAACCTTAAACCTACCAAAATCAACAGTTTGGAACTTCATTTAACTTCATTAAAAGGAAAGAAAGCACTGGTGAGCTCAGAAATCGCAAATTACCTAGTAGGCCAAGGAAGACTTCCAGTGGATAACCAAAGAATGCTCACCATAATTGAGAATCATTTATTTACATCTTGTCAGTCCAAGTACAAGTAAATGGCTCCAAACTCATTGGACAGCATTTCATCATACAGCAGGACAATGACCCAAAACATACTGCCATAGGAACTAGGGAATTTTTCAGGGCCAAAAAGTGGAAAGTTGTTGACTGGCCAAGTCAGTCTCCAGATTTAAATCCTATAGAACATGCATTTCATTTGCTCAAGAGGAGACTTAGGGCAAAACATCCTAAAAAAACAACAACAGTCGCTGCAACATAGCATTACCAGAGAAGATACCCAGCGTCTGGTTGGGTCAATGGGTCACAGACTTTTGCACTTTTGCATACAAAGGATTGGGGACCAAATACTAAACATGAGTGCTTAATTTAGACATTTGATAATGCAAAAGAAGGAAAAATGCTTGGGCACCAAAATGGCTAGAGCCAGCCCTGATTAACAGAACCTTTATCGAGCGCACAACATCACATTAATGCCCATAGGAAGAATGAGAATAGAGTATCAACAAAATAACCAATTTAACACAATTTAAAACAACATACGTCTGTAAGTTTTAACCATACGTTAACGTGCGTCAAGGACAACGCGGGAGAATGATGCCCGTGATGGGCCTAACCCAAAACTCAAAGAATATCTCGCTGTCCCTCTCCTTAAATATCATTCCCAACAAAGGACAAGGTGTTAGATACATTACAATAGCAAAGGAATTGACAAATGGTGAAAGCTGAAAAATCTGAAACATAGTCAAAACCTTAGACTTGCCAAAATCAAGCACTGATGAGCTCAGCAATCGCAAATGGCTGAGGATTCACTGCAAGATGCAAACCACTAGTTATTCTTAAAAAGGATAGTCGGGTTACAGTTTGCTAAGAAGTACCTAAAAAGCCTGCAGAGGTGTGGAAAAAAGTCTTGTGGACAGATAAGATGAATATTATCAGAGTGATTGCAAGAGGAAAGTTTGGAGAAAAAAGGATCTGCCCAAGGTTTACAGCATACCATCTCATCTGTGAAACATGGTGGAGGGGATGCTATGGTTTGGGCATGTATAGCTGCCACTAGAACTTGCTAACTTATCATAATTGATGATGTTACTGCTGACAGTAGCAGCAGAATGTATTCTGAAGTGTACAGAAATATCTTGTCTGGTCGAGTAAAAGCAATGCTTCCAAATTCATTGGATGGCGCTTCATCATACAGTAAGACAATGACCCAAAACATACTGCCATTGGAGCTCGGGAGATTTTCAGGGCGAAAAAGTGGAAAGTCCTTGACTGGCCATGTCAATGTTTGGATTTAAATCCTACTGAACATGCATTTCATTTTCTGATGGTAAGATTTTGGGCAAAAAGACCTGGCAAAAAGATGGCTGGCCTGGCAGAATATCACCAGAGAAGATACCCAGCACCTGGTGGGGTCAATGGGTCCCAGACGGTTATTGCATACAAAGTATTGTCAACCAAATACTAAACATGAGTGCATCATTTCGACCATGTATACCAATACTAGACAAAAGAAAAGAAAATAATCTAGCAAAAGCAAACTATGTTCTGACAGGGTTTGACTCATCTAATACGACATCAGATCTGGATAGGTTCCTTGATTTCCTCTGAAAGGTGACATAGGCATGAAAACATGTACACAACATCAAGAAGAAACCATTGATTAAAGCCAAATCAATTGACAGAGGCATGGCAGAAAATGTGTGTTGTCTCTTTAAAAGAAATGTTAAAAATCTCTTTGTTTTCCCTGAATGAAACAAAGCACAGGTGTTTAAAAGGCCAGCCCCACCCCTGATTACAATGATCCACACATGGAGACAGCCAAAGCAACATAGATCAATAAGACATCGCACATGTCACACCAGAATGTGTGTTGGCAAGAGTGTGCCCTTATAGCCAGGATCCACTCAACCACCTCTCTGGTCACATCTCCCTGATGTTGGTTATGAAGAACTTTATGAATGTATTTAAATGTATTTAATATTAATTATTGCCTTGGTTTATACTCGCTTCGGAATTGTAGGACTTTTGTACGAGCAAACTGCTGAATATCTTCTCATAGATACACTGTGCTTAGCATGTACTGCTGAAGATTATGTTAATATTATGTTAAGATTTAAGTAGTCTCGTTCCCAGACACTTCCGCCCAAATGCCCGAAAGGTCTGTTGGACCAATGCGTTAAACTTCATTGGCTTTCATTAAGCCAAGAGCAAGAGCGTCAAAAACAGGGACGGGGCATAGCCATTGGCTTTACCTCGGATCAATCATCTTCCACAGCACATTCCACACATTTCTGATAAGAAGCTACACCTTGCAGCCGTGTGATTAGCTGAAATCAAATAATAACAAGTACTTTAATCAGTAATCACCCTACGGCCAGGTTTGAGTCGTCGTTATTCCAGACTTATATGCGCTGTGAGCGATAGCCTGAGGACGAGGTTAACATTTAGGTAACCTGCGAATAACCTCATGCACGAGAAAATAAAATAAGCTTAATTGCTACATGGCCTGTTAATTTCCATGCTCATCTTTGATGTCAAGAACCTATGTGGTACTTTTTAGGGGGGGGGGGGGGGGGGTTATCAGAGAGAGACCCTACCACTCCAAAAAGGTGGCTTATTTGGCTAATTTCAAGTGCCCTAATTGCCAATTAAAAATGGGTAGCCTTTTAAAAGGGGCAATCCTTCATATATCCCACAATTCAACACCAATCTGTTCTCTGGAAAAATGAATAAAACATGAAAATATTGGGTTTATGCCCTAACCATTTTTTGTAAATTTGGGGCTAGACACTTCACCCATTTTCACCACATTTACATTTAAATTTTTGACATTTAGCAGATGGGCCATTGGTAGTCACAATGCTTTTTAAAAATGCTTTACATTAGAGGTACTGTACAGGTGGGTAGTGGAAGGTGAAGAGGTATTTAGGAGGGACAGTCAAGATGTAGCCTGAAGAGATGGGTCTTCTATCTACGGCGGAAGATAGGTAGTGACTCTGCAGTCCTGACCGCACTGGGAAGCTCGTTCCACCACCGGGGTGCCAAGACAGTGAAAAGCCGTGACCAACTAGCGCAACCACTCCATCCTCTTAGAGGCGGCCAGCCGAGGTGGAAGAACGGAGTGGTCAGGCTGGGGTTTGACATACAGTATGTATTCACCATCAAATGTTGTTCACTTTCCCAAACCCCTGCCTGTGTAAGTAATGGGACAACAAAACATTTTTTGTTCTTTCGGCTCTATACTCCAAACGTTTAGATTTGAAATTAAACAATTATTACAAGTAGAGATTCTCAGCTTTTATTTGACGGTATTTGTGTACACATTGGTTTCACCATTCAAAAATTACCCCACTTTTTATGCATAGTCCCCCTATTTCAGTGTACCCAAAAGTAATGGGACAGACTTATCAAATGTCCATATGAAGCAGTCATGTTTAGTATTTAGTGGACAATCCACTAGTATTTAGTGGACAATAACTGCCTGAAGTCTGCAACCCACTAACCCTACCAGACGCTGGGCATCTTCTTTGGTGATGCTCTGCTAGGCCTGTACTGCAGCCATCTTCAGTTGTTGTTTGTTTTGAGGTCTTTTTGCCTAAATTCTTATCATTAGGGAAATGTAATGCATGTTCAATTGAATTTTAATCTGAAGATTGACTTGGCCAATCAAGATCTTTCCACTAGTTGCTATGGCAGTGTTTTGGCTATGGCATTGTTTTATTGTATGGTGTGGCACCATCCAATGCATTTGGACGCATTTGCTTGCACTCAAGCAGACAAGATGTTTCTGTGCACTTCAGAATACATTCTGCTGCTGCCGTCAGCAGGTACAATCATCAATTAAGACAAGTTAACAAGTTCTAATGGCAACTATACATGCCCAAACCTAACACCCCCTGCACCATGTTTCACAGATGAGGTGGTATGCTGTAAATCTTGGGCAGATCCTTTTTTCTCCAAACTTTCATTTTTACGAGACCTCTGCAGGCTTTTTAGGTACTTTTTTTTAGCAAACTGTGACCATCATTTTTGATGATAACTAGTGGTTTTTGATGATAACCGTGTCTTCCTCTTAGTTATAAACAAACCAGAATTAAATGCATAGGTCTATGGATGGATGTTCTCATTGGAACAGCTGGAAGACTTTCTATGCATCCCCGAAAAAACACATGTATGCAAACACACACACACACACACACACACACACACACACACACACACACAAACACACAGACACAGGCATGTTTAAGATATGCGTAGCCCATGTTTATTAGTTGACTTAGTTGTGATAGACAGTGTAGTTGTAGATAGTGTAGTTGACTAGTTTAGATACAGCGCACGAAGCAACAAGCAGGTACAATATCAGCACACCTCAGCATTACTACACCCACGTGCTACCACAGGGAACTGGTACCCGCATAGTTAGATATGGCACTGGTCTCACACTAGAGAGAACTGGCATATTCTAGATCATTATACGAGGTAACTAACTAGGAATTATGTCAAACTAGAAAGTGCTCAGTAGTCCCAGGGCTACAAACACAAGCTGGCCAACCCTCCTGCAAACAGGGTGCTAATATTTCTCAATATTAGCTTGTCAAAGCTAGCCAAGGTTCTCAGCTGTCCGGAAACAACAAGTAACTTAGTTAGCCGACCGTCCCAAGTGCTAGCTGTAGCCTACACATATGACCTAGCAAGTTATAATAATAACCTGAGGAATTATTGTTGAGCTAGGGTTCAACAATAACAAAGAATTGAGAGCTCACAGGTTAGCCTGCTAGCTCAGAGAGTTAACAGGTGCTCAGAAGGTGAAAATCGTCGTTGAATGTCGAGCTGAACCGTAGGATTCTATCAGAGACAATCTAACGCCCCGTGAGAATCATAGGCTGAGGTGTAGCCAGCTACAACAACACAACTACAGTACACTTCAGACAGTCAGAGAGTGAAGAGTGGAAAGGATGAAATGGTGCGCTTGGAGCATCTCTTTATTGGGACAGGTGATGGGCGTTGCTATCACTTGCAAGTGTGTACAAGGCGTGATTCTGTGAATCAAGATGTAAATACAGTGCTCTCGGAAAGTATTCAGACCCTTTAACTTTTTCCACATTTTGTGATGTTACAGCCTTATTCTAAAATGGATTCAACATTTTTTTTTCCTCATCAATCGACACACAATACCCCATGATGACAAAGTGAAAACAGGTTTTTAGAAATTGTTGCTAATTTATTCAAAATAAAAAACTGAAATATCACCTTTACATAAGTATTCAGACCCTTTACTCAGTTCTTTGTTGAAGCACCTTTGTCATTATTGCGTATTGTGTGTAGATTAATGATTAGATTAATAATTTAATCTATTTTAAAATAAGGCTGTAACATAACATAATGCGGAAAAAGTGAAGGGGTCTGAATACTTTCAGAATGCACTGTATGTGTCTGTTATAGTCCCATTGTGTGATTGTTATGTGTACTGATTTCTGGCACAGGCCTTAACTGATCCAACAAGTTCACCAATCATCAATGGTTTGATATGAAGTTGATGGATTTTAATGTTACATGCTACACCAGTGCGTGTGTAAAGTGTTGACATTGCGCGGCTGCTGTAGCAGCAACGCAAAATGATTCTTGGAGTGCTTGGAAATGGTATCAATGCTTTTTGGACGCTTAAAAACATATTCAATTAGTTTCATAGTATGGTAAAGTAATAGAAACCTTGATAATAGAAATACATACAATAGTGGTACCTGTATGAAAAACAAAGTGATTGTCCTCGTTTATATTTGGAGGTAGAGGACAAACCCCAACTCTAACATATTCAGACTTGACAAGACTCTCAACATATGTAGAGAATCCATAAATTAGAAGATCCTTGCAGAAACAGACTGGGAGGGCTATTTATTCTGCATCCACACGTGCAACTGGTCACGTTTCTGGTGTAAGAGTAAATACTGCCATCTAGGGTTTAGAGATGGTTAAAAGGAAATGGATACATTATTTTACGGATGTACTTTAGGCCTACGTTTGAGTAATTTAGCAGAAGCTCTTATCCAGAGCGACTTAAAATAAATAGCTACATTCATCTTCAGCTACATACATCACGGTCATCACAAGTAAGACTTTCTATAATAATAAATGCCACAAGCAGTCACAGTGGTAGAGAAAGGAAGTCAATTTAATTTAATGTTCAACTTAATTTATTGAACTTAAGACAACTATATAAATTGATTTGCTATGTATCCCTAAATAGCGGCCAATTGTGTTGAGGGTTCCAGGCTAACGGTGTCGGCATGTGCAGTCCCCTGTCTTATCTCTGCACCCCCACACGCTCTCAGCCAGGGCCACATCAACAAGGCTTTTGACAGAAAGGCTCGTCCCCTGGTTTGCCTGATTGTGTACCAGCTGAGCCATCAGAGAACATGAGGGTTGGGGCATATCTGCATATCTGGAGCCATCGTTCATCTGAAATTAAAAAAGTAACATCAGAGGGGAGTGCAAGGTGAGACAAGAATTGAACAAATTCAACTGAGAGTTGAAGGTCATGGACTAAATGCTATAGTAAAACTAGCAACAATCACCTTCATCTACTTCTATAGGTCTATAGGTTCTCTACCATCTCTCTAATCGTCACCATGCTCACCTTCTTCAATGTCTCCCTCTCCTGTTCTAGCTTCTCTTTTTCCAGACTCTGTTTCGCTCTTTCTTCAGCCACCATCACCAGGGCCTCTCTCCTCTTGACTGCCTCCATTTCTTTTTCCATCTGTTTCTTGGCCTTGAGAAATGTCTCCTTCTCCTTCCACATCCCAAGCATTTCTTGCTCCACCTTCTGCCCGTCTCTTGTGATTTTCATCCACTACTTCTTTATCATTTGCAACTCTGCTCCGACCTTCTCTGTCTTTCTAAGCATCTCCTTTGAGGTCTCCTTCTCCTGCTCTTCCTTCTCTTTTTCCTTGCTCAGTTTAAGTCTTTCTTCGGCCTCCATCACCAGGGCCTCTCTCCTCTTGACTGCCACCATATTTTTCTCCATCTCTTTCTCCATCTGTTTCTTGGCCTTGAGAAATGTCTCCTTCTCCTTCCACATCCTGAGCATTTCTTGCTCCACCTTCTGTCCGTCTCTTTGGATTTTCACGCTCTCCTTCCTCATCATATTTAACTCTGCCTCTGCCTTCTCAGCCTTTCTAAGTATCTCCTTTGAGGACTCCTTCTCTTTCTCAATCTCCATCATGAGGATCTTGATCCCACTGTCCATCTCCTCCCTCTCCCTATTGAACTCATTCCTGTCCTCCTGCAGTCTTTCTGCCTTTCTGGCCAGGATCTCCTCCTCCCTCTGCCTAACGTTTTGGTCCCTTCTCTTTTGTTTCTCATATTCCTCTATCTTTTTCTCAAACTCTGCCTTCTCTGTCTTAATCCTCAATACTCATATATATTTTCACCTCCATTGTTTTTATGCACCTACAGTAGATAGAACACAAACAAAAATGATTGAAATAATCTCCACACACCCATACTATAATGCAACAGGAATGTCAGAAAGATTCCCCAAATGAGAAAGGGATAACAATCTTTGAGTTTGCCCTACTGAATCAGTCAACAAATACCAGTACACCGATTGGCAGCAAAGAAATGTTATTATCTATAATGTGCGTTCGGCTGGCGTCATAATGGGTTTGGAATGACTATCATGGTAATTCACTGCCTAACAACTCTTATCAGCGTTCGATGCAATGGTTCGAAGTGACTTGGTCCTGTCAGAGGCCTATGTTAGAGTCAGCAAAAGCTTCCAGTATGGGTTGGCTGGCTATGTTTGTTGACACGCCTTGAAATATAGCCTACAATTGTGGCCAACAGGTCAAATATCAGTGGCCATATAATGGGCACATTTTATTAACTGGAATCGGCCTGGTACAGGTAGGAGCATATAGGCTAATAAGCAGAAGACCTCGGCAAAATTAAAATAGCCCTAATTCAATTCATGCATTTAGGTCTCTCATAATAATAATAAAAAATATATTTTATTTGGAATGTGTTTTTCATTTGTAGCCGACAATTTCAAATCCTGTGCAGTTGAGTGCAAAAGACACACAAACAAAAACACAAAGAAAACACTAACAACAACAAGAGGACAGGACCTAAAGGAAGGCCTTTCTAAAGATGTGAGTTTTTAGGCATATAGAAATATCCAACGCTGAATTCGACTTAATGGGAATATCATCTCCTAGTGACAGATATCTCTCAGTGACATTTTTACGCGTCCCTTGTCCAAATGCTGTAAAGGTAGTCGGCCTATGCCGTCTCAAGTATTTACAAATACAAGTGTTATAAATCTATACTATATGTCAACTATACTACATCTCTGGCCTACATTAGCCTACCTCAGTCAGTAGGCTGTGTTAAGCGCCGAATCTTCCGGTTATAATCTCTTTATATCTCACTCTGGTAATACTGATTGCACAGGTTCAGGTTGCGTCTTAGCTCGTTATGCCACTAAACTAAAAGTTCAAGAACTTTGTGTATTATTGCAGAACATTCTCAATTCTGTGTACATATCAACGTCATAATGATACCAATAGCAACGCATTTTGGGTGGAATCCTAACTCCAAATCCGCGCGCGTAAATCTTGCATTCATGTCAATGGGAAATTGATTCGATTTACACGCGGATCTCGAGTTAGGATTCCACTGCAATACACATTTAAGTTTAAGTTCATTTGAATTTATAGTGCATTTTACCCACAATATACGGCTTACACAAAAGTAGCCTACAAGACAAATACAACATTTGAAAAAACATATTGCATAGAATCAAATTTGGGGATATACAGGGTTTTTTTCTTTATAAAGTACATTACAAACATAAAGTCTCATAAAGTACATTACAAATACGAAACAATTATTAGTCCTATTTTTTATTAGTAATAATAATAAGTCTTTTATATTTAATACACAATAGATTAAATGGTGAAATTGGTGTGTATAAATATAATAAACTTGACTCATAATTCGTATAGTGCTGTTTTTGGAGTAATTACTAATTACTAGTAATTACTAGTGTGTGCGGACTGCGCTCTCTGTCCCGTCTTTCTGCTGTGGGGCAGCGGAGCACTCTTGCCCCATCGTTGCGAGGGGAACAACGTGAGCGTGATTGGCGTAAGCAGGGAAAACCTCACGCAAATTATATTGGGTATGAATTCTGCCTAGCAACAGGTGGCGAAAAACTATTAAACGCTAATGTCGTTAACGTGGTCTGACATGACAGGAAATAATCACAAAGCAATTCAGTTCATCTACTGTACGTCTATCGCTAATGCTAGCTAGCTAAAGTTTTCACAATGAATCGTGTAGATTATTTGTTGACCATGCGGTTCAGTACATTGCCTTTGGAAGAGAAGTTGGAGATAAAACGTTTAGGGCCAACAGGAATGGTTTGACAAAAAGAGATGGCTAACCGCTACCACCTCGAAACATGCGCTGTTCTGTTTCCCATGTATGATTTTTGGTGGAGACTATTTGGGCATCGGCTGGATTCAAAGACATTATACATCTGTCAGAACAGAACAGACACCAGCGACTGAACGGCCTTGACATGATTTCCATTGAAAATGCATTGATCCAGGGACAGATGGATTTCAACAGTAAAGTCATCGAGAGGTTTGCTGAAGCAACGAACCGCCGCGCTACTTTCCTATTCAAGTGAGCAGGTCTGTTTGGACATGTATGACAAATGGACAATGCGCCGTTCACTGTAGACTATATTGCTTTTGTTTTGTAGTCATTTTAAACGTTATACTACCTGTGATATAAAGTGGAGGACTAAATGTTACGTATAGGCCTAATATCTAGACAGTTGATGGGCACACTTGTTACTTGTCGCTTTCAGAACCCTGGACTGGGCTCCGGCTGTATATTCATATAGTTCCGTTAATTAGCCTAGCCTACTTTCCGTGATTTAATGTGACTTTTGTAGTGTGTTATAGCCTCTGCACTGATGCTATTTATTTCACATTTAAAATAATACAATTGATAAAACCTGATTAAACTTTCCTACAAGTTAACGATGTGCCGAATGCTTGTATTTTGATTAAACATGCAAGTTATTGAAGACACGTGTCTGTCTCATCTTTTTACTTTGTTGCAGTATAGGCGTTGTGTGTCTTGCTGAAGCGTATGAAGTGTATTCAGTTATGGGGTTTACTGTACATACTTTTTCTCTGCACTGTTCCTGCTGCAGAGGATGCGTAAACGATTTTCCCATGTTGTTTTTTGGTTGTGGTCTGTGTTTATACATTTAGGCTATTAGTTGTATCCTACTTTTCAGTTTTACAAGTCAAATCTTATGACAGATGAGATGGCACTTCAACCGATAAAATGCAGGTACATTTTGACTACTGCTGCACTACGATACCCATAGATAGACCCAATACATTGGTAACTGCACTACTTATACAGCTCATATACTGCTTATACTGTTCATACTGCATTCTATATTTATTCTGCTTATAATGTTACTGTTAATACATATATTGCTTATACTGCACTACTTATACTGCTCATATACTGCTTATACTGCTCATATACTGCTTATACTGCACTACTTATACTGCTCATATATTGCTTATACTGCTCTACCTGTATATATTGTTCACATTGCACTTTTCTGCTTTTTTGCACTTCTGGTTAGACGCTAACTGCATTTCGTTGTCTCTGTACTTGTACTCTGCACAATGACAATAAAGTTGAATCTAATCTAACACCTATTTATTGTACAACTGTCTCTGTACAACGAGTCCTGGACCTCCACTAATAGACAGATACAAAGAGAGCAGCATACAGTAGCAGCAGAGCCCAGAGGCGAGGCAAGGCAAGGCAAGGCAAGGCAAGTTTATTTATATAGCACTTTTCATACACAGAGGCAATTCAAAGTGCTTTACGTAAAATAGATAAAAAGGAAAGAGCATGAAAGAAAAATTAGAATAAAAACGCATAAAAGACATAAAAAAAAGAATAAAAGTCACAGTGCATTTTAGGGTCACAGTGCAATTATTAGCGCCAATTTAGTTTCAATTTAAGGCAAAAGCGAAGCCCTTTTTTTTTATTTTTTCCCATTTTTGAAAGTAGCCAGTGTTGGGGCTGATCCTAGATCTATGTGTAACATAATAACTGAGAGACCTGCAGCAGGGCAGATCCTCATCACTGGCTGTCTGCTTTGAGCTGGTTGTCGTTGGACTCCTGGCAGCGGAACAGGTCCATCTCAATGGGGATCTGGTGAGAGTTGACACACAGTTAAAGTATGAAGGAACGAGTAAAACAGATGTCAGCGTTACACTATGAATGTTACCTAACACAGTGTCACTGTTACGTTCGGGTAGCATTGCACTATAAATTCAAATAAACTCAAACTCCTGGACAACCTCTCTTGGGTCGACATACATTAAAATGGCCCTATGAAGTCTCGAGGGAGTTTTGCAGAAATACAAATAGCTTTTTTTTAAATCTCACACTTCCATCATTTAGTAGGTAGCCTATACTGAGGATGATTGGCGCCTAGTACTGAAAAATGCAATCTGGGAAATTAAATGGGGAGTACATACTCATGCAGTACGCAAGTACAGAATTGTAGTATGGGGGTTCAAACCCGGGTCTCCCATGTGGAAGACACAAACGCTACTATTAAGCCAAGAGGACATCCTCAAGGTCTGAGGGCGACACTTCAGTTTACATGTCTCAGGCAGGGCTACCTCATCACGCGAGTGTGATTCCAAAATCACCTCTGCTACATATAGAAACGCAACAAAGTCATAGGTACAAAATTATATTTACAATCATTGTATCATTATTTTGTCTCACCTCTGTCTCTTTGCAGACGGTGAAGTTGAACCTCTGTAGAATCTCCACCATCGCCAGTTTCATCAATACCAGAGTGAATCGCATCCCGATACAGTTCCGTGGGCCCAACCCGAACGGCATGTAGGTGTATGGGTCGATGCTCTCCTTGTTCTCCTTACTGAACCTACACACGGTGTAGGGGTTAAAGAACATATCAATTAAATCACAGTAATATGATGGTTATACATGGTTGAAGAAACCTGTTTGTGTTTGGTCGTCGCATTTAGGTTTGTTTTATGGTTGTTTGTGGAACACTGCTCTTATCGTTGCTGTTGTGATTGATATTGTGGTTGTGGTTAAGATGTGGCCCATTACCTCTCTGGTTTGAACTCCTCTGGGTCTTCCCACACATCGGGGTCACGGTGCAAGGTCCAGATGGGTATCATGACGACCATACCCTTGGGGATGGTGATGCCGCTGATCTCAACAGATTTCTTGGCGACTCTTTCAAGTCGATGGGGTACAACCTGAGAGACTCGTTGATCACGCTGTCTAGATAGTCCATCTGCATCAGAGCCTCGTACTGGATAGGAGCCTGCACAGGGATATTACACTCACATGAGCACTAGTGATTGGTCGTTCACGTAGCCGTAGCCCAGAACTAACTCTTTTTCGTCGCAAATCTGAAGAGCTGTTAGTTTTTTGTGTTTTTTGGGGGGGAAATGAACACAGTACTATACTTATTCTAATCTGCATAGCCTAATTTCATGACACCCGCATACAGAACGCCATTACTTTCAATGTACGTGTGTAATAGTGTCTTGCTTTTTTGTTATACATGAATAAACAAAAAAATCGCTAAATAATGTTATCTTGATAGTTAGAAGAAAATACATTTAGATTCCACTGAACAATGTAAATGATAGATGTACACAAGGATCAATCAGAAGTCAAAATGCCACTAAACTGGGCTGCTTTTAGTGGATTGACTGCTTGGAATACTGAATGTGCTATAGTCTATTATTTCCTATCACAGTCGACAGACTACAAGAAAACTGTCAGGTGGTTCAAATGTGAATAACTTGGTATCCATTCCATTAACTGTGGCCGGGCAGCACCGAACAGCCCAGAGAACATTACCATGGTGCTTTTGAATATTAGGTCCCTATCTGGCAAAACCTTTATTGATCTTATCTCAGAGCGAAAGCTGCACTGTAATGTTTTTATCTGAAACCTGGCTAAACATGAATGCATGTCAGTCTATTAGAAGTGGGGAAAAATATATTTTCACTCTATTATTTATCTAGCCATGTCGCTGAGCAGATGAGAATTTCATGATGAATATGAATATGAATAGTACACCATCAACAGCTTCCTCCTGTGATAATGATTTAGCAACCAGCTTCAACACCAAACTAAGGGCAACTATCGACTCTGTAGCACCAGTCAAACTAAAAAAGGCTGTGGCCAAATTTAAAAGAATTTGCAGAAAGTCTGAGCGGACAAAAACTGCAGGTCCACCTTGATATTCTTCGAGAGCATCTTTCTGCTTTTAATAAGGCAATAAAAAAACGCCGAGACAGACGGGATCATTTCTCAAAATTGATAATGAATCATAACAACTCAAACAGTGCTCTTTTCAACGATTGACAGCCTTATAAATCCCGCCCACAAGACACCTGGTGATCTGCTCTCCACCTACAAATGTGAGGAATTTGCAACATACTTCTGAGATAAGAGAACCAATATTAGGTGAGGAGGATCACTCAGGCAAGACCTGAAGATGTGTTTGATGACTTGTTACCCCACCTTCCACCACATGGAAGCACTATGAACTCTTTTGCAGTGGTCATACAGAAATGCTCAGCAAAGTGGGGGTCTGTTCATCTGCACCTAAAACTACCGTGGTGAAACCCCTCCTGAAGAAAAGTAACTTAGACTCTTCAGTCCTTTGTGATTTTAGGCCAATCTCCAACCTTCCCTTTTTAAGCAAAAAAATAATAATTCTTGAAGAAAAGGTGTTCAAACTGTTAAATAATCTCCTTCTTCCCAACTGTACCTTTGACATGTTCCAATCTGGCTTTTGTGCCGATCATAGCACTGAGATAGCACTATGTTGTTAAGTTATTAACTAGGTTCTTAATGACCTTAGAATTAATTAATTAATGCTGATGCCAAAATGCTCTTTGTCCTTGTCCTGGTCAAACTGTCTGCACACTTAAAGACACTACTTACAGTAACACTAAGCACCAGGCAAAAAAACAAGGTGTTACCATTGACTCAGATCTTAATTTTGAAACCCATATCAAGAATGTGACTAAAACATATTTGTATCACTTAAAGAAGAGTAAGTAAGTTTGCCGGAAATCTGCCATCGTGGAGAAATTCTGTCTGAAGTTGTCCAAACAACAACATCCTCCCTAATAATAATATATCCCCCCGAAATGAACTTGCAGTGTTGGACATTAGCTGTTGTGTTTCTACATGCGCACACGATTGGGAGAGGCAGCCACCAGAGAAAGGTCAGTCTACTCCCCTAGAACACCCCTGGCACTCACAACATGTTTATATGCAAACCGAATGTCAGGTAGGACACTGCATTTTAAAAAGCGTGTTTTCCGAACCAAAACAGCGTTCGTAAATGAAATATTTATTCATAAGGGATTTATTATAAAGGATCTTGTTCCCTGATCGCTACCGATTAAAGATAGTCATTACAACCGTTAGGAAGCTTTTAGAACGCTTGAATATTACATGGACCTTTACAGAACACAGCTGTAAAGGTGCAACCTTTCCTCTCCCAGGCTGACACTGAGAGACAAATGCATGCTTGTATTACTAGCAACCTTGATTACTGTAACACTCTCCTGTCTGGTCGACCAAAGAAAGCTCTTGGCAAATGATACAAAATGCAGCAGCACGAGTCAGATGGAGAGCACATATCACACAAGTCTCTGCACTGATTACCTGTTAGTTTTATAATTTATTTTAAGATAATTGTATTAGTTTAGAAATCACTCTATGGTCATGCACACCACTGCATGTCAGACATGCTTTTAAGGTATATACCCTGTAGATCCCTCAGGTCCTCAGGTACTGGCCTTTTAACTATTCTGAAGATTCCAACAACACCTATCTACTTCCTGTTTCAAATGAATAATACTGGGCAGAAGTCTGCACAGGGATGCTACAGACACATTAGCACACTGCAAAATACTGTCACCTATCTAACCATCTGTAGGAGTCTGCAGTGCACAGGGGTTACACACTCATCAGTACCCTCTAAAACACTGTCACTATCATGTCACTATCACACTGTCACTGTCACTATCACCTGTTCCACATGAATAGTACTATATAGGAGTCTGCAGAGGGGTTACCTTGTTGGGAAACACAGTGTCTATCTCCTCCTGCAGCTTGGTCATGATGTGAGGGTTGGTTGCCAGATTGTAGGCCAGGAAGGACAGAGAGCTACTGGTGGTCTCATAGCCAGCAAAGATGAACATCATTGCCTGGGACAAGATCTCATGGTCACTCAATCCTATGATGATGGGAGAAATGGGGTGGTAGGTGTGTTTGTAGGTATAGGTGTTTGAGGCAGGTACTGTATGTGTGTGTGTTAGATGCTAGTATACAGTGTGTGTGTGTGTGTGTGTGTGTGTGTGTGTGTGTGTGTGTGTGTGTGTGTGTGTGTGTGTGTGTGGATGTGTGTGTGTGTGTGTGTGTGTGTGTGTGTGTGTGTGTGTGTGTGTGTGTGTGTGTGTGTTAAGGCAGGCACCTTTACTCTGCTCCTCTCCCTTTGAGTTGCTGTCTTTCTGCGAGTCTATCATCAGCTGCAGGAAATCTACCCGACTCTGGAAGCAGGCTTACGTCAGATCAAAATCACATGAGAACTACCAGATGCTACCAAATCTCTACAATTGTATTACACAATACTGGCTGAAGATCGTATATTTGATCAGATATATTTACATACCTTCCTGGTGCTAGCAACGCGATTGGACTTGATCTTCTGAAAGACAGCGTAGAAGAAATCTGTGACCGAGGCAGGGAATAGGGATACCTCCTTGTTTGCCATAACAGGACCCATGAAGGGGAAGAATGCTGGACGGACAGGAAATGCCACGGTTACAAACAGGAACAGGAAATACCATGATACGTGACTCCAATCCTATTCAATGCACAGCCCTGTCCAGAAACAACTCCTAGGCTCTATCCCTAGACACTTCTGTATCCAATCCACTCAGATCTCCAAGTGTCCAGCATTTAGGAACTAGAGGTTGGTTCTGGACAGGGCCCATGTGTTTGTCAAATGAGTAGAGCGCAAACCATTGGCAGTGTGGTTCATGTCAGTCTAATCAATGAAATCAATAGCTTCATTTATTAAGCACAAAATGACTGAAAGTTATATGGGGGCAGTTGTACCGACTGTGAGGAACAGTGGGCTGAAGATGTCAAACTTGAGCATTTTCTTGATGTTGGTCACAAAGGGGTCGGAGGGGTTGTGGAGGGAGTCGATGTCGACACTGAATGAAGTACTGACGACCACATCCATACTGTATGGTCCAAAGAACCTGGAACACAACCACACAATCTCTGACTACCAGAACCACAACTACAAAATAAAACGGGGAGTTCACTGAAATTACAAATTCACCTTATCGTCTCGGAGATAAATACTCACTCCTTTAGTTCAATGGGCTCATCGTTATCAGCCGTCTTCTTCAGATTGCTGACCAAGTTACCAGAGTGCTGCTTCATGATCCTGAGCATCTGAGTTGGGAAGGATACATGGAAAAATATCATGATTGATACGTGGATTAATATGTGCAAAACATATATTAATATCATGTTTGAAACAGGAATTATTTTAATGTTTATATAGCCTGAGAATATACATCCATACAGGATACATTATGTCAAAGAATAAGTGACTCCAAAGATGAACTATTATTCTATACTCTGTCATCTGACCACTGAACTTATCGAAGATAAGATCAAATATACTTTATTGTCCCGGATGAAAATTTGTCTTGGATTAATTCATTAAAGTTGCTGCTTCACACAACAACAAACAACAATGAATACACACTATACACATAGCACAAATCACACACACACTCTCACACACACACACACACACACACACACACACACACACACACACACACACACACACACACACACACGCGCGCGCATCAGAGTTGTTAGTCATTCATTTATTTGTGTTGTATAAAGGAATGAATGAAAGAAGGAGAGGAGAGATGGGACTGTACCTCTTTGATCCGCCCACTGGTGAAGGAGGGAGACAGGACACTGCGGATCCGTCTCCATGCATCATCCTCAGCGATAAACACGGCGTCATACAGAGGCCCTTTGAGATAGATATTCTAGAAAAATAATAATAATTATATACTGGAAGATTAACCTACTATTAATAATGCTATAATAACAATGATATTATCTATTTAAGGAGTCCTTATGTTTTTTTCCCCATACAACAACTTCAATTCAGCGTATTACCCTCCTGTTAGTGAAAAGGGAGTTGCATTCCTTGATGAGGATGGTTTTGATCATGGCTGTGTCCATGATACACAGGATGGGCTGACGGCCATCATAGATCCTACACACCAGCAAAAACAAAGATAGCCTCAATTCTTCGTTGCATTGATTCCACAAGATGTTGGAAACATTCCTTTGAGATTCTGGTCCATGATGACATGATTGCATCACTCAATTCCTGCAGATTTTTCAGGTTCACTTTCAAGATGTGAATCTCCCGTTCTATCACATCCCAAAGGTGTTCTATTGGATTCAGATCCTGGGAAGGCCACTGAAGAACACTGAACTCATTGTCATGTTCATGAAACCAGTTTAAGACAACTTTTGCTTTGTGACATGGTGCATTATCATGCTGGAAGTAGCCATTAGAAGATGGGTCAATTGTGGCCATGAAGGGATGCACATGGTCAGCAACAATACTCAAATAGGCTGTGGCATTCAAGCGAATATACCGTAGATAGAGACAGACAGACCCATCACAGATCCTGCACTCTTAGAAAAAAAGTGCTACCTAGAACCAAAAAGGGTTCTTCTTCCACTCTCCCTTTGAAGAAACCTTTTGGGTTCCATGTAGAACCCTTTTCCACAGAAGGTTATACAGTACCGTGCGAAAGTAATGGGACAGTGAAGCATTTTTTCTTCTTTTTGGAGTTGAAATGAGAACGTAGAGATTCTCATCTTTTATTTGATGTTATTTGTGTATATATTGGTTTATCATTCAGAAATTACAACATTTTTATGCATAATCCCCCTATTTCAGGCTACACTAAAGTGATGGGACAATTGGCTTGACAGGTGTGTTCGTCAGGTGTGTTCCATCACATAATTTGTGCAGTCTGCTATTGGTGTCTTGTCAACATGAGGACCAAAGAGATGTTATTGAAAGTCAGGGAAGCCATTATGATGCTGAAATATCAGAAAAAAATGAAACATAGCCAAAACCTTAAACCTACCAAAATCAACAGTTTGGAACTTCATTAAAAGGAAAGAAAGCACTGGTGAGCTAAGAAATCGCAAATGGCAAGGAAGACTTCTCGTGGATAACCAAAGAATGCTCACCATAATAAAAAAATAAAAATAAAAAAAACTGCCCCATAGATTAGGAACACTCTCCAGGAGGTAGGCGTCAATGAGTCAGAGACTACCATCCGCAGAAGACTTCACCAGCGGAACTACAGAGGCTACACTGCAAGGTGCAAACCACTACTTGGCCACAAAAACAGGCTGGCCAGGTTACGGTTTGCTAAAAAGTACCTAAAAGAGCCTGCAGAGTTCTGGAAAAACATGTACCAGAGTGATGGCAAGTGTAAAGTGTGGAGAAAAAAAGGAACTGCCCAATATCCACAGCATCCCACATCATCTGTGAAATATGGGGGAGGGGGTGTTATGGCTTGGGCATGTATGGCTTCCACTGTAACTGGCTCACTTGTCTCCTTTGATGAGGATGAATTCAGAAGTGTTCAGAAACATCTTGTCAGTCCAAGTACAAGTTAATTGCTCCAAACTCATTGGACGGCATTTCACCATACAGCAGGACAATGACCCAAAACATACTGCCATAGCAACTAGGAAATTATTCAGGGCCAAAAAGAGAATCCTATAGAATCCTATAGAACATGCATTTAATTTGCTGAAGAGGAGGGCAAAACATCCTAAAAAAACAAACAACAATCGCTGCAATATAGGTCTGGCAGAGCATTACCAGAGAAGATACCCAGCGTCTGGTTGGGTCAATGGGTCACAGACTTTTGCACTTTTGCATACAAAGGATTGGGGACCAAATACTGAACATGAGTGCTTAATTTGGACATTTGCATAATGCAAAAGAAGAAAAAATGCTTGGCCCATTACTTACGCAGGGCACTGCAAATGGAACCCATAAGAGTTATTCAACCAAAGAATCCTTTTAGAACCCTTTTTTTCTTTATTTTTTTAATTACATTTTTGCCCTTTCAATGACATGGAGGGAAGACACAATCACTTCCGATTTGAATTCTGACATGTCGTGGCTCCTCTTTATTCATGCAGTTTGAGACGTGCTCAGAGGCAATATAGGAGCCTCAACCAATAAGAATCCAGGATGTTGTCAAACATTGGCAACGCACAAGTTGTGTTTGGGACCATACTACAGAATACTTAAAAGCTTAAAACTTAAATCGCTCAATAACAGATTCAAATTATTAATGTGGAAGCATGAAATTGTTGCTTGGGCAGTGTACTTGCATCAAGACAGATAATTTGTCTTGGTGTATGAGACCATTTCGTCGGTTGGATCGTCTGTGTTTGTGAAAATCGCACGGTGTCCGCCTGGTTTAAGAGTGTATACTGTAGACACTGAGAGATACATATATCCATCATAGTTAACAATAACCAGGATCAGTTTAGCAGACTCAGCCCCACAGTTTCCCATATTTCTGGAAGCTCTCTGTGTCAAAATTGGTGAAACCACCCTGGGAACAAAAAAAAAAAAAAAAAAAATAGCCAGTTCATAAATGCTTGTCATAAACCTGAACTGTGGCTTAGTCTATGATGGCCCTTTTCCACTACAGACCGGCTCTCACTCCTCTCTTTTCGTTTTCGTTCAAAAGCTTTATTGCCCATTTTTCTGGGTAAAACAATTCATATTCAGCTCCCATGGCTTTCACCACAACAACACACATCATGGATGAGTCTACAATGTTGTTGTTTATGGGCTTAATCTCTACAAACCTTCTTATATCCCATTATCGTCCCGAGGAAAGGGATGGGTTTAGGACTAGGAATGCCTAGTTTTTTGAATATTCCATATGGCCAGTATCCATACCTGGTCAGAATAAATATAAATCAACAATCTGACTTGAAACAAAAGCAAAACGATCAAGTCATAGGTATCATTGAAACTGTTAGATAACTGTAATTATCAATACTATCATTTGTATGTATTATCACAACTAACTAACTAACAAATAATATTTTTTATTAAAACTTCTTACACTCCGATCAGAGAGATGAGTAAGGCAAGGAGAGTCCATGTCTCGGTGGAGAAGTACGGAAGGTAACCCATCTTTACAGGTTCAATCGCTTCTTCTGAGTAACCCCGGACACGTCTGCTGAAGTGATTATTTTATCCCGTCATGACACCTGTGTTTCAGATCATGAAACACAGGCGAAAGAGTATGTGAGAGGTGAAGTTGAAGCCATGGCTAGTGAATGATTGAAAGGGGATCCCTGCGCAGAGGGCAAAACTCAGTGATGTTATTGTCGGCCTTTATCTTAACATCCTGCTAATAGTTGCTGCCTGTTTGATCCCTATCGGGTTTTAATAGTTTGCAGACCCATTGATTCAAGAAGGACTATGGGGCAAATATTTTTGGGCAAATATTTTCTTTCGAGTAATACTGAATTTTACATATTTGAACTCCTCTAAAAATGTGTTATGTTCTTTACATGTATGCACTTGTTTTATATCATTGGCTCCTAAAAACAGTATTTCAAAATACTAGTTCAAAACACATCACATATTACAGTAATGAAGCAACTGATTAACATGAATACAGTGCTCTTCATAAGTATTGGAAAGAGGAAGCATTTTCTGTTCTTTTAGCTCTACACTTGGATTTGAAATCAAACAATTATTATGGGGTCAAAGTAGAGATTCTCAACTTTAATTCAATGGGTTTTTAAAAAAACATTTGTAAACATACTCCCACTATTTCAGGGCTTCAAAAGTATCATATAATGTCCAAATAAAATACTAACGTTTCGTATTAGGTCAACAATCTGCCTGAAGTCTGCGACCTCACCAGGCACTATCCACTATCCACTATCCACTATCCACTCATCTTTAGAAAATCATTGACATTTCCACATGGTATTGTGTCATAGACGAGCCTCCCTACAGCAATATTATCTTGACATTGGGATCCTTTGTCCAAACCATATTTCAGGGTGTATGTTTGGTTGCAGGGGCCCAGGCTGTGCTCTCTGACTGCTCCAACTGAAGTAGACCCTGCAGTGAGGAAGAGGTCAACATGCTGCAGTACCGTCAGCCAATCACACACAAAAACCAACAGATCGCCAAGACCTCCATTGCACCATGCACGCACGCACACACACACACACACACACACACACACACACATACACACACACACACACACACACACACACACAAACACTGTCTCAACAGCCCCTTCCTTCACTCTCACTCTCTCTCTATGTAGGTGGGTCAGGCTGCGTATTCAGCCTCTAAGGGGGGTATTGTTGGGATGACTCTACCCATCGCCCGAGACCTGGCACCCATGGACATCCGTGTGGTCACCATCGCACCCAGTCAGTAAACACACACACATACATACGCACTCTTTCACACACTCCTCCCCCCCCCCCCCCCTTCCTCTCCATATCAGACAACCTCTCTCTCCCTCTCCTTAGGTCTGTTCTCCACTCCTCTCCTGGCGGGTTAACCTGAGAAGGTGCGTTCATTCCTGGCCCGCCAAGTGCTCTTCCCCTCGCGCCTGGGAGACCCTGCAGAGTTTGCCCACCTGGTGACATCACTGGTCGAGAACCCCATGATCAATGGAGAGGTCAACAAACTGGATGGAGCTATCCGCATGCAGCCCTGAGAGAGAGTGAGTGTGTGTGTGTGTGTGTGTGTGTGTGTGTGTGTGTGTGTGTGTGTGTCTGTGTGTGATCCAAGGTATACCACTGTGACAGCTCCGATGTGTGTGTGCATGTGAGGTGTGTGTTCATGTCTGGTACTCCAAGCTCTGCTGTACTGTACGCTCCATGCAGTTTTGTTTTGTTTTGTAAACTGATCCAGTAATAAACTTCTAATGAGTCTGAGTCTCTCCTCCTCTGTGTCTGTGTAAAGTGAGGTCAGTAGGAGCTAATAGGACAAATGAAACAAGAATGAGCCTTATGAGGCAAGTGTACCTTCATTTGTCCTATTAGAAGTGAATAGAACGCCTGGACACAGGAAATGCTAAATGCTAAAGCTCTCATAACATCACACCTGCACCAGTGTATAGCTTTATGTACATGTCATCCACAACATTTGAGTGAAGGGAAAGGGAAGCACACATAGCACTAAATAGCGGCCAATTGTGTTGAGGTTTCCAGGCTAACGGTGTCGGCATGTGCAGTCCCCTGTCTTATCTCTGCACCCCCACACGCTCTCAGCCAGGGCCACATCAACAAGGCTTTTGACAGAAAGGCTCGTCCCCTGGTTTGCCTGATTGTGTACCAGCTGAGCCATCAGAGGAGTCGCTCTCAACGAGAACATGAGGGTTGGGGCATATCTGGAGCCATCGTTCATCTGAAATTAAAAAAGTAACATCAGAGGGGAGTGCAAGGTGAGACAAGAATTGGACAAATTCAACTGAGAGTTGAAGGTCATGGACTAAATGCTATAGTAAAACTAGCAACAATCACCTTCATCTACTTAGTCTATAGGTTCTCTACCATCTCTCTAATCGTCACCATGCTCACCTTCTTCAATGTCTCCCTCTCCTGTTCTAGCTTCTCTTTTTCCAGACTCTGTTTCGCTCTTTCTTCAGCCACCATCACCAGGGCCTCTCTCCTCTTGATGGCCTCTATCTCTTTCTCCATCTGTTTCTTATCCTTTTTAAATGTCTCCTTCTCCTTCCACATCTTGAGCATTTCTCGCTCCACATCTTGCCCGTCTCTTTTGATTTTCATCCACTCCTTCTTTATCATTTGCAACTCTGCTCCGACCTTCTCTGTCTTTCTAAGCATCTCCATTGAGGTCGACTTTTCCTGCTCTAGCTTCTCCTTTTCCTGGCTCAGTTTAAGTCTTTCTTCGGCCTCCATCACCAGGGCCTCTCTCCTCTTGACTGCCTCCATTTCTTTTTCCATCTGTTTCTTGGCCTTGAGAAATGTCTCCTTCTCCTTCCACATCCCAAGCATTTCTTGCTCCACCTTCTGCCCGTCTCTTTTGATTTTCATCCACTCCTTCTTTATCATTTGCAACTCTGCTCCGACCTTCTCTGTCTTTCTAAGCATCTCTTTTGAGGTCTCCTCCTCCTGCTCTTCCTTCTCTTTTTCCTTGCTCAGTTTAAGTCTTTCTTCGGCCTCCATCACCAGGGCCTCTCTCCTCTTGACTGCCACCATATTTTTCTCCATCTCTTTCTCCATCTGTTTCTTGGCCTTGAGAAATGTCTCCTTCTCCTTCCACATCCTGAGCATTTCTTGCTCCACCTTCTGTCCGTCTCTTTGGATTTTCACGCTCTCCTTCCTCATCATATTTAACTCTGCCTCTGCCTTCTCAGCCTTTCTAAGTATCTCCTTTGAGGACTCCTTCTCTTTCTCAATCTCCATCATGAGGATCTTGATCCCACTGTCCATCTCCTCCCTCTCCCTATTGAACTCATTCCTGTCCTCCTGCAGTCTTTCTGCCTTTCTGGCCAGGATCTCCTCCTCCCTCTGCCTAACTTTTTGGTCCCTTCTCTTTTGTTTCTCATATTCCTCTATCTTTTTCTCAAACTCTGCCTTCTCTGTCTTAATCCTCTCATGCTCCTTCCTGATATCCTCAATACTCATATATATTTTCACCTCCATTGTTTTTATGCACCTACAGTAGATAGAACACAAACAAAAATGATTGAAATAATCTCCACACACCCATACTATAATGCAACAGGAATGTCAGAAAGATTCCCCAAATGAGAAAGGGATAACAATCTTTGAGTTTGCCCTTCTGAATCAGTCAACAAATACCAGTACACCGATTGGCAGCAAAGAAATGTTATTATCTATAATGTGCGTTCGGCTGGCGTCATAATGGGTTTGGAATGACTATCATGGTAATTCACTGCCTAACAACTCTTATCAGCGTTCGATGCAATGGTTCGAAGTGACTTGGTCCTGTCAGAGGCCTATGTTAGAGTCAGCAAAAGCTTCCAGTGTGGGTTGGCTGGCTATGTTTGTTGACACGCCTTGAAATATAGCCTACAATTGTGGCCAACAGGTCAAATATCAGTGGCCATATAATGGGCACATTTTATTAACTGGAATCGGCCTGGTACAGGTAGGAGCCTATAGGCTAATAAGCAGAAGACCTCTGCAAAATTAAAATAGCCCTAATTCAATTCATGCATTTAGGTCTCTCATAATAATAATAAAAAATATATTTTATTTGGAATGTGTTTTTCATTTGTAGCCGACAATTTCAAAGCCTGTGCAGTTGAGTGCAATAGACACACAAACAAAAACACAAACAAAACACTAACAACAACAAGAGGACAGGACCTAAAGGAAGGCCTTTCTAAAGATGTGAGTTTTTAGGCATATAGAAATATCCAACGCTGAATTCGACTTAATGGGAATATCATCTCCTAGTGACAGATATCTCTCAGTGACATTTTTACGCGTCCCTTGTCCAAATGCTGTAAAGGTAGTCGGCCTATGCCGTCTCAAGTATTTACAAATACAAGTGTTATAAAACTATACTATATGTCAACTATACTACATCTCTGGCCTACATTAGCCTACCTCAGTCAGTAGGCTGTGTATAAGCGCCGAATCTTCCGGTTATAATCTCTTTATATCTCACTCTGGTAATACTGATTGCACAGGTTCAGGTTGCGTCTTAGCTCGTTATGCCACTAAACTAAAAGTTCAAGAACTTTGTGTATTATTGCAGAACATTCTCAATTCTGTGTACATATCAACGTCATAATGATACCAATAGCAACGCATTTTGGGTGGAATCCTAACTCCAAATCCGCGCGCGTAAATCTTGCATTCATGTCAATGGGAATTTGATTCGATTTACACGCGGATCTCGAGTTAGGATTCCACTGCAATACACATTTAAGTTTAAGTTCATTTGAATTTATAGTGCATTTTACCCACAATATACGGCTTACACAAAAGTAGCCTACAAGACAAATACAACATTTGAAAAAACATATTGCATAGAATCAAATTTGGGGATATACAGGGTTTTTTTCTTTATAAAGTACATTACAAACATAAAGTCTCATAAAGTACATTACAAATACGAAACAATTATTAGTCCTATTTTTTATTAGTAATAATAATAAGTCTTTTATATTTAATACAAAATAGATTAAATGGTGAAATTGGTGTGTATAAATATAATAAACTTGACTCATAATTCGTATAGTGCTGTTTTTGGAGTAATTACTAATTACTAGTAATTACTAGTGTGTGCGGACTGCGCTCTCTGTCCCGTCTTTCTGCTGTGGGGCAGCGGAGCACTCTGCCCCATCGTTGCGAGGGGAACAACGTGAGCGTGATTGGCGTAAGCAGGGAAAACCTCACGCAAATTATATTGGGTATGAATTCTGCCTAGCAACAGGTGGCGAAAAACTATTAAACGCTAATGTCGTTAACGTGGTCTGACATGACAGGAAATAATCACAAAGCAATTCAGTTCATCTACTGTACGTCTATCGCTAATGCTAGCTAGCTAAAGTTTTCACAATGAATCGTGTAGATTATTTGTTGACCATGCGGTTCAGTACATTGCCTTTGGAAGAGAAGTTGGAGATAAAACGTTTAGGGCCAACAGGAATGGTTTGACAAAAAGAGATGGCTAACCGCTACCACCTCGAAACATGCGCTGTTCTGTTTCCCATGTATGATTTTTGGTGGAGACTATTTGGGCATCGGCTGGATTCAAAGACATTATACATCTGTCAGAACAGAACAGACACCAGCGACTGAACGGCCTTGACATGATTTCCATTGAAAATGCATTGATCCAGGGACAGATGGATTTCAACAGTAAAGTCATCGAGAGGTTTGCTGAAGCAACGAACCGCCGTCACTTTCCTATTCAAGTGAGCAGGTCTGTTTGGACATGTATGACAAATGGACAATGCGCCGTTCACTGTAGACTATATTGCTTTTGTTTTGTAGTCATTTTAAACGTTATACTACCTGTGATATAAAGTGGAGGACTAAATGTTACGTATAGGCCTAATATCTAGACAGTTGATGGGCACACTTGTTACTTGTCGCTTTCAGAACCCTGGACTGGGCTCCGGCTGTATATTCATATAGTTCCGTTAATTAGCCTAGCCTACTTTCCGTGATTTAATGTGACTTTTGTAGTGTGTTATAGCCTCTGCACTGATGCTATTTATTTCACATTTAAAATAATACAATTGATAAAACCTGATTAAACTTTCCTACAAGTTAACGATGTGCCGAATGCTTGTATTTTGATTAAACATGCAAGTTATTGAAGACACGTGTCTGTCTCATCTTTTTACTTTGTTGCAGTATAGGCGTTCTGTGTCGCGCTGAAGCGTATGAAGTGTATTCAGTTATGGGGTTTACTGTACATACTTTTTCTCTGCACTGTTCCTGCTGCAGAGGATGCGTAAACGATTTTCCCATGTTGTTTTTTGGTTGTGGTCTGTGTTTATACATTTAGGCTATTAGTTGTATCCTACTTTTCAGTTTTACAAGTCAAATCTTATGACAGATGAGATGGCACTTCAACCGATAAAATGCAGGTACATTTTGACTACTGCTGCACTACGATACCCATAGATAGACCCAATACATTGGTAACTGCACTACTTATACAGCTCATATACTGCTTATACTGTTCATACTGCATTCTGTATTTATTCTGCTTATAATGTTACTGTTAATACATATATTGCTTATACTGCACTACTTATACTGCTCATATACTGCTTATACTGCTCATATACTGCTTATACTGCACTACTTATACTGCTCATATATTGCTTATACTGCTCTACCTGTATATATTGTTCACATTGCACTTTTCTGCTTTTTTGCACTTCTGGTTAGACGCTAACTGCATTTCGTTATCTCTGTACTTGTACTCTGCACAATGACAATAAAGTTGAATCTAATCTAACACCTATTTATTGTCATGTTTTGATGGCATGTTGTTCATTCTCATGTTATGATTTAGTTTGTGATTATACACACGTTTTTAGCGTGATGATAGAGACCCACTACCAGACAAGTACAAAACATACACAAGTCACATGCAAATCCCTGCACTGCAGACGACAGACAACAACTGTCTCTGTACAACGAGTCCTGGACCTCCACTAATAGACAGATACAAAGAGAGCAGCATACAGTAGCAGCAGAGCCCAGAGGCGAGGCAAGGCAAGGCAAGGCAAGGCAAGTTTATTTATATAGCACATTTCATACACAGAGGCAATTCAAAGTGCTTTTGGGGCTAGTGTTGGGGCTGATCCTAGATCTATGTGTAACATAATAACTGAGAGACCTGCAGCAGGGCAGATCCTCATCACTGGCTGTCTGCTTTGAGCTGGTTGTCGTTGGACTCCTGGCAGCGGAACAGGTCCATCTCAATGGGGATCTGGTGAGAGTTGACACACAGTTAAAGTATGAAGGAACGAGTAAAACAGATGTCAGCGTTACACTATGAATGTTACCTAACACAGTGTCACTGTTACGTTCGGGTAGCATTGCACTATAAATTCAAATAAACTCAAACTCCTGGACAACCTCTCTTGGGTCGACATACATTAAAATGGCCCTATGAAGTCTCGAGGGAGTTTTGCAGAAATACAAATAGCTTTTTTTTAAATCTCACACTTCCATCATTTAGTAGGTAGCCTATACTGAGGATGATTGGCGCCTAGTACTGAAAAATGCAATCTGGGAAATTAAATGGGGAGTACATACTCATGCAGTACGCAAGTACAGAATTGTAGTATGGGGGTTCAAACCCGGGTCTCCCATGTGGAAGACACAAACGCTACTATTAAGCCAAGAGGACATCCTCAAGGTCTGAGGGCGACACTTCAGTTTACATGTCTCAGGCAGGGCTACCTCATCACGCGAGTGTGATTCCAAAATCACCTCTGCTACATATAGAAACGCAACAAAGTCATAGGTACAAAATTATATTTACAATCATTGTATCATTATTTTGTCTCACCTCTGTCTCTTTGCAGACGGTGAAGTTGAACCTCTGTAGAATCTCCACCATCGCCAGTTTCATCAATACCAGAGTGAATCGCATCCCGATACAGTTCCGTGGGCCCAACCCGAACGGCATGTAGGTGTATGGGTCGATGCTCTCCTTGTTCTCCTTACTGAACCTACACACGGTGTAGGGGTTAAAGAACATATCAATTAAATCACAGTAATATGATGGTTATACATGGTTGAAGAAACCTGTTTGTGTTTGGTCGTCGCATTTAGGTTTGTTTTATGGTTGTTTGTGGAACACTGCTCTTATCGTTGCTGTTGTGATTGATATTGTGGTTGTGGTTAAGATGTGGCCCATTACCTCTCTGGTTTGAACTCCTCTGGGTCTTCCCACACATCGGGGTCACGGTGCAAGGTCCAGATGGGTATCATGACGACCATACCCTTGGGGATGGTGATGCCGCTGATCTCAACAGATTTCTTGGCGACTCTTTCAAGTCGATGGGGTACAACCTGAGAGACTCGTTGATCACGCTGTCTAGATAGTCCATCTGCATCAGAGCCTCGTACTGGATAGGAGCCTGCACAGGGATATTACACTCACATGAGCACTAGTGATTGGTCGTTCACGTAGCCGTAGCCCAGAACTAACTCTTTTTCGTCGCAAATCTGAAGAGCTGTTAGTTTTTTGTGTTTTTTGGGGGGGAAATGAACACAGTACTATACTTATTCTAATCTGCATAGCCTAATTTCATGACACCCGCATACAGAACGCCATTACTTTCAATGTACGTGTGTAATAGTGTCTTGCTTTTTTGTTATACATGAATAAACAAAAAAATCGCTAAATAATGTTATCTTGATAGTTAGAAGAAAATACATTTAGATTCCACTGAACAATGTAAATGATAGATGTACACAAGGATCAATCAGAAGTCAAAATGCCACTAAACTGGGCTGCTTTTAGTGGATTGACTGCTTGGAATACTGAATGTGCTATAGTCTATTATTTCCTATCACAGTCGACAGACTACAAGAAAACTGTCAGGTGGTTCAAATGTGAATAACTTGGTATCCATTCCATTAACTGTGGCCGGGCAGCACCGAACAGCCCAGAGAACATTACCATGGTGCTTTTGAATATTAGGTCCCTATCTGGCAAAACCTTTATTGATCTTATCTCAGAGCGAAAGCTGCACTGTAATGTTTTTATCTGAAACCTGGCTAAACATGAATGCATGTCAGTCTATTAGAAGTGGGGAAAAATATATTTTCACTCTATTATTTATCTAGCCATGTCGCTGAGCAGATGAGAATTTCATGATGAATATGAATATGAATAGTACACCATCAACAGCTTCCTCCTGTGATAATGATTTAGCAACCAGCTTCAACACCAAACTAAGGGCAACTATCGACTCTGTAGCACCAGTCAAACTGAAAAAGGCTGTGGCCAAATTTAAAAGAATTTGCAGAAAGTCTGAGCGGACAAAAACTGCAGGTCCACCTTGATATTCTTCGAGAGCATCTTTCTGCTTTTAATAAGGCAATAAAAAAACGCCAAGACAGACGGGATCATTTCTCAAAATTGATAATGAATCATAACAACTCAAACAGTGCTCTTTTCAACGATTGACAGCCTTATAAATCCCGCCCACAAGACACCTGGTGATCTGCTCTCCACCTACAAATGTGAGGAATTTGCAACATACTTCTGAGATAAGAGAACCAATATTAGGTGAGGAGGATCACTCAGGCAAGACCTGAAGATGTGTTTGATGACTTGTTACCCCACCTTCCACCACATGGAAGCACTATGAACTCTTTTGCAGTGGTCATACAGAAATGCTCAGCAAAGTGGGGGTCTGTTCATCTGCACCTAAAACTACCATGGTGAAACCCCTCCTGAAGAAAAGTAACTTAGACTCTTCAGTCCTTTGCGATTTTAGGCCAATCTCCAACCTTCCCTTTTTAAGCAAAAAAATAATAATTCTTGAAAAAAAGGTGTTCAAACTGTTAAATAATCTCCTTCTTCCCAACTGTACCTTTGACATGTTCCAATCTGGCTTTTGTGCCGATCATAGCACTGAGATAGCACTATGTTGTTAAGTTATTAACTAGGTTCTTAATGACCTTAGAATTAATTAATTAATGCTGATGCCAAAATGCTCTTTGTCCTTGTCCTGGTCAAACTGTCTGCACACTTAAAGACACTACTTACAGTAACACTAAGCACCAGGCAAAAAAACAAGGTGTTACCATTGACTCAGATCTTAATTTTGAAACCCATATCAAGAATGTGACTAAAACATATTTGTATCACTTAAAGAAGAGTAAGTAAGTTTGCCGGAAATCTGCCATCGTGGAGAAATTCTGTCTGAAGTTGTCCAAACAACAACATCCTCCCTAATAATAATATATCCCCCCGAAATGAACTTGCAGTGTTGGACATTAGCTGTTGTGTTTCTACATGCGCACACGATTGGGAGAGGCAGCCACCAGAGAAAGGTCAGTCTACTCCCCTAGAACACCCCTGGCACTCACAACATGTTTATATGCAAACCGAATGTCAGGTAGGACACTGCATTTTAAAAAGCGTGTTTTCCGAACCAAAACAGCGTCCGTAAATGAAATATTTATTCATAAGGGATTTATTATAAGGGATCTTGTTCCCTGATCGCTACCGATTAAAGATAGTCATTACAACCGTTAGGAAGCTTTTAGAACGCTTGAATATTACATGGACCTTTACAGAACACAGCTGTAAAGGTGCAACCTTTCCTCTCCCAGGCTGACACTGAGAGACGAATGCATGCTTGTATTACTAGCAACCTTGATTACTGTAACACTCTCCTGTCTGGTCGACCAAAGAAAGCTCTTGGCAAATGATACAAAATGCAGCAGCACGAGTCAGATGGAGAGCACATATCACACAAGTCTCTGCACTGATTACCTGTTAGTTTTATAATTTATTTTAAGATAATTGTATTAGTTTAGAAATCACTCTATGGTCATGCACACCACTGCATGTCAGACATGCTTTTAAGGTATATACCCTGTAGATCCCTCAGGTCCTCAGGTACTGGCCTTTTAACTATTCTGAAGATTCCAACAACACCTATCTACTTCCTGTTTCAAATGAATAATACTGGGCAGAAGTCTGCACAGGGATGCTACAGACACATTAGCACACTGCAAAATACTGTCACCTATCTAACCATCTGTAGGAGTCTGCAGTGCACAGGGGTTACACACTCATCAGTACCCTCTAAAACACTGTCACTATCATGTCACTATCACACTGTCACTGTCACTATCACCTGTTCCACATGAATAGTACTATATAGGAGTCTGCAGAGGGGTTACCTTGTTGGGAAACACAGTGTCTATCTCCTCCTGCAGCTTGGTCATGATGTGAGGGTTGGTTGCCAGATTGTAGGCCAGGAAGGACAGAGAGCTACTGGTGGTCTCATAGCCAGCAAAGATGAACATCATTGCCTGGGACAAGATCTCATGGTCACTCAATCCTATGATGATGGGAGAAATGGGGTGGTAGGTGTGTTTGTAGGTATAGGTGTTTGAGGCAGGTACTGTATGTGTGTGTGTTAGATGCTAGTATACAGTGTGTGTGTGTGTGTGTGTGTGTGTGTGTGTGTGTGTGTGTTTAAGGCAGGCACCTTTACTCTGCTCCTCTCCCTTTGAGTTGCTGTCTTTCTGCGAGTCTATCATCAGCTGCAGGAAATCTACCCGACTCTGGAAGCAGGCTTACGTCAGATCAAAATCACATGAGAACTACCAGATGCTACCAAATCTCTACAATTGTATTACACAATACTGGCTGAAGATCGTATATTTGATCAGTTACATACCTTCCTGGTGCTAGCCACGCGATTGGACTTGATCTTCTGAAAGACAGCGTAGAAGAAATCTGTGACCGAGGCAGGGAATAGGGATACCTCCTTGTTTGCCATAACAGGACCCATGAAGGGGAAGAATGCTGGACGGACAGGAAATGCCACGGTTACAAACAGGAACAGGAAATACCATGATACGTGACTCCAATCCTATTCAATACACAGCCCTGTCCAGAAACAACTCCTAGGCTCTATCCCTAGACACTTCTGTATCCAATCCACTCAGATCTCCAAGTGTCCAGCATTTAGGAACTAGAGGTTGGTTCTGGACAGGGCCCATGTGTTTGTCAAATGAGTAGAGCGCAAACCATTGGCAGTGTGGTTTATGTCAGTCTAATCAATGAAATCAATAGCTTCATTTATTAAGCACAAAATGACTGAAAGTTATATGGGGGCAGTTGTACCGACTGTGAGGAACAGTGGGCTGAAGATGTCAAACTTGAGCATTTTCTTGATGTTGGTCACAAAGGGGTCGGAGGGGTTGTGGAGGGAGTCGATGTCGACACTGAATGAAGTACTGACGACCACATCCATACTGTATGGTCCAAAGAACCTGGAACACAACCACACAATCTCTGACTACCAGAACCACAACTACAAAATTAAACGGGGAGTTCACTGAAATTACAAATTCACCTTATCGTCTCGGAGATAAATACTCACTCCTTTAGTTCAATGGGCTCATCGTTATCAGCCGTCTTCTTCAGATTGCTGACCAAGTTACCAGAGTGCTGCTTCATGATCCTGAGCATCTGAGTTGGGAAGGATACATGGAAAAATATCATGATTGATACGTGGATTAATATGTGCAAAACATATATTAATATCATGTTTGAAACAGGAATTATTTTAATGTTTATATAGCCTGAGAATATACATCCATACAGGATACATTATGTCAAAGAATAAGTGACTCCAAAGATGAACTATTATTCTATACTCATCTGACCACTGAACTTATCGAAGATAAGATCAAATATACTTTATTGTCCCGGATGAAAATTTGTCTTGGATTAATTAATTAAAGTTGCTGCTTCACACAACAACAAACAACAATGAATACACACTATACACATAGTACAAATCACACACACACTCTCACACACACACACACACACACACACACACACACACACACACACACACACACACACGCGCGCGCATCAGAGTTGTTAGTCATTCATTTATTTGTGTTGTATAAAGGAATGAATGAAAGAAGGAGAGGAGAGATGGGACTGTACCTCTTTGATCCGCCCACTGGTGAAGGAGGGAGACAGGACACTGCGGATCCGTCTCCATGCATCATCCTCAGCGATAAACACGGCGTCATACAGAGGCCCTTTGAGATAGATATTCTAGAAAAATAATAATAATTATATACTGGAAGATTAACCTACTATTAATAATGCTATAATAACAATGATATTATCTATTTAAGGAGTCCTTATGTTTTTTTCCCCATACAACAACTTCAATTCAGCGTATTACCCTCCTGTTAGTGAAAAGGGAGTTGCATTCCTTGATGAGGATGGTTTTGATCATGGCTGTGTCCATGATACACAGGATGGGCTGACGGCCATCATAGATCCTACACACCAGCAAAAACAAAGATAGCCTCAATTCTTCGTTGCATTGATTCCACAAGATGTTGGAAACATTCCTTTGAGATTCTGGTCCATGATGACATGATTGCATCACTCAATTCCTGCAGATTTTTCAGGTTCACTTTCAAGATGTGAATCTCCCGTTCTATCACATCCCAAAGGTGTTCTATTGGATTCAGATCCTGGGAAGGCCACTGAAGAACACTGAACTCATTGTCATGTTCATGAAACCAGTTTAAGACAACTTTTGCTTTGTGACATGGTGCATTATCATGCTGGAAGTAGCCATTAGAAGATGGGTCAATTGTGGCCATGAAGGGATGCACATGGTCAGCAACAATACTCAAATAGGCTGTGGCATTCAAGCGAATATACCGTAGATAGAGACAGACAGACCCATCACAGATCCTGCACTCTTAGAAAAAAAGTGCTACCTAGAACCAAAAAGGGTTCTTCTTCCACTCTCCCTTTGAAGAAACCTTTTGGGTTCCATGTAGAACCCTTTTCCACAGAAGGTTATACAGTACCGTGCGAAAGTAATGGGACAGTGAAGCATTTTTTCTTCTTTTTGGAGTTGAAATGAGAACGTAGAGATTCTCATCTTTTATTTGATGTTATTTGTGTATATATTGGTTTATCATTCAGAAATTACAACATTTTTATGCATAATCCCCCTATTTCAGGCTACACTAAAGTGATGGGACAATTGGCTTGACAGGTGTGTTCGTCAGGTGTGTTCCATCACATAATTTGTGCAGTCTGCTATTGGTGTCTTGTCAACATGAGGACCAAAGAGATGTTATTGAAAGTCAGGGAAGCCATTATGATGCTGAAATATCAGAAAAAAATGAAACATAGCCAAAACCTTAAACCTACCAAAATCAACAGTTTGGAACTTCATTAAAAGGAAAGAAAGCACTGGTGAGCTAAGAAATCGCAAATGGCAAGGAAGACTTCTCGTGGATAACCAAAGAATGCTCACCATAATAAAAAAATAAAATAAAAAAAAAAACTGCCCCATAGATTAGGAACACTCTCCAGGAGGTAGGCGTCAATGAGTCAGAGACTACCATCCGCAGAAGACTTCACCAGCAGAACTACAGAGGCTACACTGCAAGGTGCAAACCACTATTTGGCCACAAAAACAGGCTGGCCAGGTTACGGTTTGCTAAAAAGTACCTAAAAGAGCCTGCAGAGTTCTGGAAAAACATGTACCAGAGTGATGGCAAGTGTAAAGTGTGGAGAAAAAAAGGAACTGCCCAATATCCACAGCATCCCACATCATCTGTGAAATATGGGGGAGGGGGTGTTATGGCTTGGGCATGTATGGCTTCCACTGTAACTGGCTCACTTGTCTCCTTTGATGAGGATGAATTCAGAAGTGTTCAGAAACATCTTGTCAGTCCAAGTACAAGTTAATTGCTCCAAACTCATTGGACGGCATTTCACCATACAGCAGGACAATGACCCAAAACATACTGCCATAGCAACTAGGAAATTATTCAGGGCCAAAAAGAGAATCCTATAGAATCCTATAGAACATGCATTTAATTTGCTGAAGAGGAGGGCAAAACATCCTAAAAAAACAAACAACAATCGCTGCAATATAGGTCTGGCAGAGCATTACCAGAGAAGATACCCAGCGTCTGGTTGGGTCAATGGGTCACAGACTTTTGCACTTTTGCATACAAAGGATTGGGGACCAAATACTGAACATGAGTGCTTAATTTGGACATTTGCATAATGCAAAAGAAGAAAAAATGCTTGGCCCATTACTTACGCAGGGCACTGCAAATGGAACCCATAAGAGTTATTCAACCAAAGAATCCTTTTAGAACCCTTTTTTTCTTTATTTTTTTAATTACATTTTTGCCCTTTCAATGACATGGAGGGAAGACACAATCACTTCCGATTTGAATTCTGACATGTCGTGGCTCCTCTTTATTCATGCAGTTTGAGACGTGCTCAGAGGCAATATAGGAGCCTCAACCAATGAGAATCCAGGATGTTGTCAAACATTGGCAACGCACAAGTTGTGTTTGGGACCATACTACAGAATACTTAAAAGCTTAAAACTTAAATCGCTCAATAACAGATTCAAATTATTAATGTGGAAGCATGAAATTGTTGCTTGGGCAGTGTACTTGCATCAAGACAGATAATTTGTCTTGGTGTATGAGACCATTTCGTCGGTTGGATCGTCTGTGTTTGTGAAAATCGCACGGTGTCCGCCTGGTTTAAGAGTGTATACTGTAGACACTGAGAGATACATATATCCATCATAGTTAACAATAACCAGGATCAGTTTAGCAGACTCAGCCCCACAGTTTCCCATATTTCTGGAAGCTCTCTGTGTCAAAATTGGTGAAACCACCCTGGGAACAAAAAAAAAAAAAAAAAAAATAGCCAGTTCATAAATGCTTGTCATAAACCTGAACTGTGGCTTAGTCTATGATGGCCCTTTTCCACTACAGACCGGCTCTCACTCCTCTCTTTTCGTTTTCGTTCAAAAGCTTTATTGCCCATTTTTCTGGGTAAAACAATTCATATTCAGCTCCCATGGCTTTCACCACAACAACACACATCATGGATGAGTCTACAATGTTGTTGTTTATGGGCTTAATCTCTACAAACCTTCTTATATCCCATTATCGTCCCGAGGAAAGGGATGGGTTTAGGACTAGGAATGCCTAGTTTTTTGAATATTCCATATGGCCAGTATCCATACCTGGTCAGAATAAATATAAATCAACAATCTGACTTGAAACAAAAGCAAAACGATCAAGTCATAGGTATCATTGAAACTGTTAGATAACTGTAATTATCAATACTATCATTTGTATGTATTATCACAACTAACTAACTAACAAATAATATTTTTTATTAAAACTTCTTACACTCCGATCAGAGAGATGAGTAAGGCAAGGAGAGTCCATGTCTCGGTGGAGAAGTACGGAAGGTAACCCATCTTTACAGGTTCAATCGCTTCTTCTGAGTAACCCCGGACACGTCTGCTGAAGTGATTATTTTATCCCGTCATGACACCTGTGTTTCAGATCATGAAACACAGGCGAAAGAGTATGTGAGAGGTGAAGTTGAAGCCATGGCTAGTGAATGATTGAAAGGGGATCCCTGCGCAGAGGGCAAAACTCAGTGATGTTATTGTCGGCCTTTATCTTAACATCCTGCTAATAGTTGCTGCCTGTTTGATCCCTATCGGGTTTTAATAGTTTGCAGACCCATTGATTCAAGAAGGACTATGGGGCAAATATTTTTGGGCAAATATTTTCTTTCGAGTAATACTGAATTTTACATATTTGAACTCCTCTAAAAATGTGTTATGTTCTTTACATGTATGCACTTGTTTTATATCATTGGCTCCTAAAAACAGTATTTCAAAATACTAGTTCAAAACACATCACATATTACAGTAATGAAGCAACTGATTAACATGAATACAGTGCTCTTCATAAGTATTGGAAAGAGGAAGCATTTTCTGTTCTTTTAGCTCTACACTTGGATTTGAAATCAAACAATTATTATGGGGTCAAAGTAGAGATTCTCAACTTTAATTCAATGGGTTTTTAAAAAAACATTTGTAAACATACTCCCACTATTTCAGGGCTTCAAAAGTATCATATAATGTCCAAATAAAATACTAATGTTTCGTATTAGGTCAACAATCTGCCTGAAGTCTGCGACCTCACCAGGCACTATCCACTATCCACTATCCACTATCCACTCATCTTTAGAAAATCATTGACATTTCCACATGGTATTGTGTCATAGACGAGCCTCCCTACAGCAATATTATCTTGACATTGGGATCCTTTGTCCAAACCATATTTCAGGGTGTATGTTTGGTTGCAGGGGCCCAGGCTGTGCTCTCTGACTGCTCCAACTGAAGTAGACCCTGCAGTGAGGAAGAGGTCAACATGCTGCAGTACCGTCAGCCAATCACACACAAAAACCAACAGATCGCCAAGACCTCCATTGCACCATGCACGCACGCACACACACACACACACACACACACACACACACACACACATACACACACACACACACACACACACACACACACACACACAAACACTGTCTCAACAGCCCCTTCCTTCACTCTCACTCTCTCTCTATGTAGGTGGGTCAGGCTGCGTATTCAGCCTCTAAGGGGGGTATTGTTGGGATGACTCTACCCATCGCCCGAGACCTGGCACCCATGGACATCCGTGTGGTCACCATCGCACCCAGTCAGTAAACACACACACATACATACGCACTCTTTCACACACTCCTCCCCCCCCCCCCTTCCTCTCCATATAAGACAACCTCTCTCTCCCTCTCCTTAGGTCTGTTCTCCACTCCTCTCCTGGCGGGTTAACCTGAGAAGGTGCGTTCATTCCTGGCCCGCCAAGTGCTCTTCCCCTCGCGCCTGGGAGACCCTGCAGAGTTTGCCCACCTGGTGACATCACTGGTCGAGAACCCCATGATCAATGGAGAGGTCAACAAACTGGATGGAGCTATCCGCATGCAGCCCTGAGAGAGAGTGAGTGTGTGTGTGTGTGTGTGTGTGTGTGTGTGTGTGTGTGTGTGTCTGTGTGTGATCCAAGGTATACCACTGTGACAGCTCCGATGTGTGTGTGCATGTGAGGTGTGTGTTCATGTCTGGTACTCCAAGCTCTGCTGTACTGTACGCTCCATGCAGTTTTGTTTTGTTTTGTAAACTGATCCAGTAATAAACTTCTAATGAGTCTGAGTCTCTCCTCCTCTGTGTCTGTGTAAAGTGAGGTCAGTAGGAGCTAATAGGACAAATGAAACAAGAATGAGCCTTATGAGGCAAGTGTACCTTCATTTGTCCTATTAGAAGTGAATAGAACGCCTGGACACAGGAAATGCTAAATGCTAAAGCTCTCATAACATCACACCTGCACCAGTGTATAGCTTTATGTACATGTCATCCACAACATTTGAGTGAAGGGAAAGGGAAGCACACATAGCACTAAATAGCGGCCAATTGTGTTGAGGTTTCCAGGCTAACGGTGTCGGCATGTGCAGTCCCCTGTCTTATCTCTGCACCCCCACACGCTCTCAGCCAGGGCCACATCAACAAGGCTTTTGACAGAAAGGCTCGTCCCCTGGTTTGCCTGATTGTGTACCAGCTGAGCCATCAGAGGAGTCGCTCTCAACGAGAACATGAGGGTTGGGGCATATCTGGAGCCATCGTTCATCTGAAATTAAAAAAGTAACATCAGAGGGGAGTGCAAGGTGAGACAAGAATTGGACAAATTCAACTGAGAGTTGAAGGTCATGGACTAAATGCTATAGTAAAACTAGCAACAATCACCTTCATCTACTTAGTCTATAGGTTCTCTACCATCTCTCTAATCGTCACCATGCTCACCTTCTTCAATGTCTCCCTCTCCTGTTCTAGCTTCTCTTTTTCCAGACTCTGTTTCGCTCTTTCTTCAGCCACCATCACCAGGGCCTCTCTCCTCTTGATGGCCTCTATCTCTTTCTCCATCTGTTTCTTATCCTTTTTAAATGTCTCCTTCTCCTTCCACATCTTGAGCATTTCTCGCTCCACATCTTGCCCGTCTCTTTTGATTTTCATCCACTCCTTCTTTATCATTTGCAACTCTGCTCCGACCTTCTCTGTCTTTCTAAGCATCTCCATTGAGGTCTACTTTTCCTGCTCTAGCTTCTCCTTTTCCTGGCTCAGTTTAAGTCTTTCTTCGGCCTCCATCACCAGGGCCTCTCTCCTCTTGACTGCCTCCATTTCTTTTTCCATCTGTTTCTTGGCCTTGAGAAATGTCTCCTTCTCCTTCCACATCCCAAGCATTTCTTGCTCCACCTTCTGCCCGTCTCTTTTGATTTTCATCCACTCCTTGCTCAGTTTAAGTCTTTCTTCGGCCTCCATCACCAGGGCCTCTCTCCTCTTGACTGCCACCATATTTTTCTCCATCTCTTTCTCCATCTGTTTCTTGGCCTTGAGAAATGTCTCCTTCTCCTTCCACATCCTGAGCATTTCTTGCTCCACCTTCTGTCCGTCTCTTTGGATTTTCACGCTCTCCTTCCTCATCATATTTAACTCTGCCTCTGCCTTCTCAGCCTTTCTAAGTATCTCCTTTGAGGACTCCTTCTCTTTCTCAATCTCCATCATGAGGATCTTGATCCCACTGTCCATCTCCTCCCTCTCGCTATTGAACTCATTCCTGTCCTCCTGCAGTCTTTCTGCCTTTCTGGCCAGGATCTCCTCCTCCCTCTGCCTAACTTTTTGGTCCCTTCTCTTTTGTTTCTCATATTCCTCTATCTTTTTCTCAAACTCTGCCATCTCTGTCTTAATCCTCTCATGCTCCTTCCTGATATCCTCAATACTCATATATATTTTCACCTCCATTGTTTTTATGCACCTACAGTAGATAGAACACAAACAAAAATGATTGAAATAATCTCCACACACCCATACTATAATGCAACAGGAATGTCAGAAAGATTCCCCAAATGAGAATGGTATAACAATCTTTGAGTTTGCCCTTCTGAATCAGTCAACAAATACCAGTACACCGATTGGCAGCAAAGAAATGTTATTATCTATAATGTGCGTTCGGCTGGCGTCATAATGGGTTTGGAATGACTATCGTGGTAATTCACTGCCTAACAACTCTTATCAGCGTTCGATGCAATGGTTCGAAGTGACTTGGTCCTGTCAGAGGCCTATGTTAGAGTCAGCAAAAGCTTCCAGTGTGGGTTGGCTGGCTATGTTTGTTGACACGCCTTGAAATATAGCCTACAATTGTGGTCAACAGGTCAAATATCAGTGGCCATATAATGGGCACATTTCATTAACTGGAATCGGCCTGGTACAGGTAGGAGCCTATAGGCTAACAAGCAGAAGACCTCCGCAAAATTAAAATAGCCCTAATTCAATTCATGCATTTAGGTCTCTAATAATAATAAAAAATATATTTGATTTGGAATGTGTTTTTCATTTGTAGCCAACAATTTCAAAGCCTGTGCAGTTGAGTGCAATAGACACACAAACAAAAACACAAACAAAACACTAACAACAACAAGAGGACAGGACCTAAAGGAAGGCCTTTCTAAAGATGTGAGTTTTTAGGCATATAGAAATATCCAACGCTGAATTCGACTTAATGGGAATATCATCTCCTAGTGACAGATATCTCTCAGTGACATTTTTACGCGTCCCTTGTCCAAATGCTGTAAAGGTAGTCGGCCTATGCCGTCTCAAGTATTTACAAATACAAGTGTTATAAAACTATACTATATGTCAACTATACTACATCTCTGGCCTACATTAGCCTACCTCAGTCAGTAGGCTGTGTATAAGCGCCGAATCTTCCGGTTATAATCTCTTTATATCTCACTCTGGTAATACTGATTGCACAGGTTCAGGTTGCGTCTTAGCTCGTTATGCCACTGAACTAAAAGTTCAAGAACTTTGTGTATTATTGCAGAACATTCTCAATTCTGTGTACATATCAACGTCATAATGATACCAATAGCAACGCATTTTGGGTGGAATCCTAACTCCAAATCCGCGTGCGTAAATCTTGCGTTCATGTCAATGGGAAATTGATTCGATTTACACGCGGATCTCGAGTTAGGATTCCACTGCAATACACATTTAAGTTTCATTTGAATTCCACTGCAATACACATTTAAAGTTCATTTGAATTTATAGTGCATTTTACCCACAATATACGGCTTACACAAAAGTAGCCTACAAGACAAATACAACATTTGAAAAAACATATTGCATAGAATCAAATTTGGGGATATACAGGTTTTTTTTCTTTATAAAGTACATTACAAACATAAAGTCTCATAAAGTACATTACAAATACGAAACAATTATTAGTCATATTTTTTATTAGTAATAATAATAAGTATTTTATATTTAATACAAAATAGATTAAATGGTGAAATTGGTGTGTATAAATATATAAAACTTGACTCATAATCCGTATAGTGCTGTTTTTGGAGTAATTACTAATTATTAGTAATTACTAGTGTGTGCGGACTGCGCTCTCTGTCCCGTCTTTCTGCTGTGGGGCAGCGGAGCACTCTGCCCCATCGTTGCGAGGGGAACAACGTGAGCGTGTTTGGCGTAAGCAGGGAAAACCTCACGCAAATTATATTGGGTATGAATTCTGCCTAGCAACAGGTGGCGAAAAACTATTAAACGCTAATGTCGTTAACGTGGTCTGACATGACAGGAAATAATCACAAAGCAATTCAGTTCATCTACTGTACGTCTATCGCTAATGCTAGCTAGCTAAAGTTTTCACAATGAATCGTGTAGATTATTTGTTGACCATGCGGTTTAGTACATTGCCTTTGGAAGAGAAGTTGGAGATAAAACGTTTAGGGCCAACAGGAATGGTTTGACAAAAAGAGATGGCTAACCGCTACCACCTCGACACATGCGCTGTTCTGTTTCCCATGTATGATTTTTGGTGGAGACTATTTGGGCATCGGCTGGATTCAAAGACATTATACATCTGTCAGAACAGAACAGACACCAGCGACTGAACGGCCTTGACATGATTTCCATTGAAAATGCATTGATCCAGGGACAGATGGATTTCAACAGTAAAGTCATCGAGAGGTTTGCTGAAGCAACGAACCGCCGCGCTACTTTCCTATTCAAGTGAGCGGGTCTGTTTGGACATGTATGACAAATGGACAATGCGCCGTTCACTGTAGACTATATTGCTTTTGTTTTGTAGTCATTTTAAACGTTATACTACCTGTGATATAAAGTGGAGGACTAAATGTTACGTATAGGCCTAATATCTAGACAGTTGATGGGCACACTTGTTACTTGTCGCTTTCAGAACCCTGGACTGGGCTCCGGCTGTATATTCATATAGTTCCGTTAATTAGCCTAGCCTACTTTCCGTGATTTAATGTGACTTTTGTAGTGTGTTATAGCCTCTGCACTGATGCTATTTATTTCACATTTAAAATAATACAATTGATAAAACCTGATTAAACTTTCCTACAAGTTAACGATGTGCCGAATGCTTGTATTTTGATTAAACATGCAAGTTATTGAAGACACGTGTCTGTCTCATCTTTTTACTTTTTTGCAGTATAGGCGTTCTGTGTCGCGCTGAAGCGTATGAAGTGTATTCAGTTATGGGGTTTACTGTACATACTTTTTCTCTGCACTGTTCCTGCTGCAGAGGATGCGTAAACGATTTTCCCATGTTGTTTTTTGGTTGTGGTCTGTGTTTATACATTTAGGCTATTAGTTGTATCCTACTTTTCAGTTTTACAAGTCAAATCTTATGACAGATGAGATGGCACTTCAACCGATAAAATGCAGGTACATTTTGACTACTGCTGCACTACGATACCCATAGATAGACCCAATACATTGGTAACTGCACTACTTATACAGCTCATATACTGCTTATACTGTTCATACTGCATTCTATATTTATTCTGCTTATAATGTTACTGTTAATACATATATTGCTTATACTGCACTACTTATACTGCTCATATACTGCTTATACTGCTCATATACTGCTTATACTGCACTACTTATACTGCTCATATATTGCTTATACTGCTCATATACTGCTTATACTGCACTACTTATACTGCTCATATACTGCTTATACTGCACTACTTATACTGCTCATATACTGCTTATACTGCACTACTTATACTGCTCATATATTGCTTATACTGCTCTACCTGTATATATTGTTCACATTGCACTTTTCTGCTTTTTTGCACTTCTGGTTAGACGCTAACTGCATTTCGTTATCTCTGTACTTGTACTCTGCACAATGACAATAAAGTTGAATCTAATCTAACACCTATTTATTGTCATGTTTTGATGGCATGTTGTTCATTCTCATGTTATGATTTAGTTTGTGATTATACACACGTTTTTAGCGTGATGATAGAGACCCACTACCAGACAAGTACAAAACATACACAAGTCACATGCAAATCCCTGCACTGCAGACGACAGACAACAACTGTCTCTGTACAACTAGTCCTGGACCTCCACTAATAGACAGATACAAAGAGAGCAGCATACAGTAGCAGCAGAGCCCAGAGGCGAGGCGAGGCAAGGCAAGGCAAGGCAAGTTTATTTATATAGCACATTTCATACACAGAGGCAATTCAAAGTGCTTTACGTAAAATAGATAAAAAGGAAAGAGCATGAAAACAAAATTAGAATAAAAACGCATAAAAGACAGAAACAAAGAAAAAAAGTCACAGTGCATTTTAGGGTCACAGTGCAATTATTAGCGCCAATTTAGTTTCAATTTAAGGCAAAAGCGAAGCCCTTTTTTTTTTAAGCCCATTTTTGAAAGTAGCCAGTGTTGGGGCTGATCCTAGATCTATGTGTAACATAATAACTGAGAGACCTGCAGCAGGGCAGGTCCTCATCACTGGCTGTCTGCTTTGAGCTGGTTGTCGTTGGACTCCTGGCAGCGGAACAGGTCCATCTCAATGGGTATCTGGTGAGAGTTGACACACAGTTAAAGTATGAAGGAACGAGTAAAACAGATGTCAGCGTTACACTATGAATGTTACCTAATACAGTGTCACTGTTACGTTCGGGTAGCATTGCACTATAAATTCAAATAAACTCAAACTCCTGGACAACCTCTCTTGGGTCGACATACATTAAAATGGCCCTATGAAGTCTCGAGGGAGTTTTGCAGAAATACAAATAGCTTTTTTTTTTTAAATCTCACACTTCCATCATTTAGTAGGTAGCCTATACTGAGGATGATTGGCGCCTAGTACTGAAAAATGCAATCTGGGAAATTAAATGGGGAGTACATACTCATGCAGTACGCAAGTACAGAATTGTAGTATGGGGGTTCAAACCCGGGTCTCCCATGTGGAAGACACAAACGCTACTATTAAGCCAAGAGGACATCCTCAAGGTCTGAGGGCGACACTTCAGTTTACATGTCTCAGGCAGGGCTACCTCATCACGCGAGTGTGATTCCAAAATCACCTCTGCTACATATAGAAACGCAACAAAGTCATAGGTACAAAATTATATTTACAATCATTGTATCATTATTTTGTCTCACCTCTGTCTCTTTGCAGACGGTGAAGTTGAACCTCTGTAGAATCTCCACCATCGCCAGTTTCATCAATACCAGAGTGAATCGCATCCCGATACAGTTCCGTGGGCCCAACCCGAACGGCATGTAGGTGTATGGGTCGATGCTCTCCTTGTTCTCCTTACTGAACCTACACACGGTGTAGGGGTTAAAGAACATATCAATTAAATCACAGTAATATGATGGTTATACATGGTTGAAGAAACCTGTTTGTGTTTGGTCGTCGCATTTAGGTTTGTTTTATGGTTGTTTGTGGAACACTGCTCTTATCGTTGCTGTTGTGATTGATATTGTGGTTGTGGTTAAGATGTGGCCCATTACCTCTCTGGTTTGAACTCCTCTGGGTCTTCCCACACATCGGGGTCACGGTGCAAGGTCCAGATGGGTATCATGACGACCATACCCTTGGGGATGGTGATGCCGCTGATCTCAACAGATTTCTTGGCGACTCTTTCAAGTCGATGGGGTACAACCTGAGAGACTCGTTGATCACGCTGTCTAGATAGTCCATCTGCATCAGAGCCTCGTACTGGATAGGAGCCTGCACAGGGATATTACACTCACATGAGCACTAGTGATTGGTCGTTCACGTAGCCGAAACCCAGAACTAACTATTTTTCGTTGCAAATCTGAAGAGCTGTTAGTTTTTTGTGTTCTTTTTTTGGGAAATGAACACAGTACTGTACTTATTCTAATCTGCATAGCCTAATTTCATGACACCCGCATACAGAACGCCATTACTTTCAATGTACGTGTGTAATAGTGTCTTGCTTTTTTGTTATACATGAATAAACAAAAAAATCGCTAAATAATGTTATCTTGATAGTTAGAAGAAAATACATTTAGATTCCACTGAACAATGTAAATGATAGATGTACACAAGGATCAATCAGAAGTCAAAATGCCACTAAACTGGGCTGCTTTTAGTGGATTGACTGCTTGGAATACTGAATGTGCTACAGTCTATTATTTCCTATCACAGTCGACAGACTACAAGAAAACTGTCAGGTGGTTCAAATGTGAATAACTTGGTATCCATTCCATTAACTGTGGCCGGGCAGCACCGAACAGCCCAGAGAACATTACCATGGTGCTTTTGAATATTAGGTCCCTATCTGGCAAAACCTTTATTGATCTTATCTCAGAGCGAAAGCTGCACTGTAATGTTTTTATCTGAAACCTGGCTAAACATGAATGCATGTCAGTCTATTAGAAGTGGGGAAAAATATATTTTCACTCTATTATTTATCTAGCCATGTCGCTGAGCAGATGAGAATTTCATGATGAATATGAATATGAATAGTACACCATCAACAGCTTCCTCCTGTGATAATGATTTAGCAACCAGCTTCAACACCAAACTAAGGGCAACTATCGACTCTGTAGCACCAGTCAAACTGAAAAAGGCTGTGGCCAAATTTAAAAGAATTTGCAGAAAGTCTGAGCGGACAAAAACTGCAGGTCCACCTTGATATTCTTCGAGAGCATCTTTCTGCTTTTAATAAGGCAATAAAAAAACGCCGAGACAGACGGGATCATTTCTCAAAATTGATAATGAATCATAACAACTCAAACAGTGCTCTTTTCAACGATTGACAGCCTTATAAATCCCGCCCACAAGACACCTGGTGATCTGCTCTCCACCTACAAATGTGAGGAATTTGCAACATACTTCTGAGATAAGAGAACCAATATTAGGTGAGGAGGATCACTCAGGCAAGACCTGAAGATGTGTTTGATGACTTGTTACCCCACCTTCCACCACATGGAAGCACTATGAACTCTTTTGCAGTGGTCATACAGAAATGCTCAGCAAAGTGGGGGTCTGTTCATCTGCACCTAAAACTACCGTGGTGAAACCCCTCCTGAAGAAAAGTAACTTAGACTCTTCAGTCCTTTGCGATTTTAGGCCAATCTCCAACCTTCCCTTTTTAAGCAAAAAAATAATAATTCTTGAAAAAAAGGTGTTCAAACTGTTAAATAATCTCCTTCTTCCCAACTGTACCTTTGACATGTTCCAATCTGGCTTTTGTGCCGATCATAGCACTGAGATAGCACTATGTTGTTAAGTTATTAACTAGGTTCTTAATGACCTTAGAATTGATTAATTAATGCTGATGCCAAAATGCTCTTTGTCCTTGTCCTGGTCAAACTGTCTGCACACTTAAAGACACTACTTACAGTAACACTAAGCACCAGGCAAAAAAACAAGGTGTTACCATTGACTCAGATCTTAATTTTGAAACCCATATCAAGAATGTGACTAAAACATATTTGTATCACTTAAAGAAGAGTAAGTAAGTTTGCCGGAAATCTGCCATCGTGGAGAAATTCTGTCTGAAGTTGTCCAAACAACAACATCCTCCCTAATAATAATATATCCCCCCGAAATGAACTTGCAGTGTTGGACATTAGCTGTTGTGTTTCTACATGCGCACACGATTGGGAGAGGCAGCCACCAGAGAAAGGTCAGTCTACTCCCCTAGAACACCCCTGGCACTCACAACATGTTTATATGCAAACCGAATGTCAGGTAGGACACTGCATTTTAAAAAGCGTGTTTTCCGAACCAAAACAGCATTCGTAAATGAAATATTTATTCATAAGGGATTTATTATAAGGGATCTTGTTCCCTGATCGCTACCGATTAAAGATAGTCATTACAACCGTTAGGAAGCTTTTAGAAAGCTTGAATATTACATGGACCTTTACAGAACACAGCTGTAAAGGTGCAACCTTTCCTCTCGCAGGCTGACACTGAGAGACGAATGCATGCTTGTATTACTAGCAGCCTTGATTACTGTAACACTCTCCTGTCTGGTCGACCAAAGAAAGCTATTGGCAAATGATACAGAATGCAGCAGCACGAGTCAGATGGAGAGCACATATCACACAAGTCTCTGCACTGATTACCTGTTAGTTTTATAATTTATTTTATTATAATTGTATTAGTTTAGAAATCACTCTATGGTCATGCACACCACTGCATGTCAGACATGCTTTTAAGGTATATACCCTGTAGATCCCTCAGGTTCTCAGGTACTAGCCTTTTAACTATTCTGAAGATTCCAACAACACCTATCTACTTCCTGTTTCAAATGAATAATACTGGGCAGAAGTCTGCACAGGGATGCTACAGACACATTAGCACACTGTAAAATACTGTCACCTATCTAACCATCTGTTCCAAAGCAATAGTAATAGATACTGTAGGAGTCTGCAGTGCACAGGGGTTACACACTCATCAGTACCCTCTAAAATACTGTCACTATCATATTTCCTGTTCCACATGAATAGTACTATATAGGAGTCTGCAGAGGGGTTACCTTGTTGGGAAACAGTGTCTATCTCCTCCTGCAGCTTGGTCATAATGTGAGGGCTGGTTGCCAGATTGTAGGCCAGGAAGGACAGAGAGCTACTGGTGGTCTCATAGAGTGTTTCCACAGTGTAATGAAATCGATAGCTTCATTTATTAAGCACAAAATGATTGAGACTGAAAGCTATATGGAGGCAGTTGTACCGACTGTGAGGAACAGTGAGCTGAAGATGTCAAACTTGAGCATTTTCTTGATGTTGGTCACAAAGGGGTCAGAGGGGTTGTGGAGGGAGTCGATGTCGACACTGAATGAAGTGCTGACGACCACATCCATACTGTATGGTCCAAAGAACCTGGAACACAACCACAAAATCTTTGACCACCAGAACCACAACCACAAACTTAAAGGGGGAGTTCACTGAAATTACAAATTCACCTTATCTTCTCGGAGAGAAATACTCACTCTTTTAGTTCAATGGGCTCTTCGTTATCGGCCGTCTTCTTCAGATTGCTGACCAAATTACCAGAGTGCTGCTTCATGATCCCGAACATCTGAGTTGGGAAGGATACATGGAAAAATATGATGATTGATACATGGATTAATATGTGCAAAACATGGGTTAATATCATGTTTGAAACAGGAATTATTTTAATGTTTATATAGCCTGAGAATATACATTCATACAGGATACATTATGTATATAGTCAAGGAATAACTGACTCCAAAGATGAACTATTATTCTAAACTCTGTCATCTGACCACTGAACTTATCTAAGATAAGATTAAATATACTTTGTTGTCCCGGATGGAAATTTGTCTTAGACAATTAAAGTTGCTGCTTCACACAACAACAAACAACAATGAATACACACTATACACATAGTACAAATCACATAAACACACACACACACGTCAGAGTTGTTAGTCATTCATTTATTTGTGTTGTTGGAATGAATAAAAGAAGGAGAGGAGAGATGGGACTGTACCTCTTTGATCCGCCCACTGGTGAAGGAGGGAGACAGGACACTGCGGATCCGTCTCCATGCATCATCCTCAGCGATAAACACGGCGTCATACAGAGGCCCGTTGAGATAGAAATTCTAGAAAAATAACAATGATTATATACTGCAAAATTAACCGAATATTAATAATGCTATAATAACAATGATATTATCTATTTAATGAGCCCTTATGTTTTTTTCCCCATACAACAACTTCAATTTAGCGTATTACCCTCCTGTTAGTGAAAAGGGAGTAGCATTCCTTGATGAGGATGGTTTTGATCATGGCTGTGTCCATGATACACAGGACGGGCTGACGGCCATCATAGATCCTACAGACCAGCAAAAACAAAGATAGTTAGATATACACTCACCCAACACTTTATTAGGAACACTATACTAATACTAGGTAGAGCCTCCCTTTGCTTTCAAAACAGCCTCAATTCTTCGTGACATTGATTCCTTTGAGATTCTGGTCAATGATGACATGATTGCATCACGCAATTCCTGCACATTTTTCAGGTGCACTTTCAAGATGTGAATCTCCCGTTGTGCCACATCCCAAAGATGTTCTATTGGATTCAGATCCGGTGACAAGGAAGGCCACTGAAGAACACTGAACTCATTGTCATGTTCATGAAACCAGTTTAAGACGACTTTTGCTTTGTGACATGGTGCATTATCATGCTGGAAGTAGCCATTAGAAGGTGGGTAAATTGTGGCCATGAAGGGATGCACATGGTCAGCAACAATACTTAAATAGGCTGTGGCATTCAAGCAAATATACCGTAGATAGAGACAGACAGACCCATCACAGATCCTGCACTCTTTGAAAAAGTGCTACCTAGAACTAAAAAGGGTTCTTCTTCCACTGTCCCTTTGAAGAAACCTTTTGGGTTCCATGTAAAACCCTTTCCACAGAAGGTTATACAGTACCGTGCGTAAGTAATGGGACAGTGAAGCATTTTTTCTTCTGTTTGGATTTGAAATAAAAACGTAGAGATTTTAATTTTTTATATAATGTACATATTGGTTTATCATTCAGAAATTCCAACACTTTTATGCATAATCCCCCTATTTCAGGCTACACAAAAGTGATAGGACAATTGGCTTGACAAGTGTGTTCGTCAGGTGTGTTCCGTCACATAATTTGTGCAGTCTGCTATTGGTGTCTTGTCAACATGAGGACCAAAGAGATGTTATTGAAAGTCAGGGAAGCCATTATGATGCTGAAATATCAGAAAAAAAATAAACATAGCCAAAACCTTAAACCTACCAAAATCAACAGTTTGGAACTTCATTTAACTTCATTAAAAGGAAAGAAAGCACTGGTGAGCTCAGAAATCGCAAATTACCTAGTAGGCCAAGGAAGACTTCCAGTGGATAACCAAAGAATGCTCACCATAATTGAGAATCATTTATTTACATCTTGTCAGTCCAAGTACAAGTAAATGGCTCCAAACTCATTGGACAGCATTTCATCATACAGCAGGACAATGACCCAAAACATACTGCCATAGGAACTAGGGAATTTTTCAGGGCCAAAAAGTGGAAAGTTGTTGACTGGCCAAGTCAGTCTCCAGATTTAAATCCTATAGAACATGCATTTCATTTGCTCAAGAGGAGACTTAGGGCAAAACATCCTAAAAAAACAACAACAGTCGCTGCAACATAGCATTACCAGAGAAGATACCCAGCGTCTGGTTGGGTCAATGGGTCACAGACTTTTGCACTTTTGCATACAAAGGATTGGGGACCAAATACTAAACATGAGTGCTTAATTTAGACATTTGATAATGCAAAAGAAGGAAAAATGCTTGGGCACCAAAATGGCTAGAGCCAGCCCTGATTAACAGAACCTTTATCGAGCGCACAACATCACATTAATGCCCATAGGAAGAATGAGAATAGAGTATCAACAAAATAACCAATTTAACACAATTTAAAACAACATACGTCTGTAAGTTTTAACCATACGTTAACGTGCGTCAAGGACAACGCGGGAGAATGATGCCCGTGATGGGCCTAACCCAAAACTCAAAGAATATCTCGCTGTCCCTCTCCTTAAATATCATTCCCAACAAAGGACAAGGTGTTAGATACATTACAATAGCAAAGGAATTGACAAATGGTGAAAGCTGAAAAATCTGAAACATAGTCAAAACCTTAGACTTGCCAAAATCAAGCACTGATGAGCTCAGCAATCGCAAATGGCTGAGGATTCACTGCAAGATGCAAACCACTAGTTATTCTTAAAAAGGATAGTCGGGTTACAGTTTGCTAAGAAGTACCTAAAAAGCCTGCAGAGGTGTGGAAAAAAGTCTTGTGGACAGATAAGATGAATATTATCAGAGTGATTGCAAGAGGAAAGTTTGGAGAAAAAAGGATCTGCCCAAGGTTTACAGCATACCATCTCATCTGTGAAACATGGTGGAGGGGATGCTATGGTTTGGGCATGTATAGCTGCCACTAGAACTTGCTAACTTATCATAATTGATGATGTTACTGCTGACAGTAGCAGCAGAATGTATTCTGAAGTGTACAGAAATATCTTGTCTGGTCGAGTAAAAGCAATGCTTCCAAATTCATTGGATGGCGCTTCATCATACAGTAAGACAATGACCCAAAACATACTGCCATTGGAGCTCGGGAGATTTTCAGGGCGAAAAAGTGGAAAGTCCTTGACTGGCCATGTCAATGTTTGGATTTAAATCCTACTGAACATGCATTTCATTTTCTGATGGTAAGATTTTGGGCAAAAAGACCTGGCAAAAAGATGGCTGGCCTGGCAGAATATCACCAGAGAAGATACCCAGCACCTGGTGGGGTCAATGGGTCCCAGACGGTTATTGCATACAAAGTATTGTCAACCAAATACTAAACATGAGTGCATCATTTCGACCATGTATACCAATACTAGACAAAAGAAAAGAAAAGAATCTAGCAAAAGCAAACTATGTTCTGACAGGGTTTGACTCATCTAATACGACATCAGATCTGGATAGGTTCCTTGATTTCCTCTGAAAGGTGACATAGGCATGAAAACATGTACACAACATCAAGAAGAAACCATTGATTAAAGCCAAATCAATTGACAGAGGCATGGCAGAAAATGTGTGTTGTCTCTTTAAAAGAAATGTTAAAAATCTCTTTGTTTTCCCTGAATGAAACAAAGCACAGGTGTTTAAAAGGCCAGCCCCACCCCTGATTACAATGATCCACACATGGAGACAGCCAAAGCAACATAGATCAATAAGACATCGCACATGTCACACCAGAATGTGTGTTGGCAAGAGTGTGCCCTTATAGCCAGGATCCACTCAACCACCTCTCTGGTCACATCTCCCTGATGTTGGTTATGAAGAACTTTATGAATGTATTTAAATGTATTTAATATTAATTATTGCCTTGGTTTATACTCGCTTCGGAATTGTAGGACTTTTGTACGAGCAAACTGCTGAATATCTTCTCATAGATACACTGTGCTTAGCATGTACTGCTGAAGATTATGTTAATATTATGTTAAGATTTAAGTAGTCTCGTTCCCAGACACTTCCGCCCAAATGCCCGAAAGGTCTGTTGGACCAATGCGTTAAACTTCATTGGCTTTCATTAAGCCAAGAGCAAGAGCGTCAAAAACAGGGACGGGGCATAGCCATTGGCTTTACCTCGGATCAATCATCTTCCACAGCACATTCCACACATTTCTGATAAGAAGCTACACCTTGCAGCCGTGTGATTAGCTGAAATCAAATAATAACAAGTACTTTAATCAGTAATCACCCTACGGCCAGGTTTGAGTCGTCGTTATTCCAGACTTATATGCGCTGTGAGCGATAGCCTGAGGACGAGGTTAACATTTAGGTAACCTGCGAATAACCTCATGCACGAGAAAATAAAATAAGCTTAATTGCTACATGGCCTGTTAATTTCCATGCTCATCTTTGATGTCAAGAACCTATGTGGTACTTTTTAGGGGGGGGGGGGGGGGGTTATCAGAGAGAGACCCTACCACTCCAAAAAGGTGGCTTATTTGGCTAATTTCAAGTGCCCTAATTGCCAATTAAAAATGGGTAGCCTTTTAAAAGGGGCAATCCTTCATATATCCCACAATTCAACACCAATCTGTTCTCTGGAAAAATGAATAAAACATGAAAATATTGGGTTTATGCCCTAACCATTTTTTGTAAATTTGGGGCTAGACACTTCACCCATTTTCACCACATTTACATTTAAATTTTTGACATTTAGCAGATGGGCCATTGGTAGTCACAATGCTTTTTAAAAATGCTTTACATTAGAGGTACTGTACAGGTGGGTAGTGGAAGGTGAAGAGGTATTTAGGAGGGACAGTCAAGATGTAGCCTGAAGAGATGGGTCTTCTATCTACGGCGGAAGATAGGTAGTGACTCTGCAGTCCTGACCGCACTGGGAAGCTCGTTCCACCACCGGGGTGCCAAGACAGTGAAAAGCCGTGACCAACTAGCGCAACCACTCCATCCTCTTAGAGGCGGCCAGCCGAGGTGGAAGAACGGAGTGGTCAGGCTGGGGTTTGACATACAGTATGTATTCACCATCAAATGTTGTTCACTTTCCCAAACCCCTGCCTGTGTAAGTAATGGGACAACAAAACATTTTTTGTTCTTTCGGCTCTATACTCCAAACGTTTAGATTTGAAATTAAACAATTATTACAAGTAGAGATTCTCAGCTTTTATTTGACGGTATTTGTGTACACATTGGTTTCACCATTCAAAAATTACCCCACTTTTTATGCATAGTCCCCCTATTTCAGTGTACCCAAAAGTAATGGGACAGACTTATCAAATGTCCATATGAAGCAGTCATGTTTAGTATTTAGTGGACAATCCACTAGTATTTAGTGGACAATAACTGCCTGAAGTCTGCAACCCACTAACCCTACCAGACGCTGGGCATCTTCTTTGGTGATGCTCTGCTAGGCCTGTACTGCAGCCATCTTCAGTTGTTGTTTGTTTTGAGGTCTTTTTGCCTAAATTCTTATCATTAGGGAAATGTAATGCATGTTCAATTGAATTTTAATCTGAAGATTGACTTGGCCAATCAAGATCTTTCCACTAGTTGCTATGGCAGTGTTTTGGCTATGGCATTGTTTTATTGTATGGTGTGGCACCATCCAATGCATTTGGACGCATTTGCTTGCACTCAAGCAGACAAGATGTTTCTGTGCACTTCAGAATACATTCTGCTGCTGCCGTCAGCAGGTACAATCATCAATTAAGACAAGTTAACAAGTTCTAATGGCAACTATACATGCCCAAACCTAACACCCCCTGCACCATGTTTCACAGATGAGGTGGTATGCTGTAAATCTTGGGCAGATCCTTTTTTCTCCAAACTTTCATTTTTACGAGACCTCTGCAGGCTTTTTAGGTACTTTTTTTTAGCAAACTGTGACCATCATTTTTGATGATAACTAGTGGTTTTTGATGATAACCGTGTCTTCCTCTTAGTTATAAACAAACCAGAATTAAATGCATAGGTCTATGGATGGATGTTCTCATTGGAACAGCTGGAAGACTTTCTATGCATCCCCGAAAAAACACATGTATGCAAACACACACACACACACACACACACACACACACACACACACAAACACACAGACACAGGCATGTTTAAGATATGCGTAGCCCATGTTTATTAGTTGACTTAGTTGTGATAGACAGTGTAGTTGTAGATAGTGTAGTTGACTAGTTTAGATACAGCGCACGAAGCAACAAGCAGGTACAATATCAGCACACCTCAGCATTACTACACCCACGTGCTACCACAGGGAACTGGTACCCGCATAGTTAGATATGGCACTGGTCTCACACTAGAGAGAACTGGCATATTCTAGATCATTATACGAGGTAACTAACTAGGAATTATGTCAAACTAGAAAGTGCTCAGTAGTCCCAGGGCTACAAACACAAGCTGGCCAACCCTCCTGCAAACAGGGTGCTAATATTTCTCAATATTAGCTTGTCAAAGCTAGCCAAGGTTCTCAGCTGTCCGGAAACAACAAGTAACTTAGTTAGCCGACCGTCCCAAGTGCTAGCTGTAGCCTACACATATGACCTAGCAAGTTATAATAATAACCTGAGGAATTATTGTTGAGCTAGGGTTCAACAATAACAAAGAATTGAGAGCTCACAGGTTAGCCTGCTAGCTCAGAGAGTTAACAGGTGCTCAGAAGGTGAAAATCGTCGTTGAATGTCGAGCTGAACCGTAGGATTCTATCAGAGACAATCTAACGCCCCGTGAGAATCATAGGCTGAGGTGTAGTCAGCTACAACAACACAACTACAGTACACTTCAGACAGTCAGAGAGTGAAGAGTGGAAAGGATGAAATGGTGCGCTTGGAGCATCTCTTTATTGGGACAGGTGATGGGCGTTGCTATCACTTGCAAGTGTGTACAAGGCGTGATTCTGTGAATCAAGATGTAAATACAGTGCTCTCGGAAAGTATTCAGACCCTTTAACTTTTTCCACATTTTGTGATGTTACAGCCTTATTCTAAAATGGATTCAACATTTTTTTTCCCTCATCAATCGACACACAATACCCCATGATGACAAAGTGAAAACAGGTTTTTAGAAATTGTTGCTAATTTATTCAAAATAAAAAACTGAAATATCACCTTTACATAAGTATTCAGACCCTTTACTCAGTTCTTTGTTGAAGCACCTTTGTCATTATTGTGTATTGTGTGTAGATTAATGATTAGATTAATAATTTCATCTATTTTTGAATAAGGCTGTAACATAACATAATGCGGAAAAAGTGAAGGGGTCTGAATACTTTGAGAATGCACTGTATGTGTCTGTTATAGTCCCATTGTGTGATTGGTGTGTGTACTGATTTCTGGCACAGGCCTTAACTGATCCAACAAGTTCACCAATCATCAATGGTTTGATATGAAGTTGATGGATTTTAATGTTACATGCTACACCAGTGCGTGTGTAAAGTGTTGACATTGCGCGGCTGCTGTAGCAGCAACGCAAAATGATTCTTGGAGTGCTTGGAAATGGTATCAATGCTTTTTGGACGCTTAAAAACATATTCAATTAGTTTCATAGTATGGTAAAGTAATAGAAACCTTGATAATAGAAATACATACAATAGTGGTACCTGTATGAAAAACAAAGTGATTGTCCTCGTTTATATTTGGAGGTAGAGGACAAACCCCAACTCTAACATATTCAGACTTGACAAGACTCTCAACATATGTAGAGAATCCATAAATTAGAAGTTCCTTGCAGAAACAGACTGGGAGGGCTATTTATTCTGCATCCACACGTGCAACTGGTCACGTTTCTGGTGTAAGAGTAAATACTGCCATCTAGGGTTTAGAGATGGTTAAAAGGAAATGGATACATTATTTTACGGATGTACTTTAGGCCTACGTTTGAGTAATTTAGCAGAAGCTCTTATCCAGAGCGACTTAAAATAAATAGCTACATTCATCTTCAGCTACATACATCACGGTCATCACAAGTAAGACTTTCTATAATAATAAATGCCACAAGCAGTCACAGTGGTAGAGAAAGGAAGTCAATTTAATTTAATGTTCAACTTAATTTATTGAACTTAAGACAACTATATAAATTGATTTGCTATGTATCCCTAAATAGCGGCCAATTGTGTTGAGGGTTCCAGGCTAACGGTGTCGGCATGTGCAGTCCCCTGTCTTATCTCTGCACCCCCACATGCTCTCAGCCAGGGCCACATCAACAAGGCTTTTGACAGAAAGGCTCGTCCCCTGGTTTGCCTGATTGTGTACCAGCTGAGCCATCAGAGAACATGAGGGTTGGGGCATATCTGCATATCTGGAGCCATCGTTCATCTGAAATTAAAAAAGTAACATCAGAGGGGAGTGCAAGGTGAGACAAGAATTGGACAAATTCAACTGAGAGTTGAAGGTCATGGACTAAATGCTATAGTAAAACTAGCAACAATCACCTTCATCTACTTAGTCTATAGGTTCTCTACCATCTCTCTAATCGTCACCATGCTCACCTTCTTCAATGTCTCCCTCTCCTGTTCTAGCTTCTCTTTTTCCAGACTCTGTTTCGCTCTTTCTTCAGCCACCATCACCAGGGCCTCTCTCCTCTTGACTGCCTCCATTTCTTTTTCCATCTGTTTCTTGGCCTTGAGAAATGTCTCCTTCTCCTTCCACATCCCAAGCATTTCTTGCTCCACCTTCTGCCCGTCTCTTTTGATTTTCATCCACTCCTTCTTTATCATTTGCAACTCTGCTCCGACCTTCTCTGTCTTTCTAAGCATCTCCTTTGAGGTCTCCTTCTCCTGCTCTTCCTTCTCTTTTTCCTTGCTCAGTTTAAGTCTTTCTTCGGCCTCCATCACCAGGGCCTCTCTCCTCTTGACTGCCACCATATTTTTCTCCATCTCTTTCTCCATCTGTTTCTTGGCCTTGAGAAATGTCTCCTTCTCCTTCCACATCCTGAGCATTTCTTGCTCCACCTTCTGTCCGTCTCTTTGGATTTTCACGCTCTCCTTCCTCATCATATTTAACTCTGCCTCTGCCTTCTCAGCCTTTCTAAGTATCTCCTTTGAGGACTCCTTCTCTTTCTCAATCTCCATCATGAGGATCTTGATCCCACTGTCCATCTCCTCCCTCTCCCTATTGAACTCATTCCTGTCCTCCTGCAGTCTTTCTGCCTTTCTGGCCAGGATCTCCTCCTCCCTCTGCCTAACTTTTTGGTCCCTTCTCTTTTGTTTCTCATATTCCTCTATCTTTTTCTCAAACTCTGCCTTCTCTGTCTTAATCCTCAATACTCATATATATTTTCACCTCCATTGTTTTTATGCACCTACAGTAGATAGAACACAAACAAAAATGATTGAAATAATCTCCACACACCCATACTATAATGCAACAGGAATGTCAGAAAGATTCCCCAAATGAGAAAGGGATAACAATCTTTGAGTTTGCCCTACTGAATCAGTCAACAAATACCAGTACACCGATTGGCAGCAAAGAAATGTTATTATCTATAATGTGCGTTCGGCTGGCGTCATAATGGGTTTGGAATGACTATCATGGTAATTCACTGCCTAACAACTCTTATCAGCGTTCGATGCAATGGTTCAAAGTGACTTGGTCCTGTCAGAGGCCTATGTTAGAGTCAGCAAAAGCTTCCAGTATGGGTTGGCTGGCTATGTTTGTTGACACGCCTTGAAATATAGCCTACAATTGTGGCCAACAGGTCAAATATCAGTGGCCATATAATGGGCACATTTTATTAACTTGAATCGGCCTGGTACAGGTAGGAGCATATAGGCTAATAAGCAGAAGACCTCGGCAAAATTAAAATAGCCCTAATTCAATTCATGCATTTAGGTCTCTCATAATAATAATAAAAAATATATTTTATTTGGAATGTGTTTTTCATTTGTAGCCGACAATTTCAAATCCTGTGCAGTTGAGTGCAATAGACACACAAACAAAAACACAAACAAAACACTAACAACAACAAGAGGACAGGACCTAAAGGAAGGCCTTTCTAAAGATGTGAGTTTTTAGGCATATAGAAATATCCAACGCTGAATTCGACTTAATGGGAATATCATCTCCTAGTGACAGATATCTCTCAGTGACATTTTTACGCGTCCCTTGTCCAAATGCTGTAAAGGTAGTCGGCCTATGCCGTCTCAAGTATTTACAAATACAAGTGTTATAAATCTATACTATATGTCAACTATACTACATCTCTGGCCTACATTAGCCTACCTCAGTCAGTAGGCTGTGTTAAGCGCCGAATCTTCCGGTTATAATCTCTTTATATCTCACTCTGGTAATACTGATTGCACAGGTTCAGGTTGCGTCTTAGCTCGTTATGCCACTAAACTAAAAGTTCAAGAACTTTGTGTATTATTGCAGAACATTCTCAATTCTGTGTACATATCAACGTCATAATGATACCAATAGCAACGCATTTTGGGTGGAATCCTAACTCCAAATCCGCGCGCGTAAATCTTGCATTCATGTCAATGGGAAATTGATTCGATTTACACGCGGATCTCGAGTTAGGATTCCACTGCAATACACATTTAAGTTTAAGTTCATTTGAATTTATAGTGCATTTTACCCACAATATACGGCTTACACAAAAGTAGCCTACAAGACAAATACAACATTTGAAAAAACATATTGCATAGAATCAAATTTGGGGATATACAGGGTTTTTTTCTTTATAAAGTACATTACAAACATAAAGTCTCATAAAGTACATTACAAATACGAAACAATTATTAGTCCTATTTTTTATTAGTAATAATAATAAGTCTTTTATATTTAATACAAAATAGATTAAATGGTGAAATTGGTGTGTATAAATATAATAAACTTGACTCATAATTCGTATAGTGCTGTTTTTGGAGTAATTACTAATTACTAGTAATTACTAGTGTGTGCGGACTGCGCTCTCTGTCCCGTCTTTCTGCTGTGGGGCAGCGGAGCACTCTGCCCCATCGTTGCGAGGGGAACAACGTGAGCGTGATTGGCGTAAGCAGGGAAAACCTCACGCAAATTATATTGGGTATGAATTCTGCCTAGCAACAGGTGGCGAAAAACTATTAAACGCTAATGTCGTTAACGTGGTCTGACATGACAGGAAATAATCACAAAGCAATTCAGTTCATCTACTGTACGTCTATCGCTAATGCTAGCTAGCTAAAGTTTTCACAATGAATCGTGTAGATTATTTGTTGACCATGCGGTTCAGTACATTGCCTTTGGAAGAGAAGTTGGAGATAAAACGTTTAGGGCCAACAGGAATGGTTTGACAAAAAGTGATGGCTAACCGCTACCACCTCGAAACATGCGCTGTTCTGTTTCCCATGTATGATTTTTGGTGGAGACTATTTGGGCATCGGCTGGATTCAAAGACATTATACATCTGTCAGAACAGAACAGACACCAGCGACTGAACGGCCTTGACATGATTTCCATTGAAAATGCATTGATCCAGGGACAGATGGATTTCAACAGTAAAGTCATCGAGAGGTTTGCTGAAGCAACGAACCGCCGCGCTACTTTCCTATTCAAGTGAGCGGGTCTGTTTGGACATGTATGACAAATGGACAATGCGCCGTTCACTGTAGACTATATTGCTTTTGTTTTGTAGTCATTTTAAACGTTATACTACCTGTGATATAAAGTGGAGGACTAAATGTTACGTATAGGCCTAATATCTAGACAGTTGATGGGCACACTTGTTACTTGTCGCTTTCAGAACCCTGGACTGGGCTCCGGCTGTATATTCATATAGTTCCGTTAATTAGCCTAGCCTACTTTCCGTGATTTAATGTGACTTTTGTAGTGTGTTATAGCCTCTGCACTGATGATATTTATTTCACATTTAAAATAATACAATTGATAAAACCTGATTAAACTTTCCTACAAGTTAACGATGTGCCGAATGCTTGTATTTTGATTAAACATTTAAGCAAGTTATTGAAGACACGTGTCTGTCTCATCTTTTTACTTTGTTGCAGTATAGGCGTTGTGTGTCTTGCTGAAGCGTATGAAGTGTATTCAGTTATGGGGTTTACTGTACATACTTTTTCTCTGCACTGTTCCTGCTGCAGAGGATGCGTAAACGATTTTCCCATGTTGTTTTTTGGTTGTGTTCTGTGTTTATACATTTAGGCTATTAGTTGTATCCTACTTTTCAGTTTTACAAGTCAAATCTTATGACAGATGAGATGGCACTTCAACCGATAAAATGCAGGTACATTTTGACTACTGCTGCACTACGATACCCATAGATAGAACCAATACATTGGTAACTGCACTACTTATACAGCTCATATACTGCTTATACTGTTCATACTGCATTCTATATTTATTCTGCTTATAATGTTACTGTTAATACATATATTGCTTGTACTGCACTATTTATACTGCTCATATACTGCTTATACTGCACTACTTATACTGCTCATATATTGCTTATACTGCTCTACCTGTATATATTGTTCACATTGCACTTTTCTGCTTTTTTGCACTTCTGGTTAGACGCTAACTGCATTTCGTTATCTTTGTACTTGTACTCTGCACAATGACAATAAAGTTGAATCTAATCTAACACCTATTTATTGTCATGTTTTGATGGCATGTTGTTCATTCTCATGTTATGATTTAGTTTGTGATTATACACACGTTTTTAGCGTGATGATAGAGACCCACTACCAGACAAGTACAAAACATACACAAGTCACATGCAAATCCCTGCACTGCAGACGACAGACAACAACTGTCTCTGTACAACTAGTCCTGGACCTCCACTAATAGACAGATACAAAGAGAGCAGCATACAGTAGCAGCAGAGCCCAGAGGCGAGGCGAGGCAAGGCAAGGCAAGGCAAGTTTATTTATATAGCACATTTCATACACAGAGGCAATTCAAAGTGCTTTACGTAAAATAGATAAAAAGGAAAGAGCATGAAAACAAAATTAGAATAAAAACGCATAAAAGACAGAAAAAAAGAAAAAAAGTCACAGTGCATTTTAGGGTCACAGTGCAATTATTAGCGCCAATTTAGTTTCAATTTAAGGCAAAAGCGAAGCCCTTTTTTTTTTAAGCCCATTTTTGAAAGTAGCCAGTGTTGGGGCTGATCCTAGATCTATGTGTAACATAATAACTGAGAGACCTGCAGCAGGGCAGGTCCTCATCACTGGCTGTCTGCTTTGAGCTGGTTGTCGTTGGACTCCTGGCAGCGGAACAGGTCCATCTCAATGGGTATCTGGTGAGAGTTGACACACAGTTAAAGTATGAAGGAACGAGTAAAACAGATGTCAGCGTTACACTATGAATGTTACCTAATACAGTGTCACTGTTACGTTCGGGTAGCATTGCACTATAAATTCAAATAAACTCAAACTCCTGGACAACCTCTCTTGGGTCGACATACATTAAAATGGCCCTATGAAGTCTCGAGGGAGTTTTGCAGAAATACAAATAGCTTTTTTTTTTAAATCTCACACTTCCATCATTTAGTAGGTAGCCTATACTGAGGATGATTGGCGCCTAGTACTGAAAAATGCAATCTGGGAAATTAAATGGGGAGTACATACTCATGCAGTACGCAAGTACAGAATTGTAGTATGGGGGTTCAAACCCGGGTCTCCCATGTGGAAGACACAAACGCTACTATTAAGCCAAGAGGACATCCTCAAGGTCTGAGGGCGACACTTCAGTTTACATGTCTCAGGCAGGGCTACCTCATCACGCGAGTGTGATTCCAAAATCACCTCTGCTACATATAGAAACGCAACAAAGTCATAGGTACAAAATTATATTTACAATCATTGTATCATTATTTTGTCTCACATCTGTCTCTTTGCAGACGGTGAAGTTGAACCTCTGTAGAATCTCCACCATCGCCAGTTTCATCAATACCAGAGCGAATCGCACGGATACAGTTCCGTGGGCCCAACCCGAACAGCATGTAGGTGTATGGGTCGATGCTCTCCTTGTTCTCCTTACTGAACCTACACTCGGAGAGTTCAGAGGAGGAGGGGTTAAAGAACATATCAATTAAATCACAGTAATATGATGGTTATACATGGTTGAAGAAACCTGTTTGTGTTTGGTCGTCGCATTTAGGTTTGTTTTATGGTTGTTTGTGGAACACTGCTCTTATCGTTGCTGTTGTGATTGATATTGTGGTTGTGGTTAAGATGTGGCCCATTACCTCTCTGGTTTGAACTCCTCTGGGTCTTCCCACACATCGGGGTCACGGTGCAAGGTCCAGATGGGTATCATGACAACCATACCCTTGGGGATGGTGATGCCGCTGATCTCAACAGATTTCTTGGCGACTCTTTCAAGTCGATGGGGTACAACCTGAGAGACTCGTTGATCACGCTGTCTAGATAGTCCATCTGCATCAGAGCCTCGTACTGGATAGGAGCCTGCACAGGGATATTACACTCACATGAGCACTAGTGATTGGTCGTTCACGTAGCCGAAACCCAGAACTAACTATTTTTCGTTGCAAATCTGAAGAGCTGTTAGTTTTTTGTGTTCTTTTTTTGGGAAATGAACACAGTACAGTACTTATTCTAATCTGCATAGCCTAATTTCATGACACCCGCATACAGAACGCCATTACTTTCAATGTACGTGTGTAATAGTGTCTTGCTTTTTTGTTATACATGAATAAACAAAAAAATCGCTAAATAATGTTATCTTGATAGTTAGAAGAAAATACATTTAGATTCCACTGAACAATGTAAATGATAGATGTACACAAGGATCAATCAGAAGTCAAAATGCCACTAAACTGGGCTGCTTTTAGTGGATTGACTGCTTGGAATACTGAATGTGCTACAGTCTATTATTTCCTATCACAGTCGACAGACTACAAGAAAACTGTCAGGTGGTTCAAATGTGAATAACTTGGTATCCATTCCATTAACTGTGGCCGGGCAGCACCGAACAGCCCAGAGAACATTACCATGGTGCTTTTGAATATTAGGTCCCTATCTGGCAAAACCTTTATTGATCTTATCTCAGAGCGAAAGCTGCACTGTAATGTTTTTATCTGAAACCTGGCTAAACATGAATGCATGTCAGTCTATTAGAAGTGGGGAAAAATATATTTTCACTCTATTATTTATCTAGCCATGTCGCTGAGCAGATGAGAATTTCATGATGAATATGAATATGAATAGTACACCATCAACAGCTTCCTCCTGTGATAATGATTTAGCAACCAGCTTCAACACCAAACTAAGGGCAACTATCGACTCTGTAGCACCAGTCAAACTGAAAAAGGCTGTGGCCAAATTTAAAAGAATTTGCAGAAAGTCTGAGCGGACAAAAACTGCAGGTCCACCTTGATATTCTTCAAGAGCATCTTTCTGCTTTTAATAAGGCAATAAAAAAACGCCAAGACAGACGGGATCATTTCTCAAAATTGATAATGAATCATAACAACTCAAACAGTGCTCTTTTCAACGATTGACAGCCTTATAAATCCCGCCCACAAGACACCTGGTGATCTGCTCTCCACCTACAAATGTGAGGAATTTGCAACATACTTCTGAGATAAGAGAACCAATATTAGGTGAGGAGGATCACTCAGGCAAGACCTGAAGATGTGTTTGATGACTTGTTACCCCACCTTCCACCACATGGAACCACTATGAACTCTTTTGCAGTGGTCATACAGAAATGCTCAGCAAAGTGGGGGTCTGTTCATCTGCACCTAAAACTACCATGGTGAAACCCCTCCTGAAGAAAAGTAACTTAGACTCTTCAGTCCTTAGCGATTTTAGGCCAATCTCCAACCTTCCCTTTTTAAGCAAAAAAATAATAATTCTTGAAAAAAAGGTGTTCAAACTGTTAAATAATCTCCTTCTTCCCAACTGTACCTTTGACATGTTCCAATCTGGCTTTTGTGCCGATCATAGCACTGAGATAGCACTATGTTGTTAAGTTATTAACTAGGTTCTTAATGACCTTAGAATTAATTAATTAATGCTGATGCCAAAATGCTCTTTGTCCTTGTCCTGGTCAAACTGTCTGCACACTTAAGTTAAGTAAGTTTGCCGGAAATCTGCCATCGTGGAGAAATTCTGTCTGAAGTTGTCCAAACAACAACATCCTCCCTAATAATAATATATCCCCCCGAAATGAACTTGCAGTGTTGGACATTAGCTGTTGTGTTTCTACATGCGCACACGATTGGGAGAGGCAGCCACCAGAGAAAGGTCAGTCTACTCCCCTAGAACACCCCTGGCACTCACAACATGTTTATATGCAAACCGAATGTCAGGTAGGACACTGCATTTTAAAAAGCGTGTTTTCCGAACCAAAACAGCGTTCGTAAATGAAATATTTATTCATAAGGGATTTATTATAAGGGATCTTGTTCCCTGATCGCTACCGATTAAAGATAGTCATTACAACCGTTAGGAAGCTTTTAGAAAGCTTGAATATTACATGGACCTTTACAGAACACAGCTGTAAAGGTGCAACCTTTCCTCTCGCAGGCTGACACTGAGAGACGAATGCATGCTTGTATTACTAGCAGCCTTGATTACTGTAACACTCTCCTGTCTGGTCGACCAAAGAAAGCTATTGGCAAATGATACAGAATGCAGCAGCACGAGTCAGATGGAGAGCACATATCACACAAGTCTCTGCACTGATTACCTGTTAGTTTTATAATTTATTTTAAGATAATTGTATTAGTTTAGAAATCACTCTATGGTCATGCACACCACTGCATGTCAGACATGCTTTTAAGGTATATACCCTGTAGATCCCTCAGGTTCTCAGGTACTAGCCTTTTAACTATTCTGAAGATTCCAACAACACCTATCTACTTCCTGTTTCAAATGAATAATACTGGGCAGAAGTCTGCACAGGGATGCTACAGACACATTAGCACACTGTAAAATACTGTCACCTATCTAACCATCTGTTCCAAAGCAATAGTAATAGATACTGTAGGAGTCTGCAGTGCACAGGGGTTACACACTCATCAGTACCCTCTAAAATACTGTCACTATCATATTTCCTGTTCCACATGAATAGTACTATATAGGAGTCTGCAGAGGGGTTACCTTGTTGGGAAACACAGTGTGTATCTCCTCCTGCAGCTTGGTCATGATGTGAGGGTTGGTTGCCAGATTGTAGGCCAGGAAGGACAGAGAGCTACTGGTGGTCTCATAGCCAGCAAAGATGAACATCATTGCCTGGGACAAGATCTCATGGTCACTCAATCCTATGATGATGGGAGAAATGGGGTGGTAGGTGTGAGAAAGGGACGAAGTAGAGTATTTCCACGGTGTGTTTGTAGGTATAGGTGTTTGAGGCAGGTACTGTATGTGTGTGTGTGTGTGTGTGTGTGTGTGTGTGTGTGTGTGTTTAAGGCAGGCACCTTTACTCTGCTCCTCTCCCTTTGAGTTGCTGTCTTTCTGCGAGTCTATCATCAGCTGCAGGAAATCTACCCGACTCTGGAAGCAGGCTTACGTCAGATCAAAATCACATGAGAACTACCAGATGCTACCAAATCTCTACAATTGTATTACACAATACTGGCTGAAGATCGTATATTTGATCAGTTATATTTACATACCTTCCTGGTGCTAGCCACGCGATTGGACTTGATCTTCTGAAAGACAGCGTAGAAGAAATCTGTGACCGAGGCAGGGAATAGGGATACCTCCATGTTTGCCATAACAGGACCCATGAAGGGGAAGAATGCTGGACGGACAGGAAATGCCACGGTTACAAACAGGAACAGGAAATACCATGATACGTGACTCCAATCCTATTCAATGCACAGCCCTGTCCAGAAACAACTCCTAGGCTCTATCCCTAGACACTTCTGTATCCAATCCACTCAGATCTCCAAGTGTCCAGCATTTAGGAACTAGAGGTTGGTTCTTGACAGGGCCCATGTGTTTGTCAAATGAGTAGAGCGCAAACCATTGGCAGTGTGTTAATATGTGCAAAACATATATTAACATCATGTTTGAAACAGGAATTATTTTAATGTTTATATAGCCTGAGAATATACATCCATACAGGATACATTATGTATATAGTCAAAGAATAAGTGACTCCAAAGATGAACTATTATTCTATACTCTGTCATCTGACCACTGAACTTATCGAAGATAAGATCAAATATACTTTATTGTCCTGGATGAAAATTTGTCTTGGATTAATTCATTAAAGTTGCTGCTTCACACAACAACAAACAACAATGAATACACACTATACACATAGTACAAATCACACACACACTCTCACACACACACACACACACACACACACACACACACACACACACACACATACACACGTCAGAGTTGTTAGTCATTCATTTATTTGTGTTGTATAAAGGAATGAATGAAAGAAGGAGAGGAGAGATGGGACTGTACCTCTTTGATCCGCCCACTGGTGAAGGAGGGAGACAGGACACTGCGGATCCGTCTCCATGCATCATCCTCAGCGATAAACACGGCGTCATACAGAGGCCCGTTGAGATAGATATTCTAGAAAAATAATAATTATTATATACTGCAAGATTAACCTAATATTAATAATGCTATAATAACAATGATATTATCTATTTAAGGAGCCCTTATGTTTTTTTCCCCATACAACAACCTCAATTTATTACCCTCCTGTTAGTGAAAAGGGAGTAGCATTCCTTGATGAGGATGGTTTTGATCATGGCTGTGTCCATGATACACAGGATGGGCTGACGGCCATCATAGATCCTACAGACCAGCAAAAACAAAGATAGTTAGATATACACTCACAGAGCACTTCATGAGGAACACTATACTAATACTGGGTAGGGCCTCCATTTGCTCTCAAAACAGCCTCAATTCTTCGTGGCATTGATTCCACAAGATGTTGGAAACATTCCTTTGAGATTCTGGTCCATGATGACGTGATTGCATCACTCAATTCCTGCAGATTTTTCAGGTTCACTTTCAAGATGTGAATCTCCTGTTCTACCACATCCCAAAGATGTTCTATTGGATTCAGATCCTGGGAAGGCCACTGAAGAACACTGAACTCATTGTCATGTTCATGAAACCAGTTTAAGACAACTTTTGCTTTGTGACATGGTGCATTATCATGCTGGAAGTAACCATTAGAAGATGGGTCAATTGTGGCCATGAAGGGATGCACATGGTCAGCAACAATACTCAAATAGGCTGTGGCATTCAAGCGAATATACCGTAGATAGAGACAGACAGACCCATCACAGATCCTGCACTCTTAGAAAAAAAGTGCTACCTAGAACCAAAAAGGGTTCTTCTTCCACTCTCCCTTTGAAGAAACCTTTTGGGTTCCATGTAGAACCCTTTTCCACAGAAGGTTATACAGTACCGTGCGAAAGTAATGTGACAGTGAAGCATTTTTTCTTCTTTTTGGAGTTGAAATAGATAGATAGATAGATAGATAGAAACTTTATTTATCCCAGGGGGAAATTCAGGTTCCAAGTAGCATACAGACATAGGGGTATCACACATAACATACACATACAACATACAACATTAGCAGCATTTTGTACAGGCGAGGTGCAGTTGTAAATGTCTTTGCAGTTAGGTGAGGTGCAAAAAGGTAAGGCAGACAGTGCAATTATAGCATTAAATACTAAAAACTAAATACTAAATACGGGCTGCATAAATATGGACTATTTTAAAGTGCATTTAGTCCAGGCTGGTGGAGGGAGGTAGGGGCTGTGTATGAGACCTAGCATAGCTAGTAAACATTGTAGACAATAATGAGGTGAAACAGTGACATGATACATGATAGTGATATGATACAGAGGGTGGAGGTTATGCAGAGAAGTCCATCTCTTTGCCCTTGATTGACCTATTGTGGAGTTGTATGGCTCTGGGGACAAATGATTTAGTCAGTCTGTCAGTTTTGCTTGTCAGTGCTCGTAGCCTCCAGCTGATCAAGCTCTTCTGCTGGATGATGGTGTGGTACAGTGGGTGACCTTCATTGTCCATGATGGTGAGCAGTTTGCTCAGAGTTCTTTTTTCCAATACTGAAGTCATGCTCTCCAGTTCAGCTCCCACAACAGAGCCAGCTTTCCTTACCAGCCTGTCCAGTCGCCCGGCATCCCTCTTCTTAGTGCTTCCTCCCCAGCACACCACTGCATAGAAGAGAGCGCTGGCGACCACAGACTGGTAAAACATCCCTAGGAGTTTGCTGCAGACATTGAAGGACCGCAGCCTCCTCAGGAAGTACAGCCGGCTCTGTCCCTTCTTATAAATCGCATCAGTGTTGGCTGACCAGTCCAGTTTATTGTCCAGGTGGACCCCCAGATACTTGTATGTGCTGACCATCTCCACATTGACTCCCTCAATGGAGACTGGTAGCAGAGCGGGCTTAGACCTACGGAAATCCACCACCATCTCCTTGGTCTTTGTAGTGTTGAGTTGTAGGTGGTTGAGTTTGCACCATTGCACAAAGTCCTCCACCAGGCTCCTGTACTCCCCCTCCTGCCCATCTCTGATACACCCCACAATTGCCGTATCGTCCGAAAACTTCTGCATGTGGCATGACTCTTTGTTGTAGCAGAAGTCAGACGTGTACAGGGTGAACAGGACAGGAGAGAGCACAGTTCCCTGTGGTGCTCCGGTGTTGCATACCACAGTGTCCAAGAGGCAGTCCTTCAGTCTGACAAACTGTGGCCGCCCTGTCAGGTAGTCAGTGATCCAGGATACCAGGTGGGCGTCCACACCCATCTGCAGGAGCTTGTCTCCCAATCTGAGGGGTTGGATGGTGTTGAAAGCACTGGAAAAATCAAAGAACATGATTCTCACAGCGCTTTTCCCTTTGTCCAGGTGAGAGTGCGTCCTGTGCAGTAGATATGTGATGGCATCGTCTACTCCAACCTTCTCCTGGTATGCAAACTGTAGTGGGTCCAGTGCATGGCTAACCTGGGGTCTGAGTGTATGTAGAAGCAGTCTCTCCATTGTTTTCATAATGTGTGAGGTGAGTGCGACAGGCCTGAAGTCATTGAGTTCTTTTGCGTGTGGCTTTTTTGGGACAGGGATAAGACATGATGTCTTCCACAGTGTTGGGGCCCTACCAAGACGTAGACTCAGGTCAAATAAGTACCTCAGCGGCTCTCCCAGTTCGGCAGCGCAGGTCTTGAGCAGTCTGGGACACACTTTGTCTGGACCCGCTGCCTTCCTGGGGTTAAGTCGCTTTAGTCCCGATCTCACCTGGTCTGCCGTGATTGTAGGGGGGAGGGACTGGGAGGGAGGGGGGGTGGGTGGTGGGGTGGCTCTTTGTCCCTGGGCGCTCCAGTAGACAGTGGCTGATGGCTGGTGATTGAGGTCGGTGACGCCTTTGATGATGGGGGGTGTTGGGAGATGGGGGGCTGTGTGAGATGGGGGAGAGGTGTAGAATGGCCGACAGAGACAGCTCCTGGAGAGGGGGTGGGGTAGGCCACCGCAGCTGGGTGGTTGAACCTGTTGTAGAACTGGTTCAGTTCATTGGCCCGGTCTCGACCTCCCTCAACACAGCTACTGCTCTTCCTCATGCCCATCATCATCTTCATCCCATCCCACACCTCTCGCACGTTGTTCTGCTGCAACTTCCTCTCTACCTTCCTTCTGTATAACTCCCTTGCCTCTTTCAGCTTGACTTTGAGTTCCCCTTGTGCGTGCTTCAGCTTAGCTAGGTCCCCCTCTTTGAACGCCCTCTTTTTCTTATTGAGGAGGGCCTTGACATCGCTGGTAATCCAAGGCTTGTTGTTTGGAAAGCAGCGCACAGTTTTTGTGGGAACAACAATGTCTTCACAGAAGTTCAGGTAGTCGGAGTAGCAGTGTGCGAGCCCATCAATGTCATCACCATATGATTGTTGGAAAATATTCCAGTCTGTTATGTCCAAGCAGTCCCTCATGGCCTCATCCGTCTCGGGGGACTTCTTCTTGAAGGTGCGTGTTCTGATTGGTTCTCTCCGAACACATGGAGTGTACAGTGGTTGTAGGGAGACCAGATTGTGATCTGATTTCCCCAGTGGTGGTAGTGATGTGGCGGTGTAGGCATCCTTAATGTTTGCATACAGAAGGTCAATTGTTCTGTTCTGTCGTGTGGGGCAGTTGACATACTGGTGAAAGGCGGGCAGTGTTGAATCCAATGTGACATGATTAAAGTCCCCTGATATGGCGATGTAAGCATCGGGGTACTGAGCTTGGAGTTTCGCGATGGTAGAGTGGATGACGTCACACGCGGTCTCAGCCATAGCTCGGGGTTGTATGTACACAGCGATGACGATGGCGTTCGTAAATTCTCGGGGCAGATAATAGGGACGTAAACTCACCGCTAGTACTTCAACATCAGGGCAGCAGATAATGTCCTTCACCGTAATATGTCCAGGGTTACACCATCTGTTATTGATGTAGAGTACGAGCCCGCCACCTTTGTTTTTGCCACTTAAACTCGGGTCTCTGTCCGCTCTCACATGCGAGAAACCAGGGAGTTCAATGTTAGCATCTGGTGTGTTGTTGTTCAGCCATGTCTCCGTGAGAATCATCACGCTGCATTCCCTGTACAGTTTAACGTTCCTCACCAAAGCTGCCAGCTCGTCCGTTTTATTGGAAAGTGAATTAACGTTACCCATCACACACGAAGGGATCGACGGTTTATACTTCCACCGCTTCGCTAGGGCCCTCTCCTTAACTTTAGCCCCAGCTCTGCAGCCTCGATAAGGCCGTCGAATCTCCTTCGGAATGCTGTTAACGTAAGTACTGTCGGTAGTTCCCTTTGATCTGAGCTCGAGTAGCAGATTCCTCGAGTAAGTCCGCGTTGTGCTGCTGCTTTCTTGCGGAAAAGTATCCGTATCCATAGGATACAACATGTCCACGCGTTGCATGTAAATAAAATATAAAAATTGCAAACGGAAAAGTAGTTAAAAGACTTAACAAAGACAAAACAACGAGAGCTACTGGATGGACAGCCTGCTCACGCCGGCGCCAGGTCGATGAGAACGTAGAGATTCTCATCTTTTATTTGATGTTATTTGTGTACATATTGGTTTATCATTCAGAAATTACAACACTTTTATGCATAATCCCGCTATTTTAGGCTACACAAAAGTGATGGGACAATTGGCTTGACAGGTGTGTTCCGTCACATAATTTGTGCAGTCTGCTATTGGTGTCTTGTCAACATGAGGACCAAAGAGATGTTATTGAAAGTCAGGGAAGCCATTATGATGCTGAAATATCAGAAAAAAATGAAACATTAAAACCTTAAACCTACCAACATCAACAGTTTGGAACTTCATTAAAAGGAAAGAAAGCACTGGTGAGCTAAGAAATCGCAAATGGCAAGGAAGACTTCCAGTGGATAACCAAAGAATGCTCACCATAATAAAAAATAAAATAAAATAAAAACTGCCCCATAGATTAGGAACACTCTCCAGGAGGTAGGCGTCAATGAGTCAGAGACTACCATCCACAGAAGACTTCACCAGCAGAACTACAGAGGCTACACTGCAAGGTACAAACCACTACTCAGCCACAAAAACAGGCTGGCCAGGTTACGGTTTGCTAAACAGTACCTAAAAGAGCCTGCAGAGTTCTGGAAAAACATGTACCGGAGAAAGTGTGGAGAAAAAAAGGAACTGCCCAATATTCACAGCATAACACATCATCTGTGAAATATGGGGGAGGGGGTGTTATGCCTTGGGCATGTATGGCTTCCACTGGAACTGGCTCACGTCTCCTTTGATGAGGATGAATTCGGAAGTGTTCAGAAACATCTTGTCAGTCCAAGTACAAGTTAATTGCTCCAAACTCATTGGACGGCATTTCACCATACAGCAGGACAATGACCCAAAACATACTGCCATAGCAACTAGGAAATTATTCAGGGCCAAAAAGTGAATCCTATAGAATCCTATAGAACATGCATTTAATTTGCTGAAGAGGAGGACAAAACATCCTAAAAAAACAAACAACAATCGCTACAATATAGGTCTGGCAGAGCATTACCAGAGAAGATACCCAGCGTCTGGTTGGGTCAATGGGTCACAGACTTTTGCACTTTTGCATACAAAGGATTGGGGACCAAATACTAAACATGAGTGCTTAATTTGGACATTTGCATAATGCAAAAGAAGAAAAAATGCTTGTCCCATTACTTATGCAGGGCACTGCAAATGGAACCCATAAGAGTTATTCAACCAAAGAATCCTTTTAGAACCCTTTTTTTCTTTATTTTTTTAATTACATTTTTGCCCTTTCAATGACATGGAGGGAAGACACAATCACTTCCGATTTGAATTCTGACGTGTCGTGGCTCCTCTTTATTCATGCAGTTTGAGACGTGCTCAGAGGCAATATAGGAGCCTCAACCAATGAGAATCCAGGATGTTGTCAAACATTGGCAACGCACAAGTTGTGTTTGGGACTGTAACAAGTCCGTGACACAGAGGCGGAGTCGAGGTACTGTTTTCTGGGAGTATCCCGTTTATTTTCATAAAATGTTAGTAATAATTCCAATGTTCGTAATAATTTCAATGTTCGTAACACAACGCCACTCGGCGACTTTCCAGTCGCCCTCCTTCTCCCTCGAACGCCGAGGCACACACATCTTAAACCATCTAGTCAACGAGGCTTCATTTGCAACAGGTGTGCAACGGAGCCTCGCCGACGTCACCCTGGCCACGGTCCTGTAGCTCCCTCTACAGGCCGAACGCTGCATGTCCCCCCACATACCCCCACCACCCGACACAGGCCGGGGACACGACGGCTGACAACCTACTCCCCCCCCCCCCTGCACGGGAGAGGAAGTCTGCCACGACCATCTGCGCCCCCGGTCTGTGCACGACCGAAAAGTTGAAGGGCTGCAACGCGAGATACCACCGGTGGAGCCACTGGAGGGGAGCATGGTCGGAGTAGAGGGTGAAAGCGCGACCCAGCAGATAGTAGTGGAGGGCGCCGACCGCCCACTTGATGGCCAGGCACTCCTTCTCCACCGTGCTGTACCGGCCCTCCCTCTCCGATAGTTTGCGGCTCAGGTACAGCACCGGCCGGTCAGCCCCCTCCACCCGCTGGGTCAGCACTGCTCCCAGGCCTCTATCCGACGCGTCCGTCTGTAGGGAGAAAGGGAGGTTAAAATCAGGCGCATACAGGACCGTTTCTCCACAAAGAGCTCCCTTAAGGGCCTCGAACGACCCCTGGCACTGGCCCGACCATTGGACCGGATCCGGGGCACCCTTCCGGGTGAGGTCCGTCAAGGGACTGGCCAGCTCTGAAAACCCCGGCACGAACTGCCGGTAATAGCCAGCCAGCCCCAGGAAGGCCCTCACCTCCTTCTTTGTCTTGGGCCTCGGAGTAGCTGCGATGGCCGCAGTCTTTTCAATCTGTGGCCGCACCTCCCCCCGACCCAAGTGGTACCCCAGATACCGGATCTCCCTCCGCCCGATCAAGCACTTCTTCGGGTTGGCCGTCAGCCCCGCCTGCCTCAGGGACCTCAGGGTCCATGAGGCGCTGAAAAGTGGCTGGGGCTCCGAACAACCCGAAAGGGAGCACCGTGAACTGGAATAGCCCGAGCGGAGTGGAGAATGCAGTTTTCTCCCGGGATACCGGCGAGAGTGGAATCTGCCAGTATCCCTTCGTGAAATCCAACGTCGTGAAATACTTGGCCGTGCCAAGCCGGTCCAAGAGCTCGTCAACCCGGGGCATCGGGTAGGCATCGAACTTGGAGACCGCATTAACCCGTCTATAATCCACACAGAACCGTATAGCCCCATCCGGCTTGTTGACAAGCACGATGGGGCTACACCAGTCACTGCGGGACTCCTCGACCACACCCAGCTCCAGCATGGCTTCCAATTCCCTGCACACAATGTCTCGTTTGTGTACCGGCAACCTATAGGGACGCGTGCGCACCGTTAAACCCGGCTGCGTTTCTATGTGGTGGTCGATAAGCGTAGTCCGACCGGGCAAGGGAGAGAACACGTCCGCGAACTTAGCTTGCAAATCTGCAACGTCCGTGGCCTGGCTAGCAGAGAGATGGTTATCAATACCGACCGGAGTGCTAACTTTTGATTTTGGGACTTCCGGACCGAACTCATCTCTCTCTGGAATTATTGTAGCCAGAGCAACAGTGACCACGTCGTTCCATTTTTTTAGGAGATTTACGTGATACACCTGCAAGCTATCCCCCCGGTCCGAGCGTACTACCTCGTAATCCACGTCCCCCATGCGATGTGTGACCACACCTGTAAATTCTCGCAGGTTAGTTCCCCTGTCGTACAGTCACTTTTGACGCTCCTGGGCTTGCAGCAAATGCTCGCGTGAGATAACCCCTAGGGCGTGGAGCTTTGTGCGCAAGTCCAGGACGTATTGAATCTCATTTTTACTGTCGCTAGACCCTTCCTCCCAATTTTCTTTAAGAAGGTCTAGGACACCCCGAGGCTTACGCCCGTAGAGTAATTCAAACGGGGAAAACCCGGTGGAAGCTTGGGGGACTTCCCGTACCGCAAACAACAGGGGATCTAGCCATTTATGCCAATTCCGACTATCTTCGTGTACGAACTTCCGGATCATTGACTTCAAGGTCCGATTGAACCGCTCACAAAGGCCATCAGTGGCTGGGTGGTAAACACTGGTTCGAATCGCCTTGATGTTCAACAAGCCATACAGTTCCTTGAGGGTGCGTGACATAAAATTAGTGCCCTGATCGGTGAGAATCTCTTTCGGGATTCCCACGTGGGAGATTACTTGAAACAATGCCTGCGCTACACTCCTGGCAGAGATATTGCGCAGCGGTATTGCCTCGGGGTATTGGGTTGCGTAATCTATCAAGACCAACACAAATCGATATCCCTGTGTACACCGATCAAATGGCCCGATAATATCCATCGCAATGCGGTCGAATGGGTTCTCGACCAATGGTAAGGGCCGCAAGGGGGCTTTACCAACTGACATTCGCGCACCACCTACGCACCTCTGCCCGAATTCCCGGCCAATAAAATCGAGCCATTATACGGTTTAGTGTCTTATCATAACCTAAATGGCCCGCCATGGGGTTGAAATGAGCCGCCTGGAAGACCATTTCCCGGCGGCTACGGGGAACCAACAACTGGGTTACTTCCTCCTGGCTATGTGAGTCACGACTTACTCGGTACAACCTGTCGCTGATAATCGCGAAATAGGGGTGGGCGCGTACTGCGTCTGGCCGTACCAAAGTACCATCAATCGCTATCACTTGGTCATAGGCCGATCGTAGGGTCTCGTCACGAGACTGCTCGAGGGGGAAGTCACCTAGCAACGGATAGTTCGGCGGGGGAATCTCGGGTTGAGACCCCCCCGCCGGCTCCGGCTCCTCGGCAGCGTCGCGAGGCGCCGCCTCAGCACAGAACACATTACCCGTCTCACACCTCCCTCTCTGTCGTGCACGCACCCCGGTAGCCCTGCTTACCGCTTGAGGAAACCCCTCCCAATCTACACCCAGAATAAGGGGATGCGTGAGGCGCGGGCTAACCGCCGCCTGTACACTATGCTTTTTCCCTTCAAAATTAATCTTGATCGTGACCACAGGATATTCGTGAATGTCCCCATGCACACACTTCACCAACACCCTCGATGCCTTTAACAATGCCCCCGGTCGAACCAGGCGCTCCTGGATCATGGACTGCATGCAGCCCGAATCCAAGAAGGCCTGGTGCATATCATGTTGTATCCTTACCGGAACACGATACGCCGCTCCCGGTATGTCGCCGATGCGGACGACCTGCCCCACCTCCCTCACTGGGCACTCCGCCTGTACATGGCCCGGCCGTCCGCATCGCCAACACACCCCCCCTGTCGCTCGGGGTGCTTCCTGTGGGGCCAGGGCTGGTTCTCGACATGCCTGCCCCTGCCATCTCGTCCTCGGGGCGGGCGCCGGTCTCTCCTCCTCCGTCACCATGGCTCCTTCCGGGCGCCGGACCGGGCGTTGGTCATCGGGGCTCCTGCAGCGGGAAGGAGAGATGGTCCTCCACCAAGGTAACGGCGGCCGCGAGATCCTGGGGCCGGTGGTACTGGACCCAGGCGGCGGTCCGGGCCGGGAGCCCCGTGGGGAATTGCTCCAACACCACCCGGTCCCCGACCTCCTCCGACGAGCTGTTCCCTGGGTCCAGCCACCGCCGCGCGCTGTCCCGCAGCTGCTGGGCGTAGGCAAAGGGCCGGCTCCCCTCCTCCATCATCAGGGCCCTGACGAGCTCCAGGAGGAGGGTACGGTCCTCAGCCCTTGCCGTCACCATCTCCCTCACCGCGGTCTGGTGCTCCTGCTGGAGGTGGGCCTGCTGCTCCAGTATAAGGGCCATCCTTCCGATAGCCGCGCTTAACGCCTCCATTCCCTTTTTTTCTCCGCCTTCGCTGTGCCCCACGTTGGGCGCCACTGTAACAAGTCTGTGACACAGAGGCGGAGTCGAGGTACTGTTTTCTGGGAGTATCCCGTTTATTTTCATAAAATGTTAGTAATAATTCCAATGTTCGTAATAATTTCAATGTTCGTAACACGCCACTCGGCGACTTTCCAGTCGCCCTCCTTCTCCCTCGAACGCCGAGGCACACACATCTTAAACCATCTAGTCAACGAGGCTTCATTTGCAACAGGTGTGCAACGGAGCCTCGCCGACGTCACCCTGGCCACGGTCCTGTAGCTCCCTCTACAGGCCGAACGCTGCATGTCCCCCCACAGGGACCATACTACAGAATACTTAAAAGCTTAAAACTTAAATCGCTCAATAACAGATTCAAATTATTAATGTGGAAGCATGAAATTGTTGCTTGGGCAGTGTACATTGCATCAAGACAGATCATTTGTCTTGGTGTACGAGACCATTTCGTCGGTTGGATCGTCTGTGTTTGTGAAAATCGCACGGTGTCCGCCTGGTTTAAGAGTGTATACTGTAGACACTGAGAGATACATATATCCATCATAGTTAACAATAACCAGGATCAGTTTAGCAGACTCAGCCCCACAGTTTCCCATATTTCTGGAAGCTCTCTGTGTCAAAATTGGTGAAACCACCCTGGGAACAAAAAACAAAACAAAGAAATAGCCAGTACATAAATGCTTGTCATAAACCTGAATTGTGGCTTAGTTTATGATGGCCCTTTTCCACTACAGACCGGCTCCCACTCCTCTCTTTTCGTTTTCGTTCAAAAGCTTTATTGCCCATTTTTCTGGGTAAAACAATTCATATTCAGCTCCCATGGCTTTCACCACAACAACACACATCATGGATGAGTCTACAATGTTGTTGTTTATGGGCTTAATCTCTACAAACCTTCTTATATCCCATCATCGTCCCGAGGAAAGGGATGGGTTTGAGACAAGGAATGCCTAGTTTTTTTAATATTCCATATGGCCAGTATCCATACCTGGTCAGAACAAATATAAATCAACAATCTGACTTGAAACAAAAGCAAAACGATCAAGTCATAGGTATCATTGAAACTGTTAGATAACTGTAATTATCAATACTATCATTTGTATGTATTATTACAACTAACTAACTAACAAATAATATTTTTTATTAAAACTTCTTACACTACGATCAGAGTGATGAGTAAGGCAAGGAGAGTCCATGTCTCGGTGGAGAAGTACGGAAGGTAACCCATCTTTACAGGTTCAATCGCTTCTTCTGAGTAACCCCGGACACGTCTGCTGAAGTGATTATTTTATCCCATCATGACACCTGTGTTTCAGATCATGAAACACAGGCGAAAGAGTATGTGAGAGGTGAAGTTGAAGCCATGGCTAGTGAATGATTGAAAGGATCCCTGCGCAGAGGGCAACACTCAGTGATGTTATTGTCGGCCTTTATCTTAACATCCTGCTAATAGTTGCTGCCTGTTTGATCCCTATCGGGTTTTAATAGTTTGCAGACCCATTGAATCAAGAAGGACTATGGGGCAAATATTTTTGGGCAAATATTTTCTTTCGAGTAATACTGAATTTTACATATTTGAACTCCTCTAAAAATGTGTTATGTTCTTTACATGTATGCACTTGTTTTATATCATTGGCTCCTAAAAACAGTATTTCAAAATACTAGTTCAAAACACATCACATATTACAGTAATGAAGCAACTGATTAACATGAATACAGTGCTCTTCATAAGTATTGGAAAGAGGAAGCATTTTCTGTTCTTTTAGCTCTACACTTGGATTTGAAATCAAACAAATATTATGGGGTCAAAGTAGAGATTCTCAACTTTAATTCAATGGGTTTTTAAAAAAACATTTGTAAACATACTCCCACTATTTCAGGGCTTCAAAAGTATCATATAATGTCCAAATAAAGTACTAATGTTTCGTATTAGGTCAACAATCTGCCTGAAGTCTGCGACCCCACCAGGCACTATCCACTATCCACTATCCACTATCCACTATCCACTATCCACTCATCTTTAGAAAATCATTGACATTTCCACATGGTATTGTGTCATAGAGTAGCTTCCCTACAGCAATATTATCTTGACATTGGGATCCTTTGTCCAAACCATATTTCAGGGTGTATGTTTGGTTGCAGGGGCCCAGGCTGTGCTCTCTGACTGCTCCAACTGTAGTAGACCCTGCAGTGAGGAAGAGGTCAACATGCTGCAGTACCGTCAGCCAATCACACACAAGAACCAACAGATCGCCAAGACCTCCATTGAACCATGCACGCACGCACACACACACACACACACACACACACACACACACACACACACACAAACACTGTCTCAACAGCCCCTTCCTTCACTCTCACTCTCTCTCTCTGTAGGTGGGTCAGGCTGCGTATTCAGCCTCTAAGGGGGGTATTGTTGGGATGACTCTACCCATCGCCCGAGACCTGGCACCCATGGACATCTGTGTGGTCACCATCGCACCCAGTCAGTAAACACACACACATACATACGCACTCTTTCACACACTCCCCCCCCACCCCCTTCCTCTCCATATCAGACAACCTCTCTCTCACTCTCCTTAGGTTCTGTTCTCCACACCTCTCCTGGCGGGTTAACCTGAGAAGGTGCGTTCATTCCTGGCCCGCCAAGTGCTCTTCCCCTCGCGCCTGGGAGACCCTGCAGAGTTTGCCCACCTGGTGACATCACTGGCTGAGAACCCCATGATCAATGGAGAGGTCATCAAACTAGATGGAGCTATCCGCATGCAGCCCTGAGAGAGAGTGAGTGTGTGTGTGTGTGTGTGTGTGTGTGTGTGTGTGTGTGTGTGTGTGTGTGTGTGTGTGTGTGTGTGTGTGTGTCTGTGTGTGATCCAAGGTATACCACTGTGACAGCTCCGATGTGTGTGTGCATGTGAGGTGTGTGTTCATGTCTGGTACTCCAAGCTCTGCTGTACTGTACGCTCCATGCAGTTTTGTTTTGTTTTGTAAACTGATCCAGTAATAAACTTCTAATGAGTCTGAGTCTCTCCTCCTCTGTGTCTGTGTAAAGTGAGGTCAGTAGGAGCTAATAGGACAAATGAAACAAGAATGAGCCCCTATGAGGCAAGTGTACCTTCATTTGTCCTATTAGAAGTGAATAGAACGCCTGGACACAGGAAATGCTAAATGCTAAAGCTCTCATAACATCACACCTGCACCAGTGTATAGCTTTATGTACATGTCATCCACAACATTTGAGTGAAGGGAAAGGGAAGCACACATTTCTTTTGGAATGGAAAGGAGTCGAGGTACAGTATCTTGGTATACACACGTTTGCTCCAGTTTTGTACCCATTGACTCTGACCCTGTTTGTGTAAGAGGCTAGGGCTGACCCATTCTGATTCAAGATGTTTGTGTAAAAAAGGTATTTATTGCATATATTGTCCACTAAAAAGCAGATGATGGTACAAGTGTAAGGGACCAAGTGCTCCAACCTCAGTCTAGCCTGAAGATCATTCCATATCTAAGGAGCACAGCAGCTAAAAAGTTCTTCTCAATTCTGTAATCACTTGAAGGACATTAAATAGTAACAAGCTGCAAGTTTGATCGCCACTAAGTCGCCATAAAAGCAATGATGTGAGGTAAAATGGGAGTTTTAAAAGAACTGCTTTATATACAGATGAAATCCAATGATAAGCCCTTCTCAACGTCAAAGAATCCCAACCCACAGACTGATACAAAAGACAATGGTGGGTACAGAAAACATGCCTACAAATGAACTGATAAATGAAGTGATAAATCGGGTCTAGTGGTTTAAGAATTGAGGCTGTCGTGTGATTTTAAATTGTGTCACCATAATCACGGACAGGGAGGAGCGTTGCCAAGACAATCTTCCTCCTATTATCAAAGGTGAAGCAAGACATTTCTTTACAAAACAAGTACAAGTCTAACTCGCAAACTCTTGATCACTTTTTCAACATGTATTTTAAAAGTGTATCATCTATCTAAATGCCCAGGTACTTATAATGGGGAACTTGTTCAGTTTGGGTTCTTTTCAGGGTACAAATATGTTGATCATTGTAATCAATATTATGGGATATAGAGAAAAACATAACAGACCTCATGCATACCTCTTCAAATTAAGGTTTACCCAGATTGTTTCTAATCTAACCCATGTGCATACATGTGCCATGTTTTTTCTTCCTCAACTTGTAAATGTAAAAAACACAAACACCACCACTTTGTCTTTTTGTGGTGTTAGGAATACAGACCTCACAGATAAAAATGTTTTGATAAAGGTCATAAACCGAAACGTCGACACAATAAATAAGCAGAGGTAACAATCGTGTGTGCAGGAGTATTCATTTTTTTACATTCCTTTTCTTCCTAAACTCATCATCACTCAACATAGTTTACAGCTATGCAACTTGTAAAATACAGCATTTCAAACATGACACACAGTTTGCCTTTGAATATGACTTTAATGAAAGAGAATTGAAACGGCAAGTGTAGTTATAGTGGTAGTATGCAGGGTAGTTATTGTGGTAGTAAGTTCGGGATAGTTGTGGATTTCCAGAATTGTCTCTGTGTTGAAATATCTGAAAGAGAAAAATTGTCTTATCATTTGTATAGATAAAATCTAAATTATTTTGAGGTGATTTGAGAAGCCAAAAGGATCATAATTAGAATGCTCTGTAAGCAGATAATGGAGGGCATACCTGTATTTTGTTTCCCTTTATGGAAAGCCCTCTCCATGCTCTCTCTGGCAAACTCCAGGTTCGCCGCCATTACTCTTTTCTTTTCAGTCTTCTCCTTCTCTCTCTCCATTTCTGTCTTCATCCTCTTCACGACATCTTCTGTAATCTTTGTCATCAACTCTTTCACTTCCCTCTCCCTCCTTTCCACCATATTATTTATCATCCCATCCATCTCTTCTCTCATGCGTTTAACGTCATCTTCTTTCTCCTTCAGGATTTTCTCCATCTCTTTCTCGACCACTTCTACTCTCTTCATTGCCTCCAACTCCTTTTTCATCCATTCAATATCCTTTTCTTTCTCCTGTTCATTCCTGTTTCTCTGTCTCTCCTCCTCTGCCCATTTCATCACCTCCATCCTCTCTTTCACTTGTTTCACCTCCATTTCTTTCTCCTCCAGGATTCTCTCCATCTCTTTCTCGGCCTCCTCTACTCTCTTCATCGCCTCCAACTCCTTTCTCATCCATTCAAAATCCTTTTCTTTCTCCTTCTCACTCCTGTCTCTCTCTCTCTCCTCCTCTGCCCATTTCATCACCTCCATCCTCTCTTTCACTTGTTTCACCTCCATTTCTTTCTCCTCAGGATTCTCTCCATCTCTTCTACTGTCTTCATACCCGCCTCCATCTCCTTTCTCATCCATTCAATATCGTTTTCTTTCTCCTTCTCAATCTTCTCCTTCTCCCTCTCCATCTCTGTCTTCATCCACTTCACGACATCTTCTGTAATCTTTCTCATCTCCTCTTCCACTTCACTCTCCCTCCTTTCCAACATATTCTTTATCACATCCATCTCTTCTCTCACATGTTTAACGTCACATTCTTTCTCCTCCAATATTCTCTCCATCTCTCTCTCCACCTCCTCTACTCTCTTCATCGCCTCCAACTCCTTTCTCATCCATTCAATATCCTTTTCTTTCTTCTTCTCATTCCTGTCTTTTTCTCTCTCCTCCTCTGCCCATTTCATCACCTCCATCCTCTCTTTCACTTGTTTCACCTCCATTTCTTTCTCCTCTAGGATTCTCTCCATCTCTCTGTCGACCTCTTCTACCCTTCTCTTCATCACCTCCATTGTTTCGGTCTCCTTCTCACTCATCTTTAATCTCTCTTCGCTCTTCTTTACCTCCTTCTCTCTCTCCTGCACCACCCTCTCTCTCTCCTCCACCTCCTTCTCTCTCCTCTTCATCTCATTTCTTGTTTTTTCCATCTCCCTCTGGAAAGTCTCCTCCATCTCCTTTGTCACTTTCTCCACCTCCTCCACCTCTTTCGCCTTTATTTCCAACTGGACAATCCTCTCCTCCAAATCCTTTTTGTTATTTTCCTGCGTCTTTTGAATGCAACTGAGTATTGCATTGCATTCATTCACTTTCTCAGTGTCTCTATCCAACACTTTCCTCTTCCTCTCCATATTATCTTTAAGATGGTTGACTATCTTCCTCTTCCTCTCCACCATTTCTCTGTCCTTGTCCACCATTTCTCTGTCCTTGTCCACCCTCTCTCTCTCCTCCATCAGCCTCTCCTTCTCTGCATCGGTGTGCTCCTTCACCTTATGCAGAAGGTTTTGGGCTCCCTCCACCTCTTCCGCTCTCACCTCTTCCTTTCTTTCTTTAGCCACTCTGGCCCTCTCTCTCGTGTGCCTGGCCCGTCTTGATGTCCTCTGTGGGAGTGGGGTGTAGGCTGCGAAAGCTGCCGGTCCTGCTGCCTCCATCATCAGGGCAGCCTGATCCTCTTTACACTCCTGTGGACATACAGTGAACACACTACAGGTGCAGTCTCGAGAATGTCTCTATGAATGTATTTGTCTTTTCTGAGTATAAAACCATTCAGTTGTCTCCAGTGATCTTTACATATTGTCTATGTTTAGCCATCCTGAATGGGGTGAGTGGGTAGTTATCAAATACAGTAGCATAGGGCTTTGAAACTTCCTGATGGAGATGACAGACACAATGACAGGGAAACGTCAAGAAATATGATTGTGTTAGATAACAGGCTTCCCTCGCAAAGAGATTGCGGTACCTCACAATGTTCTCAAGAATAGGCTGTTGCGTTCCCAATTTCCCAAAAGGGGTTCTCTAGTTTTGCCTTTAAAAAAGGCCTACATCTACCTTTTATTCAACATATCCGACACAATTTATATTGCAAATTATGTAGGCCTGTACAGTAAGTAATTGTAGGCCCTTTGCAAAGTCAACTTACGACTTACTTAAGGAAAGGTCCTGTCGATTAAGACCTATTAGTGCCAACTATGTTTGGTTATATTTTAGATAGGGCCTACCTGAAAACATCAAATTAACCATTTTGATATTGTTCTGTCAATCATCGTTCTTCGATAGTCCCTCCTCTCTTGGTTATTTGCGTTTGTCAAGCTAAAAAGAGAATCTGTCTCGTTTTAATGTTGATCTTTAAAATGGTTGATTTTGCAGCCACATTTCTCTCTGTAACAACGATTGAGCTCGTCCCGTTTCACTTTTTAGGCTGTTACGCTGCTCTTTCACTGACAAACAGCTGTTTTTGGAATTGCGCCCTCACCGAAATTACCGCGATTTGACTTGATGTTGGGATCAAACTGTCTGCCGAGTCGGATGAATTACTTCACAGCGATCTAACAACAAAGTGTAGCCAATTAAGAGTATTTCTTTGCAGTAGGTCTAGGTCCTGATTGTGGGGGAAATGTTGCTTTGAATTGTAGGCTACTTTGACTGGACGATAACATACGAATACAAACAAGTGTACAGTAACATGTTGTCACCACGGATGATAGAGCTTGATTTGATTAAATTTGATTAATTTTCAGCCCTGCTTCTTACACCTTTGCGTTTACTTGAAGGCAGTTCACGGACTTGAGGTAGGCTGAAAATATACAGGAGCTTGTAGGCCTAGTGCTTATTCGATGAAGGTAGGGTGGATCTGCGCGAAGCCCACACATCGTGTCGCTCACCGGCCCCGCAGCCCACAGATCGACCGGCCCACCAGCAGCCATGGCACAGCCCTTTACACAACATTTAGGCAGCACCCCCTCTCGAAAGATACATCCTACGTCCTTGGACATTTGGCCCAAGTATTGGGGCAATTTAATATAAAGTATTCCCGTTTATTTAAACTAAAATAGAGCAAGGCAAACTTACCTGCGGCGGGTCCCACCAGTTTTTCTCCATTGTGTTGAAATGTAATTGAATCTATTTCCACTAATGAGCGTAACACATTACAAATGACAACCAGCAAAGGCTATTTGACAACAACTGGAGGTTCAAGTGACCAAAGTGACTTTTACATAAATTTACGTCATTGCTAGCAGCGTCATCAAGACAACAGCATTATGACGCAGGAGATATTTATTTGATTACAGATATGCTCATGTTGTTTCTTGGAAAATATACGTCGTTGGGATTAATCATCATCATATTATTAATTAATAGACAAAACACAGACATAGATATAGGTATATAGATCAGTGGTAGGGGCTCGGGGTCGTTTCTGGACATGGCCCTCCATTGTAATTTACATTTACATTCATGGCATTTAGCAGACGCCTTTATCCAAAGCGACTTACAACAATACATTTGTTTAAGTAATTGAATCATCTATCCAACAGTCATCATAAGACAAAGTAATCAATGCTCACACCAGGGGCCATAGGCAGTCGGCTATTTCATTTTATTTGTATTAGCAGGAGAGAACTTGTACAAGGGGGGTAGCGGGGATGAAGAGGTCTCTGGGTGGGGTTGGGGTTAGGGTTAGTATAGGGGGGGGGATAAATGGAAAACATACTCGTGGTTCAGGTATTAACTGCCAATGAACTTAGTTGGAACAATACAAATTACAATGTAAAACAATAACAATATAATATCAACATTTCAGTATTATATCAAAATAATGATTTAGAAATATGGTACAACCTGTGAGCTGCCTGGTTGCCTTGGCAACGGTAAACTACAGCGCTGTTCATCAGCGGTTCGGGCTCTGGCTCTAACCGTCTACCTTCTCTTAACCGTTAGGAGAAAACGAAGAAAAACAAAGAAAATGTAAACTACAAAACACTCTAACATTAAATCCTACACATACATCTGTATCAGTGGAGTCAGGCAAACGTTACACCAGACTCCCTTCGACATGTTTTGTCAGGTGTCATTTGACAACAACCACTCATCGTAAACGGCAAGCTAGTGCTAACTCGTCCTCGTTTAGGATACCAAGCTAGCGCAATTACCGCTAACAGACTACAAACTTCATATGCTACTATGCATAACGGTACACTAAATAGAAAGCCTACATTAATGACAAACTGTATTAATGCTTATGCTTAAGAATAAATGGAAAACACACTAGTGAGTCGTCTGGTCCTCAGTCTTTACAGGTATTAACTGCCAACTGAAGAACGCAGCGCAAGCCACAGCTTATATACCCGCAGGTGATCTAGTGCCTTTTATACTCCAAATAGAAATGCGTGAAATTGAATGGGGGGAGTCTGTAAACATGCAAGATAAAGTGCATACATATAAAATAACACATTTACGTAAGTGGCCAATTACATATAAATATATTATGTGCCACATAAACAGTGGAAAAAGCAGTGAAGCCCTTAGCAGACATAGGGGAAAATGTACAGTATATACAAACATGTACAGGAGCAGGACGTATTGTGTCTCTGTTAACACAGTTGTGTCATGTGTAATTGTGTTAAATGATCCATAATAAGTGCTGTCCAGTTTCCTCTATATTATATATAACATGGTGAATAACTCCCCGATATTTCTTTAAGGCCAATATCAGATATGTCTGTCAAGCTCTAATTACAATGAGCTGTCCTCCCATTTCTACCTCCATCAGCCTCCTGTTGCACAGTAATGAGTGATAAAGACACCTGATGACAAGGATGAGAAATGTAAAGATCACGGTTTCATCCAAGGCCCATCTACCTTTCATTCAAATTATGCTAAGATTATTATCATTGGTGATTTTAACCTACATGTGGACAATGAGACTGACTCGACAGCCATGGATTTGATGAATCTCTTGAATTCTACGGACTTTATTCAGCGAGTTACTGGGCTCACCCATAACCACTGCCACACCCTGGACCTAGTGATTACAAAGGGTCTTACTCCTGTTGCATCCTCTATTATTTATCTAGCCATGTCGCTGAGCAGATGAGATTCATGATGATGAATATGAATAGTACACCATCAACAGCTTCCTCCTGTGATAATGATTTATTAACCAGCTTCAACACCAAACTAAGGGCAACTATCGACTCTGTAGCACCAGTCAAACAGTTTGATTGATTTCCTGGTGAAATGCATTGCGGACATATGGATGTCACAGAACTAGTCATTCGAGCAAAAACCAGGTAGGACACTCCATTTTAACCCTCGTATTGTCTTCACTTTTTGGACCCTTTGGAAGTCTTCGGGTCAAATTGACCCGGGACATTATTGGGGCTTTAAAAGCAATACAAAAATACAAATTTCCATTCAAAACTCTTTAACATATATTGTCTTTATCTCAATTCCAAACAATATAGATAACATGTATGATTAATATTTGCAATTAATCTCTGCTAGATCATATTTAACAGTGGAAGTGTAATTCGTTTTTTGTGATAAAGTTATAATTTATGTAAAAAATCTGCTATAATAAGGACTTGGGTGGAATGCTTATCTCTGAAAAGTTGAAATGAAACAATGTTTTCATTGATGTTTATTATTTTTGAGGAGATATTCTCATTTGATTTTCATCTTTATCTTATTATAATCAAAGCTGTGAAAAGCAAATACAGGTGATGAACGACAATAGAAACACAAGAACCAAACTTAGATCGATTTAGTCACTGGATATGAAATACATCTCTCAAAAATGTCTCAAAAATAATTTGAGATGATTTACAATAAATAGAAACACAAAACATGAACGAAATGTACACTGCTTTATTCACCGTCAATGAAATACAGTACACTGAAAAATACATCTTTCAAACAATTCTGAAATAATATTGGATACATACAATTTGAGAGTATGTGTCCTACAGATGTACTTTTAGCAGTTTCTGCATGTGGTTTGTGTCTTTGAGTCCTTTGAGGGTTCACACACCTCGCTGTGCTTCCTCTTGTTGCCACCAGCTGCAATCTAGAATAATGAAAATACTTTATTAGTTCAGGATTTTTTTCCCACCACATCTTCTAATAGTCAATTTCAATTTGACCCACATACATACAGAGATACTCAGAAACATACACACACACACACACACACACACACACAGATACATGCACACATAAACAACAACAACAACAGGACACTTACTTCAGGCACTGGAGGTTGTGGTTGTGTGGGTCGTGCAGGTGGGACAGCAGGAGCCTCCTCCACCCTCCTCACTATGGCTAGAGAAGCTGGGTTCCTGGGCACATGTTGTCTCCTCTGTATGTGCGGTGTCACCAGTGCGCATAAGCATCACATTTTTGCCCTTTTTGGGTATGTAGGATACCAGGGCCATGTTGGCCATAAACACAAAGTGGGAGGAATGGACTGGCTTGTTCGTTACAGTTAGAAGCTGAGGTGGGAGCTCTGTCTTATTTTTTCTGACTGTTCCACCCATTGTCAGCTTTCTTTTGAGAAGTTCCTGTCCCGGGCTGTACGATGTGAAAAAATTATCCCAAGTGATGTTGTGGCCACTGAGGCCCTGTGACATATCCAGTACCACCCGTGTCCCCTGGTGTCTCTCAGGGTCTCCTCCCTCTGGCTTCCCAGAATGTTTTGTAACAACATTGTGCAGATTCTGTGTGTGTGTGTGTGTTTGTATGTGTGTGAGTGAGTGTGTGTGTGCATGTTTCTGTGAGTCTGTGTGTCTCTGTGTATATGCGGGTCAAATTGACCCGAAGACCTTGTGAAGGACATAAATGTGTAGGGGGGGTATAGCATGTGCACTCAATGATTTTTTTTTCTTTGACATGTTCTTCACAGTAAATAAGCCAAGGCCATGGAGTTTCAGGTTGAAAAAATGTTTCCTTGTATATTTTTTCTTCAAGTAAAAATTTAAAACGGGTCAATTTGACCCGAAGACCACACAAGGGTTAAAAAGCGTGTTTTCCGAACCAAAACAGCGTTTGTAAATGACATATTTATTTCAAGGGATCTCGTTCCCTGATCGCTACCGATTAAAGATAGTCATTACAACCTTTAGGAAGCTTTTAAAAAGGTTGAATATTACATGGACCTTTACAGAACACAGCTGTAAAGGTGCAACCTTTCCTCTCCCAGGCTGACACTGAATGACAAATGCATGCTTGTATTACTAGCAGCCTTGATTACTGTAACACTCTCCTGTCTGGTTGACCAAAGAAAGCTATTGGCAAATGATACAGATTGCAGCAGCACGAGTCAGATGGAGAGCACATATCATACAAGTCTCTGCACTGATAACCTGTTCGTTTTATAATTTATTTTAAGATAATTGTATTAGTTTAGAAATCACTCTATGGTCACGCACACCACTGCATGTCAGACATGCTTTTAAGGTATATACCCTGTAGATCCCTCAGGTCCTCAGGTACTGGCCTTTTAACTATTCTGAAGATTCCAACAACACCTATCTACTTCCTGTTTCAAATGAATAATACTGGGCAGAAGTCTGCACAGGGATGCTACAGACACATTAGCACACTGCAAAATACTGTCACCTATCTAACCATCTGTTCCAAAGCAATAGTAATAGATACTGTAGGAGTCTGCAGTGCACAGGGGTTACACACTCATCAGTACCCTCTAAAATACTGTCACTATCATATTTCCTGTTCCACATGAATAGTACTATATAGGAGTCTGCAGAGGGGTTACCTTGTTGGGAAACAGTGTCTATCTCCTCCTGCAGCTTGGTCATAATGTGAGGGCTGGTTGCCAGATTGTAGGCCAGGAAGGACAGAGAGCTACTGGTGGTCTCATAGAGTGTTTCCACAGTGTAATGAAATCGATAGCTTCATTTATTAAGCACAAAATGATTGAGACTGAAAGCTATATGGAGGCAGTTGTACCGACTGTGAGGAACAGTGAGCTGAAGATGTCAAACTTGAGCATTTTCTTGATGTTGGTCACAAAGGGGTCAGAGGGGTTGTGGAGGGAGTCGATGTCGACACTGAATGAAGTGCTGACGACCACATCCATACTGTATGGTCCAAAGAACCTGGAACACAACCACAAAATCTTTGACCACCAGAACCACAACCACAAAATTAAAGGGGGAGTTCACTGAAATTACAAATTCACCTTATCTTCTCGGAGAGAAATACTCACTCTTTTAGTTCAATGGGCTCTTCGTTATCGGCCGTCTTCTTCAGATTGCTGACCAAATTACCAGAGTGCTGCTTCATGATCCCGAACATCTGAGTTGGGAAGGATACATGGAAAAATATGATGATTGATACATGGATTAATATGTGCAAAACATGGGTTAATATCATGTTTGAAACAGGAATTATTTTAATGTTTATATAGCCTGAGAATATACATTCATACAGGATACATTATGTATATAGTCAAGGAATAAGTGACTCCAAAGATGAACTATTATTCTAAACTCTGTCATCTGACCACTGAACTTATCTAAGATAAGATTAAATATACTTTGTTGTCCCGGATGGAAATTTGTCTTAGACAATTAAAGTTGCTGCTTCACACAACAACAAACAACAATGAATACACACTATACACATAGTACAAATCACATAAACACACACACACACGTCAGAGTTGTTAGTCATTCATTTATTTGTGTTGTTGGAATGAATAAAAGAAGGAGAGGAGAGATGGGACTGTACCTCTTTGATCCGCCCACTGGTGAAGGAGGGAGACAGGACACTGCGGATCCGTCTCCATGCATCATCCTCAGCGATAAACACGGCGTCATACAGAGGCCCGTTGAGATAGAAATTCTAGAAAAATAACAATGATTATATACTGCAAAATTAACCGAATATTAATAATGCTATAATAACAATGATATTATCTATTTAATGAGCCCTTATGTTTTTTTCCCCATACAACAACTTCAATTTAGCGTATTACCCTCCTGTTAGTGAAAAGGGAGTAGCATTCCTTGATGAGGATGGTTTTGATCATGGCTGTGTCCATGATACACAGGACGGGCTGACGGCCATCATAGATCCTACAGACCAGCAAAAACAAAGATAGTTAGATATACACTCACCCAACACTTTATTAGGAACACTATACTAATACTAGGTAGAGCCTCCCTTTGCTCTCAAAACAGCCTCAATTCTTCGTGACATTGATTCCTTTGAGATTCTGGTCAATGATGACATGATTGCATCACGCAATTCCTGCACATTTTTCAGGTGCACTTTCAAGATGTGAATCTCCCGTTGTGCCACATCCCAAAGATGTTCTATTGGATTCAGATCCGGTGACAAGGAAGGCCACTGAAGAACACTGAACTCATTGTCATGTTCATGAAACCAGTTTAAGACGACTTTTGCTTTGTGACATGGTGCATTATCATGCTGGAAGTAGCCATTAGAAGGTGGGTAAATTGTGGCCATGAAGGGATGCACATGGTCAGCAACAATACTTAAATAGGCTGTGGCATTCAAGCAAATATACCGTAGATAGAGACAGACAGACCCATCACAGATCCTGCACTCTTAGAACCAAAAAGGGTTCTTCTTCCACTGTCCCTTTGAAGAAACCTTTTGGGTTCCATGTAAAACCCTTTCCACAGAAGGTTATACAGTACCGTGCGTAAGTAATGGGACAGTGAAGCATTTTTTCTTCTGTTTGGATTTGAAATAAAAACGTAGAGATTTTTATTTTTTATATAATGTACATATTGGTTTATCATTCAGAAATTCCAACACTTTTATGCATAATCCCCCTATTTCAGGCTACACAAAAGTGATAGGACAATTGGCTTGACAAGTGTGTTCGTCAGGTGTGTTCCGTCACATAATTTGTGCAGTCTGCTATTGGTGTCTTGTCAACATGAGGACCAAAGAGATGTTATTGAAAGTCAGGGAAGCCATTATGATGCTGAAATATCAGAAAAAAAATAAACATAGCCAAAACCTTAAACCTACCAAAATCAACAGTTTGGAACTTCATTTAACTTCATTAAAAGGAAAGAAAGCACTGGTGAGCTCAGAAATCGCAAATTACCTAGTAGGCCAAGGAAGACTTCCAGTGGATAACCAAAGAATGCTCACCATAATTGAGAATCATTTATTTACATCTTGTCAGTCCAAGTACAAGTAAATGGCTCCAAACTCATTGGACAGCATTTCATCATACAGCAGGACAATGACCCAAAACATACTGCCATAGGAACTAGGGAATTTTTCAGGGCCAAAAAGTGGAAAGTTGTTGACTGGCCAAGTCAGTCTCCAGATTTAAATCCTATAGAACATGCATTTCATTTGCTCAAGAGGAGACTTAGGGCAAAACATCCTAAAAAAACAACAACAGTCGCTGCAACATAGCATTACCAGAGAAGATACCCAGCGTCTGGTTGGGTCAATGGGTCACAGACTTTTGCACTTTTGCATACAAAGGATTGGGGACCAAATACTAAACATGAGTGCTTAATTTAGACATTTGATAATGCAAAAGAAGGAAAAATGCTTGGGCACCAAAATGGCTAGAGCCAGCCCTGATTAACAGAACCTTTATCGAGCGCACAACATCACATTAATGCCCATAGGAAGAATGAGAATAGAGTATCAACAAAATAACCAATTTAACACAATTTAAAACAACATACGTCTGTAAGTTTTAACCATACGTTAACGTGCGTCAAGGACAACGCGGGAGAATGATGCCCGTGATGGGCCTAACCCAAAACTCAAAGAATATCTCGCTGTCCCTCTCCTTAAATATCATTCCCAACAAAGGACAAGGTGTTAGATACATTACAATAGCAAAGGAATTGACAAATGGTGAAAGCTGAAAAATCTGAAACATAGTCAAAACCTTAGACTTGCCAAAATCAAGCACTGATGAGCTCAGCAATCGCAAATGGCTGAGGATTCACTGCAAGATGCAAACCACTAGTTATTCTTAAAAAGGATAGTCGGGTTACAGTTTGCTAAGAAGTACCTAAAAAGCCTGCAGAGGTGTGGAAAAAAGTCTTGTGGACAGATAAGATGAATATTATCAGAGTGATTGCAAGAGGAAAGTTTGGAGAAAAAAGGATCTGCCCAAGGTTTACAGCATACCATCTCATCTGTGAAACATGGTGGAGGGGATGCTATGGTTTGGGCATGTATAGCTGCCACTAGAACTTGCTAACTTATCATAATTGATGATGTTACTGCTGACAGTAGCAGCAGAATGTATTCTGAAGTGTACAGAAATATCTTGTCTGGTCGAGTAAAAGCAATGCTTCCAAATTCATTGGATGGCGCTTCATCATACAGTAAGACAATGACCCAAAACATACTGCCATTGGAGCTCGGGAGATTTTCAGGGCGAAAAAGTGGAAAGTCCTTGACTGGCCATGTCAATGTTTGGATTTAAATCCTACTGAACATGCATTTCATTTTCTGATGGTAAGATTTTGGGCAAAAAGACCTGGCAAAAAGATGGCTGGCCTGGCAGAATATCACCAGAGAAGATACCCAGCACCTGGTGGGGTCAATGGGTCCCAGACGGTTATTGCATACAAAGTATTGTCAACCAAATACTAAACATGAGTGCATCATTTCGACCATGTATACCAATACTAGACAAAAGAAAAGAAAAGAATCTAGCAAAAGCAAACTATGTTCTGACAGGGTTTGACTCATCTAATACGACATCAGATCTGGATAGGTTCCTTGATTTCCTCTGAAAGGTGACATAGGCATGAAAACATGTACACAACATCAAGAAGAAACCATTGATTAAAGCCAAATCAATTGACAGAGGCATGGCAGAAAATGTGTGTTGTCTCTTTAAAAGAAATGTTAAAAATCTCTTTGTTTTCCCTGAATGAAACAAAGCACAGGTGTTTAAAAGGCCAGCCCCACCCCTGATTACAATGATCCACACATGGAGACAGCCAAAGCAACATAGATCAATAAGACATCGCACATGTCACACCAGAATGTGTGTTGGCAAGAGTGTGCCCTTATAGCCAGGATCCACTCAACCACCTCTCTGGTCACATCTCCCTGATGTTGGTTATGAAGAACTTTATGAATGTATTTAAATGTATTTAATATTAATTATTGCCTTGGTTTATACTCGCTTCGGAATTGTAGGACTTTTGTACGAGCAAACTGCTGAATATCTTCTCATAGATACACTGTGCTTAGCATGTACTGCTGAAGATTATGTTAATATTATGTTAAGATTTAAGTAGTCTCGTTCCCAGACACTTCCGCCCAAATGCCCGAAAGGTCTGTTGGACCAATGCGTTAAACTTCATTGGCTTTCATTAAGCCAAGAGCAAGAGCGTCAAAAACAGGGACGGGGCATAGCCATTGGCTTTACCTCGGATCAATCATCTTCCACAGCACATTCCACACATTTCTGATAAGAAGCTACACCTTGCAGCCGTGTGATTAGCTGAAATCAAATAATAACAAGTACTTTAATCAGTAATCACCCTACGGCCAGGTTTGAGTCGTCGTTATTCCAGACTTATATGCGCTGTGAGCGATAGCCTGAGGACGAGGTTAACATTTAGGTAACCTGCGAATAACCTCATGCACGAGAAAATAAAATAAGCTTAATTGCTACATGGCCTGTTAATTTCCATGCTCATCTTTGATGTCAAGAACCTATGTGGTACTTTTTAGGGGGGGGGGGGGGGGGGGTTATCAGAGAGAGACCCTACCACTCCAAAAAGGTGGCTTATTTGGCTAATTTCAAGTGCCCTAATTGCCAATTAAAAATGGGTAGCCTTTTAAAAGGGGCAATCCTTCATATATCCCACAATTCAACACCAATCTGTTCTCTGGAAAAATGAATAAAACATGAAAATATTGGGTTTATGCCCTAACCATTTTTTGTAAATTTGGGGCTAGACACTTCACCCATTTTCACCACATTTACATTTAAATTTTTGACATTTAGCAGATGGGCCATTGGTAGTCACAATGCTTTTTAAAAATGCTTTACATTAGAGGTACTGTACAGGTGGGTAGTGGAAGGTGAAGAGGTATTTAGGAGGGACAGTCAAGATGTAGCCTGAAGAGATGGGTCTTCTATCTACGGCGGAAGATAGGTAGTGACTCTGCAGTCCTGACCGCACTGGGAAGCTCGTTCCACCACCGGGGTGCCAAGACAGTGAAAAGCCGTGACCAACTAGCGCAACCACTCCATCCTCTTAGAGGCGGCCAGCCGAGGTGGAAGAACGGAGTGGTCAGGCTGGGGTTTGACATACAGTATGTATTCACCATCAAATGTTGTTCACTTTCCCAAACCCCTGCCTGTGTAAGTAATGGGACAACAAAACATTTTTTGTTCTTTCGGCTCTATACTCCAAACGTTTAGATTTGAAATTAAACAATTATTACAAGTAGAGATTCTCAGCTTTTATTTGACGGTATTTGTGTACACATTGGTTTCACCATTCAAAAATTACCCCACTTTTTATGCATAGTCCCCCTATTTCAGTGTACCCAAAAGTAATGGGACAGACTTATCAAATGTCCATATGAAGCAGTCATGTTTAGTATTTAGTGGACAATCCACTAGTATTTAGTGGACAATAACTGCCTGAAGTCTGCAACCCACTAACCCTACCAGACGCTGGGCATCTTCTTTGGTGATGCTCTGCTAGGCCTGTACTGCAGCCATCTTCAGTTGTTGTTTGTTTTGAGGTCTTTTTGCCTAAATTCTTATCATTAGGGAAATGTAATGCATGTTCAATTGAATTTTAATCTGAAGATTGACTTGGCCAATCAAGATCTTTCCACTAGTTGCTATGGCAGTGTTTTGGCTATGGCATTGTTTTATTGTATGGTGTGGCACCATCCAATGCATTTGGACGCATTTGCTTGCACTCAAGATGTTTCTGTGCACTTCAGAATACATTCTGCTGCTGCCGTCAGCAGGTACAATCATCAATTAAGACAAGTTAACAAGTTCTAATGGCAACTATACATGCCCAAACCTAACACCCCCTGCACCATGTTTCACAGATGAGGTGGTATGCTGTAAATCTTGGGCAGATCCTTTTTTCTCCAAACTTTCATTTTTACGAGACCTCTGCAGGCTTTTTAGGTACTTTTTTTTAGCAAACTGTGACCATCATTTTTGATGATAACTAGTGGTTTTTGATGATAACCGTGTCTTCCTCTTAGTTATAAACAAACCAGAATTAAATGCATAGGTCTATGGATGGATGTTCTCATTGGAACAGCTGGAAGACTTTCTATGCATCCCCGAAAAAACACATGTATGCAAACACACACACACACACACACACACACACACACACACACACACACACACACACACACACACACACACAAACACACAGACACAGGCATGTTTAAGATATGCGTAGCCCATGTTTATTAGTTGACTTAGTTGTGATAGACAGTGTAGTTGTAGATAGTGTAGTTGACTAGTTTAGATACAGCGCACGAAGCAACAAGCAGGTACAATATCAGCACACCTCAGCATTACTACACCCACGTGCTACCACAGGGAACTGGTACCCGCATAGTTAGATATGGCACTGGTCTCACACTAGAGAGAACTGGCATATTCTAGATCATTATACGAGGTAACTAACTAGGAATTATGTCAAACTAGAAAGTGCTCAGTAGTCCCAGGGCTACAAACACAAGCTGGCCAACCCTCCTGCAAACAGGGTGCTAATATTTCTCAATATTAGCTTGTCAAAGCTAGCCAAGGTTCTCAGCTGTCCGGAAACAACAAGTAACTTAGTTAGCCGACCGTCCCAAGTGCTAGCTGTAGCCTACACATATGACCTAGCAAGTTATAATAATAACCTGAGGAATTATTGTTGAGCTAGGGTTCAACAATAACAAAGAATTGAGAGCTCACAGGTTAGCCTGCTAGCTCAGAGAGTTAACAGGTGCTCAGAAGGTGAAAATCGTCGTTGAATGTCGAGCTGAACCGTAGGATTCTATCAGAGACAATCTAATGCCCCGTGAGAATCATAGGCTGAGGTGTAGCCAGCTACAACAACACAACTACAGTACACTTCAGACAGTCAGAGAGTGAAGAGTGGAAAGGATGAAATGGTGCGCTTGGAGCATCTCTTTATTGGGACAGGTGATGGGCGTTGCTATCACTTGCAAGTGTGTACAAGGCGTGATTCTGTGAATCAAGATGTAAATACAGTGCTCTCGGAAAGTATTCAGACCCTTTAACTTTTTCCACATTTTGTGATGTTACAGCCTTATTCTAAAATGGATTCAACATTTTTTTTTCCTCATCAATCGACACACAATACCCCATGATGACAAAGTGAAAACAGGTTTTTAGAAATTGTTGCTAATTTATTCAAAATAAAAAACTGAAATATCACCTTTACATAAGTATTCAGACCCTTTACTCAGTTCTTTGTTGAAGCACCTTTGTCATTATTGCGTATTGTGTGTAGATTAATGATTAGATTAATAATTTAATCTATTTTAAAATAAGGCTGTAACATAACATAATGCGGAAAAAGTGAAGGGGTCTGAATACTTTCAGAATGCACTGTATGTGTCTGTTATAGTCCCATTGTGTGATTGTTATGTGTACTGATTTCTGGCACAGGCCTTAACTGATCCAACAAGTTCACCAATCATCAATGGTTTGATATGAAGTTGATGGATTTTAATGTTACATGCTACACCAGTGCGTGTGTAAAGTGTTGACATTGCGCGGCTGCTGTAGCAGCAACGCAAAATGATTCTTGGAGTGCTTGGAAATGGTATCAATGCTTTTTGGACGCTTAAAAACATATTCAATTAGTTTCATAGTATGGTAAAGTAATAGAAACCTTGATAATAGAAATACATACAATAGTGGTACCTGTATGAAAAACAAAGTGATTGTCCTCGTTTATATTTGGAGGTAGAGGACAAACCCCAACTCTAACATATTCAGACTTGACAAGACTCTCAACATATGTAGAGAATCCATAAATTAGAAGATCCTTGCAGAAACAGACTGGGAGGGCTATTTATTCTGCATCCACACGTGCAACTGGTCACGTTTCTGGTGTAAGAGTAAATACTGCCATCTAGGGTTTAGAGATGGTTAAAAGGAAATGGATACATTATTTTACGGATGTACTTTAGGCCTACGTTTGAGTAATTTAGCAGAAGCTCTTATCCAGAGCGACTTAAAATAAATAGCTACATTCATCTTCAGCTACATACATCTCTGCACCCCCACACGCTCTCAGCCAGGGCCACATCAACAAGGCTTTTGACAGAAAGGCTCGTCCCCTGGTTTGCCTGATTGTGTACCAGCTGAGCCATCAGAGAACATGAGGGTTGGGGCATATCTACATATCTGGAGCCATCGTTCATCTGAAATTAAAAAAGTAACATCAGAGGGGAGTGCTAGGTGAGACAAGAATTGGACAAATTCAACTGAGAGTTGAAGGTCATGGACTAAATGCTATAGTAAAACTAGCAACAATCACCTTCATCTACTTAGTCTATAGGTTCTCTACCATCTCTCTAATCGTCACCATGCTCACCTTCTTCAATGTCTCCCTCTCCTGTTCTAGCTTCTCTTTTTCCAGACTCTGTTTCGCTCTTTCTTCAGCCACCATCACCAGGGCCTCTCTCCTCTTGACTGCCTCCATTTCTTTTTCCATCTGTTTCTTGGCCTTGAGAAATGTCTCCTTCTCCTTCCACATCCCAAGCATTTCTTGCTCCACCTTCTGCCCGTCTCTTTTGATTTTCATCCACTCCTTCTTTATCATTTGCAACTCTGCTCCGACCTTCTCTGTCTTTCTAAGCATCTCCTTTGAGGTCTCCTTCTCCTGCTCTTCCTTCTCTTTTTCCTTGCTCAGTTTAAGTCTTTCTTCGGCCTCCATCACCAGGGCCTCTCTCCTCTTGACTGCCACCATATTTTTCTCCATCTCTTTCTCCATCTGTTTCTTGGCCTTGAGAAATGTCTCCTTCTCCTTCCACATCCTGAGCATTTCTTGCTCCACCTTCTGTCCGTCTCTTTGGATTTTCACGCTCTCCTTCCTCATCATATTTAACTCTGCCTCTGCCTTCTCAGCCTTTCTAAGTATCTCCTTTGAGGACTCCTTCTCTTTCTCAATCTCCATCATGAGGATCTTGATCCCACTGTCCATCTCCTCCCTCTCCCTATTGAACTCATTCCTGTCCTCCTGCAGTCTTTCTGCCTTTCTGGCCAGGATCTCCTCCTCCCTCTGCCTAACTTTTTGGTCCCTTCTCTTTTGTTTCTCATATTCCTCTATCTTTTTCTCAAACTCTGCCTTCTCTGTCTTAATCCTCAATACTCATATATATTTTCACCTCCATTGTTTTTATGCACCTACAGTAGATAGAACACAAACAAAAATGATTGAAATAATCTCCACACACCCATACTATAATGCAACAGGAATGTCAGAAAGATTCCCCAAATGAGAAAGGGATAACAATCTTTGAGTTTGCCCTACTGAATCAGTCAACAAATACCAGTACACCGATTGGCAGCAAAGAAATGTTATTATCTATAATGTGCGTTCGGCTGGCGTCATAATGGGTTTGGAATGACTATCATGGTAATTCACTGCCTAACAACTCTTATCAGCGTTCGATGCAATGGTTCAAAGTGACTTGGTCCTGTCAGAGGCCTATGTTAGAGTCAGCAAAAGCTTCCAGTATGGGTTGGCTGGCTATGTTTGTTGACACGCCTTGAAATATAGCCTACAATTGTGGCCAACAGGTCAAATATCAGTGGCCATATAATGGGCACATTTTATTAACTGGAATCGGCCTGGTACAGGTAGGAGCATATAGGCTAATAAGCAGAAGACCTCGGCAAAATTAAAATAGCCCTAATTCAATTCATGCATTTAGGTCTCTCATAATAATAATAAAAAATATATTTTATTTGGAATGTGTTTTTCATTTGTAGCCGACAATTTCAAATCCTGTGCAGTTGAGTGCAATAGACACACAAACAAAAACACAAACAAAACACTAACAACAACAAGAGGACAGGACCTAAAGGAAGGCCTTTCTAAAGATGTGAGTTTTTAGGCATATAGAAATATCCAACGCTGAATTCGACTTAATGGGAATATCATCTCCTAGTGACAGATATCTCTCAGTGACATTTTTACGCGTCCCTTGTCCAAATGCTGTAAAGGTAGTCGGCCTATGCCGTCTCAAGTATTTACAAATACAAGTGTTATAAATCTATACTATATGTCAACTATACTACATCTCTGGCCTACATTAGCCTACCTCAGTCAGTAGGCTGTGTTAAGCGCCGAATCTTCCGGTTATAATCTCTTTATATCTCACTCTGGTAATACTGATTGCACAGGTTCAGGTTGCGTCTTAGCTCGTTATGCCACTAAACTAAAAGTTCAAGAACTTTGTGTATTATTGCAGAACATTCTCAATTCTGTGTACATATCAACGTCATAATGATACCAATAGCAACGCATTTTGGGTGGAATCCTAACTCCAAATCCGCGTGCGTAAATCTTGCATTCATGTCAATGGGAAATTGATTCGATTTACACGCGGATCTCGAGTTAGGATTCCACTGCAATACACATTTAAGTTTAAGTTCATTTGAATTTATAGTGCATTTTACCCACAATATACGGCTTACACAAAAGTAGCCTACAAGACAAATACAACATTTGAAAAAACATATTGCATAGAATCAAATTTGGGGATATACAGGGTTTTTTTCTTTATAAAGTACATTACAAACATAAAGTCTCATAAAGTACATTACAAATACGAAACAATTATTAGTCATATTTTTTATTAGTAATAATAATAAGTATTTTATATTTAATACAAAATAGATTAAATGGTGAAATTGGTGTGTATAAATATATAAAACTTGACTCATAATCCGTATAGTGCTGTTTTTGGAGTAATTACTAATTACTAGTAATTACTAGTGTGTGCGGACTGCGCTCCCTGTCCCGTCTTTCTGCTGTGGGGCAGCGGAGCACTCTTGCCCCATCGTTGCGAGGGGAACAACGTGAGCGTGTTTGGCGTAAGCAGGGAAAACCTCACGCAAATTATATTGGGTATGAACTCTGCCTAGCAACAGGTGGCGAAAAACTATTAAACGCTAATGTCGTTAACGTGGTCTGACATGACAGGAAATAATCACAAAGCAATTCAGTTCATCTACTGTACGTCTATCGCTAATGCTAGCTAGCTAAAGTTTTCACAATGAATCGTGTAGATTATTTGTTGACCATGCGGTTTAGTACATTGCCTTTGGAAGAGAAGTTGGAGATAAAACGTTTAGGGCCAACAAAAATGGTTTGACAAAAAGAGATGGCTAACCGCTACCACCTCGAAACATGCGCTGTTCTGTTTCCCATGTATGATTTTTGGTGGAGACTATTTGGGCATCGGCTGGATTCAAAGACATTATACATCTGTCAGAACAGAACAGACACCAGCGACTGAACGGCCTTGACATGATTTCCATTGAAAATGCATTGATCCAGGGACATATGGATTTCAACAGTAAAGTCATCGAGAGGTTTGCTGAAGCAACGAACCGCCGCGCTACTTTCCTATTCAAGTGAGCGGGTCTGTTTGGACATGTATGACAAATGGACAATGCGCCGTTCACTGTAGACTATATTGCTTTTGTTTTGTAGTCATTTTAAACGTTATACTGGCTGTGATATAAAGTGGAGGACTAAATGTTACGTATAGGCCTAATATCTAGACAGTTGATGGGCACACTTGTTACTTGTCGCTTTCAGAACCCTGGACTAGGCTCCGGCTGTATATTCATATAGTTCCGTTAATTAGCCTAGCCTACTTTCCGTGATTTAATGTGACTTTTGTAGTGTGTTATAGCCTCTGCACTGATGCTATTTATTTCACATTTAAAATAATACAATTGATAAAACCTGATTAAACTTTCCTACAAGTTAACGATGTGCCGAATGCTTGTATTTTGATTAAACATGCAAGTTATTGAAGACACGTGTCTGTCTCATCTTTTTACTTTGTTGCAGTATAGGCGTTCTGTGTCGCGCTGAAGCGTATGAAGTGTATTCAGTTATGGGGTTTACTGTACATACTTTTTCTCTGCACTGTTCCTGCTGCAGAGGATGCGTAAACGATTTTCCCATGTTGTTTTTTGGTTGTGGTCTGTGTTTATACATTTAGGCTATTAGTTGTATCCTACTTTTCAGTTTTACAAGTCAAATCTTATGACAGATGAGATGGCACTTCAACCGATAAAATGCAGGTACATTTTGACTACTGCTGCACTACGATACCCATAGATAGACCCAATACATTGGTAACTGCACTACTTATACAGCTCATATACTGCTTATACTGTTCATACTGCATTCTATATTTATTCTGCTTATAATGTTACTGTTAATACATATATTGCTTATACTGCACTACTTATACTGCTCATATACTGCTTATACTGCTCATATACTGCTTATACTGCACTACTTATACTGCTCATATATTGCTTATACTGCTCATATACTGCTTATACTGCACTACTTATACTGCTCATATACTGCTTATACTGCACTACTTATACTGCTCATATATTGCTTATACTGCTCTACCTGTATATATTGTTCACATTGCACTTTTCTGCTTTTTTGCACTTCTGGTTAGACGCTAACTGCATTTCGTTATCTTTGTACTTGTACTCTGCACAATGACAATAAAGTTGAATCTAATCTAACACCTATTTATTGTCATGTTTTGATGGCATGTTGTTCATTCTCATGTTATGATTTAGTTTGTGATTATACACACGTTTTTAGCGTGATGATAGAGACCCACTACCAGACAAGTACAAAACATACACAAGTCACATGCAAATCCCTGCACTGCAGACGACAGACAACAACTGTCTCTGTACAACTAGTCCTGGACCTCCACTAATAGACAGATACAAAGAGAGCAGCATACAGTAGCAGCAGAGCCCAGAGGCGAGGCAAGGCAAGGCAAGGCAAGGCAAGTTTATTTATATAGCACATTTCATACACAGAGGCAATTCAAAGTGCTTTACGTAAAATAGATAAAAAGGAAAGAGCATGAAAGAAAAATTAGAATAAAAACGCATAAAAGACATAAAAAAAAGAATAAAAGTCACAGTGCAATTATTAGCGCCAATTTAGTTTCAATTTAAGGCAAAAGCGAAGCCCTTTTTTTTATTTTTTCCCATTTTTGAAAGTAGCCAGTGTTGGGGCTGATCCTAGATCTATGTGTAACATAATAACTGAGAGACCTGCAGCAGGGCAGATCCTCATCACTGGCTGTCTGCTTTGAGCTGGTTGTCGTTGGACTCCTGGCAGCGGAACAGGTCCATCTCAATGGGGATCTGGTGAGAGTTGACACACAGTTAAAGTATGAAGGAACGAGTAAAACAGATGTCAGCGTTACACTATGAATGTTACCTAACACAGTGTCACTGTTACGTTCGGGTAGCATTGCACTATAAATTCAAATAAACTCAAACTCCTGGACAACCTCTCTTGGGTCGACATACATTAAAATGGCCCTATGAAGTCTCGAGGGAGTTTTGCAGAAATACAAATAGCTTTTTTTTAAATCTCACACTTCCATCATTTAGTAGGTAGCCTATACTGAGGATGATTGGCGCCTAGTACTGAAAAATGCAATCTGGGAAATTAAATGGGGAGTACATACTCATGCAGTACGCAAGTACAGAATTGTAGTATGGGGGTTCAAACCCGGGTCTCCCATGTGGAAGACACAAACGCTACTATTAAGCCAAGAGGACATCCTCAAGGTCTGAGGGCGACACTTCAGTTTACATGTCTCAGGCAGGGCTACCTCATCACGCGAGTGTGATTCCAAAATCACCTCTGCTACATATAGAAACGCAACAAAGTCATAGGTACAAAATTATATTTACAATCATTGTATCATTATTTTGTCTCACCTCTGTCTCTTTGCAGACGGTGAAGTTGAACCTCTGTAGAATCTCCACCATCGCCAGTTTCATCAATACCAGAGTGAATCGCATCCCGATACAGTTCCGTGGGCCCAACCCGAACGGCATGTAGGTGTATGGGTCGATGCTCTCCTTGTTCTCCTTTCTGAACCTACACACGGTGTAGGGGTTAAAGAACATATCAATTAAATCACAGTAATATGATGGTTATACATGGTTGAAGAAACCTGTTTGTGTTTGGTCGTCGCATTTAGGTTTGTTTTATGGTTGTTTGTGGAACACTGCTCTTATCGTTGCTGTTGTGATTGATATTGTGGTTGTGGTTAAGATGTGGCCCATTACCTCTCTGGTTTGAACTCCTCTGGGTCTTCCCACACATCGGGGTCACGGTGCAAGGTCCAGATGGGTATCATGACGACCATACCCTTGGGGATGGTGATGCCGCTGATCTCAACAGATTTCTTGGCGACTCTTTCAAGTCGATGGGGTACAACCTGAGAGACTCGTTGATCACGCTGTCTAGATAGTCCATCTGCATCAGAGCCTCGTACTGGATAGGAGCCTGCACAGGGATATTACACTCACATGAGCACTAGTGATTGGTCGTTCACGTAGCCGAAACCCAGAACTAACTATTTTTCGTTGCAAATCTGAAGAGCTGTTTTTGTTTTTGTGTTCTTTTTTTGGGAAATGAACACAGTACTGTACTTATTCTAATCTGCATAGCCTAATTTCATGACACCCGCATAAAGAACGCCATTACTTTCAATGTACGTGTGTAATAGTGTCTTGCTTTTTTGTTATACATGAATAAACAAAAAAATCGCTAAATAATGTTATCTTGATAGTTAGAAGAAAATACATTTAGATTCCACTGAACAATGTAAATGATAGATGTACACAAGGATCAATCAGAAGTCAAAATGCCACTAAACTGGGCTGCTTTTAGTGGATTGACTGCTTGGAATACTGAATGTGCTACAGTCTATTATTTCCTATCACAGTCGACAGACTACAAGAAAACTGTCAGGTGGTTCAAATGTGAATAACTTGGTATCCATTCCATTAACTGTGGCCGGGCAGCACCGAACAGCCCAGAGAACATTACCATGGTGCTTTTGAATATTAGGTCCCTATCTGGCAAAACCTTTATTGATCTTATCTCAGAGCGAAAGCTGCACTGTAATGTTTTTATCTGAAACCTGGCTAAACATGAATGCATGTCAGTCTATTAGAAGTGGGGAAAAATATATTTTCACTCTATTATTTATCTAGCCATGTCGCTGAGCAGATGAGAATTTCATGATGAATATGAATATGAATAGTACACCATCAACAGCTTCCTCCTGTGATAATGATTTAGCAACCAGCTTCAACACCAAACTAAGGGCAACTATCGACTCTGTAGCACCAGTCAAACTGAAAAAGGCTGTGGCCAAATTTAAAAGAATTTGCAGAAAGTCTGAGCGGACAAAAACTGCAGGTCCACCTTGATATTCTTCGAGAGCATCTTTCTGCTTTTAATAAGGCAATAAAAAAACGCTGAGACAGACGGGATCATTTCTCAAAATTGATAATGAATCATAACAACTCAAACAGTGCTCTTTTCAACGATTGACAGCCTTATAAATCCCGCCCACAAGACACCTGGTGATCTGCTCTCCACCTACAAATGTGAGGAATTTGCAACATACTTCTGAGATAAGAGAACCAATATTAGGTGAGGAGGATCACTCAGGCAAGACCTGAAGATGTGTTTGATGACTTGTTACCCCACCTTCCACCACATGGAAGCACTATGAACTCTTTTGCAGTGGTCATACAGAAATGCTCAGCAAAGTGGGGGTCTGTTCATCTGCACCTAAAACTACCATGGTGAAACCCCTCCTGAAGAAAAGTAACTTAGACTCTTCAGTCCTTTGTGATTTTAGGCCAATCTCCAACCTTCCCTTTTTAAGCAAAAAAATAATAATTCTTGAAAAAAAGGTGTTCAAACTGTTAAATAATCTCCTTCTTCCCAACTGTACCTTTGACATGTTCCAATCTGGCTTTTGTGCCGATCATAGCACTGAGATAGCACTATGTTGTTAAGTTATTAACTAGGTTCTTAATGACCTTAGAATTAATTAATTAATGCTGATGCCAAAATGCTCTTTGTCCTTGTCCTGGTCAAACTGTCTGCACACTTAAAGACACTACTTACAGTAACACTAAGCACCAGGCAAAAAAACAAGGTGTTACCATTGACTCAGATCTTAATTTTGAAACCCATATCAAGAATGTGACTAAAACATATTTGTATCACTTAAAGAAGAGTAAGTAAGTTTGCCGGAAATCTGCCATCGTGGAGAAATTCTGTCTGAAGTTGTCCAAACAACAACATCCTCCCTAATAATAATATATCCCCCCGAAATGAACTTGCAGTGTTGGACATTAGCTGTTGTGTTTCTACATGCGCACACGATTGGGAGAGGCAGCCACCAGAGAAAGGTCAGTCTACTCCCCTAGAACACCCCTGGCACTCACAACATGTTTATATGCAAACCGAATGTCAGGTAGGACACTGCATTTTAAAAAGCGTGTTTTCCGAACCAAAACAGCGTTCGTAAATGAAATATTTATTCATAAGGGATTTATTATAAGGGATCTTGTTCCCTGATCGCTACCGATTAAAGATAGTCATTACAACCGTTAGGAAGCTTTTAGAAAGCTTGAATATTACATGGACCTTTACAGAACACAGCTGTAAAGGTGCAACCTTTCCTCTCCCAGGCTGACACTGAGAGACGAATGCATGCTTGTATTACTAGCAACCTTGATTACTGTAACACTCTCCTGTCTGGTCGACCAAAGAAAGCTCTTGGCAAATGATACAAAATGCAGCAGCACGAGTCAGATGGAGAGCACATATCACACAAGTCTCTGCACTGATTACCTGTTAGTTTTATAATTTATTTTAAGATAATTGTATTAGTTTAGAAATCACTCTATGGTCATGCACACCACTGCATGTCAGACATGCTTTTAAGGTATATACCCTGTAGATCCCTCAGGTCCTCAGGTACTGGCCTTTTAACTATTCTGAAGATTCCAACAACACCTATCTACTTCCTGTTTCAAATGAATAATACTGGGCAGAAGTCTGCACAGGGATGCTACAGACACATTAGCACACTGCAAAATACTGTCACCTATCTAACCATCTGTTCCAAAGCAATAGTAATAGATACTGTAGGAGTCTGCAGTGCACAGGGGTTACACACTCATCAGTACCCTCTAAAATACTGTCACTATCATATTTCCTGTTCCACATGAATAGTACTATATAGGAGTCTGCAGAGGGGTTACCTTGTTGGGAAACACAGTGTGTATCTCCTCCTGCAGCTTGGTCATGATGTGAGGGTTGGTTGCCAGATTGTAGGCCAGGAAGGACAGAGAGCTACTGGTGGTCTCATAGCCAGCAAAGATGAACATCATTGCCTGGGACAAGATCTCATGGTCACTCAATCCTATGATGATGGGAGAAATGGGGTGGTAGGTGTGTTTGTAGGTATAGGTGTTTGAGGCAGGTACTGTATGTGTGTGTGTTAGATGCTAGTATACAGTGTGTGTGTGTGTGTGTGTGTGTGTGTGTGTGTGTGTGTGTGTGTGTGTGTGTTTAAGGCACGCACCTTTACTCTGCTCCTCTCCCTTTGAGTTGCTGTCTTTCTGCGAGTCTATCATCAGCTGCAGGAAATCTACCCGACTCTGGAAGCAGGCTTACGTCAGATCAAAATCACATGAGAACTACCAGATGCTACCAAATCTCTACAATTGTATTACACAATACTGGCTGAAGATCGTATATTTGATCAGATATATTTACATACCTTCCTGGTGCTAGCCACGCGATTGGACTTGATCTTCTGAAAGACAGCGTAGAAGAAATCTGTGACCGAGGCAGGGAATAGGGATACCTCCTTGTTTGCCATAACAGGACCCATGAAGGGGAAGAATGCTGGATGGACAGGAAATGCCACGGTTACAAACAGGAACAGGAAATACCATGATACGTGACTCCAATCCTATTCAATGCACAGCCCTGTCCAGAAACAACTCCTAGGCTCTATCCCTAGACACTTCTGTATCCAATCCACTCAGATCTCCAAGTGTCCAGCATTTAGGAACTAGAGGTTGGTTCTGGACAGGGCCCATGTGTTTGTCAAATGAGTAGAGCGCAAACCATTGGCAGTGTGGTTTATGTCAGTCTAATCAATGAAATCAATAGCTTCATTTATTAAGCACAAAATGACTGAAAGTTACATGGGGGCAGTTGTACCGACTGTGAGGAACAGTGGGCTGAAGATGTCAAACTTGAGCATTTTCTTGATGTTGGTCACAAAGGGGTCGGAGGGGTTGTGGAGGGAGTCGATGTCGACACTGAATGAAGTACTGACGACCACATCCATACTGTATGGTCCAAAGAACCTGGAACACAACCACACAATCTCTGACTACCAGAACCACAACTACAAAATTAAACGGGGAGTTCACTGAAATTACAAATTCACCTTATCGTCTCGGAGATAAATACTCACTCCTTTAGTTCAATGGGCTCATCGTTATCAGCCGTCTTCTTCAGATTGCTGACCAAGTTACCAGAGTGCTGCTTCATGATCCTGAGCATCTGAGTTGGGAAGGATACATGGAAAAATATCATGATTGATACGTGGATTAATATGTGCAAAACATATATTAATATCATGTTTGAAACAGGAATTATTTTAATGTTTATATAGCCTGAGAATATACATCCATACAGGATACATTATGTCAAAGAATAAGTGACTCCAAAGATGAACTATTATTCTATACTCTGTCATCTGACCACTGAACTTATCGAAGATAAGATCAAATATACTTTATTGTCCCGGATGAAAATTTGTCTTGGATTAATTAATTAAAGTTGCTGCTTCACACAACAACAAACAACAATGAATACACACTATACACATAGTACAAATCACACACACACTCTCACACACACACACACACACACACACACACACACACACACACACACACACACACACACGCGCGCGCATCAGAGTTGTTAGTCATTCATTTATTTGTGTTGTATAAAGGAATGAATGAAAGAAGGAGAGGAGAGATGGGACTGTACCTCTTTGATCCGCCCACTGGTGAAGGAGGGAGACAGGACACTGCGGATCCGTCTCCATGCATCATCCTCAGCGATAAACACGGCGTCATACAGAGGCCCTTTGAGATAGATATTCTAGAAAAATAATAATAATTATATACTGCAAGATTAACCTACTATTAATAATGCTATAATAACAATGATATTATCTATTTAAGGAGTCCTTATGTTTTTTTCCCCATACAACAACTTCAATTCAGCGTATTACCCTCCTGTTAGTGAAAAGGGAGTTGCATTCCTTGATGAGGATGGTTTTGATCATGGCTGTGTCCATGATACACAGGATGGGCTGACGGCCATCATAGATCCTACACACCAGCAAAAACAAAGATAGCCTCAATTCTTCGTGGCATTGATTCCACAAGATGTTGGAAACATTCCTTTGAGATTCTGGTCCATGATGACATGATTGCATCACTCAATTCCTGCAGATTCTTCAGGTTCACTTTCAAGATGTGAATCTCCCGTTCTACCACATCCCAAAGGTGTTCTGTTGGATTCAGATCCTGGGAAGGCCACTGAAGAACACTGAACTCATTGTCATGTTCATGAAACCAGTTTAAGACAACTTTTGCTTTGTGACATGGTGCATTATCATGCTGGAAGTAGCCATTAGAAGATGGGTCAATTGTGGCCATGAAGGGATGCACATGGTCAGCAACAATACTCAAATAGGCTGTGGCATTCAAGCGAATATACCGTAGATAGAGACAGACAGACCCATCACAGATCCTGCACTCTTAGAAAAAAAGTGCTACCTAGAACCAAAAAGGGTTCTTCTTCCACTCTCCCTTTGAAGAAACCTTTTGGGTTCCATGTAGAACCCTTTTCCACAGAAGGTTATACAGTACCGTGCGAAAGTAATGGGACAGTGAAGCATTTTTTCTTCTTTTTGGAGTTGAAATGAGAACGTAGAGATTCTCATCTTTTATTTGATGTTATTTGTGTATATATTGGTTTATCATTCAGAAATTACAACATTTTTATGCATAATCCCCCTATTTCAGGCTACACTAAAGTGATGGGACAATTGGCTTGACAGGTGTGTTCGTCAGGTGTGTTCCATCACATAATTTGTGCAGTCTGCTATTGGTGTCTTGTCAACATGAGGACCAAAGAGATGTTATTGAAAGTCAGGGAAGCCATTATGATGCTGAAATATCAGAAAAAAATGAAACATAGCCAAAACCTTAAACCTACCAAAATCAACAGTTTGGAACTTCATTAAAAGGAAAGAAAGCACTGGTGAGCTAAGAAATCGCAAATGGCAAGGAAGACTTCTCGTGGATAACCAAAGAATGCTCACCATAATAAAAAAAAAAAAAAAAAAAAAACTGCCCCATAGATTAGGAACACTCTCCAGGAGGTAGGCGTCAATGAGTCAGAGACTACCATCCGCAGAAGACTTCACCAGCAGAACTACAGAGGCTACACTGCAAGGTGCAAACCACTACTTGGCCACAAAAACAGGCTGGCCAGGTTACGGTTTGCTAAAAAGTACCTAAAAGAGCCTGCAGAGTTCTGGAAAAACATGTACCAGAGTGATGGCAAGTGTAAAGTGTGGAAAAAAAAAGGAACTGCCCAATATCCACAGCATCCCACATCATCTGTGAAATATGGGGGAGGGGGTGTTATGGCTTGGGCATGTATGGCTTCCACTGTAACTGGCTCACTTGTCTCCTTTGATGAGGATGAATTCAGAAGTGTTCAGAAACATCTTGTCAGTCCAAGTACAAGTTAATTGCTCCAAACTCATTGGACGGCATTTCACCATACAGCAGGACAATGACCCAAAACATACTGCCATAGCAACTAGGAAATTATTCAGGGCCAAAAAGAGAATCCTATAGAATCCTATAGAACATGCATTTAATTTGCTGAAGAGGAGGGCAAAACATCCTAAAAAAACAAACAACAATCGCTGCAATATAGGTCTGGCAGAGCATTACCAGAGAAGATACCCAGCGTCTGGTTGGGTCAATGGGTCACAGACTTTTGCACTTTTGCATACAAAGGATTGGGGACCAAATACTGAACATGAGTGCTTAATTTGGACATTTGCATAATGCAAAAGAAGAAAAAATGCTTGGACCATTACTTACGCAGGGCACTGCAAATGGAACCCATAAGAGTTATTCAACCAAAGAATCCTTTTAGAACCCTTTTTTTCTTTATTTTTTTAATTACATTTTTGCCCTTTCAATGACATGGAGGGAAGACACAATCACTTCCGATTTGAATTCTGACATGTCGTGGCTCCTCTTTATTCATGCAGTTTGAGACGTGCTCAGAGGCAATATAGGAGCCTCAACCAATGAGAATCCAGGATGTTGTCAAACATTGGCAACGCACAAGTTGTGTTTGGGACCATACTACAGAATACTTAAAAGTTTAAAACTTAAATCGCTCAATAACAGATTCAAATTATTAATGTGGAAGCATGAAATTGTTGCTTGGGCAGTGTACTTGCATCAAGACAGATAATTTGTCTTGGTGTATGAGACCATTTCGTCGGTTGGATCGTCTGTGTTTGTGAAAATCGCACGGTGTCCGCCTGGTTTAAGAGTGTATACTGTAGACACTGAGAGATACATATATCCATCATAGTTAACAATAACCAGGATCAGTTTAGCAGACTCAGCCCCACAGTTTCCCATATTTCTGGAAGCTCTCTGTGTCAAAATTGGTGAAACCACCCTGGGAACAAAAAAATAAAAATAAAAAATAGCCAGTTCATAAATGCTTGTCATAAACCTGAACTGTGGCTTAGTCTATGATGGCCCTTTTCCACTACAGACCGGCTCTCACTCCTCTCTTTTCGTTTTCGTTCAAAAGCTTTATTGCCCATTTTTCTGGGTAAAACAATTCATATTCAGCTCCCATGGCTTTCACCACAACAACACACATCATGGATGAGTCTACAATGTTGTTGTTTATGGGCTTAATCTCTACAAACCTTCTTATATCCCATTATCGTCCCGAGGAAAGGGATGGGTTTAGGACTAGGAATGCCTAGTTTTTTGAATATTCCATATGGCCAGTATCCATACCTGGTCAGAATAAATATAAATCAACAATCTGACTTGAAACAAAAGCAAAACGATCAAGTCATAGGTATCATTGAAACTGTTAGATAACTGTAATTATCAATACTATCATTTGTATGTATTATCACAACTAACTAACTAACAAATAATATTTTTTATTAAAACTTCTTACACTCCGATCAGAGAGATGAGTAAGGCAAGGAGAGTCCATGTCTCGGTGGAGAAGTACGGAAGGTAACCCATCTTTACAGGTTCAATCGCTTCTTCTGAGTAACCCCGGACACGTCTGCTGAAGTGATTATTTTATCCCGTCATGACACCTGTGTTTCAGATCATGAAACACAGGCGAAAGAGTATGTGAGAGGTGAAGTTGAAGCCATGGCTAGTGAATGATTGAAAGGGGATCCCTGCGCAGAGGGCAAAACTCAGTGATGTTATTGTCGGCCTTTATCTTAACATCCTGCTAATAGTTGCTGCCTGTTTGATCCCTATCGGGTTTTAATAGTTTGCAGACCCATTGATTCAAGAAGGACTATGGGGCAAATATTTTTGGGCAAATATTTTCTTTCGAGTAATACTGAATTTTACATATTTGAACTCCTCTAAAAATGTGTTATGTTCTTTACATGTATGCACTTGTTTTATATCATTGGCTCCTAAAAACAGTATTTCAAAATACTAGTTCAAAACACATCACATATTACAGTAATGAAGCAACTGATTAACATGAATACAGTGCTCTTCATAAGTATTGGAAAGAGGAAGCATTTTCTGTTCTTTTAGCTCTACACTTGGATTTGAAATCAAACAATTATTATGGGGTCAAAGTAGAGATTTTTTTTATGACCCTTTAATTCAATGGGTTTTTAAAAAAACATTTGTAAACATACTCCCACTATTTCAGGGCTTCAAAAGTATCATATAATGTCCAAATAAAATACTAATGTTTCGTATTAGGTCAACAATCTGCCTGAAGTCTGCGACCTCACCAGGCACTATCCACTATCCACTATCCACTATCCACTCATCTTTAGAAAATCATTGACATTTCCACATGGTATTGTGTCATAGACGAGCCTCCCTACAGCAATATTATCTTGACATTGGGATCCTTTGTCCAAACCATATTTCAGGGTGTATGTTTGGTTGCAGGGGCCCAGGCTGTGCTCTCTGACTGCTCCAACTGAAGTAGACCCTGCAGTGAGGAAGAGGTCAACATGCTGCAGTACCGTCAGCCAATCACACACAAAAACCAACAGATCGCCAAGACCTCCATTGCACCATGCACGCACGCACACACACACACACACACACACACACACACACACACACACACACATACACACACACACACACACACACACACACACACACACACACACAAACACTGTCTCAACAGCCCCTTCCTTCACTCTCACTCTCTCTCTATGTAGGTGGGTCAGGCTGCGTATTCAGCCTCTAAGGGGGGTATTGTTGGGATGACTCTACCCATCGCCCGAGACCTGGCACCCATGGACATCCGTGTGGTCACCATCGCACCCAGTCAGTAAACACACACACATACATACGCACTCTTTCACACACTCCTCCCCCCCCCCCCTTCCTCTCCATATCAGACAACCTCTCTCTCCCTCTCCTTAGGTCTGTTCTCCACTCCTCTCCTGGCGGGTTAACCTGAGAAGGTGCGTTCATTCCTGGCCCGCCAAGTGCTCTTCCCCTCGCGCCTGGGAGACCCTGCAGAGTTTGCCCACCTGGTGACATCACTGGTCGAGAACCCCATGATCAATGGAGAGGTCAACAAACTGGATGGAGCTATCCGCATGCAGCCCTGAGAGAGAGTGAGTGTGTGTGTGTGTGTGTGTGTGTGTGTGTGTGTGTGTGTGTGTGTGTGTGTGTGTCTGTGTGTGATCCAAGGTATACCACTGTGACAGCTCCGATGTGTGTGTGCATGTGAGGTGTGTGTTCATGTCTGGTACTCCAAGCTCTGCTGTACTGTACGCTCCATGCAGTTTTGTTTTGTTTTGTAAACTGATCCAGTAATAAACTTCTAATGAGTCTGAGTCTCTCCTCCTCTGTGTCTGTGTAAAGTGAGGTCAGTAGGAGCTAATAGGACAAATGAAACAAGAATGAGCCTTATGAGGCAAGTGTACCTTCATTTGTCCTATTAGAAGTGAATAGAACGCCTGGACACAGGAAATGCTAAATGCTAAAGCTCTCATAACATCACACCTGCACCAGTGTATAGCTTTATGTACATGTCATCCACAACATTTGAGTGAAGGGAAAGGGAAGCACACATAGCACTAAATAGCGGCCAATTGTGTTGAGGTTTCCAGGCTAACGGTGTCGGCATGTGCAGTCCCCTGTCTTATCTCTGCACCCCCACACGCTCTCAGCCAGGGCCACATCAACAAGGCTTTTGACAGAAAGGCTCGTCCCCTGGTTTGCCTGATTGTGTACCAGCTGAGCCATCAGAGGAGTCGCTCTCAACGAGAACATGAGGGTTGGGGCATATCTGGAGCCATCGTTCATCTGAAATTAAAAAAGTAACATCAGAGGGGAGTGCAAGGTGAGACAAGAATTGGACAAATTCAACTGAGAGTTGAAGGTCATGGACTAAATGCTATAGTAAAACTAGCAACAATCACCTTCATCTACTTAGTCTATAGGTTCTCTACCATCTCTCTAATCGTCACCATGCTCACCTTCTTCAATGTCTCCCTCTCCTGTTCTAGCTTCTCTTTTTCCAGACTCTGTTTCGCTCTTTCTTCAGCCACCATCACCAGGGCCTCTCTCCTCTTGATGGCCTCTATCTCTTTCTCCATCTGTTTCTTATCCTTTTTAAATGTCTCCTTCTCCTTCCACATCTTGAGCATTTCTCGCTCCACATCTTGCCCGTCTCTTTTGATTTTCATCCACTCCTTCTTTATCATTTGCAACTCTGCTCCGACCTTCTCTGTCTTTCTAAGCATCTCCATTGAGGTCTACTTTTCCTGCTCTAGCTTCTCCTTTTCCTGGCTCAGTTTAAGTCTTTCTTCGGCCTCCATCACCAGGGCCTCTCTCCTCTTGACTGCCTCCATTTCTTTTTCCATCTGTTTCTTGGCCTTGAGAAATGTCTCCTTCTCCTTCCACATCCCAAGCATTTCTTGCTCCACCTTCTGCCCGTCTCTTTTGATTTTCATCCACTCCTTCTTTATCATTTGCAACTCTGCTCCGACCTTCTCTGTCTTTCTAAGCATCTCTTTTGAGGTCTCCTCCTCCTGCTCTTCCTTCTCTTTTTCCTTGCTCAGTTTAAGTCTTTCTTCGGCCTCCATCACCAGGGCCTCTCTCCTCTTGACTGCCACCATATTTTTCTCCATCTCTTTCTCCATCTGTTTCTTGGCCTTGAGAAATGTCTCCTTCTCCTTCCACATCCTGAGCATTTCTTGCTCCACCTTCTGTCCGTCTCTTTGGATTTTCACGCTCTCCTTCCTCATCATATTTAACTCTGCCTCTGCCTTCTCAGCCTTTCTAAGTATCTCCTTTGAGGACTCCTTCTCTTTCTCAATCTCCATCATGAGGATCTTGATCCCACTGTCCATCTCCTCCCTCTCCCTATTGAACTCATTCCTGTCCTCCTGCAGTCTTTCTGCCTTTCTGGCCAGGATCTCCTCCTCCCTCTGCCTAACTTTTTGGTCCCTTCTCTTTTGTTTCTCATATTCCTCTATCTTTTTCTCAAACTCTGCCTTCTCTGTCTTAATCCTCTCATGCTCCTTCCTGATATCCTCAATACTCATATATATTTTCACCTCCATTGTTTTTATGCACCTACAGTAGATAGAACACAAACAAAAATGATTGAAATAATCTCCACACACCCATACTATAATGCAACAGGAATGTCAGAAAGATTCCCCAAATGAGAAAGGGATAACAATCTTTGAGTTTGCCCTTCTGAATCAGTCAACAAATACCAGTACACCGATTGGCAGCAAAGAAATGTTATTATCTATAATGTGCGTTCGGCTGGCGTCATAATGGGTTTGGAATGACTATCATGGTAATTCACTGCCTAACAACTCTTATCAGCGTTCGATGCAATGGTTCGAAGTGACTTGGTCCTGTCAGGGGCCTATGTTAGAGTCAGCAAAAGCTTCCAGTGTGGGTTGGCTGGCTATGTTTGTTGACACGCCTTGAAATATAGCCTACAATTGTGGCCAACAGGTCAAATATCAGTGGCCATATAATGGGCACATTTTATTAACTGGAATCGGCCTGGTACAGGTAGGAGCCTATAGGCTAATAAGCAGAAGACCTCGGCAAAATTAAAATAGCCCTAATTCAATTCATGCATTTAGGTCTCTCATAATAATAATAAAAAATATATTTTATTTGGAATGTGTTTTTCATTTGTAGCCGACAATTTCAAAGCCTGTGCAGTTGAGTGCAATAGACACACAAACAAAAACACAAACAAAACACTAACAACAACAAGAGGACAGGACCTAAAGGAAGGCCTTTCTAAAGATGTGAGTTTTTAGGCATATAGAAATATCCAACGCTGAATTCGACTTAATGGGAATATCATCTCCTAGTAACAGATATCTCTCAGTGACATTTTTACGCGTCCCTTGTCCAAATGCTGTAAAGGTAGTCGGCCTATGCCGTCTCAAGTATTTACAAATACAAGTGTTATAAAACTATACTATATGTCAACTATACTACATCTCTGGCCTACATTAGCCTACCTCAGTCAGTAGGCTGTGTATAAGCGCCGAATCTTCCGGTTATAATCTCTTTATATCTCACTCTGGTAATACTGATTGCACAGGTTCAGGTTGCGTCTTAGCTCGTTATGCCACTGAACTAAAAGTTCAAGAACTTTGTGTATTATTGCAGAACATTCTCAATTCTGTGTACATATCAACGTCATAATGATACCAATAGCAACGCATTTTGGGTGGAATCCTAACTCCAAATCCGCGCGCGTAAATCTTGCATTCATGTCAATTGACACGCGGATCTCGAGTTAGGATTCCACTGCAATACACATTTAAGTTTAAGTTCATTTGAATTTATAGTGCATTTTACCCACAATATACGGCTTACACAAAAGTAGCCTACAAGACAAATACAACATTTGAAAAAACATATTGCATAGAATCAAATTTGGGGATATACAGGGTTTTTTTCTTTATGAAGTACATTACAAACATAAAGTCTCATAAAGTACATTACAAATACGAAACAATTATTAGTCCTATTTTTTATTAGTAATAATAATAAGTCTTTTATATTTAATACAAAATAGATTAAATGGTGAAATTGGTGTGTATAAATATAATAAACTTGACTCATAATTCGTATAGTGCTGTTTTTGGAGTAATTACTAATTACTAGTAATTACTAGTGTGTGCGGACTGCGCTCTCTGTCCCGTCTTTCTGCTGTGGGGCAGCGGAGCACTCTGCCCCATCGTTGCGAGGGGAACAACGTGAGCGTGATTGGCGTAAGCAGGGAAAACCTCACGCAAATTATATTGGGTATGAATTCTGCCTAGCAACAGGTGGCGAAAAACTATTAAACGCTAATGTCGTTAACGTGGTCTGACATGACAGGAAATAATCACAAAGCAATTCGGTTCATCTACTGTACGTCTATCGCTAATGCTAGCTAGCTAAAGTTTTCACAATGAATCGTGTAGATTATTTGTTGACCATGCGGTTCAGTACATTGCCTTTGGAAGAGAAGTTGGAGATAAACGTTTAGGGCCAACAGGAATGGTTTGACAAAAAGAGATGGCTAACCGCTACCACCTCGAAACATGCGCTGTTCTGTTTCCCATGTATGATTTTTGGTGGAGACTATTTGGGCATCGGCTGGATTCAAAGACATTATACATCTGTCAGAACAGAACAGACACCAGCGACTGAACGGCCTTGACATGCTTTCCATTGAAAATGCATTGATCCAGGGACAGATGGATTTCAACAGTAAAGTCATCGAGAGGTTTGCTGAAGCAACGAACCGCCGCGCTACTTTCCTATTCAAGTGAGCGGGTCTGTTTGGACATGTATGACAAATGGACAATGCGCCGTTCACTGTAGACTATATTGCTTTTGTTTTGTAGTCATTTTAAACGTTATACTACCTGTGATATAAAGTGGAGGACTAAATGTTACGTATAGGCCTAATATCTAGACCGTTGATGAGCACACTTGTTACTTGTCGCTTTCAGAACCCTGGACTGGGCTCCGGCTGTATATTCATATAGTTCCGTTAATTAGCCTAGCCTACTTTCCGTGATTTAATGTGACTTTTGTAGTGTGTTATAGCCTCTGCACTGATGCTATTTATTTCACATTTAAAATAATACAATTGATAAAACCTGATTAAACTTTCCTACAAGTTAACGATGTGCCGAATGCTTGTATTTTGATTAAACATGCAAGTTATTGAAGACACGTGTCTGTCTCATCTTTTTACTTTGTTGCAGTATAGGCGTTCTGTGTCGCGCTGAAGCGTATGAAGTGTATTCAGTTATGGGGTTTACTGTACATACTTTTTCTCTGCACTGTTCCTGCTGCAGAGGATGCATAAACGATTTTCCCATGTTGTTTTTTGGTTGTGGTCTGTGTTTATACATTTAGGCTATTAGTTGTATCCTACTTTTCAGTTTTACAAGTCAAATCTTATGACAGATGAGATGGCACTTCAACCGACAAAATGCAGGTACATTTTGACTACTGCTGCACTACGATACCCATAGATAGACCCAATACATTGGTAACTGCACTACTTATACAGCTCATATACTGCTTATACTGTTCATACTGCATTCTATATTTATTCTGCTTATAATGTTACTGTTAATACATATATTGCTTATACTGCACTACTTATACTGCTCATATACTGCTTATACTGCTCATATATTGCTTATACTGCTCATATACTGCTTATACTGCACTACTTATACTGCTCATATACTGCTTATACTGCACTACTTATACTGCTCATATATTGCTTATACTGCTCTACCTGTATATATTGTTCACATTGCACTTTTCTGCTTTTTTGCACTTCTGGTTAGACGCTAACTGCATTTCGTTATCTTTGTACTTGTACTCTGCACAATGACAATAAAGTTGAATCTAATCTAACACCTATTTATTGTCATGTTTTGATGGCATGTTGTTCATTCTAATGTTATGATTTAGTTTGTGATTATACACACGTTTTTAGCGTGATGATAGAGACCCACTACCAGACAAGTACAAAACATACACAAGTCACATGCAAATCCCTGCACTGCAGACGACAGACAACAACTGTCTCTGTACAACTAGTCCTGGACCTCCACTAATAGACAGATACAAAGAGAGCAGCATACAGTAGCAGCAGAGCCCAGAGGCGAGGCGAGGCAAGGCAAGGCAAGTTTATTTATATAGCACATTTCATACACAGAGGCAATTCAATTCTAAAATAGATAAAAAGGAAAGAGCATGAATTTTTTTTTTAATAAAAACGCATAAAAGACATAAAAAAAGAATAAAAGTCACAGTGCATTTTAGGGTCACTGTGCAATTATTAGCGCCAATTTAGTTTCAATTTAAGGCAAAAGCGAAGCCCTTTTTTTTTTTAAGCCCATTTTTGAAAGTAGCCAGTGTTGGGGCTTATCCTAGATCTATGTGTAACATAATAACTGAGAGACCTGCAGCAGGGCAGGTCCTCATCACTGGCTGTCTGCTTTGAGCTGGTTGTCGTTGGACTCCTGGCAGCGGAACAGCAGCTTGAGTTTGATGGGCCGTATGGGCATCAGAGTGTTCTGTAGGTCCATCTCAATGGGGATCTGGTGAGAGTTGACACACAGTTAAAGTATGAAGGAACGAGTAAAACAGATGTCAGCGTTACACTATGAATGTTACCTAATACAGTGTCACTGTTACGTTCGGGTAGCATTGCACTATAAATTCAAATAAACTCAAACTCCTGGACAACCTCTCTTGGGTCGACATACATTAAAATGGCCCTATGAAGTCTCGAGGGAGTTTTGCAGAAATACAAATAGCTTTTTTTTAAATCTCACACTTCCATCATTTTTTGCGATTTCAAGGTCGAAAAACACAAAGGCCCCAAAATGAAAGAAACGGCTGCCGCGCCAAAACTATGGCTTCAAACTTGATGAAAACAGTCTCTCCCATAATAACTCACGGGCTGCTTGTGTTTTTTAGGCCTTTGCAAGCTATCGGAAGTGTGTTAGCGGCAGGAGAGACAAATCCATGTTTTCGCGCATTTTTTGCGATTTCAAGGTCGAAAAACACATAGGCCCCAAAATGAAAGAAACGGCTGCCGCGCCAAAACTATGGCTTCAAACTTGATGAAAACAGTCTCTCCCATAATAACTCACGGGCTGCTTGTGTTTTTTAGGCCTTCGCAAGCTATCGGAAGTGTGTGCACGGCAGGAGAGACAAATCTATGTTTTCGCGCCTATTTTGCCATTTCCAGGTCGAAAAACACACAGACCCCAAAAATAAAGAAACGGCTGTCCAGCTAAAACTGAGGCTTCAAACTTGATGAAAACAGTCTCTCCCACAATAACTCAAGGGCCGCTTGTGTTTTTTAGGCCTTCGCAAGCTATCGGAAGTGTGTGCGCGGCAGGAGAGACAAATCCATGTTTTCGCGCATTTTTTGCGATTTCAAGGTCGAAAAACACATAGGCCCCAAAATGAAAGAAACGGCTGGCGCGCCAAAACTATGGCTTCAAACTTGATGAAAACAGTCTCTCCCATAATAACTCACGGGCTGCTTGTGTTTTTTAGGCCTTTGCAAGCTATCGGAAGTGTGTGCGCGGCAGGAGAGACAAATCCATGTTTTCGCGCCTTTTTTGCGATTTCACGGTCGAAAAACACATAGGCCCCAAAATGAAAGAAACGGCTGCCGCGCCAAAACTATGGCTTCAAACTTGATGAAAACAGTCTTTCCCACAATAACTCACTAACCCTAACCCTAACCCTAACCCTAACCCTAAACCCTAACCCTAACCCTAACCCTAACCCTAAATCTAGCTATAAACTTCCCTAACCCTAACCCTAACCCTAACCCCCTCTGAGGAAGTAGAACTTACTACGAAACGTCAGGGATATTTCAATGCAGTGAATTTGTTTCTTTCTAAGGATTGATAGTTTTGGCCTCCTTTGGCGCCAACCAGCTTTTAAACTAATTCAAATAAAAGTGAGGTTTTAATCTTATAGGGGGGTTCAGGTAAGAACACCTCCAGAACATCTCCTTCATTTTCAATACTTTTGGAGTCTTAGCTCCTGGGAAGGATTACTCGAAGGAACTCAGGCCTCATAGACTTACTACAATAACACAAAGACCCAACAAGGATTACTCACCCTTCTGACCTGAGTCCACAGAGACCACGCCTGTCCCTGGAGTTGGAGACCCGGAGGAGCTGTAGACGCTGCACGCAGATACAAGGCGGTAAGAACCCTATCTGGGCAACAGACGGGTATCTATCTTATACTGAGTGTGTGCCTGTTTGTTGCCCAGATACCCTTGGATTGAACCTACACTATGCTTCCTGTTAGAGGTGGATCCGCTGCATTGAATACATTGGGGGAGATCACTCATGATAGGAATAGAATTAGACCAGCATTACTACCTACCCCTAGAATGCAGCCCTTATTGAGTTTAAACTATACACACATTAGACCACCACACCACGGTAGGACAAGACACATACACCACTCTGCGATTGCACCATCACACCAATTCTCTAGTAGAGCAGGGAAAACACCATCCAGACATACACTCAAAGGACAAACATTCGCTACACTAGGACAGAACAGACCATTAGCCAACAGACACACATATGGACACACACCCAGCAGGCAAACACATAGCACACAATCAGCTAGAACTGAAACTCCAGATGAGGCCACGAGACAGGATGCCAAAACATATTTCAAACTCATTCAGGCCATACATCATAAGGAGATCACTGATGAGACTATAAAAACACACACTTACCCTGCTGGCATGATGAGACAGATAAGGAGACTGACAGACTTTATCAAACCTTCCTCACCTACAGAACAAACGAAAACACATGTAACAACATGCACAACAGAATGGATGGCAAAGATCATGGTAATACTCCAGACACATTATCAAAACACTATAGATTCACTCCTACAGCCCCCCCACACAGTTAACAAGATGGCACTCGAGATTGCCATGAGATGGGCAGACAAGAGATACAGACATAGACTGACTTCAACAACAAGATCACGGGTGGACACAATTATAAACACTCCCACACACACTCACCAGTCATCACATGTACAGTCAACGTCCCCTACTAACCTCCCTCCTCATGTAGTACATGACACCAGCATAGAGCTCACTCACATCCTCCCTGACTCACCTACTCCCATCTTTTCTACGGAGGACTTTCCACCCTTACCTAGAAGGGAACCCTCATACAAAAAATCATTAAACCTAGGCCCTCGTCAGATTTTAGCATCACATGGGCCTACGCACACACATACATACTCAGAAAGGGACACATCCTACACCTACACACACAGACATACACATATCGCCCACACGTACACACGCACCTACACCACCCATACCTGCACCCACACATACACAATTGACACTTAGGCCTACACAGACACCCACACCCATACAGACAACACACATACACACACAAGGGACAACTACCCACACATCCACTCCAACCTCACCTTGTCACCAGGGGAGGGATGGAGCCTTCGGATTACCGGGCGCCAAGGATCACTCATCACTTATCTGCACACCGATTCGAACTACACCTGTCTCATCAGAGAGCCACTTTTCCCCTACTTTTTCCCTCCAATTTTCACCATCCCCCCCACCATCCCCCCCTCCACAAGAACCCACCTCCTATCACACAGGTAAAGAAATCAGAGCACAGTTCCACCACAAGATCAGTAGTCAACCCACAACAAACATGACTCACGTTCCGGTCACTGACTTGACCACCACACAACACAGACAGACAAACACTTCAGTTCTAATAACGGATAACATAACATTTGACTCTCTCACACTCACACCCACAGGTGGCGCCATTAGGAGGAGGTCGGAAGCTATGCAATCCAATACGAGGGCAAAACCAACCATGATGAAAGGGCCACATAAAGGGGAACTTCCCATACAGGCCCAATCTGAGCCCTCAATATCTAAGAGATTGCCTAGCAAAGACCTCCCTCGAACTGATGACAGAACACACGCCCAGACACATACGCATACATCCACACGCACGCTCAACCAACCCAATTTACCTCCAACACACACACACATCACCACTGTATACACTCCAACATACCACCGGGCCACACCAGGGCGTAAGATTCAGGAGTGGAACTTCAATAGTAACAAACCATTCATCATGTTGGGGGATTCCAACCTCAGCCGGATCCCCCCATTCACTAATCACCGTATACAGGTAGACAGCTATGCAGGGGCCTGTATCTATCATTTTTATAGGATCCTGGAGAAGGCCACCGTCCAACCCCAAGTGGAACTGGTGGTTCTCTCAGTGGGCCTCAACAACAAGGATCACGATGCACGCCAGACATCACTAAAACAACTACCAAGGATGATCAGGGAAGCCAAGAGGGTCTACACCAACGCAACAGTTTACATGCCAATCATTCAGTTTTCACGTCACCTCACCACAGAACAGCAGACAAATCTGAAATACATCAATGAACACATTACAAGACACCTCCCACACTTATCAGAAATAGCCCAGGACACATTCTACACCACACCAGATAATATACATTGGACAACTACAACAGCACAGACCATTTTTAATCACTGGTGCAAGCAGCTAAATTTATAATAAACAGTAACCACAATCTGGACTCACACATCTCTACCGACACTTCCACACATACATTGCCAAACACCTTTCTTCCCCAGCCCGTAGCTCCCCCTACTGGAGCAGTAGGAGAAGAAACCCCAACCCCCACCTCTTCATCCCCCCCTCTACCCCTAACAACAACCTCCCCCCTTCCCCCTTCTCTTTATTCTTTTCCTTCCTCAAATATCTTAAATCTTTCTAAATCTTTTCACCCCACAGCACCCCAGATCAAGCTACTGGAGAGAGGGTTGACGTTCATCCCTCGACCCAACAAACATGACCAGGAGGAACTCCAAAGGGACATTCACCACTTTCACAGACGATGCAAATTATTGGACTATTTTGACTACCAACCCAATCACAAATACACACCACTCACCTACCCCTCCACCTGGGAGCCTAAACTCAGCCAAGTAGACAGACACATTCAGAAACTGATTAGAACAAACCTACATACATTATCTAACTATCACATACTACCAGACATGCCAGACAATATTACAGCAACAGAAAGGAACGCCATACACACATTGAAAAGTAACCCACACATCATTATAAAACCAGCAGACAAAGGCTCCAAAATTGTCATAATGGATAAACACCAATACCTATTAGAAGCGAACAGACAATTATCAAACACTAGATATTACAAACACATAGACAACAATATACAAAAACAGACACAAACACAACTACGACAAGTCATACAGACCATATACGAAAAGAAATACATTACACGAAAACAAAGAGACTTTTTATTCGGACCGGACGACCCCAGACCCAGACAATTTTACTTACTTCCGAAAATTCATAAGGAACCTGAGACTTGGACTATTCCCTTTGAAGTTCCTCCTGGTGGACCGATAGTTTCAGACTGCAACAGCGAATCATACCACATTGCACAATACATAGACCATCATCTTAACCCTCTCTCCACCAAGCACCCCAGCTACCTGAAAGACACCTACGACTTCTTACACAAAATCCAACCCATGGTTGTTCCCTCCCAGGCTTACATATTCACTATAGATATCGATAGTTTATACACCAACATAAATACACACACAGGAATAAATGCAGTTAGGAATATCTTTCATAAACACCCAGATAAGAATAGACCCGACACTGAACTCTTACAACTATTGGAGATTAGTCTTACAGGCAATAATTTCACTTTTGACGATAAACAATATTTACAGGTAGAGGGAACAGCCATGGGCCAACGATATGCACCCTCATACGCCAACTTATACATGTCCGAATGGGAGAGAGAGGCACTAGCCAAATGCCCCCACCAACCCAGTTTCTATTACAGATTTCTAGATGACATTATAGGAGCATGGCCACACCATATAGATTTATTCACAGAATTCATAAACATTTTAAACTCGCACCATTCGTCTATAAAACTCAAACACAGCATACACCCACAAGAAATTAATTTCCTGGACACCACAGTTTATTTTAATCAGATCAATTCAACACAGAAAACATTATTGACTAAGGTCTACTTCAAACCGACAGACACACATGCACTATTACATAAACACAGCTACCACCCAAAACATACATTCAAAGGCATAGTAAAATCACAAATCATACGCTACTATAGAATATCCTCCACCCAGACACATTTGCACGAAGCCATTCAAACCTTATTTAAAGCACTTAGACAGAGAGGATATTCCAAACGCTTCCTCCGTACAATCAAGACCAGCACATTGGCTGCCCTCTCTCCCATCCGGACAGACCACCATGCACAAACACACACACACATTAACCGACTTCATTCATACACAACACACACCGACCTTGACACCAACCCTGACCTTAACCCTAACTCTAACCATGCCCCTAACCCTAACTTTAACCCTATCCCTAACCCTGACCCTAACCTTGACCCTAACATCAACCCTGACCCTAACCCTATCCCTATCCCTAACCCCAACCCTAACCCTAACCACAACCCTAACCATAACCATAACCTTAACCCTAACTTTAACCCTAACCCTAACCCTAACCCTAACCCTAACCCTAACCCTATTCTCAACCCTGACCCTAACCTTAACCCTAACCCTAACCCTAACCTTAACCTTAACCCTAACCCTAACCCTAACCTTAACCCTAACCCTAACCTTAACCCTAACCCTAACCTTAACCCTATCCTTAACCCTAACCCTAACCCTAACCCTAACCCTAACCCTAACCTTACCCCTAACCCTAACCCTAACCTTAACTCTAACCTTAACCCTAACCCTAAACTTAACCCTAACCCTAACCCTAACCCTAACCCTAACCTTAACCCTAACCCTAACCTTAACCCTAACCCTAACCCTAACCCTAACCTTAACCCTAACCCTAACCCTAACCTTAACCCTATCCCTAACCTTAATTTTAACCCTAACCCTAACCCTATTCCTAATCCCAACTCTAACCCTAACCTTAACCCCAACCCCAACCTAGGCCCTGATTCTAATCCTAACCCTTCTGATCCTAACCCCAACCCTTACCTTAACCCTATCCTTAACCCTAACCCTAACCCTAACCTTAACCCTAACAATAACCCTGACCCTAACCCCAACTCTAACCCCAACCCTAACCACAACCCTAACCCTAACCCCTACCCCAACCCATGCCCTGATCCTAATCTTAACACTGGCCTCAACCCAGCCTACACTTCTATTCCCCACTCTCTTCCTCCCTCCAACCTTAACTCTACTTCTATTCCCCACTCTCTTTCCCCCCCTAACCTTAACCCTACTCCTATTCCCCACTCTCTTTCCCCCCCTTTGGTTCCCCCGACCCAACCTAGCATCTTGATTCCCTTAGTAACCACATTTTCACATAGAACAAAAATCTTACATCAGACTCTCAAACACAACTTTGTCACCAGCCAACAAACCTTTGCACCTCTACAATCATACAAGATCATTTCAGCTTACCGTAAAAATAAAAATCTACTAGACATTTTGGTTCACTCAAGATTCAGCAGGACATTGACACAACCCCTTCACCCTCATACCACTCACTTTAGACAGAGAAAATACATTAGTAATCCCCACAGTCGCACCTCATCCCCTATTTTAGACTCATTCACTTTAACATCCACCAACGTCATTTATATTATCACATGCACACTTTGTCACAAACACTACATAGGGGAAACAGCACACACCATAGAAACACGATTGAAACAGCACCTGTACAACATTAAAAAAGGTCAACTACAAACACACATAGTCACACACTTCCAAGAGCACTCCATCACTCACCTCAGCATATCAGGACTGCAATCAAACAGTTTATGGACCGTTGAGCAGCGGAGAGCAAATGAAAGGAGATGGATACATTTATTACGAACCATCGAACCCACAGGGCTAAATAAAAGATTTTAACAGATCACGTGTCAGTGTGAGTGATTGTGGGTTTCAATTGTTGTGTATGTATATGTAAATGTATATATGTGTTAATTTATAGAGGTGATACACCTTATTTATTTATACTCCCTTTACATCAGCACTTTTTATATCAGAATGTATGTGATGATTTATTATTTTATTATACTATATAGAGAAAGAGATTACTCTTTCTCCTTTTCATTATCACGTGTGTGATTGGTGTATTTTAGCACTTTGAAAATTAGCACTTATAAGAGATTTTGTGTGTTTTACAGTGTGTCTTTAGGATGGATTTAAGCACTTTTTCCTTTTACATCAGCACTTTTGGTATGAAATATTATGTCATTATTTATTATAGTAAGTTTATATATATATATATATGTGTGTGTGTGTGTGTGTGTGTGTGTGTGTGTGTGTGTGGATGTTCAGACACAAAGAAAAGGACAAACACAATGTATACATTCTCCTTGATTTATTGAA